>NC_086321.1:297684070-298339070 GCF_036172605.1 Pelobates fuscus | reverse complement strand
ATTTAAATTTAAGGTGGCAAAAAGATGCAAAAGCTAACAGTGAAGAAACCTCAAACCAGTTGGCTAGGTGATGGTCAGACAAAAATTGTTTGTACAAGTGAAAAGCTCTGCGATACGCGTGTTGAGTGCTGGTGGATAAGCGTGGCTGTGCTGAAGTAGTTCCTCTACATTATCTTGGAATGTTGGAGCTGGGGTTGCCAAACGAGCTGCCGAGTGTAGGGACAGTCTGAAGGCCTGAAATTGAAAGCGAGATAGCTGGTCAGCTGCTTTGTTGTATATACCGGGAACGTGGGAGAAAATAATGTGGAACTGATGGGTAGCTGCCAGCCATGTCAGTTTCCTAAGGAAACTCATAATCGCCAAGGAGGAAGAGCGGCCCTTATTGATAATGTGGCATATTGCCAGGTTGTCAGAAAAGCTGCGCACGGACTGCCCTTTCCACAACCTACACCAAGTGACAGCTGAAGCAACTATCGGGTATACTTCAAATAGGGCTGAGTTAGTGTGAAACCCCTCAATGCCCTGTGTTTCTGCTGGCCAAGTCCCCCAGAGCCATTCGGTGCTGAAAATGGCTGCAAATCCCGCGGATGATGCTGCGTCTGTCCAAACAACAGGTGACTTAGAATCAATCCGCTGGAGGAACATGCTCCTCCCATTCCAGTCTGAGATGAATTTGTACAAATGAAAGCCCTGCCCTGGGGGATTATGCGCATGGCGAAATTTAGTGAACCCAAAAGTGATTGTAATTCTTTACAATTGCAAGACCCCTTGTGCATGTAGTGACTAATATTGTGTAGGATGTGATCGATCTCACCTCTAGGGAGGCTGGCCATCATTGTTGATGAATCCAGCAAAATACCGAGAAAGTTTATGATCGTGTCTGATCCCTCGGTTTTAGTGGGTGACACAGGGATACCAAGGGAGATAAATAGCTTGACTGCTTTGTGTAGACTAAGTGGGGGGGGGGCATTCACAATATCCGTCTTGCTCAGCCAAGCCCCCAACCTTGCCGATCTGATAGCCGCAATAGCATCATCAATAGTGAAGTATTGAAGGGAAAATTCCTCAGATGGAATCAATGAGTTTAGGCTGGGGATGGCTGAAGAGTGGGGTGCGGATAGGTCAATGATGAGTCTTAGTTTCTATGAATTTCTACTGGAAACCAGCCCGATAGGGTTAGTTCTCCAGCTGGAAAAATAGGGGTTACAAAAAGGCCCAATGACAAACCCCTGATCCACTTTAAGTTGTAACAAGGTAGTGACTGAAATAGGGTAATTAGTGGCAGACTGCAAATTGTGACACTCTAGTACCCCTGTTGGCATGTGAATGAGCCCCGTGTGAAAACCCTGGGTGAGACCTGTGCATAAAAATTCCACAAGGTGTTTGGAGGGGTGAGTGGACAGCATACATGCAAGTACAGGAACGTTCACCGGAGACAAATAAGGTTTCTGGTACATTTTATTTGGGCACATGGATTTCGCATGTGCCCTGAAACAATGCGAGCATACGTGTAATAAGCGGCAGGCACTGTAAGCGCAGGAGCCCTCATTGAAGTTGTTGCAAATCTGAGATCTGCCTAGGTACACTACTGGGCGACCCAGTTTGTCTCTGGTCTGTTTCTCAGCCCTTGGGGGATGCTGTAAGGATGAGCTGGGAACGCTGTCCGGACAGAGGGGGCAAAGATTAGCTGCGTGAGTGGGTGATACATATGGCACAAGCTGGTGTCCTAAGCCCCGCGAAATGTCTGAGGAACAATCCATCTGGATGCCGTACTGGGACAATGTGGCCGACACTTTTGATGAAAAGGACTTGTGGTAGTCGTAAAAAGTATAGCCACCGTACTAATTACCTAGATCCACCAGCTTATGCATATATAAATCCAATTCCTTCCTCCTATGGGGATGAACCATGCATAGAATATCCCTAAAGATACCGAAGGCCAGAACAAAATCAGGAATGGGCAGTTTCTTACTGTGTCTGGGGTCTCTGGCTTTTAAAACCACCGAGATGTCCCCGTAGTCGTAAGAACGGTTTTCCACGACATCCTGGGAGGCAATGAGCATTGAGACTAAGTTAACGTAATTGCCTTCAAGGATGTCCTTTTTAAGATTAGCCAGAACCATGTGGGCAGGATTAATAATGTGGGCGGCTGCCTTGGTGGATATGGAATTACCCGCTATTTCTGTGGGTATGACCGGGATTACTTCGTTGAGAGGGACAGGAGGCTGTACTGGGAAGCTACGGGTTTCCAGTCTCTCCAGCCTGTCGTTGACCTTCCCCATAGAAGAGATTAGGGAGGCAACCATAGCGTGGAGAATCGGATCTTGAGAGCCGCTTGTGCCTTCCCCTGCGTCTGTATTAAGGGTATCGGTTCTTAGTAATTTGAATAGTTCTGCTTTCCTGGCAGTAGCCGGGAAAGGGATACTGCGTAATTCTGCAGTGATGCGGGGGATAGTCCATGATCTGATGGACGAGGGACTTCCTATGTTGCTCTTGCGAATCGGGGTAAGTGACCTAGCAGGTAGCAGGGGGGCTAGGGATTGACATATCCTCACATTCGTCTGGGAGTAGGGACATACTGAAAATATATAATAGACATTGTTAGTAACCAGGGGTGAGAAATAACAGATGGCTAGCTAGTGCCAGATGGCGAAAGATTATTCTAGGATTTGAGGCAGGTGAGGCCCTGCTAGTGCAAAGTGGCTAGAGAGGCTCTATCTATGAGTTGGCGCGAGGGGCGTGGTAACCTTCAACGGTGATAGGACGTTGGCCTCTTCATGAATAGACTGGAGGGGTATTTGGCAGTGACTGGTGTCGCCCTCTCTATATAATTTGCGAGGCGACTAACTATGATTTGGCCCGAGGGGCGTATAGTACCTCGAAGTGGAGGATGGGAGTCCACTAGGACTACGGAGCAGGGAAAAATATCTAAAAGGCCGAGTTGACAATAACGTGACCCAACATACCTGCAGAAAAGTGAGCCCTGGCTTCTGTATGAGAGAAAACAGAGGTCTCTTAAGTAAGGGGGCCTAGATTAGATGACCCGTCCAGTGGTATTTGGGTTCCTGGAGGTATGAGAATTTAGATAAGGTACTCTTGTAAGACAATACACATAAGACTGTATAACTGAAAGTAGTAACTGCTTAGGCGGTGACTGCAGAGAGTACTGACCCCCCTACAGACACAAATGCTCCCAGTAGCCAGGTTTCTTTAACGTTAACAGGGATTACTTATCTTAAACTTTAAAGTTTACCACTAACAATGCAGATATCGTATGATATTATCTAAACACCAGTAAGTAATGCATATACTATTATAACTGCTATATCTGTAAAACATGAAGTACCTATTGTCAGGGTGGCGGTCCGGTGCCCATGAAACATGAAAACAAGACAGAACTAGTAGAACCCAGAACCAGAGAAGGATAGTAAGCTAAACCCAGAACATATACACAAGACATGAGGAAAACATGAACATAACATGGGCATGACTGGACAGGACTGTACATGGGCTGGGTATACAAACTAAAACAAGACAAGATAACAAAGGCAAAACAAGAGGAGAAATAACTAAGTACTACATATGAAAATCATGGGGATTTAGTCACACTATATGATCATACATTGCATAAGCCTGCCAACAACGCCAATGTACCCCATA
Source organism: Pelobates fuscus (assembly GCF_036172605.1). Lineage (NCBI taxonomy): Eukaryota > Metazoa > Chordata > Amphibia > Anura > Pelobatidae > Pelobates > Pelobates fuscus. The sequence goes on along the minus strand of NC_086321.1, from coordinate 298,335,410 downwards.
TCTGGCAGGTCCTATACTGCCTACTGTATGCTAAAACATCCTAAGTAGACATATTACCTGCAAGAAAGGGCAGAAGCTTTGAGCAGCTGCCTGCAGGACTCTGAAACAGAAAGGAATGATGGAAAACAAATGGGTGTGGCAACATAAAACAAACATTTAAAGGAAACCTGGAGACTGGGAAATCCAGGGACGAACTATAGGAATGAACCCAGAAATCCCAGCATAAAGAAAACCAGACATAGACTAGAAAACCAAAAAAACAAGGAAAACTAAGCAAGAATAGCAAAAAGAGTACTGGATACCAGAAGCCAAGTCCAGACATCAGAGCAGAGCAGATCATGACATAACCCCCCTCTTAAGGAGCGGACTCCGAACGCTCCAAACAGCTTCCAGGCAGAGACCAAGAAGAAAAGCGGATCCTTCAACGAAGTCCTCTTGACTTCCACGAAGGCAAGGATCCCCCAACCGAAAGGCCTCCTGCAAGGAACCACCAGGAACGAATGGAGATCACCGCTAGAAAAGGAGCATGTCACCAACCAGGAACTAGGCATCACAAGAGAACACCCGAAGCGACCAACGTACAGCTTAGCAGATCGACCCCCTCCAAAACAGAAAATCAGAAAGACTGAACAGGAATGAGAAAGCCATCTCCAGCAGACTGGTCCAGATACAGAATCTCTTGCATGCCGGGAAAACAGGAACAAAAGCAGAACAAAATAAAACCTGCAGATACAGGTACCCTTGAATGCTGCATAATCCAGACTGAACGGGATACAGACAGAACAGATCAGGAAAGCTGCAAAGTCCACTCCACGAACTCCATTGTGCCTATGGCCATATGTCAGGGTGGTAGTCCGGTGCCCGAGACCCAGACACAGTGTCCAGGCGGCGGCGCGTGGACCGGGACCCAATATGCCTGATGTTAAGTAGGAGTCACAGTGTAGAGGTGGATTAGCAGGGTCTGGTGCAGGGTAACCGCACGCCCCCTGGTGTTGAGCACCAGCGTTTGTGCAGCCACATACCAAGACCCTGATTCAGCTTATGCGGATACCAGGAACTAGGAGCTTGGAATTTAACTAGAAACAGTACTAGAAACAAGGCAAGACTAGAGATAGGCACCAAAACATGAAAACAAGACAGAACTAGTAGAACCCAGAACCAGAGAAGGATAGTAAGCTAAACCCAGAACATATACACAAGACATGAGGAAAACATGAACATAACATGGGCATGACTGTACAGGACTGTACATGGGCTGGGTATACAAACTAAAACAAGACAGGATAACATAGGCAAAACAAGAGGAGAAATAACTAAGTACTACATATGGAAATCATGGGGATTTAGTCTCACTATATGCAGGGCCGGTGCAAGGATTTTTGCCGCCCTAGGCAAAAGTAAAGTTTGCCGCCCCCCCCCATGTGACATCACAATGCCCCACCCATATGATCTGCCATGTTAACTAACGCCAGTGCTGCTGTGCCGCCGTGTTTACATTAAAAGGCCTGCAGGGACAGGCTATAGACACCAGAACCACTACATTAAGCTGCAGTGGTTCTGGGGACTATAGTGTTTCTTTAACCCCTTAAGGACCAAACTTCTGAAATAAAAGGGAATCATGACATGTCACACATGTCATGTGTCCTTAAGGGGTTAATGTGAGGTAAATTAGAGATTAGTGCCACGAATAATATACTAGATTGCCTACTTACAACCAGATGAGGATGATGATGGGCTCTAGCTGCAGTCTGGCACCACTGGTCTGGTGTAGAACAGGATCTCTGGAGGCTGTTTGTAACTGTGGTCACAAAAATCAATGTTCTGGGAGAACGGGAGGCAGCTCCCTTTTTTGGGGGCCCTTTACACAGCTCAGGGTCCACCTTCATGTTCCACCAATGAGTTTGTTCACAGGGGGTGGAGTGTGTAGGGGATGTCCTGATATGTGTGTAAGGAATGCATTGTGTGAATCTGTGTTTGTATGTGTAAGGGCTGCAGGGTGTGTTTCTGTGTATGTACGGGATGCAGTGTGTGAGTCTGTAAGGGGTGCATTGAGTGTGTGTAAGGAATGCATTGTGTGTTTCTGTGTGTGTATGGGTTGCATGATTGTGTGAGTGTGTGTGTGTGTGTGTGATGGATGTCAATCTCTTTCCTCCCCCTCCCTCCCTTGTCACTCTCTTTCCTACCCCTCCCTCCCTTGTCACTCTCTTTCCTACCCCTCCCTCCCTTGTCACTCTCTTTCATCCCCCTCCCTCCCTTGTCACTCTCTTTCCCCCCTCCCTCCCTTGTCACTCTCTGTCTCCCCCTCCCTCCCCAGTCACTCTCTTTCTCCCTCTCCCTCCCTCCCCAGTCACTCTCTTTCTCCCCCTCCCTCCCTCCCTCCCTCCCCACTCTCTTTCTCCCCCCCTCCCTTGTCACTCTCTTTCTCCCCCTCCCTCCCTTGTCACTCTCTTTCCCCCTCCCTCCCTTGTCACTCTCTTTCCCCCTCCCTCCCTTGTCACTCTCTTTCCCCCTCCCTTCCTTGTCACTCCCTTTCCCCTCCCTCCCTTGTCACTCTCTTTCCCCCTCCCTCCCTTGTCACTCCTTTCCCCCTCCCTCCCTTGTCACTCCTTTCCCCCCTCCCTCCCTTGTCACTCCTTTCCCCCTCCCTCCCTTGTCACTCCTTTCCCCCCTCCCTCCCTTGTCACTCTCTTTCCCCCCTCCCTCCCTTGTCACTCTCTTTCCCCCCTCCCTCCCTTGTCACTCTCTTTCCCCCCTCCCTCCCTTGTCACTCTCATTCCCCCCTCCCTCCCTTGTCACTCTCTTTCCCCCTCCCTCCCTTGTCACTCTCTTTCTCCCCCCTCCCTTGTCACTCTCTTTCCCCCCTCCCTCCCTTGTCACTCTCTCCCCATCCCTCCCTTGTCACTCTCTTTCTCCCCCCCTTGTCACTCTCTTTCTTCCCCCCTTGTCACTCTCTTTCTCCCCCCTCCCTCGTCACTTTCTCCCCCTCCCTCCCTTGTCACTTTCTCCCCCTCCCTCCCTTGTCACTTTCTCCCCCTCCCTCACGTGCCACTCTCTTTCTCCCCCCTCCCTCGTCACTCTCTTTCTCCCCCTCCCCACTCTCTTTCTCCCCCCTCCCTTGTCACTCTCTTTCCCCCCTCCCTCCCTTGTCACTCTCTCCCCATCCCTCCCTTGTCACTCTCTTTCTCCCCCCCTTGTCACTCTCTTTCTTCCCCCCTTGTCACTCTCTTTCTCCCCCCTCCCTCGTCACTTTCTCCCCCTCCCTCCCTTGTCACTTTCTCCCCCTCCCTCCCTTGTCACTTTCTCCCCCTCCCTCACGTGCCACTCTCTTTCTCCCCCCTCCCTCGTCACTCTCTTTCTCCCCCTCCCCACTCTCTTTCTCCCCCCTCCCTTGTCACTCTCTTTCTCCCCCTCCCCACTCTCTTTCTCCCCCTCCCCACTCTCTTTCTCCCCCTCCCTTGTCACTCTCTTTCTCCCCCTCCCCACGCTCCACTCTCTTTCTCCCCCTCCCCACTCGCCACTCTCTTTCTCCCCCTCCCCACTCTCCTCTCTCTTTCTCCCCCTACTCACTCTCTTTCTCCCCATCCCCACTCTTTCTCCCCCCTCCCTCCCTCCCCACTCTCTTTCTCCCCCTCCCCACTCTCTTTCTCCCCCTCCCTCCCCACTCTCTTTCTCCCCCCTCTCTTTCTTCCCCCTCCCCACTCTCTTTCTCCCCCTCTCTTTCTCCCCCCTCCCTTTCTCCCCCTCTCTTTCTCCCCCTCCCTTTCTCCCCCCCCCACTCTCTTTCTCCCCCTCTCTTTCTCCCCCTCCCTTTCTGCCCCCTCCCCACTCTCTTTCTCCCCCTCTCTTTCTCCCCCTCCCCACTCTCTTTCTCCCCCCCCTCTTTCTCCCCTCTCTTTCTCCCCCCTCCCCACTCTCTTTCTCCCCCCCTCTCTTTCTCCCCCTCTCTTTCTGCCCCCCTCTCTCTTTCTCCCCACTCTCTTTCTCCCCCTCCCCACTCTCTTTCTCCCCTCTCTCTTTCTCCCCCTCCCCACTCTCTTTCTCCCCACTCTCTTTCTCCCCACTCTCTTTCCCCCCTCCCCACTCTCTTTCCCCCCCTCCCCACTCTCTTTCCCCCCTCCCCACTCTCTTTCTCCCCCCTCCCCACTCTCTTTCTCCCCACACCTCTATTGTAGCGTGGCCGAGCTCTGTATGGTCCGCGGGTACAGGGTGTGCACTTCCTGTTAGTCCGGCCGGGTACAGGAGACATATGCTCCCTGTACCCGCGGACCATACAGCGCTCGGCCACGCTACAGTGAGGGAGTCATGGGAGGGAGCGCTGAGCGCTTCCCTCCTGTCAGCCCCTCTCCTCATGCTGCGCCCGGGCGGTGCGCCCTCATGGACAAACCAGCCCGGGCAGAGCTGCAGCCGCCTGAGGCTCTCTACAGAGCGCTCGGGTGGCTGCAGCATGAGGGGGGCCGGCGCTCCTGGCAGTGCCCCTTCCCAATGGGCGCCCTAGCCAGCTGCCTAGTCCGCTTAACAGGTAGTGCCAGGCCTGACTATATGATCATACATTGCATAAGCCTGCCAACAACGCCAATGTACCCCATATCTGGCAGGTCCTACACTGCCTAATGTATGCTAAAACATCCTAAGTAGACATATATAGCACTTACCTGCAAGAAAGGGCAGAAGCATTGAGCAGCTGCCTGCAGGACTCTGAAACAGAAAGGAATGATGGAAAACAAATGGGTGTGGCAACATAAAACAAACATTTAAAGGAAACCTGGAGACTGGGAAATCCAGGAACGAACTATAGGAATGAACCCAGAAATCCCAGCATAAAGAAAATCAGACATAGACTAGAAAACCAAAAAAACAAGGAAAACTAAGCAAGAATAGCAAAAAGAGTACTGGATACCAGAAGCCAAGTCCAGACATCAGAACAGAGCAGAGCAGATCATGACACCTATATATGCATTTAACACGAGTTCTACTTGCAGTAATTTATATACAGAACTAACACAACATTTAACGGAATTAAGGCATTGTAACTGATATATGTTGTATTAGTCTCTTAATGGTTGAACTAGGAGTCAGCCAGCACCAGACCAGCACAACACCCTCCCTCCCCTTTTAACCTGTGAAAATAGCAGACCAGATTTACCCAGACAACCAGCCCACCTCCCCCCTTTCCTGTGTAATGCCGGCGGGGAACAGGGACTCCTTACGGTAAAGGAGTCTCTGAGGTCTGTTCCCGCCCGTGCCTTGTAGTTTAACCCCTGACAAAACCAGCCCACTGTCCCCCTCAATGTATGTAATGCTGGCGGCCGTGCCATGCTCCCCAGCGAGTAATGTTCCCCCTGGCTCACTGCCCCGTCGAGCTGGGGGAGCCGGTCGGCCTGTGGAGCCGGTCGAGTTGGGGAGCCGGTAGGGCCGGGGTGCTGGCGTGTAGGTGCCGGGTACTCACGATGTGATGTCGGAAAAGCGTTGCGTCTCACCGGAAGTGACGTAGCACAACAGGAAGCCGGAAGGGAGCTGGCGAGTATCACTCTGTTCGTCTAGACCAACGAAGGTAAGTAAGGGAAGGTGGGAGTCCCTTAAGTAGGTCTATAGCCCCTCCCACAACTTCAAGCCATGCCTTCCTATATATATATATATATATATATATATATATGTATATATATATATATATATGTATGTATATATATATATATATATGTATGTATGTATATATATATATATATATGTATGTATATATATATATATATATATATATATATATATATATGTATGTGTATATATATATATATATATATATATATATATATATATGTATGTATATATATATATATATATATATATATATGTGTGTGTGTGTGTAAATAAATAATGATCCTTGGCACTCACCCCTTTAGTGGATAAAAATAAATTTGCCTCGGTGCTTCCATAGGTGTAATATATATTCAATGATTAGGAAATAGGAGCACTCAGAGGTCTTGTAATCTTCCAATAGTGATTTTATTGCAATTTACATGTTTTAGTCCCGATCAACGTTTCGACCCATACAAAGGTCTTTTTCAAGATCTTGAAAAAGACCCTTGTATGGGTCGAAACGTTGAACGGGACTAACGCATGTAAATTGCAATAAAATCACTATTGGAAGATTACAAGACCTCTGAGTGCTCCTATTTCCTAATCATTGAATATATATTACGCCTATGGAATTATTAGGTTATTAGGTGTAACTAAACGTCTATTCCTGTTCTTGGTATAGAGCCTGTAACGAATTATGTTATCTCTATCAATGAGGTAGTCAATAAGGTCCTCTAATGCAATAGGAAGCTCCTTAGCTGCTACCTCATCCAATATAGTGTCAGATAAACCTTCCATAAATGCAGTAGTTAACCCATTGTTGGTCCAATCTACCTGTGAAGCAAGGGTACGAAACTGAATGGCATAGTCAGCCACAGATCTAGAGCCCTGTTTGATTCTCATTAATGTTCTGGCGGCATTCTTTGACCTTTTAGTGGTGTCAAAAGTTCTACGGAAAGCTGTAAGGAAACTATTGAAATTATGCACCATAGGTCCATTGGCTTTCCAAATAGGATTTGCCCACTCAAGTGCTTTGTCAGTAAGTTGATGCATCAAAAAACCAACTTTAGACCTATCAGTGGCAAAGGAACGTGGATACATCTCAAAGAGGAATTCTATTTGATTAATGAAACCTCTGCATGTCTTAGCCTCCCCTCCATACCTGGGAGGGGGTGTTAAATGGGGCAAAGTATTAGGCATAGTGGATACTTTGGGAAGAAGAGGTGTAGGAGGGTTAGGTGCGGTTGCAGGAATAGTTCTAGACAAGAGCGTCTGGAGAGCCTGAGCTATCTGATCCATACGGTGGTCCTGCTCTACAAACCTAGCCTCATGAGAAGCCATTTGCTGAGCTAAATCTGTGGGGTCCATGGCCCTATCGTAATGTAACGCTACAGTATACCCCAACTCGCAGGATTCAACTCAAAAAAAGACAACACAGAGGAGAGATACGTCTACCGGACCTTAGAATGGCCGGACTCAACGTATATGAGAGGAGACAGAGTCAGGAACGATCCGAGGTCAAGGGCACAAAGAGACAGCGTAAACTAGGACTAGCCGGGGTCTGGTACACAGTAAACAGCAAGCCGGCAAACAGAACAGATAAGGATAAAGAGATAACGTAGTCAGAAACAAAGCCCAGGTCAATACGAAGGAACACAACTGAACACAACAAGCGCTAAAGGGAACTGCAACAGAAACCACGATAGGGCAAGGACTAAGGGAAAAAGGTACCTTCTAAATTAATGTGATTGGCTCCTGTCATATCCACACCCCCAAAAGGTAAGTGTATGGGGAGTGTGGCATGACAGGGGCCAATGGGAGCCTTTTGCCAATTTAGGCTCCCACTGTTTCTCACTGCCCGATTTCCTGTTGCAGCCGTCGGATGAGCCGCGCGTGGCTCGTGCAGCAGCAGGACCGCGCGCGGCTCGAAGAGAGGACCGCGGCCGGCCCCTGGATAAGGTAAGTAACGCTACAGGTAGGTGCTGTCTTATCCCAAAGAGAGCCGCCTGACAAGCCATTGCACCCTTGTGGTTTCTTTTCCAAACAAATGTCCAAAGCAGACAAGAATTATGATGTGGGTAATCGCAAACTCCTTGCTATTATTTTAGCACTTAAAGAATGGAGACATTTGTTAGAAGGAACTAAGGATCCCATCCTCATATTTACGGATCACAAGAACCTATCCTACCTTAGTGAGGCTAAAAGATTGTCTTCTAGGCAGGCTAGGTAGTCACTGTTTTTGTCTCATTTCAATTATATTATCACCTATAGGCCAGGTGATCGCAACACTAAAGCAGATGCTCTGTCCAGACAGTTCGAAACTACTGACAAACAGAAGATTGATGTTACTCCTGTCATTCCCCCAGACAGGATAATAGCTACTACTATTTTGTCTATTTCCTGGTCCCTCTTGCAGGCCATACAAGCGAAACAAAGCATGGCACCTAGCGAGAGGCCTAATGATAAACTGTTCGTTGATGTTCCCGAGAGACGGGATATTCTGTCGTTGTATCATGACACTAAGACTGCTGGACATCCTGGTATTTCCAAGACGGTGTCAGCTGTTTCTCGGTATTTTTGGTGGGATTCCTTACGCAAGGATGTCAAAGACTATATAGGTGCTTGTACTACTTGTGCCTCTATGAAATCTTCTCGTAGAGTTCCTTGTGGGCTGTTGCATCCGTTACCCGGTCCCGAGAGACCTTGGTCTAACCTGTCAATGGATTTTATTGTCCTGTTTCGTTTGCCTTGGGTCTTCCTAAGAATCTGCGTATTCCTAATGTCTTTCACACCTCGTTGTCGAAGCCTTACGTACGCAACCGCTATACCCGGCTGTGACGAGAGCAATCTCGCCACATTGCATTGGAGAAGCCTGGCTGCCCGCCTGCTGCCTTTGGACTATGGCCCTGGGAGATTGGGCCCTTTAAAAACAGTATTCGGCCATACCAGAGTGTATGTCACTCATTCTGGCCCTTTAAATACAGTGGGGTCATTTGGTACTTGCCCTGTGTGAGCTGTGGTAACCCAGATAGCTATGCCATGGAGCCTATTCGTGTGATTAAAGACTTTGGCTCCATGGCGATTAAACTGTATTCGGTTGGTCTGAGTGCCATTCACCTAATAATGTGCACTCAGACCTGAGCTATCTGGGGATATGTGAAATGTCTGTGTGTTATGTGTAAAATGTGACTTTATGTATTTTAAAGTGTTTTATGTTGTTTTGCAACCATGTGGTTAATGGAGTCTGCCTCTAGTCCTGGATAATTGGATTACTTCCCCCCATTGTCTTCAGGATAGAGGGCCCTGTAAAACCATGCTTCCAGAAGGTCAAATGCACATTTGTACTAACTTTTGAACCCCTGGTCCAATTCGTATGACTTTTGAGTATGTTGTTCCCCTGAATGGATTGATTGTGAATATGTATTTTTATGCGAATGTGATGTATATTTTGGGAGTTATGAATGTTGTGTAAAAACTGTATTTTCCCTACCTATGATAATTGTATTTTCCTGTGTGTACAGATAATTAGTTTACAGGTAGAGGGGAGGGCTATGTGTGGGATGTAACTATTGTGTGATTGGTTAATGTAGGTTACTGTGTGTGTCCCTCCCCTTCATGGGAGCACCTAATAAAAAGGGCTGCAAGCTAGCAGCCAGAGAGTTCTATTTTTACCCTCAACTTGAGTCCTGTCTCTTATTGGGGGAATCTGCTATAAGGGATTGCTATGCTAGGCATATTCCCTTGCTATAATCACTGAGCTCTTGTAAGAGCTTGTTCCTGCTTCGTTCTGAAGGGAGATAGCTGCAGCCTGCGGTGCTTATGGTGTCTGGTGGAGTGCTTGGAGTCCTCTGGAAGCGCTAGGAGCATCCATCAACGGAGGGTACTCGGTCGGAGTACACGGAGCTCCGTTACATTGGTGGCAAGCGGTGGGATGGCGTCCTAGTGCGAGGAGAAGCAGCTCAGAGACACCGGTAACGTGTGGAGTTGTGCAGCGTCCCTATCTTCAGCAACATAATGGAACCAGCAGTGGCTACAGCAAGCATGGCGTATAGCTACTCCGTACTAGAGTTTGGCACGATGGTAGGGTTGCACCTGAAGTTTTACGGACCCAATCCAGAGGAGAAATACGTGCGGTTCGTGTGGGACATGGTGACCCGGAACCTACAACACAGGGCGTTGAGGGAAGGCCAGTGGGCACGTTGGGAGAAACTCCAGCCACAGGTAGAGTGGGACGAGGAAGAAACCGAGGTGGCCGGTGGAGATGGGACCGAGGTCTCTCTACCGGCCCTACAGGGATGCTGGGCACCCGGCCCAGATCCCCAGCGGCAGTATGTTTTACAGGGAGGGGAGACAGTCGGTCTCACTCCCCAGCGGCAGAATGGGTTATTGGAGGAAGAGACAACCGGTCTCCCTCCCCAACAGCAACCAGAGGTACCCGAGGTAGAGGACCTCATAGACTGGTCCTGGGAGGACCCCCTGCAGGCAGGTGGAGATGGGACCGAGATCTCTCCACCGGCCCTACAGGGATGCTGGGCAACCGGCCCAGATCCCCAACTAGAGCTGGAGTTACAGAAAGTGGAGAGCATCGACCTCCCCCCCAGCAGCAGGACACTGTATTGGGAGGAGAGACAGTCGGTCTCCCTCCACAAAGGCGGAAAGTATGTATGGGAGAGGAGCTTGCTACCACCTCTCCCCAGCAGCGGATCATTGATGTGCAGGGAATAGGGAGCCCAGTCTCCTTTCCCCAGCAGCAGGGCACTGTATTGGGAGGAGAGACAGTCCGTCTCCCTCCACAAAGGAGGAAAGTATGTATGGGAGAGGAGCTTGCTACCACCTCTCCCCAGCGGCGGATCCGTAATGTGCAGGGAATAGAGAGCCCAGTCTCCTTTCCCCAGCGGCAGAGTGTTCTATTGGGAGGGGAGCCTGTTACCCCCTCTCCCCAGCGGCAGCTTAATGTACCAGGGGGAGACTGTAAGCCCCCCACCGGTGCAGATGGGACCGTGGTCTCTGCACTTACCACACAGGGGGTAGGGATGGTCGGTCCTGCCCCCCCACGACAGGGCTGTTTAGCCAAAGGGGAGACAGTCGGTCTCCAGCAGCAGAGCTGTGTAACTAAAGGGGAGACAGTCGGTCTCCAGCAGCAGAGCTGTGTAACTAAAGGGGAGACAGTCGGTCTCCAGCAGCAGAGCAGTGCAGCTAAAGGGGAGACAGTCGGTCTCCAGCAACCAGGCTTCAACCAGACTACTCCCGTGGTAGTGCTGGCATCAGGGCAGAGTACCACTGGTCTCTGCCCACTCTGCAACCCACCAAGGCAGCCTACCAGTCCCCCACACAGCCATGGTGAGGCACCTGGACATGGACAAATTTCTCCTCTACCCAGGTGTAGTAACCAGTTATTGTGGGTGGGCTGTATTGCTGTTTCTGTTTTGTCTCATTTCAATTATATTATCACCTATAGGCCAGGTGATCGCAACACTAAAGCAGACGCTCTGTCCAGACAGTTCGAAACTACTGACAAACAGAAGATTGATGTTACTCCTGTCATTCCCCCAGACAGGATAATAGCTACTACTATTTTGTCTATTTCCTCGTCCCTCTTGCAGGCCATACAAGCGAAACAAAGCATGGCACCTAGCGAGAGGCCTAATGATAAACTGTTCGTTGATGTTCCCGAGAGACGGGATATTCTGTCGTTGTATCATGACACTAAGACTGCTAACTGATAATTGGATTACTTCCCCCCATTGCCTCCAGGATAGAGGGCCCTGTAAAACCATGCTTCCAGAAGGTCAAATGCACATTTGTACTAACTTTTGAACCCCTGGTCCAATTCGTATGATTTTTTTTTTTTTTTATTGATTTTTTTTTTTTTATATATATTTTATTTCTACAAATTTTCCATGTACAATTTACACACTTTACCTCTAAGACAATAGTACAATAATGGATAGGTTCAATTAAAACAACATTTCAACTATGCTTCCAAATTTAAATGACCATTTCCACTGTTCCCATATTTCCCCATAGAGGTACATTAAAAACATATGCCTTTCATACTCTGAAACATACCCTCCGGATGGTGCTTCCTATATTAACCATTATACCTATTCCTAAGCATAGGAACTGTATTACAAATGCTCATCCAGGAACATACACACTGCGGGGGGACCCATCCACTCATTAATTATAATTTTCCTCCTTATTGGCAATAAAGTTTTCAACAATTGTTTCCCATTTGCTAAATTTCTTTAACCCAACTGAGTTGCTCTGAATTATTCCCATTTCCATCCTACTTTGGTAAATTACTTGTTTTTTAATTTCAATCCACTCTAATATTTTATTGCTTTTCCAATGTCTGGCCAAAACCATCTTGGCTGCCATTAAAATGTGAATTGTCATCATACTTTTCTCGGTAGGCATAGAAGGCCATCCCAGATGTAGCAGAAAACTTTGTGGTGTGAATGGTATATATAGCTGACATGAATTAGAAATCTGCCTATATACAGTTTTCCAAATGTTCTTTAAATATCTACAATGCCACCAGATATGGAGGTAGTCTCCCTTCTCTTCACCACATCTCCAACAGAGGGGATTCTGATCTCCATAAATCTTGGCCAATTTATCTGGGACCATGTACCATCTGTTTAGGAGTTTATAAAAATGTTCTACTATATTTAAGCAATGAATCAATTTATTTACTTTAACTGTCGCATTTATCAAGTCTTGCTCGGAGATTACTATTTGTAGATCTTTTTCCCACTTGATCTTAGCTCTCCGTGAAAAAGACCTCTGAGAGATCTTTAAAAATTCATAACATCTGGAGATATGACCTTTGAGTCTATATGTTTCAATGATCTTCTTTAGAATACTTATATTATTATTAACTTGGATATCCAAAAATTTCGCCAAGTAAGACTTAATTCTCAAATAAGTAAATATCTCCCTATTATCAATCCCGAACTCTAACTGTAGTTGATTAAATGGCTTAATTTTCTCTATATCAATTATCTGTTGGATGTACTCAATGCCCCGATATGACCAGCCACTAATATCAATATCGTCAATATTATTATTGATCACCTCAATGGGTAAAAAGGGAAATAATCTGTATTCTATTTTATAGTTTTTCTTAATTTTATACCAATATCTCCATAAACTATGTATAATTGTCGAATTTTCTAAGTGGACTGAATTATTTTTATTTCCTTTCCTCCTTGTTGTCCAAAACAGAGCAGATAGGCTGCAGTGGCGGATCCAGAGCCTGATCTCGGGAGGGGCACTTGTAGATTATTTAAATAAATAATCCAGACACAATAACCACTACAGCTCAGTGTAGTGGTTATAGTGCCAATAATGCCAAGACCCCCTCCCAGAGTAAGTAGTCAAACTGTTTAAGAACTGTTTGACAACTTACCTGAGGTCCTCTGGGAAATGGGGCTGTAGTAGGGCAGAGGAGCAGTGGTATGTGTGAGTGGTGCAATGTGTGAGGGGTGCAGTGTGTGTGTGTGTGTGAGGGGGACAGTGTATTAGCAGTGTGTGTGTGTGAAGGTTGCAGTGTGTACGTGAGGGCGGCAGTATATGTCAGGGGTGCAGTGTGTGTGTGGGTCAGTATGGGTGTGTGACAGTTACAGTGTGTGTGTGTGTGTGGGGCAATGTATGTGTGTGGGGGCAGTGTGTTTATGGGGGGCAGTGTGTGTATGTGGGGCAGTGTGTGTATGTGGGGGCAATGTGTTTATGGTGGGCAGGGGCAATGTGTGTGTGTGTATGGGGGGCAGGGGCAATGTGTGTGTGTGTGTGTGTGTGTGTGTATGGGGGCAGGGGCAATGTGTGTGTGTATGGGGGGCAGGGGCAATGTGTGTGTGTGTATGGGGGGCAGGGGTAATGTGTGTGTGTGTATGGGGGCAGGGGCAATGTGTGTGTGTGTGTGTATGGGGGCAGGGGCAATGTGTGTGTGTGTATGGGGGCAGGGGCAATGTGTGTGTGTGTATGGGGGCAGGGGCAATGTGTGTGTGTGTATGGGGGGCAGGGGTAATGTGTGTGTGTGTATGGGGGGCAGGGGCAATGTGTGTGTGTGTATGGGGGGCAGGGGCAATGTGTGTGTGTGTATGGGGGCAGGGGCAATGTGTGTGTATGGGGGCAGGGGCAATGTGTGTGTGTGTGTATGGGGGGCAGGGGCAATGTGTGTGTGTGTATGGGGGCAGGGGCAATGTGTGTGTATGGGGGCAGGGGCAATGTGTGTGTGTGTGTATGGGGGGCAGGGGCAATGTGTGTGTGTGTATGGGGGGAAGGGGCAATGTGTGTGTGTGTGTATGGGGGGCAGGGGCAATGTGTGTGTATATGGGGGGCAGGGGCAATGTGTGTGTAGAAGAAGGATAGGGGGAGGGGGGGGCTTTTTTTTGTTTAATGTGTGTGTGTGTGTTTTTTTTTACATTTAATTTAAATTAATATATAATTTATGTCCCCCCTCCCTTCTTACCTTTACTGGGAGGAGGGGGGACATCTTTCTTTCCCTGGTGGTCCCAGTGGGGATTCCCTGGTGGTCCCAGTGGTAGGAGTGAACTCTAGCCCGCGCTCCAGGGCTCGAGTTCACTCTCGCGAGATTTGGAGCGTTGCCGTGGTTACCGCGGCAACGCTCCAAATCTCGCGAGAGGAGGACCCGGAGGAGCTGCTGGTAACAGCTCCCGGGTCCTCTCTCCCTCCCCTGGCGGTCGGCTGTCACTGATCACTGATCTCCCTCCCGGTCTGCAGGCACAATGCAGGGCTGGCACTTGGGCAATGTCAGCCCTGCATTAGCCGGCAGGGGAGAATCTCGGGGGGGGGGGCAATTGCCCCGTTGCCCCCCCCCCGGATCCGCCACTGATAGGCTGTTTATCTCTACCATTACTTGCTCTATTTGATACCATGCTTGATCTTTTTGATCTGTGCTTAACGTATTAACAATGTGTGCCAGCATGCATGCATTATGGTACTCTGTTATGTTTGGGGCAGCAAGGCCCCCATCTTTTCTTTTCTTAGATAATAGTTGTAAACTTATTCTCGGTTTCTTGCCTTTCCAAATAAATTTGGAAAAAGCTGCCTGTATAATTTTTAACCATGAGTTTGGGACTTGTATAGGGATCATTCTAAAAAGATAATTCCATTTAGGCAGAATATATGCGCGGATAGTGTTTATACGACCTGTCCAAGAGATCTCTCTGTGAGCCCATTCTTTTAAAGTCTTATTGGTATTTTTTATAAGAGGAAGGAAATTAGCCTCAATAACTTTATTTGTATCTCTTGGTATTCTAATTCCAAGAAACGAAATATATTCCTTGGCCCATACGAAATCATAAGAATTTTTAATAAAGTCTCTTTCTTCCCTAGATAAATTAACTGTCATTACTGTAGTCTTATTAATATTCAATTTATAATTTGAAAATTCACTATAATGGCTCAGTGTTCTCATCAATTCCGGCAGTGATGTTCTAGGATTCTGCAACATAAGAATTACATCGTCAGCATAAAGATTAATCTTGTGTTCAAAATTATTAACAGAAAAGCCCTTTATCTTTTCGTTTTGCCTTATGGTCTCTGCAAGGAACTCCATAGTCAAAACATAAAGCATCGGGGAGAGAGGACAGCCTTGCCTTGTACCGTTCCTGATACTAAACCAGTCCGCTTCTATCCATGGGCCTATTGTCCTGGCTGAGGGGACGGTATATAGCGCCATAATAGCGTCGTAGACCGTTCCTAACCAAACGTCTTCAATGCGTTTCCCAGAAAGTCCCATCTGACCATGTCAAACGCTTTCTCAGCATCCAGTGACAGGGTCAGAAGGGGAACCTTTCTCCTAATCGCGACATCATGTACATCCAGAATCCTTCTAAGGCCTCCTGAAGCTACTCTACCGTGAATAAATCCAGTCTGATCTTGATGTATTAAAGCAGGAATATAAGTTTTTAACCGATCTTCTATAACCGAGGCGTAGATCTTGACATCTCCATTTAGAAGGGAAATTGGGCGATAATTCGTCAATTTGGCTGGATCTTTATCCGGCTTCAAAATTGGAACTATGTTCGCTTGAAGCATCTCCCTGGGGAACACAGCATCTTCCACTATTTTATTAAATATTCTAGCAAGGCGTGCCGAAAGGGTATCTCTATATATCTTATCAAATTTATTTGAAAAGCCGTCTGGGCCAGGTGCTTTATTTATCTGTATCTTATTTATGGCTACAGTTATTTCTTCTGAAGTTATTGATTTATTAATCTCACTCAGTTGTTCTCTAGTTAATTTGGGCATTTTTTTATTTTTGAAAAATTCTGTAGAGGAAGTTTGTTGTCCTTCATTGTCTAAGTTGTATAATCGGCTATAATAGTCATTAAAAGCTGCCCCGATTTTTTTCGGGCATAGTAACGTTTCCTTTCCAATTTCAATTTTGTGAATCCTCCTCATTTGTTTTTTATTTTTCAATTTGTTGGTAAGCAACTTATCTGCCCTATTGCCTTTATAGTACCAGTTGATCTTTAGGGATTGTAAATTTCTGTTTTTCTCCTCTAATAATAAATCATTTATACGATTTTGTGTTAATAACATTTTTATACTTTTCTCCTGAGTAGGTAAGAGTTTATTATCATTAGATAAATTATAATAGACTACATAAAGTTCCTTCAGAGATTGTCCCTTCTTTTTTTATCATTGGTGCCCAACTTAATTAAATGACCTCTGATGACACTTTTATAAGCGTTACACACAACTGGGAGCGAAACCTCTCCACCCTCATTTTCTTCAAAAAACCTATCTGTCATATCCTTAATATATTCTCTATTTTCTTTAGTCGAAAAAATAGTATTGTTTAGTCTCCAGTTAGTTCTATTTGCCCTATAGTTAGCTGTATCCAGCTCCAAAATTATAGCATTATGATCCGACCAAGTTACTTCATCTATAAGAACTTTTTTAATGCTATTGGTGAGGCCGACTGAACCCAAAACTAAATCAATTCTTGAATATGAGAAAAATGACCTGGAGAAGCATGTAAAATCCCTCTCCAGTGGGTGGAACACACGCCATATATCCAAAAACCCATATTTCTTAAGTATCCTTTGAAATTGTACTGCCTGTGAGATTACTACTTTGTTTAACCCAGTAGGATTTAAAGTTTTCCTATCCAGATTTGGATCCACTATGCGGTTAAAATCCCCCGATAGGAGTAATTTCCCTTGTTTTAATCTTTCTACTTTGTCAAAGAGATCATAAAAATACTTGTTTGAAGGATTATTGGGCGCATACACATTTACCAACGTATATAATTCTGTTTGGATCTTAATTATCATTATAATAAATCTAGCTTCCTCATCTGTTTCTTGGTAAATAATCTTAGCGTCTAAATCTTCATTTATCATAATGGCTACCCCTCTTTTCTTCTGTTGTTCTAGTGAGGCAGTTACTACTATTGAAAAATTTTGTGGGATAAATCTCAGCTTATCGTTTCTTTTCCAGTGTGTCTCCTGTACGAAAATGATTTGAGCTTTTTCTTTTTTAATATAATCAAACAAAATCGCTCGCTTGCTAGGGGAATTTAAACCTTGGGCATTTATCGATATTATTTTAACCATTACTCTTTTTTATGCTCTTCTTCAAAGATCTATTAACTCCATTTGCCTTCTCCTGTTCCTTATTAAGCCTATTGGCAATTCTCTTTCTTTTCTGAGAGTGGGCCCCCGCCCCAGCCACATCTACCACACCAATCATACAACATCCTCTTCTATACCAGAGGCAATCATTCCAATAACCCAGAGTATTGACCTCTGAGTGTAGATCCATAAGGAGAAAATCTCCTAAATGAAATCTTGTCCTCATCTAGGAATCTCCAAGATAAGGATACTAAGAGCTGAGCTATGAGCGTCCCTTTTCTCTTTCTCTTTTTTTCCCTTCTGCTTTTTTCTTCCTCCCTTCTTTCTCTTTAACACCTTCCACCCGCCTAAGACTATCTACATAAGTCTCCCCGGCCCAAGCATTAATTTCAAACTTTTACATTTAATCTCCCTTGTTGGGGGGTTTCCATCCGCCTCTATCTTCTGAACACTATTTGGGGTAACCTCCCGTTACCCCCTCTTCTTCCACCTTGGATCAATTTATTGAAATAATTCAAACTATTTAAC
Source organism: Pelobates fuscus (assembly GCF_036172605.1). Classification (NCBI taxonomy): domain Eukaryota; kingdom Metazoa; phylum Chordata; class Amphibia; order Anura; family Pelobatidae; genus Pelobates; species Pelobates fuscus. Next base: position 298,317,699 of record NC_086321.1, on the reverse strand, counting down.
GTGTATATCAAAATTGTTCTCCAGTGCAAATATTTTCTTTCCATATTATCAGAATACCATTATAACAAATTTAGACCAAATATACCATTCTTAGTCTAATTAATATCAGTGAGCCATATGTGTCCTTACAAATCTGATACTTTCTAACCCTCTTAGTGATTCCCCTATTCCTGTCAATTAATAACTTTATGTAAGTGTCAATTATAACTTATTATTCTTTTATATCTTTTCCCCCTACTTTATTTATTTATTTATTTATTTTCTTTCTCCCCTTTTTTTTTTGTGAATCCTTATCAAAATAATTTGCAATCCTATTGGCTTTAAGTTACTTATTAATTAATAATTGTGCCTATCCTAGGTCTTTTGACTCAGATACCTCAGGATATTTTGTTTTCTAGTGACTCATTGCATTTGAAATATTAATTATATGTCATAGCCCGTGCCCGTGTCGCCAAGGTGAAAGCAATACAGTTATCATAATACTGCGTTGTAATATTAGTTCAGTCCAGATATAGCCCGTGATTACGTCTTACTTATTTCCTTTCCCCCCCTATTACCCCATACTGTCCAGCCAATTTGTGACCTTAACCATTGAGTCAAATGTATGCATAGTCCCATCCTTGGAGACTATCAGTTTGGTTGGGAAACCCCAGCGGTATTTTAGATTTTTTTCCCTCAAGCGCAGGGTGGCGGGGATAAATTGTTTCCTCGCTCTTCTTGTCTGAAAAGACAAATCCGGAAAAACTTTTATATCATAGAATTTGCCTTGCTCTCTTTCCGTTTGTCTTGCCGCTTTTAGGATTTTTTCTTTGAAAGAATAAGAATGACAAGCTATAATTATATCTCTTGGAAGATCATCTGGGAGAGTTCTTGGTTTGTTTAAACGGTGAGTTCTTTCAAGGAAATCCACTTTATCGTCAATGTTAATTTTAAGAGCCTTAAAAAATTCTGCAAGAAAATTTGCCAAATTGTCTTGAGAGACAGACTCAGGAATATTTCTTATTCTTAAGTTGTTTCTTCTTTCTCTGTCTTCTAAGCTCGTTGATCTCTCTTCCAACTCGTTAATCTTTGTTTGTTGTTTCTCAATAATCTCGTTTTGTTTCTGAAGGAGAAATTCCAGGTTTTCTATTTTCTGTTCATTCATTTTCGCTTTTTGTCCAATTGACATTATTTCTTGCTTTAAATTAGCAAAGCTCCCCTGCATTTCTAATTTTATCTGTTCCAATTGTAGGTTTAAGCACTGTTTTAGATATGCTTGGGTAATCAATGGTTCGTCTAGGCTTTCTTGTACATCTTGTATTTCTGTCCCATTCAATTCACCTGTGGATTTACTTAAAGCCGTTTTACTTGGCGTTGGAGTCAAAGAGGTTTCCAAAGTACTTTTGTCTGCTGGAGCGTTGAAGAAATTTGAAAGTCTCTTTTCTGGTTTTTCTTTCTTATCCCGTTCTTTTTTTGGGAGAGACTTCAACTCTTGTCTCGAGTCTGCTGTTTTTCTTGTTGCCATTATGTTTTATTCGGTCTTTGTTGTGCCTCTGTTTTTTTTTTTTTTTTTTCCTTATCAAAAACTGCCCTTTTTCCTTCTCTTCTTTTTCCCCCTTTTTTTTTCCTTCCCTTTGAAGCCCTGTTGAGCAGAGGGTTTTAGCTTTATCATTTGTCCCTTTAAAGAATAATGTATGTTATCCGCACGGCAGGGAATCGACTTCACCCTCCTCTCCTGTTTTATCCTCGGTAGACCGGGACCCTAAGGCTTTCCCCTTTTTTCCAATATTTAACTCTGTTAGTCAGTACAGATTGAAATCTTATAAATCAAATATTAAATGGCCCTTCCCTTCAGATCTTACAAATTAGCAATATGCTTTTCCCTTAGGCTCTTTATTTCCAGCAATTATTTCCAGCAGTATGCCGTTTGACTCACACTCGGAGTAAGATCCAATTTTGAATAGCCTTTCTCTCCAGATCTTAGTATATTGTATTTTAACTGTATACTCCTCCCTATTTTCCCGCATGTAACGGAGCTCCGTGTACCCCGACCGAGTACCCTCTGTTACAAATCGCTATTTGTAACTGGCCCTTTAAATGAGAAATTGCCCTGCTTCCCTGGATTGTGGAGAAGCATGTTTGCCAGCCTCCTGCCTCATGACTATGGCCCCTGGAAGATTGTGCCCCTGAAAACTTATTAACATTTATTGGGTGTGTATGGCCCTTTAAGAACCGTCTGGGGACATATTGTGACTTTGCTGAACAATGCCCCTTTAAGACTATGTCCCCAGACCGGTAAAATAACTTGTTCCTGGCTTTCCCCCACTTGGTTCAGTAAATAGGGCTTACTGAACCAAGTACCACACAGGCAGACCACCCAGAAGTTAAAGTGTGCAGGCAATTTACCTCCCAGGCTGTGAGGTTACTGCCGGTCAATTGCACGTGGCGGCGGCCATCTTGGTTTCCTCGAATGCGGTCAGCGGTGTATGCTAAAGATTCTGTGGAACTAAAATCGGCTACACATTCTGCCGAACACCGCTGACCCTTACCTTCTCCCATACTGAACTTGCAGCTCCAGAGACTAAGTCCCGTTCGAAATGGGACTTAGTCGTTTTTTCGCATGAAATTGACCGACCGCACAGCCCAAATCTATGGAACTGTTTTGGGCAGGAAATTGTGCTTGCGGTCGGTCATAAAGGACTTCCAGCTAACTTTTGATCCACTGGAGGGATTTGGCTGATTTTTGGAAGGGTTTATGTTTGATGTATGCTGAGTCTGAATATGTAACTTTTATTGAAATTGAATGTATGGTTTTAAAGTTACAGTGTGTATGTGAAAACTGTATTTTTATTGTATGTAATAATTGGTTTAACTGTTTATCTGAGGGGAGGGAACCTGTGGGCTGTACTATGCTGTTATTGGTTAATTTCATCCTCCCCCTGGGAGTGTCCTGTGTGTACCTTATCCTAATAAAAAGCAGGCTGGGTGTTCCAGTCCAGAGACCTCTTCTGACCCTCAATACGTAGCCTTGTCTCGTTATTGGAGGGAACTGCTATATCACACTGGGGATTGCTATGCGCTGCATATTCCCCTGAGCTCTTAATCACTTAGCTCTTTTAAGAGCTTGTTCCGGATACGCTCTCCAGGAGGAGAGATCTTCCCCACACGTTCCTGAATGCTGAAGGTTCATTCCAGGGTGGACGGAAGACGGCGCGGCTCCAGTTAAGCTACGGCGGTTGTGGAGCCTGCGGTGGTTGTGGTGTCGTCTGCAGTGCTTGGAGTCCTCTGAGAGCGCTAGGAGCATCCATCAACGGAGGGTACTCGGTCGGGGTACACGGAGCTCCGTTACACCGCAATATGCCAATTAACTCAGACTCGGACTCAAACCAAAGTTCAGTATTGAATAGCCATTCACTCCTAAGCCTTGATGAATAAACAGTGTGTGATTCTCTCAGGCTCTTTTATTTTCCAACAGTATACCGATTAACTCAAACTCAGGCTTTTTGGCTCAGGGTCGTTTGTAGCTCCTTGTAGTTTAAAGATTATTTGCCCAAAATTGCACCGGGACTACCCTTTACTCTGCTCCGTACAATTATACGCTGCCCAATTAATTTCCCGCTCTCTTTAAAAGCGGATTACAATACACTTGCAATAATCTTACATTCATTACAGGTTATAATACATCTGTACTCCGTCAGCACAAGCTTGCTGTGGCCATATTTGAAGATCAGTATTTGTCTAAATTAGCTTACACCTTTACCAGGTTCTCAGTGCAATACTTGGAGGTCCCTCAGAGCCAGTTCTCAGACCGGGATATTTTATTATGTTGTATTTTGTATTTTATATGTCCTTCATTCTTAACAGAAAAAAAAAAAACACAAAAAAACCCCCAAGAAAACGGAAGGTCCGTTCAAGTCCGTTCAATCTCACAGCCCCTTCAACTCCCAACACCACAGGAAATCAATTATTAAGCCTTGCTTCTTTAATCTGCCGTATTTAGTTGATTTTATAAATCCCTCACATTGTTCCCATCAGCTCCCCTTTCAGCTGCCCTCAGCCTTTTCACATAACTCCTTTCTTGTATATAGTATAAATTTTGCCTCACCAATGTTCCTTTCCACGTAGCAAACAACCTGGAGGTAGAGGCAGGCTTAGGAGGCAGAAATCTGGAGTCGGTAAGCAGCACAGACTGTCTCTCCTGCAGTACGCGTCCGGAGAGAGTTCAGATCAGGGCGAACTGCTAGAAAATCAGGCAGGCAATATCTTCCTTAGTTTACTCGTCACAGCGAACAGCCATGCTTTCAGGCGGACGGTGTCTCCCTCATTCTCTCATGGGACTCCAGCTCAGCTCGACCCGCCGGCGTGCACGCTACGCGCCCTGCGTGACGTCACGTCATCCCGCCCCCTCAATGCTATCAATTCGTATGATTTTTGAGTATGTTGTTCCCCTGAATGGATTGATTGTGAATATGTATTTTTATGCGAATGTGATGTATATTTTGGGAGTTATGAATGTTGTGTAAAAACTGTATTTTCCCTACCTATGATAATTGTATTTTTCCTGTGTGTACAGATAATTAGTTTACAGGTAGAGGGGAGGGCTATGTGTGGGATGTAACTATTGTGTGATTGGTTAATGTAGGTTACTGTGTGTGTCCCTCCCCTTCATGGGAGCACCTAATAAAAAGGGCTGCAAGCTTGCAGCCAGAGAGTTCTATTTTTACCCTCAACTTGAGTCCTGTCTCTTATTGGGGGAATCTGCTATAAGGGATTGCTATGCTAGGCATATTCCCTTGCTATAATCACTGAGCTCTTGTAAGAGCTTGTTCCTGCTTCGTTCTGAAGGGAGATAGCTGCAGCCTGCGGTGCTTATGGTGTCTGGTGGAGTGCTTGGAGTCCTCTGGAAGCGCTAGGAGCATCCATCAACAGAGGGTACTCGGTCGGAGTACACGGAGCTCCGTTACACCGGCATACTCCTCCTCCCCCTCCTGTCTCTGTGGAGGGTCATGAGGAGTTAGAAGTTTCTGCTGTTCTTAACTCTCGTTTCCTTAGAGGTCGAACAGTTGGATTTCTGCTGACGCTGTTCACGCTCCTCGCCTTGTACGTTCCTTCCATTCTCTTTTTCCTGCCAGGCCTGGCCCTCCCCGCCCGGAGGGCGTGTCCTCAGGCGGGGTACTGTAGCGGTACTTACCCTTTCCAGGGGCCGGCCGGGGTCCTCTGTTCCTCTGGCTCATCCGCCGTCTGTGACAGGAAGGCGGGCAGTGACCGCGAGAAGCGGTCACGTGTCCCGTCTGACTCTAAGAGTGCACTGCGGGTATCGGGCGCGCTCTTAAAGGGACAGTGGGAGCCTAAATTGGCAAAGGCCTCCCATTGGTCCCTGTCATGCCACACTCCCCATACAATTACCTTTTGGGGGCGTGGATATGACAGGGGCCAATCAAAATAGATGTTTAGGTATATATACTCACCTTTTTCCCTTAGTTCCTTGCCCTATCGTGGTTTCTGTTTCAGTTCCCTTTAGCGCTTGTTGAAGGAACACAGTTGTGTTCCTTCGTACTTGACCTTGGCTTTGTCTCTGACTACGTTATCTCTTTATCCTTATCTGTTCTGTTTGCCGGCTTGCTGTTTACTGTGTACCAGACCCCGGCTAGTCTTAGTTTACACTTTCTCTTTGTGCCCTTGACCTCGGATCGCTCCTGACTCTGTACTCCTCTCATATACGTCGAGCCCGGCCATTCTAAGGTCCGGTAGACGTATCTCCCCTCTGTGTTGTCTTCTGTTGAGTTGAATCCTGCGTGTTGGGGTATATTTTCGTTACACTAACTAATCAAATCAAATGCCTTGTAATTACCAACAGGAAATCAAACCTTGTGCAGTCAGTAACCTTTTCCTACAGATGAATCTTACCTGTAACAGTAGAAAAGAAAAACTCTTAGCACAACTTTTAGACAGTTGAAGCTTCTGTAAAACTCTCCAGAATATCTCCAACCACACTTAGAAGCAACACTTAGATGAAGCAACCAAGCTTAGAGTTCTTGGTCTTCTTGTCACAGGTTTGCCTAAAAACAAACCTGTGCTGTTAGTAAACATACCTACCACGACCCCTCTTTCTACTGATATTCCTATGCAATATTGGGACTTATCCTGTTTAGCAAATAACCAATATTGGGTGTTTAATAAACAGTAAGCAGACAAATTTTCTCCACAGCATCAGTTGTTTCTATTCCAATCTGACGCTGAGAGAAATGATGGCATAGGCCAGGGGTAGGCAACCTACGGCACTAGTGCCATTCACGGCACTCGAGGTGTCTTTGCACGGCACTCAAGGCTGCTAGAGCCAAACAGGCTCTGGCCTATCAGGAGTCCCAGTAAAACTTCAGATATCTGCTAATCCGAAAAGGTGGTGAAGGACAATCCTCAATTTATGCATTGCAGCACGTAGAGGTAGTGATCTCAGATCACTTCCTCCCAGCACTTGTGAATAGGAAGCCACACTGTAGTAGAGCAGCTTGCAGTTGCTGTTGCAGCTGCTGTCCTTAAACATGTACCTGGCCGGCCTGGTCCCCACTGGAACCCAGGGAAGCCACCCACACTGCTAGATATACAAAGACATGCAGTATAACCCTCCCCTCATACAAATAATACGGACAGCCCACACTCAAACATACAATCCGCACAAACGAAACACCACTAACAATCCACATACATGCACACAACCCCACATGCAATACCCCAAACACTTTGACATATCCATCCACACACACACACAATTCCACAAGCAGCACCCATACACAGTTTACATTCATATCTATGTATCATACACAATACCATAAACTACTCATGAACATAAACAATATAATAGCTCATATACGCAGGGCCTTCTTTAACGCGGGGCAAACTGGGCAGCTGCACCGTGAGCCCTGCTGGCCTCAACTATTTCTAACCCTCTGGCTGGTAATCTGCACACTAAGGAGGCCCACCGGGTGGCCCATGCACAAAGGACCACCCGCTGGCCTTCTGTCAGCAGGGACCCGGTCACACGCTGAGGTGCTTTAACAGCGCGAGCGGGCCCCTTGCTTTTCGGCAGCAGGCTGGGAGGAAGTGACGGACACGCATCACTTCCTCCCAAGAGAGGAGCGCACAGGAAAGAAGAGTAGGCAGATTGGAGGGGGGCTGGCCAAGAGCTCTAGACCCCAACTCCCAACAACTTCAGCCACCAGCAGGAAAGGTAGGAAACTGGAGGGTGGGTTTTAAAGTGTATGTCTGTGTCAGTATGCCTGTCAGTGTGTGTGTGTCAGTATGTTTGTGTGTGTGTCATATCTGTATGTTTGTGTGTCAGTATGTTTGTGTGTGTGTCAGTATATCTGTGTGTGTCAGTATGTTTGTATGACAGCATGTCTGTGTGTGTGTCAGTATATCTGTATGTGTGTGTGCGTGCTTGCAATCAGGCCAACACCACATACAAACATATTCCACAAAAACACACAAAAACTGCTTAGTGCTAAATACAGACCTGCAAACATGAGTAAATGGTAGAGCCCCAGCTGTCAATGCATTTCTGGAGTTGCACGACAGATGGGGATCTACCTTTTAATCACCCGTGCAACAGGGAGACAGCCAAGAATTCTTGCACCTCTCTACTTTAGGTCCGCCACTGTGTTGAGGTGGAGGACGTGATTGCATGCCTGGGAAGGGGGGACAGGGTCCAGGGGGCCCTAAGCAAATGTTTTGCCCAGGGTCCAGTCATTATTAAAGACAGCCCTGCATATATACGCACAAATACAACGATACAAAGCAATTACAGTAAAAATAACACAAGCAGAATACGGCAGCATACACATCTCGATTTATAAAAAAAATAGGACCGGCACGCTGCGGGACATCACAATCCTATATCGGCACAGTGCTGCTAAAAGGTTGCCTACCCCTGGCATAGGCAATAGGGAATTATTGGCCATAGCTTTTACATTTAAAGAATAGAGGGTACGAAAGATCCAGGTAATAACTTATCATAAAAACCTTTCCTACATCACCAAAACTAAAAGACTATCCTTGCATCAAGCTCATTGGTCTCTTTTTCTCTCATGTTTAACTATATCATCACTTATAGAGCAGGCAGATGCATTATAAAGACAATTTGAAACCCAAGAGGCCAAACCAGAAGATGACATTCCCATTGTGCCTTCTGAATGTATCATAGCTGCTATGCATATGACTATCTCTTCTCCATTCTTAGAAAAGATACAATCTTATCAAGATCTAGCACCTACTGAATTGCTCCTTGACTATTTAGGTGCCATTATAATGAAGATACAGCCATGTATCAGTCTACGAAATATTGCTCTCTCCTTGTGCTCCTCCTTCCTCTCCCAGCACTCTTTTAGTTTTTCTTTCTCTTGCTTTGCCTCTTCCCCCCCCCCCAACCCCTTTCTGTTGGTGTCCCCTAAGGTTCAGTTCTTGTTCCACTACTGTTCTCGATCTATACTGCCTGCCTTGGTAAACTCATCAGCTCCTTTTTCTTCCAATATCACTTCTATGTAGATGAGACGCAAATCAGTCCTCTCCAGATCTTTCCCTGCCCCTCTTGACTAGTTTCTTTGACTGACTCTCTACTATTTCTAATTGGTTGGCTGCACACTTCCTTAAGCTCAACTTGTCCAAAACGGAATTTCTGGTCTTTCTTCCCTCAAGTGTTGCTATTCCCATTTCTGTCTCCCTCCACGTTAATGGTGCCACCATCAGCTCCACCACGTAGGCTCACTGAGTGGTTTTCTCTTTGACTCAGTCAATCACCTAATCCTGCCACTTCTATCTTAAAAACATTGCACACATCCACCCCTACTTAATTCCAGATGCAGCTAAGGTGCTGGTCCATGCCATTGTCCTCTCTCGCCTTGACTACTGCAATCCGCTTCCCAGTGGTCTTACGTGCTCCCAACTTGCCCCATTTCAGTCTATAATGAACATGGTGGCGAGGCTCATCTTCCTGTCTGCCCACACCTTCCATGCCTAACCTTTCGTCAGTCCCTGCATTCGCTTCCCATAATTTAAAATTCTGGTTCTTGCTTTCAAATCTCTACATAATGCTACTGCCACCTATCTATCCTCCCTAATTCACAAGTATGTCTTGTCTAGGCCCCTACAGTCTGCCGAAGACCTACGTCTATTCTCTGTTCGTACTCCCACCTCTGATGCTCATCTTCAAGACTTCTCTAGAGCTGCACAATTCCTGTGGAACTCCATTCCCTTTTCTGTTAGAAGCTCACCCAGTCTCCACTCTTTCAAAAAAATCATTAAAAACTCACCTTTTTCTCAAAAGTGTATCAATTAGACTGTTAATGGCTCCTAGCTGATTCCTCTCCTGCAACTGTCATTTCAACAGACAAAAAAACCCACACTAAGTCTTCAGTGAATACTATTGTACCAATCTACTTCCCTAATATTATCCTTACCTTTTGTGTCACTTTTAGTGATGTCCCGAATGGTTCGCTGGCGAATAGTTCCTGGCGAACATCGCATGTTCGCGTTCGCTACGGATGGCGAACCTATGCGATGTTCGGTCCGCCCCCTATTTGTCATCATTGAGTAAACTTTGACCCTGTACCTCACAGTCAGCAGACACATTCCAGCCAATCAGCAGCAGACCCTCCCTCCCAGACCCTCCCATCTCCTAGACAGCATACAATTTAGATTAATTCTGAAGCTGCATTTTTTTTTGTGTTTATTATACATTATCCTCCCCATAGCCAGTAACCTGTGTTTATTATACATTATCCTCCCCATAGCCAGTAACCTGTGTTAATTATACATTATCCTCCCCATAGCCAGTAACCTGTGTTTATTATACATTATCCTCCCATAGCCAGTAACCTGTGTTTATTATACATTATAAGAGATAACAGAATTCGTTACAGGCTCTATACCAAGAACAGGAATAGACGTTTAGTTACACCTAATAACCCCAAAGTTGATAAACCTGAGAGTGTTAAAGTATCTGAGGAGGAACCCATGCAATTAGGGGTTGCCAAACTCTCTGATACTGAAAAATTGCATAGAAGAAGGGACGGACTCTGCCTATACTGTGGTAGGAGAGACCATACGATAAAGGAATGTCCTGTGCTTCCGGGAAACTCTCGCACCTAAGACCTTATAGGGGACTGGCCTTGGGTGTGGTATCTAAGTCTCCTACATTGCCTCCTAACCGTTTGCTTCTCCCTGTTTCTCTTCATATGGGAGAGAGTTGTATAGCTGAAAGCATACACACACAATTCCACAAGCAGCACCCATACACAGTTTACATTCATATCTATGTATCATACACAATACCATAAACTACTCATGAACATAAACAATATAATAGCTCATATACGCAGGGCCTTCTTTAACGCGGGGCAAACTGGGCAGCTGCACCGTGAGCCCTGCTGGCCTCAACTATTTCTAACCCTCTGGCTGGTAATCTGCACACTAAGGAGGCCCACCGGGTGGCCCATGCACAAAGGACCACCCGCTGGCCTTCTGTCAGCAGGGACCCGGTCACACGCTGAGGTGCTTTAACAGCGCGAGCGGGCCCCTTGCTTTTCGGCAGCAGGCTGGGAGGAAGTGACGGACACGCATCACTTCCTCCCAAGAGAGGAGCGCACAGGAAAGAAGAGTAGGCAGATTGGAGGGGGGCTGGCCAAGAGCTCTAGACCCCAACTCCCAACAACTTCAGCCACCAGCAGGAAAGGTAGGAAACTGGAGGGTGGGTTTTAAAGTGTATGTCTGTGTCAGTATGCCTGTCAGTGTGTGTGTGTCAGTATGTTTGTGTGTGTGTCATATCTGTATGTTTGTGTGTCAGTATGTTTGTGTGTGTGTCAGTATATCTGTGTGTGTCAGTATGTTTGTATGACAGCATGTCTGTGTGTGTGTCAGTATATCTGTATGTGTGTGTGCGTGCTTGCAATCAGGCCAACACCACATACAAACATATTCCACAAAAACACACAAAAACTGCTTAGTGCTAAATACAGACCTGCAAACATGAGTAAATGGTAGAGCCCCAGCTGTCAATGCATTTCTGGAGTTGCACGACAGATGGGGATCTACCTTTTAATCACCCGTGCAACAGGGAGACAGCCAAGAATTCTTGCACCTCTCTACTTTAGGTCCGCCACTGTGTTGAGGTGGAGGACGTGATTGCATGCCTGGGAAGGGGGGACAGGGTCCAGGGGGCCCTAAGCAAATGTTTTGCCCAGGGTCCAGTCATTATTAAAGACAGCCCTGCATATATACGCACAAATACAACGATACAAAGCAATTACAGTAAAAATAACACAAGCAGAATACGGCAGCATACACATCTCGATTTATAAAAAAAATAGGACCGGCACGCTGCGGGACATCACAATCCTATATCGGCACAGTGCTGCTAAAAGGTTGCCTACCCCTGGCATAGGCAATAGGGAATTATTGGCCATAGCTTTTACATTTAAAGAATAGAGGGTACGAAAGATCCAGGTAATAACTTATCATAAAAACCTTTCCTACATCACCAAAACTAAAAGACTATCCTTGCATCAAGCTCATTGGTCTCTTTTTCTCTCATGTTTAACTATATCATCACTTATAGAGCAGGCAGATGCATTATAAAGACAATTTGAAACCCAAGAGGCCAAACCAGAAGATGACATTCCCATTGTGCCTTCTGAATGTATCATAGCTGCTATGCATATGACTATCTCTTCTCCATTCTTAGAAAAGATACAATCTTATCAAGATCTAGCACCTACTGAATTGCTCCTTGACTATTTAGGTGCCATTATAATGAAGATACAGCCATGTATCAGTCTACGAAATATTGCTCTCTCCTTGTGCTCCTCCTTCCTCTCCCAGCACTCTTTTAGTTTTTCTTTCTCTTGCTTTGCCTCTTCCCCCCCCCCCCAACCCCTTTCTGTTGGTGTCCCCTAAGGTTCAGTTCTTGTTCCACTACTGTTCTCGATCTATACTGCCTGCCTTGGTAAACTCATCAGCTCCTTTTTCTTCCAATATCACTTCTATGTAGATGAGACGCAAATCAGTCCTCTCCAGATCTTTCCCTGCCCCTCTTGACTAGTTTCTTTGACTGACTCTCTACTATTTCTAATTGGTTGGCTGCACACTTCCTTAAGCTCAACTTGTCCAAAACGGAATTTCTGGTCTTTCTTCCCTCAAGTGTTGCTATTCCCATTTCTGTCTCCCTCCACGTTAATGGTGCCACCATCAGCTCCACCACGTAGGCTCACTGAGTGGTTTTCTCTTTGACTCAGTCAATCACCTAATCCTGCCACTTCTATCTTAAAAACATTGCACACATCCACCCCTACTTAATTCCAGATGCAGCTAAGGTGCTGGTCCATGCCATTGTCCTCTCTCGCCTTGACTACTGCAATCCGCTTCCCAGTGGTCTTACGTGCTCCCAACTTGCCCCATTTCAGTCTATAATGAACATGGTGGCGAGGCTCATCTTCCTGTCTGCCCACACCTTCCATGCCTAACCTTTCGTCAGTCCCTGCATTCGCTTCCCATAATTTAAAATTCTGGTTCTTGCTTTCAAATCTCTACATAATGCTACTGCCACCTATCTATCCTCCCTAATTCACAAGTATGTCTTGTCTAGGCCCCTACAGTCTGCCGAAGACCTACGTCTATTCTCTGTTCGTACTCCCACCTCTGATGCTCATCTTCAAGACTTCTCTAGAGCTGCACAATTCCTGTGGAACTCCATTCCCTTTTCTGTTAGAAGCTCACCCAGTCTCCACTCTTTCAAAAAAATCATTAAAAACTCACCTTTTTCTCAAAAGTGTATCAATTAGACTGTTAATGGCTCCTAGCTGATTCCTCTCCTGCAACTGTCATTTCAACAGACAAAAAAACCCACACTAAGTCTTCAGTGAATACTATTGTACCAATCTACTTCCCTAATATTATCCTTACCTTTTGTGTCACTTTTAGTGATGTCCCGAATGGTTCGCTGGCGAATAGTTCCTGGCGAACATCGCATGTTCGCGTTCGCTACGGATGGCGAACCTATGCGATGTTCGGTCCGCCCCCTATTTGTCATCATTGAGTAAACTTTGACCCTGTACCTCACAGTCAGCAGACACATTCCAGCCAATCAGCAGCAGACCCTCCCTCCCAGACCCTCCCATCTCCTAGACAGCATACAATTTAGATTAATTCTGAAGCTGCATTTTTTTTTGTGTTTATTATACATTATCCTCCCCATAGCCAGTAACCTGTGTTTATTATACATTATCCTCCCCATAGCCAGTAACCTGTGTTAATTATACATTATCCTCCCCATAGCCAGTAACCTGTGTTTATTATACATTATCCTCCCATAGCCAGTAACCTGTGTTTATTATACATTATAAGAGATAACAGAATTCGTTACAGGCTCTATACCAAGAACAGGAATAGACGTTTAGTTACACCTAATAACCCCAAAGTTGATAAACCTGAGAGTGTTAAAGTATCTGAGGAGGAACCCATGCAATTAGGGGTTGCCAAACTCTCTGATACTGAAAAATTGCATAGAAGAAGGGACGGACTCTGCCTATACTGTGGTAGGAGAGACCATACGATAAAGGAATGTCCTGTGCTTCCGGGAAACTCTCGCACCTAAGACCTTATAGGGGACTGGCCTTGGGTGTGGTATCTAAGTCTCCTACATTGCCTCCTAACCGTTTGCTTCTCCCTGTTTCTCTTCATATGGGAGAGAGTTGTATAGCTGAAAGCATACTAGCCTTGGTTGATTCCGGGGCTGCTGAGAACTTCATAGACTCTGGTTTTGTTACGAAACACAACATTCCCATCAGAGAGGGAGATACCCTTGGACATTGAGGCCATAGATGGTAGACCTTTAGGTACTCCAGTCGTTACCCATGAAACTGTACCATTATTCATGTACACAGGGGTTTTACACTTTGAGACTGTTCAGTTCCAGGTTATCACCTCTCCCTCTTCTCATATCGTGTTAGGGTACCCATGGTTATGTTCTTACAATCCCATTTTCGACTGGGAGTCGGGACAATTAAAATCATGGAGCAAAGCCTGCCACGAATCTTGCATGATTAAAGTCACCCCTTTAAATACTATTAATGTTCCTACTCCTCCTCCTTTGTCTACTGTTATACCTCCTCAGTACTTGTTTCTCAAGACTGTATTCGATAAAAGGGAAGCTGATAAATTACCGCCTCACAGACCCTATGATTGTGCTATCGATTTATTGCCTGGCACTATACCTCCAAAGGGCAGGGTGTACCCTTTATCTATTCAAGAAAACCGTATTATGGAGGAGTATGTTAAGGAATCACTAGAAAAGGGGTTCATTAGGAGATCCTCTTCTCCGGCTGGAGCGGGGTTCTTCTTCGTATCTAAGAAAGAAGGTGATTTAAGACTGTGTATCGATTATAGAGGTCTAAATAAAATCACTATCAAAAATGCATACCCTATACCTTTAATCACAGACTTGTTTGACAGGCTGAAACATGCTACTGTATTCACTAAATTGGACCTTAGAGGTGCATACAATTTAATACGTATTAAAAAAGACCACGAATGGAAGATGGCATTCAACACTAGATCCGGTCATTACGAGTATACTGGTATGCCATTTGGTCTTTGCAATGCCCCAGCAGTATTTCAAGAATTTATTAATGACGTCTTAAGAGACTTTATTCACACATTTGTAATCGTGTACTTGGACGACATACTAATATATTCTACAGATTTACACACTCATCACAGACATGTTACGACAGTCCTGAAAACCCTTCTTGCTAATGGTCTTTATTGTAAACTAGAAAAATGTCTATTTGACCAATCCGAAGTCCAGTTTTTGGGGTATTTGATTTCCGCTAAAGGTTTTCGTATGGATCCCCAGAAGCTTTCTGCTGTCATAGAGTGGCCTCTACCACACCCGTATGACAAAAAAGGGTGGTAATACTCGTGTCTGGTCTCCCGAGGCACTTCAGGCTTTTGAATTTCTTAAAACTACATTCGCCTCTGCACCTATTTTACAGCATCCTATCCCCTCACCGCCTTATATTCTTGAAGTTGATGCTTCTGATATCGGGGTAGGTGCTGTTTTGTCCCAAAGAGAGTCGCCTGAAAAGCCATTGCATCCTTGTGGCTTCTTTTCTAGACAAATGTCCAAAGCTGAAAAGAATTATGATGTGGGTAATCGCGAACTCCTTGCTATTATCTTAGCTCTTAAAGAATGGAGACACTTGTTAGAAGGAACTAAGTATCCTATCCTCATTTTTACGGATCACAAGAACCTATCCTACCTTGGGGAAGCTAAAAGATTATCTTCTAGGCAGGCTAGGTGGTCACTGTTTTTTTTCCCGTTTCAATTATATTATCACCTATAGACCAGGTGATCGTAACATTAAAGCAGACGCTCTGTCCAGACAATTCGAAACTGCTGACAAACAGGAGATTGATGTTACTCCTGTCATTCCCCCAGACAGGATAATAGCTACTACTATTTTGTCTATTTCTTCATCCCTCTTGCATGCCATACAGGCGAAACAAAGCATGGCACCTAGCGAGAGGCCTATTGATAAATTGTCCGTTGATGTTCCCGAGAGACGGGATATTCTGTTGTTATATCATGAAACTAAGACTGCTGGACATCCTGGTATTTCCAAAACGATGTCAGCTGTTTCTCAGAAATTTTGGTGGGATTCCTTACGTAAGGATGTCACTGACTATATAGGTGCTTGTACTACTTGTGCCTGTATGAAATCTTCTCGTAGAGTTCCTTGTGGGCTTCTGCATCCGTTACCCGTTCCCGAGAGACCTTGGTCTAACCTATCCATGGATTTTATTGTTGAATTACCCCCTTCGAATGGTTACACAGTTATCCTGATTATAGTAGATCGGTTTTCCAAAATGGCTCACTTTGTGCCTCTTCGCAAGTTACCCACATCCAGGGAACTAGCTCTTATCTTCGCTAGAGAGGTATTCCGGTTACATGGTATTCCCGTACAGGGCCGCCACCAGAAATTTTGGGGCCCCTAACTCAGCTCAGGGTCTGGGGCCCGCCTTCAATCCCGCCCACAGGGTCCGCCTCCAAATCCCGCCCACAGGAATACACACACAGACACAAAAGGACACACTGATACAAAAGGACACACACACAAAGATACATACTAACAGACACACATACTGAAACAGAAATACACGCATGTAGGCATACGTACTGACACACATATACAGACACACAGGCATACATAGTGACAGATAGACACATACTAACATACATACAGACACACATGCATGAGAACTTACACATACATACACACACCGACATTACATACATACACACAGACATACATTCATTCATACTGGCATGCATACATATATACAATACAGACATACTGACATACACACAGACATTCTGACATACACACAGACATGCTGACATACACACAGACATTCTGACATACACACAGACATACTGACATACATACAGATATACTGACATACACACAGACATACTGACATACATACAGACATACTGACATACACACAGACATTCTGACATACATACAGACATACTGACATACACACAGACATATCGACATAAACACAGACATACTGACATAAAAACAGACATTCTGACATACACACAGACATTCTGACATACACACAGACATTCTGACATACACACAGACATACTGACATACATACAGACATACTGACATACACACATACATTCTGACATACATACAGACAGACATACTGACATACACACAGACATTCTGACATACATACAGACATTCTGACATACATACAGACATTCTGACATACACACAGAAATACTGACATACACACAGACATACTGACATACACACAGACATTCTGACATACACACAGACATACTGACATACACACAGACATACTGACATAAACACAGACATACTGACATAAACACATACATTCTGACATACACAACGACATTCTGACATACACACAGACATACTGACATACATACAGACATACTGACATACACACAGACATTCTGACATACATACAGACAGACATACTGACATACACACAGACATTCTGACATACACACAGACATTCTGACATACATACAGACATTCTGACATACATACAGACATACTGACATACATACAGACATTCTGACATACAGATAGACATTCTGACATACATACAGGCATTCTGACATACATACAGACAGACATACTGACATACAGACATACTGACATACACACAGACATTCTGACATACACACAGACATTCTGACATACATACAGACATTCTGACATACATACAGACATTCTGACATTCATACAGACATACTGACATACTGACATACACACAGACATTCTGACATACACACAGACATTCTGACATACATACAGACATTCTGACATACATACAGACATTCTGACATTCATACAGACATACTGACATACTGACATACACACAGACATTCTGACATACACACAGACATTCTGACATACTGACATATAGACATTCTGACATAGATACATACTAACATACACAAATACAGCAAATTTTTCTTACCTTTTTTTGCAGGTGGAAAGCTGTGGCTGCTGGGAGTCGGCGTGGATCCAGCGGCGGTTGTCTTTCTACCCTCCCACGCAGCGCTGAGGGGAGGGAAGGGGAGGGAGCTAGGAGGAAGTGACGGCCACTTCCTCCCAGCAGTACTTTGCGGCTGAGATTTTTTTAAAGGGGCCCGGTCGCGCTATTGCACGGCCGCAGCGCTGACCGGGCCCCTGAAGATACAGGGCCCATCGGGTGGCCCTAAGTGAGTGGGCCACCCGATGGGCCCCATTAGCGTGCGCTACACGTGGGGCCCGGGCGGCCGGGCCCCCCAGGGCCGCCGGGCCCGTGACAACCGTTATGGTTGTCACCCCCTGATGGCGGCCCTGTTCCCGTATCTATTGTGTCCGATAGGGGTAGCCAATTTATTTCCAGGTTCTGGAAAGCATTTTGTTCAGAAATGGGTATTTCTCTTTCATTTTCTTCCGCTTACCATCCCCAGTCTAATGGAGCTGCAGAACGTGCCAACCAGTCTCTGGAGCAGTACCTTCGTTGTTTTGTGTCCCACCATCAGGACAATTGGTCTGACCTTCTTCCTTGGGCTGAGTTTGCTCGGAATAACGCCACTCATGATTCTTCCGGCAAAAGCCCTTTTTACGTTGTCAATGGCCAGCATCCCGTTGTTCTTCCGGCTGCATTCTCCTCAAAGGGCATGCCAGTCCTGGATGAGCATTTGGCTGGTTTGCGTAATACTTGTGAGCAGGTTCAGCGTTCTTTGGTGGATTCCGCTGCTCGCCAGAAGGCTCAGGCTGACAAGCATCGCAGGGCGGCTCCTTCTTATGTTGTGGGGGACAGGGTTTTGCTTTCCATGCGGAATGTTCGCCTCCGGGTGCCTTCTATGAAATTGGCTCCCCGCTTCATTGGTCCTCGTATTCTGCATAAGGTTAATCCTGTTTTGTATGCCTTGGGCCTTCCTAAGAATTTGCGTATTCCTAATGTCTTTCACACCTCATTGTTGAAGCCTTACGGACGCAACCGCTATACCCGGCATGCTCCCCCTCCCCCTCCTGTCTCTGTGGAGGGTCATGAGGAATTCAAAGTTTCTGCTGTTCTTGACTCTTGTTTCCTTAGGGGTCGACTTCAGTACTTGGTGCATTGGAAGGGCTATGGGCCTGAGGAGCGCAGTTGGATTTCAGCTGATGCTGTTCACTCTCCTCGCCTTGTGCGTTCTTTCCACTCTCGTTTTCCTGCCAGACCTGGCCCTACCCGCCCGGAGGGCGTGTCCTCAGGGGGGGTACTGTAGCGTTACTTACCTTATCCAGGGGCCGGCCGCGGTCCTCTCTTCGAGCCGCGCGCGTTCCTGCTGCTGCATGAGCCGCGCGCGGCTCATCCGACGGCTGCAACAGGAAGGCGGGCAGTGACCGCGAGAAGCGGTCACGTGTCCCGCCTGAATCTAAGAGCGCGCCGCGGGTCTCGGGCGCGCTCTTAAAGAAACAGTGGGAGCCTAAATTGGCAAAAGGCTCCCATTGGCCCCTGTCATGCCACACTCCCCATACACTTACCTTTTGGGGGTGTGGATATGACAGGAGCCAATAACATTAATTTAGAAGGCACTTATACTCACCTTTTTCCCTTAGTCCTTGCCCTATCGTGGTTTCTGTTGCAGTTCCCTTTAGCGCTTGTTGTGTTCAGTTGTGTTCCTTCGTATTGACCTTGGCTTTGTTTCTGACTACGTTATCTCTTTATCCTTATCTGTTCTGTTTGCCGGCTTGCTGTTAACTGTGTACCAGACCCCGGCTAGTCCTAGTTTACGCTGTCTCTTTGTGCCCTTGACCTTGGATCGTTCCTGACTCTGTCTCCTCTCATATTCGTCGAGTCCGGCCATTCTAAGGTCCGGTCGACGTATCTCTCCTCTGTGTTGTCTTTTGTTGAGTTGAATCCTGCGAGTTGGGGTATATTTTCGTTACACTACCCCGATATCGGAAGCATCAACTTCAAGAATATAGGGCAGTGAGGGGACAGGATGCTGTAAAATAGGTGCAGAGGCGAACGTAGTTTTAAGAAATTCAAAAGCCTGAAGTGCCTCGGGAGACCAGACACGAGCATTGCCATCCTTTTTTGTCATACGGGTGATAGGCGCTACAATAGAGGAAAAACCTTTAATAAAGCGTCTATAATAGTTAGAGAAACCAAGAAAACGCTGAATGGCTTTCAAACCTTGTGGTAGAGGCCATTCTATGACAGCAGAAAGCTTCTGGGGATCCATACGAAAACCTTTAGCGGAAATCAAATACCCCAAAAACTGGACTTCGGATTGGTCAAATAGACATTTTTCCAGTTTACAATAAAGACCATTAGCAAGAAGGGTCTTCAGAACTGTTGTAACATGTCTGTGATGAGTGTGTAAATCTGTAGAGTAAATTAATGTCGTCCTAGTACACAATTACAAATGTGTGAATAAAGTCTCTTAAGACGTCATTAATAAATTCTTGAAACACTGCTGGGGCATTGCAAAGACCAAATGGCATAACAGTATACTCGTAATGGCCAGATCTAGTGTTAAATGCCGTCTTCCATTCGTGGTCTTTCTTAATACGTATTAAATTGTATGCACCTCTAAGATCCAATTTAGTGAATTCAGTAGCATGTTTGAGCCTGTCAAATAATTCTGTAATTAAAGGTATAGGGTAAGCATTTTTGATGGTGATTTTATTTAGACCTCTATAATCGATACACGGTCTTAAATCACCTTCTTTCTTCGATACAAAGAAGAACCCCGCTCCAGCCGGAGAAGAGGATCTCCTAATAAACCCCTTTTCTAGTGATTCCTTAATATACTCCTCCATGACACAGTTTTCTTGAACCGATAAAGGGTACACCCTGCCCTTTGGAGGTATAGTGCCAGGCAATAAATCGATAGCACAATCATAGGGTCTGTGAGGCGGTAATTTGTCAGCCTCCCTTTTATTGAAGAGAGATCCATACGGTGATCCTGCTCTACAAATCTAGCCTCATGAGAAGCCATCTGCTGAGCTAAATCTGCGGGGTCCATGGCCCTATCATAATGTAACGAAAATATACCCCAACACGCAGGATTCAACTCAACAGAAGACAACACAGAGGGGAGATACGTCTACCGGACCTTAGAATGGCCGGGCTCGGCGTATATGAGAGGAATACAGAGTCAGGAGCGATCCGAGGTCAAGGGCACAAAGAGAAAGCGTAAACTAAGACTAGCCGGGGTCTGGTACACAGTAAACAGCAAGCCGTCAAACAGAACAGATAAGGATAAAGAGATAACGTAGTCAGAAACAAAGCCAAGGTCAAGTACGAAGGAACACAACTGAACACAACAAGCGCTAAAGGGAACTGAAACAGAAACCACGATAGGGCAAGGAACTTAGGGAAAAAGGTGAGTATATATACCTAAACATCTATTTTGATTGGCCCCTGTCATATCCACGCCCCCAAAAGGTAATTGTATGGGGAGTGTGGCATGACAGGGACTAATGGGAGGCCTTTGCCAATTTAGGCTCCCACTGTCACTTTAAGAGCGCGCCCGATACACGTGGCGCACTCTTAGAGTCAGACGGGACACGTGACCGCTTCTCGCGGTCACTGCCCGCCTTCCTGTCACAGACGGCGGGAGAGACGCGCGCGGCTCGTGCAGCAGCAGGAACGCGCGCGGCTTGAACAGAGGACCCCGGCCGGCCCCTGGAAAGGGTAAGTACCGCTACAGTTAGCTACTTGCTATTGATTGCTGTTTAATTAGCTATTGTGTGCAAGTAAGCAGAGGCCTACCCAGGTGTTAAACATTCCTAGTGGGTGGTGATTTTAGGAGTATATAAGGGTTGTTGTCATTAGCTTGGCTAATATAGCTTGGTTGCGTCATCTAAGTGTTGCTTCTAAGTGTGGTTGGAGATATTCTGGAGAGTGTTGCTTCTAAGTGTGGTTGGAGATATTCTGGAGAGTGTTGCTTCTAAGTGTGGTTGGAGATATTCTGGAGATAACCTGGAGGTAATCTGAGGTATTCAGGAGGATAAATAAAAAGTTAAGATTTGTTTGATTTAAATTATTCACCTCATTGGAATGGCAGACTTAGTTCAATGTAATAGTTGCTATGCATTTGTTTCACGTTCCACTTTTTGGAGGTTTGGTTGTTGTCTAATCTGTAGACAGTTCTCTATCTTATTTTTGAAGACTGAGATTTGTAAATTATCTGGTAAACAAACTCAGGCTGGAACTGCTGCAAAGCCACTACCGCAGAGACATACTAGGAATGGCAGATGGATCACTGTAGGATCTGGTAGACTTAGAGTTGTGGATAAAAGGCATATTGCACAGTCTGTTGCTCTACATAATTCATTTTCTGCACTTTCAGAGTGTAATGGTGATATGGAGAGAGGCATTGAGGCTAGTGGTCTTGTGGAGAGAGGCATTGAGGCTAGTGGTGTTGTGGAGAGAGGCACTGAGGCTAGTGGTGTTGTGGAGAGAGGCACTGAGGCTAGTGGTGTTGTGGAGAGAGGCATTGAGGCTAGTGGTGTTGTGGAGAGAGGCACTGAGGCTAGTGGTGTTGTGGAAAGAGGCTTGGAGACTATGGTGAGGCCTAATAGAAAGCAGTTGCTGTTAGGGGATTCCATCATAAGAGGTGTGGAGATGGACAATGGTGGTTGTGTGAGGTGTCTTCCCGGAGCTACTGCTCACAGAGACAGGAGACGTATCTGTAATATTGTTAAGCGAGCAAAGCAGGAAGGCGAATTGGATGTACTTGTCCATCTCGGGACAAATGGCTTGCAATGAGGTTTCAGAGGTTAAGGACGTTTTTAGTGTTTTTGCCAATGATATACGGCAGGTTGCTTCCACACTGTCATTCTCTGAAGTTCTGCCTGTGCATAACACTCAGAACGACAGGCGGATGCTTATTAGGGACTTTAACTTGTGGCTTGGTGAATGGTGTCAGGAGCAAGGATTTGGCTTTATTTCTCATGGTAGCTCTGTTTGGAATGGAAATAAACTGTACATAAAAGATGGTTTGCATCTTTCTCAAAAGGGAACAAATGTTCTCAGTGAGCAGTTCAGAGGTTTTGCTAGGATGTATTTTTAACTAGGAGGGGGGGGCAAAAGGGTGATAAAACATCAATCCAATTGTCCCCCAAAACAAGGACAGAAGGTGCCTGTAGCAAGTGTGTTAAAAAATTCTAAGCTTAGAGTCATGTCTACAAATGCTCGCAGTTTAGGGAATAAGATCCATGAACTTGTGTCAATAATGGCAACTGATAATGTAGATTTAGTTGCTGTTACTGAGACATGGTATAATGAGAAAAATGACTGGGACATAGCAATACCAGGGTACTCTTTATATAGAAAAGACAGGGAAGGCAGGAAAGGGGGAGGGGTGGCCCTGTATGTGAAGGATAGCATAAAATATAGCCTAATAAAAGTTAGTGAGGCGAACATTGAGTCAGTTTGGGTTACGTTAGAATTTGGTAATCACACAGTAATTCTTGTAGGTGTGATTTATAGGCCCCCAGGACAAATTGAAGAGTTAGATAATCTACTAGTTGAGGAAATAGCTAAAATGACAATGAAGGGGGAAGTTATCATCATGGGTGACTTTAAACTTCCTGATGTGAATTTGAAAAAAAAAATAGCTGCTTGTGCCAGGAGCACACATATTCTAAACTC
This sequence comes from Pelobates fuscus, assembly GCF_036172605.1. Taxonomy (NCBI): domain Eukaryota; kingdom Metazoa; phylum Chordata; class Amphibia; order Anura; family Pelobatidae; genus Pelobates; species Pelobates fuscus. The sequence continues at coordinate 298,294,476 of NC_086321.1, read as the reverse complement.
CCTACTGGGATTGTCTCTAAAACAAGTCGTTGAGGAGCCAACTCGTAAAGAGGCTATACTAGATTTAGTGTTAACAAATGGAGATTTGGTATCCGATATTACTGTAGGTGAAAGTTTAGGATCCAGTGATCATCAGTCAGTGTGGTTTAATATAAGAACAGTGACTGAGTCACACCACACAAAAACAAAAGTTTTAGACTTTAGAAAAACAGACTTTTCTAAAATTAGAATATGTGTAAAGGAGTCATTATCAGACTGGAGCAATTTAAATGGAGTCCAAGAGAAATGGGATTATTTAAAAGTTGCACTACTGAAGGCAACAGAAAATTGCATTAGGCTTGTCAGTAAAAGCAAAAAAATCAAGAAACCACTGTGGTACTCCGCAGATGTGGCCAAAATAGTAAAAAACAAAAAGTTAGCATTTAGTAATTATAAAAACACCCAGAGTGAGGAAGACAGAATGATCTATAAGATTAGGCAGAAAGAGGCTAAGCAAGTTATACGAGCTTCCAAATCACACACAGAAGAGAAAATAGCACAGTCAGTAAAAAAGAGGGACAAAACTTTTTTTTAGATACATAAATGAGAAAAGAAAAGTAAAACAAGGATTAGTTAGATTAAAAACAAAAGAAGGAAGGCACTCTCGGGTTCTCACATAACATGGCTTGATACTTAGTCATACGGCTATTGCTAAACCAATGATTGCCTTTATAGTCTAGCAATGTCTGTACTGCGTGCGGGACTCGCACGTAGAGTTCCTGACCCAGAGTGAGCTTGTCAGCTTCGGCTACCAGCAGGGCGGCGGCAGCTACGGCTCTTAGACAAGGTGGAAGACCACTGGCCACTGCATCCAGTTGTTTAGACATATATGCAACAGGTCGTTGCCATGATCCCAAGTACTGTGTCAGTACTCCCACAGCCATCCTTCTTTGCTCGTGTACATATAAGTAGAATGGACGTGTATGATCAGGTAGACCTAATGCTGGGGCGCTCATCAATGCCTTCTTAACATCCTCAAATGCCTTCTGCTGTTCGATGGTTCACAGGAAGGGATCGTGTTCTGTGCCTTTTAAAGCTGCATAAAGGGGTTTCGCCAATATCGCATAACTGGGAATCCATATCCTGCAGAAGCCTGCTGCCCCCAAGAACTCTCGCACTTGTCTTCTATTCCTGGGTGTTGGTATTTGCCATACAGCTTCTTTTCTCTCAGGCCCCATTTGTCAGGGCTCCGTGGGCAGCAGTGAGGGGAGGCTGCAATCCTCTCGCAGCACTCACCCTCGGTCCGTCACTGCCCGTGGTCCCCCCTCCCCTTACCGGTCGGCGAGCGGCGTCCTCTCCCCTTGAAACGCCACTCACGTCCTCTTCTCTTCCTCCCAGCGGCAGCATGTCTAACGCTACACGCTGGGAGCCGGCACTGATATCAGTACGCCGGGGTCACTCACGTGACCCGGCGTTAAAGCGACAGTGCAACAATCACAGTGGGGGGTATAGATATCCCCCACGTGTGTATGTTAATTCTGATTGGAAGTTATCCAATCAGAATTAAGGCAAGGATATATATACTTACCTTTCCTCTCTCTCAGTGCCCTGTTGTGGTCTTTGCTTACTAGTATTGATTCTGAACTTGTGTTTTCTGGTTACGTACTCTCTGGCTTGTTATACTGACTTTGTGACTTTCTCCTACCCTTTGACCTCGGCTTGTTTCTCGTTATTCTGTTTTCTGGTTCCCCTTACTCGGCTTGTCTCCTGACTATTCTGTGTGGGCTTAGCCCGGCCACTCTAAGGTCCGGTACTGCACACTTTCTGTGTGTGTGTTAGCGTGTTGGGTTCCCCGAATCGTGACACCATTATCCTTTGACCTTCAGAGATATGGAATCCCAGATACTTGACAGTTGGCTGACACAACTGAGCTTTCTTCCTGGACACCTTGTATCCTGCCTTCCAAAGAATGTGCAGTAAATCATATGTTGCTTGCTGGCATATCTCTTTTGTAACTGCCGCTATCAACAAATCATCTACATATTGTAGTAGTACACATTCTCCTGGGATGGACTTAAAGTCTAGTAAGTCCTGACTTAATGCTGATCCAAATAGGGTAGGTGAATTTTTAAACCCTTGGGGCAATTAACTCGTATACGGCTTATAGACCGCAGTATAAATATATTGCAAGAAAGAATTGGCAATATAATAAAATATAGTGATACAAATAAATAGATAGACACTTATAGAGTCCTACTAAAAATACCAAACTTAAACGATCCTAGAAATCAGTCCATAATATGTAGTATAAGGGTTAATATAATCCCACTCTGTGTATAGAGACACAGAGTAGCGTAATCCTTAGAGTTGTATACAGTAAGGTACCCAAATGCCAAATTGATCTGTTTTACTGAAAAGTGGATAAAGTATATATTAGTAAAAATCTAGAAAATGGTTGCTCCCACTTAGCAAAATGTTTCACTAGTGCCTAGAAGTAAAAATAAAAATACAGTACTCACTGTAAACTGGAACTTTAAATAAATTGTAAGATTAAAGGGATCCTATAGTGCCGGGAAAACAAAGCCGTTTTTGTGGAACTATAGGGTTAATAGGTCCCCACCCTCCTCAACCCCTCCCGCATGGATGAAGGGCTTAAAACCCCTTCAACCACTTAACTGAATCCAGCGCCGATGTCCCTCGGTGCTGGGGCAGGCTCCACCCATGCTCCTCCCCCGCAGACGTCAGCCGGCGGTGGAGACCTAATGCGCATGCAATGGCCATGCGTGCATTAGACCTCTCCATAGGAAAGCATTATTCAATGCTTTCTTACTGGGAAAATCTGATGCCGGAAGTCCGTGAGGTCCGTTTGGATTCCAGAAGCCCTTTAGTGGCTCTCTGGTAGACAGTCACTGGGGGCAGACTTAGAGCTGCAATGTAAACATTGCAGGTCTCTGGAACTGCAATGTTTTACTTTGCAGCACTAAGTGCAAAAGGGTCACAGCACCCAGACCATTTCAATTCGTTGAAGTGGTCTGGGTGCTTAAAGTGTCCCTTTAAAAACACTCACAAAGTGAATATGAATCAATGCAAAATTGGCTCAATAGCTTACAACCAAACTTGATTCTGTGATCCTTAGGATGGATGGGATCTGTAGGAGCTGCAGTCCATGCTGTGTGTTTATGCCGCTGGTGAGCTCGGCGTGCGTTCCACCCGAAGCCTCACTCCAAAGTCCAACTCTCAGATCTCGTAGACCAGTTTCCGGTCTACGAGAGCAGCAAGTAGTGGTGCTTTGCAGTTAGCTTCCTAATGTTCAATGCATATATATATATATACACACACACAAACAAAATACACAATCCAGCACACTTGCTCATTCACTAAACAACGATTTCAAGTCTCACAGTTTTAAAAACACCTCACCTAGGCAAAAAATAATGGGGGTTTAATTACAGTATATTATCATATATTGCATATGCCTGCCACAACGTCAATGTACTTCATTCTTGGCAGGTCCTATTCTAGCTGCTTAATACCTGCTCTTATGAGATCGATCCACTTACTTGGGAAATTCTTCCTCCTAGGACTCTCTGCAGGTCAAGGTTAAATAGGACCCTTAAACGAGGCACCTGTGAGAGAGAGGTGTGCCAAACCAAGGATTTATTATAAAAATAAATGAAACCAAGGATGACTAGGGCTGCCTTCACCTGAACTTGCATACATTATAGGGTGCTGCTGGGGCCATATATAATAATCTTGCACTCCATAAAAACAAAATTTCTTAGCCTGGTGCTTGTCAAGCAAAATACAAAAACTTAACAAATGAAAGCACTCTCGGGACTTGTAAAAAGAAAACTTTAAACTTAAGTCATATTGCCTTACATCAAAAAAGGTCAATGGGTCGAAGTTTCAGTATGGTAAACATGATGTAATAATTTAGCTAAATAAGGGGTGAGGAGGGTGGATCACTTGAAACGGAATGGCCCAATTAAGAGGGGGGATAGGGTTTATATCGGGCAAACACCTACGAAAAATACAGGCTTTTGACTTTAAACTTGTGGTCAGAAACATGATAGTTATATGAAACAGTAGAATGGGGTGATAGTAGAAAGTGGTGAAAGTTGGCAGTGGTGTTACAGGGTAGGCCTGTAAATATAGAGGGCAAACAATGTTAAAGGAAGAAACACACTTTATTGCATAGCTCATATGGCTAAACTTTTTCCTGAGCTCTTGTGAAGAAAATGGACTTTATCCGACCTTTTCTTCTATTTTTATGTGTTTGTTAAATTTTTTTCTGCCTAAAATTGGTTATTAGTTCGGCAGTTTGAAACTACCTAACCCCGACCCCCTCCTGGCTTGTTATGTTCAAAAGCACCGTCAATTAAGTGTTCCCTGGGTGGCCGCTGTTCATATAGCCGAACGCCACGTGGAAAAGAAAATGGCGGCCATCTTGTTCGCACAAGGAGAGTCAGCGGGACTTGGTCGACGAGTGTCTGGAACTAAAATCGGACACTCGACCGCACGAACCACCGCTGAAAACTACCGAACTCCCGCTTCTCCTACTTACCGAACAGCCAGAAGAGCGGCATTCGGTAGTTATGTTCATACAGACCAGGGGAACAATCGCTACTATGAGCCAGGAGGATATATTCGGTATTTTGACCGCTTTTCGCCTTTTTCACAATTGACCGACCGCACACGCTGAATTCGTGGAACTGTTTTGGGCAGGAGCCTCGTGTGTGGTCGGTAAAACAGGACTTCCACACTTTGCAAGAACCCCTGAACCGATCTGGGTGAAATTTTGGATATGTTTGCCTCCCAGATCGGGGCTATCAGGGGATATGTATTTTGTGGGATACCTTGTGGGGAAAGGGGTGTTCTAACTTTTGGGGAAAATGTGTGCCCTTTGCCTGGAGATAATTGATTTATTCCTTAACTTATCTCAATATCTCCCAGGCAGAGGGAGGGCGTGTATTAGTAAAATACTGTACAGTGATTGGTGAATGTATTTGTTTGTTCTGGGACGTCCTCTTGCAGGAGGATCCCCCATAAAAGCCAGCCTGTTTCAATAAAGCTCAGTTCTGTTACACCCTTCATGAAGTCTTGGCTCATGTTTCGGAGGAATACACTATTCACTGGGAAGCATTGTCTTGGAAGCTGCCCCCCTGCTAGAGCTATAATCACTAATGCTCAGCGGTTGGGAAAGGAACAGAAGACCGCAGCACCATAACCACTGCAGGTCTTAAAAGCTCTGTTTTAGGTTGAGGATTTCCATCTCCCCAGTCTTTTGATAATATGAACTGGTATGTCCACGCTGGAGGCTGCAGATGCTGCACCAATCCTAAATGAGTGTCCAGAAAAGGAAGATAGATTGTGACCCAATCTCAGTAGTAATTTCCTAATGTAGAACACAAACTTGGAGGTAGTAAGTGGATGGGCATGAAATAATTGTAAATGAGAATTAGGGCTGTTGACTGTAAGCAGGTATGAACCCAATACTTTAACAGGACAGCAATCGTTGCCTGTGGGAAATAATATGATCGTGGATGGCTGGTTGGACTGCTTAGTTTTGGACATTTGTAGGGTGAGAATGTAGTGGTCATCGTGTTTAATGATGTTGGAAGTTTTGAGGCTTATGTTGGCCTCGGATTGTCATACCACTGTAAATTCTCTAGATCTTAAAGGGACACTATAGTCACCTGAACAACTTTAACTTAATGAAGCAGTTTTGGTGTATAGAACATGCCCCTGCAGCCTCCCTGCTCAATCCTCTGCCATTTAGGAGTTAAATCCCTTTATTTATGAACCCTAGTCACACCTCCCTACATGTGACTTGCAGAGCCTTCCATAAACACTTCCTGTAAAGAGAACCCTATTTAGACTTTCTTTATTGCAAGTTCTGTTTAATTAAGATTTTCTTATCCCCTGCTATGTTAATAGCTTGCTAGACCCTGCAAGAGCCTCCTGTATATGATTAAAGTTTAATTTAGAGATTGAGATACAATTATCTAAGGTAAATTACATGTGTTTGAAAGTGAAACCAGTTTTTTTTTTCATGCAGGCTCTGTCAATCATAGCCAGGGGAGGTGTGGCTAGGGCTGCATAAACAGAAACAAAGTGATTTAACTCCTAAATGACAGTGAATTGAGCAGTGACATTGCAGGGGAATGATCTAAACACTAAAAATGCTTTATTTAGCTTAAGTAATTTAGGTGACTATAGTGTTCCTTTAAGAAACAGTAGAAGGCGATGTAAATGGCTGCCTTAATTACGTAATTTGTGTGGCTTTCGAATGGGTTTGTGACCAGTAAATTGGAGAGGTCTCTAAATATGGGTCCGTCAATGAATATTCTGATGAAAGTAGGAGGTCTATCTGATTTCTTAATGCCTTTAAGGATGATTTTAATGGGATATGAGTTGAGAAAGAGGGTGTGATTAGGGTATGTGGTGAGGACATGATGTTGGACTCCTTTAAGTTAAAGTTTAATTTTGGTCTTGATGAAGTAGTTCTCCTGCAGGTGGAACTCCATGGTAAACCTGCGGAATACCACTAATGCCCTGTCGTACTCTGTTTTGGTATTGTCCGATAGAGCGGTACCGGAAAGTGACCGAGCATTGGTCATCAAATTGGTTAATCCATAACCAGCTCTTGAAATACAGGAGTTCGGGACAAGTGCTTGTTGGCAGTGGAATGGATCTCGAAAAACTCTTGAAAATAAGATCGGGACAAGACATCAGCTTCAGTTTTAGCCACTCCTGGGGTGTATTCACATATAAGGTAAAACTGCAACTTTCGGTAAGCCAAGTCAATTTTCAGAGCAATCGGATGGTGGTCAAAGAAGAAGAACGCCCTTCATTGATTATCTTGCATGCCACCAAGTTGCCATCAAGTTGTTGGAGAAACATTTGACTGCCTTGCCGGACCAAAGATGACCACAGTACATGATAGGTTACAGGTGAGATGTCAGTCATTTCACATTCGCTGACGGTACTCACCTTTCCCAGGGCATCCGCAATGCCCTGGAGGTCAGTCTGCAGCGGTTATAGTATATACAAACAACTGGTGAGTGGGGGTTCAAGTGTGGATATGTGCAGACAGCCTCTGAATATAGGGTCACTCCCAACCCTCTAAATCACAGAAAAGAGAAAAATAAAAGGAACCAGGATGCCACAATCACTACAGTATATTTATAATTACCAGCTGGAATGTGGAAATCTTATGAAAAGAGAAAAAACATAAAAGTGACACCGTAACCTTTAATAAACATAAAATGTATATAGAGTTTCAAACACACTCACATAGAGAAGTGGCACATAATAATTAAATTAAGGCAAAAGTCCCACCGTGTCCTATAGGTGCAGTTCAGTCCACGATGGAAATTGTTCTATAGGCCCAAAGGTCAGAACTCCACTGCTGCTGCTTGACTTCTGGACTCATTCTTTCACCTCGCCTTACTGCTGCTCGGCGCATTTCGTTTCAGGAGACTTCCTCAGGAGCTTGCTACGGTTATAGCGCCTGTGGCTGCTGCGCCCCAGTCTGCATCTTGTGTACCTCGTTTCAAAGCAAGGAAACACAGAGTGATTGCTCCAGCATTCCAAGATGCCAGCCGCTGCATGAGGAAACTGGTCTGCAGGTTAGAGGATGGAGGAGGTGTGGCTGAGGGGCTGAGCCAGGACAATGATGCATCCAAGATGGTGCTGAGTCCCACAGTGAGCCACATTGATCTCAGGTAACCCCTCCTACAGGTGAGACCAGGTTATGTGATTGAGACACTCCTTTATAAGCAGAGCACACCTTTCAGTTTGTGCTTCGTTGTTTTGTTGCCTGCCTCAAGAATCCCAGCGTTTGTTTCCTTGTGTTTCCTACCCTTGCTGGTTTCCTGACTTTGCCTGCTCTCTGAATTTAGCTGATTACCGCCTGCCCTGACCTCTGGACCGTCTGACTCTGATTTCTGCCTGACCCTTCTTCAGATACCTTTGAGTTGGATTTTTTTGTTATTTTTATTAAAGCCCCCATGCCATCACTGAATTAACAGAATCCTGTTCTCAACCTCAGGATCTCTGTAGATCGTTCTTGTAAAGGAGAGCTGTTACTGCACCTGAGTTCCAGCACTGAACACGACACCAGTGATTTGTACAATGAGGGAATGGAAATGGAGATCCATTGAGGAGGAAACTATTCCATATGTATAGGTCGGATCTGGCCAGGGGGATCGATGATTAGAGGTGCCGTCATCAGGCAGCAGGCAGAGAAGCCTGGAGATGAAGAATCTACCATGCACGTGCACTATAATAATAAATTTGTTTGTACATTCCATCTGCACTATATTTCTTTTATGTTTATTCCATGTCTATGAAGATCCATATTCAAGACTGAAGCACCAGTACCTCCATATACCCATTTTAGGGGTGATAAGCTGAAACATCGCCTGGCTCTATCTATCTTTTTAGGCACTCTAGATTGCCTCTAATATTGAAGGTTGTATTTTATTTATATTTTTCAACATATTAGGTGTCACTTTGTCGAAATCCTACACTCTGTATGTTTGTATTTGTATATTGGTGTTTAGGGGTGCACCATTCAGTAGGTTTTCTGGTTTGTTTTAGCATATAGTGGGGATATTTTTTATAGTTTTCTTAATATTGGAATCCAAACTTAAAGATTGCAGTTTATTGCTAAGACTTCTATGTGCAACAGTGTCAAAAGCCTTACTGAAATATTGGTAAGTAATGTCTACTGCACCACCCTGATTTATTATTGTAGCTACCCAATCAAAAAAATCAATAAGATTAGTTTGGCATTATCTCCCTGAAGTAAACCCATGTTGTCTCTGATCTCTGAATCTATGGGATTTTAGATGTTCAACAGTCCTATTCTTTAACATGGTTTCCATTACTTTCCCTGCAACTGAAGTAAGGCTTACTGGCCTAAAGTTGCCTAAATCCTCCTACTACCTTTATTGTGAATGGGCACAACATTCGCAAACTTCTAATATTCTGGGACTACTCCTATTAACAATGCACAGAACTAGCTTGCTAGCTAGTGCCGACACCCCATGACAAGTGAGGCCCTGCTAGTTGCCAAGTAGCATTGAGAGGCTCTATCTATGATTTGGCTCGAGGGGGTTTGTGGCCACTTTGCAAAATGGTAGGGTGATGGCCTCTCTGTGACAATTAAAGTGACATAAAAACATGTGGCAGTGACATGTGAGACCCTGACTATGACCTTGCAAAAGGGTATGCAAGGATATAATTATGATGCGGGCTGTTTGGGCAAAACCTCCCTGGCCTTGTTGGACCGTTAGATTAATTATACTTATACTTATAAATGAGGGCCAGCACCTGAACCTAACAGACAGTTGTCTTTCCCTAGACAGGGCTTGACTCCTTCGAACTGAGCATAATCGATACATACCTTGCTAGACAAGATAGATTGAAAGGGAAGTACTGTAGTAAATGTGCACCTAAAGAATAAATATACCAATTAATCATGTACCATGTATAGAAAGGAAATACAGTGAACAGAAGGATGCAACTGCACATACCCTTGTAGAATGGACGTGATCATAACTTGAATGGCAAAGTAGGGACCTGACTGTGACCTATGAGTAATAGGTGATACGTATAAGAATATAAAATAGGAATCCATAAGCAGAGTGTGAAGGAAAAATAAACCAGTATACCTGAGTGGCATAGGAGCAGAAATTCCTTTATCCTACTTGCCTAACGGTGGAGAAGAGCCTCTAAACAAAAGCAACATATAACATGATAGAAAGTAAATATCACATTGGATATGTAAATGTACATAAAACAAGTCTAATAATTGATGTTGTAACGTTTGAACGTATGCGTACCATGGACCATGCGTGAGTCAAGCCTAAAAAGACAAGCCCCACGTCAACCCAGGAAAAGGGGTGAATAAACGAGTAAAAATGTGTTGGTTTTGATGTGTACCCAGAAATAGCGAAAGAAAGGCTGTGGATTATAATAATAACACTAATGGACAAAGACAAATTAAAGTAACTGGTGTCTAAGTACCTAGAATAGAACATTTGCACAGAGAAACTTCTAGGCAACTGCAACCTTTGTGAGACCTGCTAAGGGTCCAACTTATAATACTTGAAAAAAAGAGTTGTGATGATGAAAAGATATTGTGCAGTGTGACTAGGCAGGAAAACCGCTAGCCACGTTTGGACCCACATGTGAACGTTGGACATATATGAGTTACAATAAACATATACCTTATCAAACACAAATTCAGAGTTAATATATAATTGTCGTCAGGCTTGTGGTAATACTGTAATAGAAAATAATTGATATTAAATTACCAGGACTAAACCAGCGGAATTTGACATTGACAAAATAAAGCGTAATACATGTAACCATTCCATGCAATAAATGTACAACATTTAAGTGAGAATAATTATCCAACATAGCATGTTATAACAAACACGACAATATAACCAATAAAGGTGCCCCTTAAGGGTGAAATATAACTAAATAAAATATAATTGTGATTGTAAATTAGTTGAAAGAGGCTAGAAGACTACAAATTCCTATGACAGCTAATAACACCCTGACATTTACAATGAAAACTACCGAACTACACGTTCTTCTAAAATTACATTAAAGTGAGATGCACGAAAGATAAATAACTGAACGGGTCCTAAAACGAAAGCGTGTCAACTTGCAACAAGTGAATTTAGTGATTTATAGTGAATGCAAACCCACGAACAACCTATCTCTAATGACCAAGTAGAACAGAAGACTAGTGATGTACCGAATGGTTCGCTGGCAAATAGTTCCTGGTGAACATAGCGTGTTCGCGTTCGCCACGGCGGGCGAACATATGCACGGTTCGATCTGCCCCCTATTTGTCATCATTGAGTAAACTTTGACCCTGTGCCTCACAGTCAGCAGACACATTCCAGCCAATCAGCAGCACACCCTCCCTAGCAGACCCTCCCACCTAATGGACAGCATCCATTTTAGATTCATTCTCAAGCTGCATTCTCAGTGAGAAGAGGGAAAGTGTAGCTGCTGTTGATTTGATAGGGAAATGGATAGCTAGGTTAGTGTAAACAGTGTCCACTACAGTCCTGAAGGACTCATCTGATCTCTGCTGTAGGGACAGCACCCCAAAAAGCCCTTTTTAGGGCTAGAACATCAGTCTGCTTGGTTTTTTTTTGTGTAATGTAATTGCAGTTGCCTGCCTGCCAGCCAGCCTGTGTGTCAGGCTCACAGCATATACTGTGCCCACTTGTGCCACCACTCACTCACTGGTGTCACAATAGCTTGCATTTAAAACATATTTGACTGTAATATAATAGCAGTCAGTTTCCTTCACTAGTGTGTGTTTCAGGGCCTGCCCAGTGCCACCACTCACTCACTGGTGTCACAATAGCTTGCATTTAAAAAAAAAAAAAAAAATTCACTGTAATAGATTGAATAGCAGTTAGTTTTCTGCAAGCGTCTGTGTGTCAGGCCTACAGCGTGTACTCTGCCAACCTTTGCCAGTTCAAAGTGCCACTCATATCTGGTGTCACAATAGCTTGCATTTAAACATTTTTTTTATTTTTTTCAATGTAATAGATTGAATAGCAGTTAGTTTTATGCAAGCGTCTGTGTGTCAGGCCTACAGCGTGTACTCGGCCAACCTTTGCCAGTTCAAAGTGCCACTCTTATCTGGTGTCACAATAGCGTGCATTTAAAAAACAAAACCTTTTTTCACTGTTATAGATTGAGTAGCAGTTAGTTGTCTCCAAGCGGGTGTGTCAGGCCTACAGCGTGTACTCTGCCAACCTTTGCCAGTGCACATTGCCACTCATATCTGGTGTCACAATAGCGTGCATTTAAAAATAGATTGTGCCATGATCACAATCACTTTACTTAGTGACCTGTCACAAAAAAAAATCAACCCCTGAAAAAATGAACAGACAGCAAAATAAGTGCTGCTGTGCAAGAGCCTGTGATCTGTATAGTGATCACTGGCAGGACAGGGGTTAATCGTTCTGAAAAGAGCTTTTGGGTCTCAAAAAAGAAAAAAAGATCACAAAAAAATAAACCCTAAAAAAAGGCACAAACAGCAGAAACGTGCTGCTGTGCAAGAGCCAGTGATTATAGTGATCACTGGCAAGACAGGGGTTAATGGCTCTGAAAAAAGCCTTTAGGTCTCAAGATTTTACAAATCCCTACCTATAAATACCTAAATCTCTCTAGCTAAACCACAGATCTCTCTCCCTCTCTCACTAAAACACAAGTGAAGAGAGGGAGGCAGATTCACACTAATCAGAGAAATGGGGAACACACTTGGGATGAAATTGCTAATGGGGCAAGCTGTGATTGGATGACCCCAGCCTGCCCCTTATGATGCGGCATGCTACGGACGCCCCCAGAAGCCCCATGACTCACTGCCTTTAGAAAAAGGGGGGGGGGAGTTAATATTGATAATTTTATTTATTTTATATTTATTTTTTTATATATATTATTATATATGCACTGAGTGCCAGGACCCCTCAAGGTCATATGTCAGGTGTCAATCCATATCTGCCAAGTGACCCTATGTAGGGGAAACAGTCCCTATTCTGCTCTGTGTCAATGTGTATCAGGGATCCTTAGGATAGGTGTCAATCCATATCTGCCAAGTGACCCTATGTAGGGGGAACAGTCCCTATTCTGCTCTGTGTCAGTGTGTATCCGGGATCCTTAGGATACGTGTCAATCCATATCTGCCAAGGGACCCTATGTAGGGGGATCAGTCCCTATTCTGCTCTGTGTCAGTGTGTATCAGGGTCTCTGAGGACAGGTGTCAATCCATATGTCAAGGTGTCAATATGTCATATGTCAGGTGTCAATCCATATCTGCCAAGTGACCCTATGTAGGGGGAACAGTCCCTATTCTGCTCTGTGTCAATATGTATCAGGGATCCTTAGGATAGGTGTCAATCCATATCTGCTAAGTGACCCTATGTAGGGGGAACAGTCCCTATTCTGCTCTGTGTCAGTGTGTATCAGGGTCTCTGAGGACAGGTGTCAATCCATATCTGCCAAGTGACCATATGTAGGGGGAATAGTCCCTATTCTGCTCTGTCTCAGGTTTTATCAGGGTCTCTGAGGACAGGTGTCAATCCATATGTCAAGGTGTCAATATGTCATATGTCAGGTGTCAATCCATATCCATTGTGATTTAGGAATGTTAAGTGATTTATGCCCTTTATGGATTAAAACCAGACTCTGCATCAACTGTGTAATTTTCCATGGGAGTTTTGCCATGGATCCCCCTCCGGTATGCCACAGTCCAGGTGTTAGTCCCCTTGAAACAACTTTTCCATCACTATTGTGGCCAGAAAGAGTCCCTGTGTGTTTTAAAATTCGCCTGCCCATTGAAGTCTATGGCGCTTCGCCCGGTAGCCGGTTCGCGAACATTTGCGGAAGTTCGCATTCGCCGTTCGCGAACCGAAAATTTTGTGTTTGCGACATCACTACAGAAGACCATGGGGCGAACATTGAAACACACAAATGCGAATTAGAAACAGTAAATGTACCGAAATTACAAAAGAATGAATGTAAACAAATTAGCCAGCAAGTGGAAATTGGTGAAGTAATGTAAAGTGCCAAATGGGCACAAACGAATGCATACTGTCTGAGATATTGTGGAAATAAAATTAAAAATGTATACTGTAAAGTATGTGACTCCATCTTGTAACATAAGGTAAAAGATGCACAGACATATTTATTTTTTTTCTTACTCCATTCACTGCATGGCCAAACTGATTGGAATGTGGCTAATACAAACAGTGATTATAGATAAGGCATATCTGACACTTAGAACTAAGTGTTGGAAACCAAAGTATTTGGAACAAGGGGGGTTGAGAGCCCAGCCAATAGATACATATCTATATATACTAACCATATAATTATGTTAAATTATATACAAATAGTAGCTGCAATAATAATTTTAATACATTCGTAGAGAGAACCTAATGAATACATTTCATTATTAGTAAAACTAATATTAGCTGAATGTGTGCAAAAGACATGTATATATTATGCGTTGTCACATATTAATAGTACAGACATACTTAGCTCATACAATAAGACAGTGTGAGAAAACCAGACAGATTAGAGTCAAGAAGAGATACTCCCTACCAGTAATTCATTTTACATTTCAAATTCAATGGGACTTCTATAAGACCCCATTGCAAGAGTGAGTTGAACCAAAGTCAAGATGCTTTAAAAATAAACTTTATGGCACAAAAAAGAGACTGGTGTTCTACCAAAAAGGACCACTATTCCCTTGAAGTATGACATTTATTAATGATGGATTGCCCATAAAGATAAGACATTTTTGACATAATTTGCATCATGAAATTCAATTAACCCTTTAGATAAAGTGGTAGTTGGAATATGTAATGAAAATGTATTGTGATGCAACAACGCCATCTACTGATGAATGTCTATAGGACTATCATTAGAAGAAGGTACACCCACCTATTCCCATTGGTCACTTTAAATTGGTGACGTAAAGAAATTCAAGATAAGGAATTCTTTAACCCCTTAAGGACACATGACGTGTGTGACACGTCATGATTCCCTTTTATTCCAGAAGTTTGGTCCTTAAGGGGTTAAAGAAATTGGGGTTTCAGGAGATCATCAAAGCATCATTAGATCAGACCAGCCCAAGGAATACCACTCTAACACTCTGTCTTTTCAACTAATTTCTGGGACTTAAACTTAAACTTCTTTGCTAACCAGAACTATTCTATATTTCTACTCAATTTCTCTACTCCAAACACTTTTACTTGCATGCACCATCCATGGGATTATATTTTCAAAATATATCCAAATACATCCATTGATAAGGGCACCTTTTTACACATATGGTGGTACTGCCAAACAATATATACTTATTGGAAAGATATAATTACATTAATTGATTATATGACAGGAAATAAATTAACAATGGTGTAACGGAACCGCTGGCACCCGACTGGGTATCTTCCGCTGACGGATGCTCCTAGTGCTTTCGAGGACTCCAAGCACTCTGCCTGACACCATAACCACTGCAGACCCCACGAACCGCCGCAGCTTGGTTGGGGTCTCGCCGTCTCCACCCACTCTGGACCCAGCTTCCAGTAGGTGGACCTCTTTGAATTCCAGAGAGCAGGAACATGAACAAGCTCTTAGCAGAGCTTAGTGATTATACCCTGGGGAGTATAGTGATTATAGCAATCCCCAGAGTGTAGTGCTCCAAACATCCAAACATGAGCCGAAACTTCATGAAGGTACAAGATGATCTGCACTTTTAATGACCACACACTGGCTTTTATGCAAGTCCCCATGCAAGGGGACATCCCACAGGGTGGGACACAGTACAACCAATCCTTTACAGGCAAACCGTAAAACACACCCAGCACAAACATACAATCCCTCCCCTCTGCCTGTGATATAATTACTGAACACAATGGGTTAATGTAATTTATGACAGGCAGGAAAAATACACTTTTTATACATACACTGTAACTTTAGAAATATGCATCATATTCACATAAAACATACATATTCAGAATCAGCATACTTTAAATATAAACATAACCAAAAATCATACAAATCTCCCCAGTACATAAAAAGTTAGACGGAGGTCCTTTATGACCGACCGCAAGCACATCTTCCTGCCAACAGTTCCATAGATTTTGGCTGTGCGGTCGGTCAATTTTATGCAGAAAAACTACTAAGTCCCATTCGAACGTGCGTTCGAATCTTCGAACGGGACTTAGTACTACTGGGCAACGATTTGGGCCCCATGACTTCTGCCTATGCTCCAGTATACAACAACGAGGCGAACCCAGTGACTACCCGAGCCCAAGCCCGGACGGAGCGAGAACTCTCACCAGTGCGGGAGACTGGTTTTCGGATATGTTGCTCCCCTGAACGAGATCTATCCAGCGGTGTAGGATTTAAAGGGGTACCCCCTGGTTTTAGGGTACATCCAGAACTTGGTTGAAAATATGTACAGTATAATTGGTTTAACTGTTTATCTGAGGGGAGGGGATGTGTGGCTTGCACCAAATGTGTGATTGGTGATTTTATGCCTCCCCCTGGGAGTGTCCTGTTTGCATGTAACCACAATAAAAAGCAGACTGGGCATCCCAGTCCTCAGTTCTTGTTTGACCCTCAAATCGCAGCCTTGACTCGTTTTGTGGGCAGAAGGGTATCCTAGCTGTACTATAGCTAGTGGGATTATTCTACATTTACAGGACTCGTATAGAATACTATGGAAAGCAACTTCTCCCCTCTTCAGCAATAGTAATCCAGACTACTAAGCGGTGCAGCTCTCAGCAAGACTAAGGGTAACCGTAACAAAGTCCATAAGCCACAATGCAGTTCTTAAAGGACCAGCAGCAGCACAATATAAATCCATTAGCCCAAATAATGTTTTTAAAGGGTCAAATCTCCCAGGGGCCATAGTCATGCGGAAGGAGGCTGGCAATCAGACTCATCCAACAGCCAGGGGGAAAGGGCAGCTTGTTACCTAAAAATCCAGTGACAAAAGGTGTTTCGTCGCAAATGGATCCTGGACTAATTTTATTAAATTTAATTGAGTCAAAAATGAAGATAAAGGATTCAATGTTAATTTTACACATCATTACAGCAGCCAAATGAGTGATAGCACAGAATTGGAAAAATATACAAATCCCATCCACCCGAGAAGTTATAGCACAAGTAATATGGCAAGCAAAAATGGAAAGAGGCATCTTAGTGAGCTTAGAAAATCAGGTAAGGTATCTATCTGAAAGACAGTAAAAAAAAAAGTGATGCCCGGATCCGGTCTGACGTCATATTCCAGCTCCCGGCATCACTAAGCGGCAGTAAGAGCTCAGGCTACAGCACTCCCTCAACCCGCAATAGAAGCTGCCGCCCGCCTCGTGGGGGGCCCAAAAATGGCCAGCTGGTGCCCACAGAGAGGGCTCGGCGTGCCATAGGTTCTAGCCAATAAAAGTACTTGCTGCTGTTTAACTCAATCAAACAAACCTGGACATCCTCACCCTTAACGCTATATGCCTAACACTGTTAGAGGCAGAGGAACACTATAGTATTCCTAATACTATAATGTACCTTTAACTATTGCTAGGATAATTGGAGTAGACAGGGTTAGGTAGATAGTTCTTTGTTCTTAAAATTAATGCTTCAATATAATCTACATATTGTTTTTTTTTTTTTATACAATCTAACTGTATTAACTTTAGTACATAACTCTGTTACCTTAAAGGGACTCTTCACTACCCAAATTCAAAAAGAATGAAACATAATTAAATAAAATTCCCATTTAGTAGATATACTACCAATGAAAACATCCATGGATTTATGCATTTCTTTTCTATTTGGGGTATATATAAAATATCATACAAATGCTGCAGATCTCTTGTCTGCAGCTTTTGCAAGCCATACCCTTCTTCTGAAGCCCAGACTTTCTGTGGCTGTCCAAACACAACCTTCCCAATGCAGCTCAATGAGAAGTCCTTGCAAGGCAGGTACTTTGGGCAGTTTTTTAGGTGTTTGGAGTCAGGGCCGGTGCAAGGATTTTTGGGTACATAGGCGAAGATGTATTTTTCCGCCCCCCCGCCAAAATAACATCTTCACCTATGTGCCTCTTAACCAGCCCCTCTCCCCGTCCATTATTGGTCCCCTCCCTTCCCTGTTGTCAGGATCGGGACAGGGATCCAACACGCAGAGTACAAACAGGTACAGGATACGTATACCGGGCCTTAGAATGGCCGGACTAACGTACGGAGAATATAGAGAATAGTCAAAGACAAGCCGAGGTCGAGGGAATGAGAAGACAGGTAAGCGAGGAACAAGCCGGGTCAAGGGTAACAGAGATAAACAGAGTAAGTCAAACAAGCCGGGTCAGAACCAAAGGGATAACAGAAATACAAGAGCACTGTGTGACTAGGCCGACTAGAACCACGACAGGGCAATGAGCAAATGGGAGAAGCAAGTTTAAATACCCTGGCTCGGAAGGGTAGACACGCCTCCGACAAGTCCTGATTAGTCTCTGAAGGATTGAGTGACAGGTCGTTCCGGGTTGGCGTCATGACGTCGGTTTCCGGACGTCATGCTAGAAAAGGAAGTGAGTCCCTCGCGGCCGGCGTTTACGTGACCGGATGGACCGCGAGGAACAGAGGAAACAGCCCGTCCGGACGGATGGACGTCTAAGTCTCTACCTCTCTCGGAGGTAGAGACTTCAGGTACCCTGACAGTACCCCCCCTCTTAGATACGCCCACCGGGCGGAAGGAACCGGGACGAGATGGGAAGCGGGAGTGAAACGCCCTGCGGAGACGAGGAGCATGAACATCCTCCTGAGGTACCCAACTCCTCTCCTCAGGACCATATCCCTTCCAATCGACCAGATATTGTACTCTCCCCCGGGAGATTCGAGAATCGATAATAGAGTTAACCTCATACTCCTCCTGACCCTCCACCTGAACAGAGCGAGGAGAGGATGATGTGGAGGAAAATCTGTTACAGACTAGTGGTTTCAACAATGAAACATGAAATGAGTTAGGGATGCGTAAGGCAGTTGGAAGAGCTAGACGATACGCAACTGGGTTAATGCGAGTTAGCACCCTGTAAGGTCCAATATAACGAGGAGCGAACTTCATGGAAGGCACTTTTAAACGGATGTTTCTTGTACTCAACCATACTCTATCACCTGGAACAAACACCGGAGCCGCCCTTCTACGTTTATCAGCGTGTTTCTTAACCAGCATAGAATTGTGCAGAAGAATCTGTCGAGTCTGATCCCACAACTTCCTCAAATTGGCAACATGAACATCAACCGATGGCACCCCCTGGGAAGAAGAAGCCGAAGGGAGAATAGATGGATGAAAGCCATAATTCATGAAGAAGGGGCTTGAACGAGTAGAATCACAAACGAGATTGTTGTGTGCAAACTCCGCCCAAGGAATCAAACCAACCCAATCGTCCTGGTGTTCGGAAACAAAACGTAAATATTGTTCAATCTTTTGGTTGGTGCGTTCAGCAGCTCCGTTAGACTGAGGATGATAGGCAGAAGAGAAATTCAATTTGATACCCAGTTGAGAGCAGAAGGACCTCCAAAAACGGGAAACAAATTGGGAACCTCTGTCAGATACAATTTGGGAGGGTATCCCATGTAATCGAAAAATCTCCCTTGCGAATATACTCCGCCAATTCGGGAGAAGACGGGAGTTTAGGCAGAGGAACGAAGTGAGCCATCTTGGTGAATCTGTCAACCACGGTGAGGATAACAGTCTGTTTTTTAGAGATAGGTAAATCGACAATAAAGTCCATAGCCAAACAGGACCATGGCTTCTCTGGAACCTCTAAGGGGTGCAGAAATCCACATTGAAGGGTATGAGGTTGCTTGGTCTTAGTACAAACCTCACATGCACCGATGAAATCTTTAATATCCTTCCGTAAATCAGGCCACCAGAAGTCCTTAGAGATCAAAGCACATGTCTTGCGAATACCAGGATGTCCAGCCACCTTGCTGTTGTGGAAACATTGCAACAGTTCCAGTTGTAGAACAGGAGGAACGAAACGTCGACCTTCAGGAGTCTGTTTAGGAGCTAGATGTTGCAGTTTAATGATCTCGGCAAGTAACGGAGAGTGAATCCTGAGATTCGTGTTGGCGATAATATTGCATTTCGGAACTATAGAGGAAAGAACCAGTTCAGATATAGTAGAAGGTTCATATTGGCGAGAAAAAGCATCGGCTTTGGAGTTCTTAGAACCAGGTCTATAAGTAAGCACATAATTGAAGTGGGTCAGGAATAAGGACCAACGAGCCTGTCTGGCGGACAGTCGCTTAGCTTCCCCAATATAAGACAAGTTCTTGTGATCCGTTAAAATAGTAACAGGATGTAAGGTCCCCTCCAATAAATGTCTCCACTCCTTTAAGGCCATAATGACCGCTAAGAGTTCCCTGTCACCAATGTCATATCTACTTTCAGGACCAGACAGTTTCTTAGAAAAAAAACCACAAGGGTGTAGTGGTTTATCCACCCCTAACCTTTGCGACAGAACAGCCCCTACGCCTGTCTCAGAGGCATCGACCTCGAGTAGGAACGGCAGAGTCGTATCAGGATGGACTAGAATTGGAGCAGAAGCAAAAAGATCCTTGAGAGTCTTGAAAGCAGCGAGAGCTTCATTAGACCAAGTCTTAGTGTCAACCCCCTGTCTGGTCATATTGGTAATAGGTGCAATAATAGAAGAGTATCCCTTAATGAAGCGCCTATAATAATTGGAGAAACCAATAAACCTCTGAATAGCCTTGAGTCCCTTAGGCAAAGGCCACTCTAAAATGGAGTGGAGTTTGTCAGGGTCCATCTTAAAGCCTTCCCCAGAAATCACGTATCCAAGAAAGTCTATCTGAGACTGGTCAAAGCTACATTTCTCCAATTTACAGTATAAGCCACGTTGCAGGAGTTTGTGTAATACCTTTCTGACCTGTCTGTGGTGGGTCTCAACCTCTCTAGAGTGTATCAGTATGTCATCCAGGTATACAATAACACAATCATGTTGAAATTCCCTAAGAACCTCATTAATCAAATCCTGAAATACTGCAGGTGCGTTACAAAGACCAAAAGGCATGACCGTGTATTCATAATGCCCATAACGGGTATTGAACGCTGTCATCCACTCGTGTCCTTGCTGGATTCTCACCAAGTTATATGCCCCTCTGAGGTCTAACTTGGTGAAAATTTTAGAGCCTTTCAGACGATCAAACAGCTCGGTAATCAAGGGAATCGGATAGGCATTTCTGATGGTTATCTTATTCAAACCTCGGTAATCAATGCAAGGTCTTAGTGAACCATCCTTCTTTTTAACAAAAAAAAACCCAGCCCCGGCAGGAGAAGAAGATCTCCTAATGAATCCCTTGTCTAGATTCTCCCGAATATACTCCTCTAGAACTGAAATCTCCTTAGTGGATAGGGGGTATACATTGCCCCTCGGAGGCATGGTACCAGGTAGTAAGTTAATTTTACAATCAAAGGTCCTGTGTGGAGGTAGAGTGTCAGCATTCTTTTTGTCGAATACTGCTTTTAAGTCTAGGTACAGGGGCGGTATCTGTATCTCTGTAGACTGGGTAGAACTACCTGGTGTGTTAATTACACCCAATGGGGAAACCCTCCGTAAACAATTCTCCTGCCAACCCTGGCCCCATGAGAGTATCTCCCCTAACTCCCAATCAATAATAGGGTTATGTCTTTTTAACCATGGGTAACCCAGGACTATGGGAACAGAAGGGGATGAAATAAGCATAAGCGATAAGTTTTCCTCGTGTAAGATACCAACAGTTAAGCTAACTGGGATGGTCTCACGAGAGATAACAGGCTCAAGTAAAGGTCTACCATCTATGGCCTCAACGGCCAAGGGTGTATCCCTTAACTGGGATGGGATAGTGTGTTTAGTAGCAAAGGCTTGATCGATAAAATTCTCAGCAGCACCGGAATCTATCAAAGCCATGGTCCTTAGTACTCCCCTTTCCCAAGTTAAAGAAACTGGTAGCAGAAGCCTGTGATCTTTATAATTATGCATAGAGGACAAAATAGAAACACCCAAGGCCTGTCCTCTAGAGAAACTTAGGTGCGAGCGTTTCCCGAACGATTAGGACAATTCAGGCGTAGGTGACCTCTGACTCCACAATACATGCATAATCCCTCCCTTCTCCTGTACTGCCTCTCCTCCTCTGAGAGGCGAGTATTGCCTATCTGCATAGGTTCAGGACATAGTGAGGTAGTGGAATCAGGACTTTGAAATGCGGGAGCTAATTTAAATGAAGGTCTAAGGTTCCTCTCTCGAGTGTTCTGTCTCTCTCTTAAACGCTCATCAATACGAGAAATGAATGAAATTAAATCCTCCAAATTTTCAGGAAGCTCTCTAGTAGCAACCTCGTCGAGGATTACATCTGATAGCCCATTCAAAAATACATCTATATATGCCTGCTCGTTCCACTTAACTTCTGCCGCCAAAGACCTGAACTCTAGTGCATAATCCACAAGAGTTCGGTTCTCTTGTCTCAGGCGCAACAGTAATCTAGCTGCATTGACCTTTCTACCAGGAGGGTCAAAAGTTCTTCTAAAGACAGCTACAAAGGCATTATAATTATATACCAAAGGGTTATCATTCTCCCATAATGGGTTGGCCCATCTCAGAGCTTTCTCAATGAGTATGGTGATAATAAATCCAACCTTCGCCCTATCTGTAGGATAGGAGCGAGGTTGTAATTCAAAGTGGATACTGATCTGGTTAAGGAAACCACGACACTTCTCAGGTGAGCCACCATAACGTACTGGTGGTGTAATACGGGAAGAGGCACCTACAGTGGCTACCTCTAGGCCTGAGCTCACAGGAGAAATAGAAGTAGTACGCGTCTCCTCTGGCGGGTTATTAGCATGAGACAATAACGCCTGTAGTGCTAGCGCCATCTGATCCATGCTGTGCTCCATGGCTTCGAACCTAGGATCAGAAGGACCAAGCTGACTGTTTGTACTTGCAGGATCCATTGGCCCTGTCGTAATGTCAGGATCGGGACAGGGATCCAACACGCAGAGTACAAACAGGTACAGGATACGTATACCGGACCTTAGAATGGCCGGACTAACGTACGGAGAATATAGAGAATAGTCAAAGACAAGCCAAGGTCGAGGGAACGAGAAGACAGGTAAGCGAGGAACAAGCCGGGTCAAGGGTAACAGAGATAAACAGAGTAAGTCAAACAAGCCGGGTCAGAACCAAAGGGATAACAGAAATACAAGAGCACTGTGTGACTAGGCAGACTAGAACCACGACAGGGCAATGAGCAAATGGGAGAAGCAAGTTTAAATACCCTGGCTCGGAAGGGTAGACACGCCTCTGACGAGTCCTGATTAGTCTCTGAAGGATTGAGTGACAGGTCGTTCCGGGTTGGCGTCATGACGTCGGTTTCCGGACGTCATGCTAGAAAAGGAAGTGAGTCCCTCGCGGCCGGCGTTTACGTGACCGGATGGACCGCGAGGAACAGAGGAAACAGCCCGTCCGGACGGATGGACGTCTAAGTCTCTACCTCTCTCGGAGGTAGAGACTTCAGGTACCCTGACAGGGTACCCTTAGTGTTCTTCAAACCTCTCCCCTCTTTTCCCTGTCCCTTGGTGTTTCTCTCCCCTCCCCTCCCTGTCCCTTGGTGCACCCCACACCCCCTTCTTGGTCTCACTCCCCTTCCTGGTGTGCCTCCTACCTCTCTTGTAGCGTTGCCGAGTGGAAGATATCCCCTACAGAAGCTTCAATTTTCTGTACCTGGCCGGACTGATAGGGACTGCTCTCTCACAGACACACAGACACACATACACTCACACACAGTCACTCACAGACACACAGACAGTAACTCACACACTCACACACAGACACACAGACACTCACACACACACTGACACACATACACTCACACACAGTCACTCACAGACACACAGACAGTCACTCACAGACACACAGACAGTCACTCATACACACATACACTCACACACAGTCACTCACAGACACACAGACACTCACACACTCACACAGTCACTCACAGACACACAGACAGTCACTCACACACACACACAGACACTCACACACATATGACGTCATATTCCAGCTTCCGCGGTATCAGCAGAAAGCGCGCGAGGGAGCAGAGCGGTGAGATTAGAGCTTCCTCGCCACGTCTGATCTCAGCACTGCCGCACGCCACGCCGGGGGTCCAGAAGGTGGCCTGGCAGGAGGGAGAGCTTCCCTCCTGCCGGTCACTGAAATCTTGCTCCCCCAGAGCCGGTGCACCCTAAGGCGGCCGGCCCTGTTTGGAGTGTTCTTTTAAATTATTGTTTTGGTTTACCTATACATTGTGTAACACCAATGTTACATTTCTGCATGGATTTTTTTTTACATCCACTAATTTTTTACTTACCTGATTCCAGCTCCGATGTCCCTTGGCCCTGAGTCGAGGCTCTGCTTTCTCCAACATCACTCGACAAGGGGACACTAATGCGCATGCGTGGCGAGTGCGGTGTGCGCATTATGCCTCCCCATAGGAAAGTATTAAACCAAGGCTGTCCCGTGGGGAAATAGCTGATGCTGGATGTCCTCATGCAGAGCGTGAAGACGTCCAGCGTCAGTTAGCGGATCAAAAGTCTGGTAACATTCCGGAAGCACCTCTAGTACCTGCCTGTCTCTAAAACTGCAATGTTATACATTGCAGCACTAAGTGCAATAGGGACACTGTACTCAGACTACTTAAAGAGACTCTCCAGTGCCAGGAAAACAAACCGTTTTCCTGGCACTGCAGGTCCTCTCTCCCTCCCACCTCCCATCCCATGTTGCTGAAGGGGTTAAAACCCCTTCAGTGACTTACTTGTAACCAGCCCCGATGTCCCTCGGCGCTGGTTCAAGCTGTGCCTATGCTCATCCCCCGCCGACGTCAGTCGGTGGGGGAGACCAATTGAGCATGCGCGGCCGGCGGCGCACATGCATTAGACCTCTCCATAGGAAAGCATTAAATAATAATTTCAGTGCTCTCCTATGGGGATTTCGGCGACGCTGGAGGTCCTCACATAGCGTGAGGACGTCCAGCGTAGTTATAACACACAGACAGCCACTAGAGGAGAACTTAACCCTTCAAGGTAAATATTGCAGTTTATGAAAACTGCAATAATTACATTTGCAGAGTTAAGGGTAGTGGGAGTTTGATCCCAGACCACTCCAATGGGCAGAAGTGGTCTGGGTGCCTGGAGTGTCCCTTTAAATGAGCTGAAGTGGTCTGGGTGCCTATAGTGTCCCTTTAAGCAAAGCTTGTTTTGATCCTCTTAATCAGGCTTCCCCAAACTCCGGCCCTCCAAATGTTGCTGAACTACAACCCCCATGATTCTCAGCCTATTTCATTCATAGAATCATGGGAGTTGTACTTCAGCAACATCTGGAGGGCCGGAGTTTGGGGAAGCCTGCTCTCAATGCTCTAACTCAAGGGTTCCCAACCCAGTCCTCAAGTACACCCTACCAGGCCAGGATTTAGGAACTACCCTGTTGTGCCTAAAGTGTTTTTTTTTTCTTTCTAAAAACACCTTAGACACAAACGGATAATCCCTAAATCCTGGACTGTTAAGGGGTACTTGACGACTGGGTTGGGAACCACTGCAACTCATACAGGCTCATACATACTCATACATGAAGTGAAAAAGAACATTATTTGTACACATCTCTTCAAGAATACATATATTAACAACTGTATGATATTTTGATTTGATTACAAATAATGAGATTTTAAAACAAACTGAGCTTTGTTGCCTTTTATCACTTTCCCTTGCAGGCTAGGAGATCTGAGAAAAACCATTTCTGATCATTTCTTGATACACTCCACGGTCAAGTTACCCTGCTTGTGCAGTACACTGAGCACATTCCTAATTTCCTATTGATTTGAATCTCCTGCCCCCTATTAGCTATAACCAGGGCTGCCATCAGAAATTTTAGGGCCCCTGACACAGCTTAAGATCTGGGCCCCCGGGGCCAGCCCCGAGTCCGCCCACAAGGATGAAGTGTGTGTGTGTGTATAGTGGATGCGGTATGTGTGTCATGGATGCAGTGTGTATAGTGGATGCGGTATGTGTGTCATGGATGCAGTGTGTATAGTGGATGCAGTATGTGTGTCATGGATACAGTGTGTATAGTGGATGCGGTATGTGTGTCATGGATGCAGTGTGTATAGTGGATGCGGTATGTGTGTCATGGATGCAGTGTGTATAGTGGGTGCAGTATGTGTGTCATGGATACAGTGTGTATAGTGGATGCGGTATGTGTGTCATGGATGCAGTGTGTATAGTGGATGCGGTATGTGTGTCATGGATGCAGTGTGTATAGTGGATGCGGTATGTGTGTCATGGATGCAGTGTGTATAGTGGATGCAGTATGTGTGTCATGGATGCAGTGTATATAGTGGATGCAGATTGTACGTTTTGTGTAATGTATGTAATGTTTGTATGCATGCATTAGATGCAGACAGGGGCGGACTGACCACTCGGGCACATCGGTCATGGACCGAGGGCCCGAGGCAGCCAGGGGCCGGCCGCACAGCCATGCTCCAGCTGGAGAGATCAGAGATCTCTCCAACTGGAATGGCAAAAACAAATCAAAAATAATTTCCTTTAATAGGTTGCTGGGGCCCCTGATGCAGCGCAGGGCCCCAGCAACCTACCGCTCTTTAAATCTCCCCCCCCCCCCCTTACCCTCACGTGAGACCTGGCAGCTTCACCAGCTCTCTGCCAGGTCTCCTTCTCCCTGTCCCGTGCGGCTCTGTGTGATGAGGAGAGGCGGGGCCAGGAAGTGACCTCACTTCCTGTACTCTCCTCTCACACAGAGCCCGATCAGCAGGGGAAGGAGCAGCAGCCAGGGAGACCAGAGGGAGCAGAAAGAAAGGTAGGTACTACTTTACCCCCCTTACCTCCCCCCCCCACTGTGTCACTACTCACCCTCCCTCTCTCTGTCAATGTGTCACCCCCCTCCCACTGTCACCCCCTCCCTCTGTCACTGTCACCCCCTCCCTCTGTCACTGTCACCCCCTCCCTTTGTCACTGTGACCCCCTCCTTCTGTCACTGTCACCCCCTCCCTCTGTCACTGTCACCACCCTCTCTTTGTCACTGTCACCACCCTCCCTCTGTCACTAGTCACCCCCTCCCTCTGTCAATGTGTCACCCCCTGTCACTGTCACCCCCTCCCTCTATCAATGTGTCTGTCACCCCCTCCCTCTGCCACTAGCTCCCCCCCTCCCTCTGCCACTAGTCATCCCCCTCCCTCTGTCAATGTGTCACCCCCTCCCTCTGTCACTGTCACCCCCTCTCTCTGTCACTGTCACCCCTCCCTCTGTCACTAGTCACCCCCCCACTCTGTCACTACTCACCCCCTTTCTCTGTCACTAGTCACCCCCTCCCTCTGTCACTAGTCACCCCTCCCTCCCTCTGTCACTGTGTCACCCCCTCCCTCTGTCACTAGTCACCCCCTCCCTCTTTCACTGTCACCCCCCTCCCTCTGTCACTGTCACCAACCTCTCTTTGTCACTGTCACCCCCCTCCCTCTGTCACTATTCACCCCCTCCCTCTGTCAATGTGTCACCCCCTGTCACTGTCACCCCCTCCCTCTATCAATGTGTCTGTCACCCCCTCCCTCTGCCACTAGCTCCCCCCCTCCCTCTGCCACTAGTCATCCCCCTCCCTCTGTCAATGTGTCACCCCCTCCCTCTGTCACTGTCACCCCCTCTCTCTGTCACTGTCACCCCTCCCTCTGTCACTAGTCACCCCCCCACTCTGTCACTACTCACCCCCTTTCTCTGTCACTAGTCACCCCCTCCCTCTGTCACTAGTCACCCCTCCCTCCCTCTGTCACTGTGTCACCCCCTCCCTCTGTCACTAGTCACCCCCTCCCTCTTTCACTGTCACCCCCCTCCCTCTGTCACTGTCACCAACCTCTCTTTGTCACTGTCACCCCCCTCCCTCTGTCACTATTCACCCCCTCCCTCTGTCAATGTGTCTGTCACCCCCTCGCTCTGTCACTGTGTCACCCCCACCCTCCCTCTCTCACTAGTCACCCCCTCCCTCTGTCACTAGTCAGCCCTCCCTCCCTCTGTCACTAGTCACCCCCTCTCTCTGTCACCCCTCCCTCCCTCTGTCACTAGACACCCCTCCCTCTGTCACTGTGTCACCCCCTCCCTCTGTCACTAGTCACTCCCTCCCTCTGTAACTAGTCACCCCTTCTCTCTGTCACCCCTCCCTCCCTCTGTCACTAGTCACCCCCTCCCTCTGTCACTAGTCAACCGTCACTGTGTCACCACCTCCCTCACTGCCACTTGTCACCCCTCCCTTCCGTCACTGTGTCACTAATCACTCCCTGTGTCACCCCCACCCTCCCTCTGTCACTGTGTCACTAGTCACCCCTCCCTGTGTCACCCCCTCCCTCTGTAATTGTGTTACCCCCTCCCTCTGTCATTAGTCACCCCTACCTCCCTCTGTCACTAGTCACCCCACCCCTCCCTCTGTCACTAGTCACCCCATCCCTCCCTCTGTCACTGTGTCACCCCCTCCCTCCCTCACTCTGTCACTAGTCACCCCCTCACTCTAGTGACAGAGTGAGGGAGGGGGTGACTAGTAACAGAGAGAGGGAGGATGTGACTAGCCACGTGAGGGGGACCCTGAGGGTGGGGGCACCCTTAGGGCACTATAGTGTCAGGAAAACCGCTTTGTTTTCCTGACACTATAGTGATCCTTTAACATTTATTTAATGCACATATATTTGTGCATTCAAAGGGCCTGGGATCTAATTTTGCCCGGGGGCCCCAAAGGCTCTCAGTCCGCCCCTGGATGCAGAGTGTGTGTGTAGTGAATGCAGGTGTGTGTGTAGTGAATGCAGAGTGTGTGTTTTTGTAGTGGATGTAGTGTTTTTGTAGTGAGTGAAATGTGTGTATAGTGAATGTAGTGTGTGTGTGTAGTGCAAAGTGTGTTTAGTGAATGTAGTGTGTGTGTGTAGTACAAAGCGTGTTTAGTGAATGTAGTGCGTGTGTAGTGCAGAGTGTGTTTAGTGAATGTAGTGTTTGTAGTGAGTGCAGATAGTGTATAATGAATGTAGTGCAGTGTGTTCAGTGAATGTAGTGTGAGTCTGTAGCGCAAAGTGTGTTTAGTGAATGTAGTGTGTGTGTGTAGTGCAGAGTGTGTTTAGTGAATGTAGTGTATGTGTAGTGCAGAGTGTGTTTAGTGAATGTAGTGCAGAGTGTGTTAGTGAACAGTGCAGGGGGCAGGAGCTGCAGTGGGAGCAGGGGGTAGGAGCTGCAGTGGGAGCAGGGGGGTAGGGGATGCAGTGGGAGCAGGGGGTAGGGGATGCAGTGGGAGCAGGGGGTAGGGGATGCAGTGGGAGCAGGGGGTAGGGGATGCAGTGGGAGCAGGGGGGTAGGGGATGCAGTGGGAGCAGGGGGGTAGGGGATGCAGTGAGAGCAGGGGGGTAGGGGATGCAGTGAGAGCAGGGGGGTAGGGGATGCAGTGGGAGCAGGGGGGGTAGGGGATGCAGTGGGAGCAGGGGGGGTAGGGGATGCAGTGGGAGCAGGGGGGGTAGGGGATGCAGTGGGAGCAAGGGGGGTAGGGGATGCAGTGGGAGCAAGGGGGGGTAGGGGATGCAGTGGGAGCAAGGGGGTAGGGGATGCAGTGGGAGCAAGGGGGTAGGGGATGCAGTGGGAGCAGGGGGGTTAGGGGATGCAGTGGGAGCAGGGGTGCTAGGGGATGCAGTGGGAGCAAGGGGGGTAGGGGATGCAGTGGGAGCAAGGGGGGTAGGGGATGCAGTGGGAGCAAGGGGGGTAGGGGATGCAGTGGGAGCAAGGGGGGTAGGGGATGTAGTGAGAGCAGGGGGGGTAGGGGATGCAGGGGGGGTAGGGGATGCAGTGGGAGCAAGGGGGGGTAGGGGCTCCCAAAACCCTCCCAAACCTTACCTCTCTGGTGGTCCTCTTCTGAAGGAACCTCACAATGCTGACACGCTGCCTGTAAGTCTGCTCAGGGCAGCTCCGCACAGCTCACTCTGCACTGTGACTGGTGATGTCACTTCCTGCAGAACCAGCCGCAGGGAGCTGTCCTGAGCAGTTACAGGCAGCTCAGTGAGGCTGTGTTCTGAGACAGGCACACTGAGGGGCAGCCTAGTGGGGTCTTTGGGAGGGCCCTTTAGCTGTCCCTCAGTGTGCCCTGCACGGAGGAGATGATTAGTAGCAGCAGGGGGCCGCGGACGGCTATGCGGGCCCCTTGCTGAGTGCAGGCTGGCTGGGGAGATTGTTTAACTCCCCAGCTCAGCCATTACTTACTGCAGCAGTATGTGGGGCTCGGGGCCCCCCAGGACCGCCGGGCCCATGACAACTGTTATGGTTGTCATGCCCTGATGGCGGCCCTGGCTATAACAATCTGCACCATGTGTCCCCTACAATTACATTGATACCGGAGAAACTGACGGAAGCAAAGCACAGAGAGATGGACACAGATTTCTTCAGGAAGGAAGAGATTCTTTATTGGATCACCGATCGGGACTCAGAGGGACTAATGTCACCAAAATACAGCAAGTTCTGAGCCCCGGACAATAGTGCAGGCTCCTTATATAGGCACATAACTCCTCCCATATTAAGCTCCACCCGCACATTCTCTTGACCAATCAATACAAATAAGAATTAACTTCCTGCTTGACCGCATGGCCTGTCCAGCACAATGGAGGAGGGGAATACTACATCCTGTATTCTTGCACATGCTCCGTACACTACTGATCGTATCTTGCCTCGTGCAACCAACTGATCGATACGTCAGCATATGCACGTACACATGCCACGTGGTAATCTCGGCCTACTAAATTTATTTTTACCAAGATTCCACCACATTCCCCCCTTTGATGCCTCTTGATATTTCACAATTACTTGAGGCATCACTTAACCTTGGTTTGCATACACCGCAAGTTACCTTGAACCAGACCAGACTTATCTTATGATGTGAATCTTCAACACTCATCTTCCTGCATTGGTTCTCCCTGATCTGGAGCCTTATATTTATAAATTGCCATTATCTGTGCAGCAGCCTTCCTCTCTGCTATATTTTCTATCATGCTTTGCACAGACCTAACTACTAAGGGTATAAGACACGGCAGGAGTAGACACAACATTAAAATCAGTAGGACTCCACCTACCACTGCCTTAAGCCCTCCAAACCACTCATACCAGCTACCAAACCAACTGCTTGGATTATACCCTTTCCATACCTGAGTAGGCACATGCGCTAGTTTAACCATATGGCTAGTAAGCTCAGCTATTGCTTGCCCTTCGTCATCTATTTGAAGACAGCAATTGCTCAGGTTAAACTTCCCACATACACCTCCCTCTACTGCCAAAAGGTAATCCAAGGCTAATCTATTTTGGTATACTGCTGTCCTCATCCTGGTATTATGCTTCGCTAGAAGATTGAGCGCTTGTGATGTCTCGTTAGTAATGATCTCAACCACCGCCTGTAATCGTATAATACGGTTGAGCATATAAATAGGGGTTCTATAACCCAAAGTACCATCCTCTGCCCACGTGGCTGGCCCATAATAATCTATAATATGCTGGGGAGGCCATTCATTATCTTCCCAGGCGCCTATCTCTATGGGTCCCCTTTTCTTCCTATGATTCACATCATACACTTTAACACCTTAAGTCTCACCTGTTTCAATAGGTAACAAGAAGAAGGATGGTTTGAGCATACCCAACACACATGCCCCTTCCCAGTCCTGTGGCAACTCCGAATAGGCTTTCTTACCACAGATCCAGTACACATTTGCTGGGGCTCTCCAGTTAGATGTGATGGATAGGTCAAACCACACATCCTTTAAATTGGCATATCTAGCAAACGGGTTAGATGGTTCTGAGACATTTGAAGCCGACCACCAAGTTGTATTCTTTGTATCATCATCATAAGCTTTTTGCCCTAGACAAGTAAATTCTCCTACAGAAGTATTATACATCATTCCTTTCCTCGCTATGCAAACATAACCTATGATGGAGGTCTTTAATCTCCACTCAGATTTACCTCTAACACTCATATGATAATCGGCTTGTGTAGATATTAATTGGTCAACTGCCTCAGAACCGGACATTACCTCCTTTGCTACCCAAGGCCATTGGTCTCCCATGTTAGTACCTCCACACACATAGCAGTTGGTAACATTAAGACTACCGGCAATACTTTCGGCTAAATCAATGAACAGGTTTTTAGCATTATGGGGGATCTTATTATCTATGCTCATCTCTTCATAAAAGGAATGGTATACTTGATGAGTCTGGGAGGATACCGTATCAGTCTCTATCCCTATAAACAATACTGTCCCAGGATCTAAACCCGTCCCATATATTTGAAACCCAAATAAATTACCATATTTATCTAAGAACTTGTCGGGATTATTTATAAGTATATGGACTGGATTGCATTCCATAGACTTACAATATGGGCTGGTAGGCAACTTAGTCACAATCATGTCCTTGTCTACTGTCTGTCCCCAAGTTGCCCACCCCACACAAGACCAATATGGGCAAAGGTTATAATCTCTATTTGGGCATCTAGGACTCACATATTTATTTTTACTACTGGGACAAATGTATTTATCGTTAGACCCATACGTCCTCTCCCATCTAAGATCCCCACATACATTCCACGGCTTTCTACCACTTGATATCGCCTTACACGCATCAAATAGCAGAACACCCGAAGAATGTACGGATTCTAATACCGTCTTATTAATTAGGGTCCCCTGAGGATCTCCATTCCTGAGAGTCAACCAAATTGTACGAGGTTGATACTCCGGACTGAAGCACTTAGGTTCTCCTACTCCTAAATGGCACACACTATATTCTATATTTAGGTATCTACATCTTGATACATCTCCTTTACACTTGTATTGTGAATGCCAAATTAGGGTTTGGGATATATGGTTACCTGTTCTTGTAGTCTTAATGCATACCTCACAGCTAGGAGTGTCGGTACCTCTACCTTCCTGAATATAAAAATACACATATAAAAACATTATCATAAACACATCTTTCGTCGTCATCCTCAGTCTTCGTCCGTGCGAAGGCACCTCAGCTTCCAGGATGTAAGGGCTGCAGGGAATGGAGTTCTGCTCGTCTTCACAGGAGTCCCTTCGAGACTTTTCCTGGCTTATATACTATACGTCGGTGAGCGGACAGGCTTTATTATGGCCCTCTCACTCACTTACCAAATCTCTGAAACAATAAAATTTTGTAATCCACAAAGTTCCTCGTCACTCCGACTGAGTCGTGCGCTTTAACCGGATCTTGCAGGGATTCTCTGGATCTGCTGTAACTTGCCAAGAATCGACTGCTGCTGGTTTAACCCTGGAGTGATGTATCCACGGAGTCACTTCGGCTACTTTTATCGCTGTAGGGGTAGACAAAAGAACAACATAAGGACCTCTCCACTTGGGCCCTAACGGTACATTATTCCACTCTTTAATCCACACTTGGTCTCCTGGGTGATAACTATGAACTGGGGGATAAATATTCACAGGTAATCTATCTTGTACCCATTTCTGTACCTCCTCCATAGTCTTACCCAACTCTACAACCTGCTGCCGGGTAATTCCTTCTCCCAACTGACTCAAATCCCCCCTTAAGTTACCAAGTACGGGAGGTGGTCGCCCATACATGATTTCAAAAGGAGAGAGGCCCATCCTTCTGGTAGGTGTACTGCGGATTCGCAATAGAGCTATGGGTAAGAGAACGTTCCACTTAAGTTGGGTTTCCTGACACATTTTAGCCAACTGATTCTTAATAGTTCTATTCATTCTCTCTACCTTACCAGAACTCTGGGGTCTATATGCCGTATGAAGCCTCCACTTTATACCAAGCATATGAGTCAGTTGTTGTAGGCACTGATGAACAAAAGCTGGACCATTGTCCGATCCTATAGAGCAGGGTAGTCCATATCGGGGTATTATTTCTCGTAGCAGGAATCTCACAACTTCTCCTGCTTTCTCTGTACGAGTAGGACATGCTTCTACCCAGCCTGAATAGGTACACACAACCACCAGCAGGTAGCGATGTCCACCCGATTTAGACATCACTGTATAGTCAATTTGTAAATCGGACATGGGGAGTCCCCCCATAAACTGGACTCCTGGTGGCTTTACTGGTCCTTGCCTTGCATTA
Source organism: Pelobates fuscus (assembly GCF_036172605.1). NCBI lineage: Eukaryota > Metazoa > Chordata > Amphibia > Anura > Pelobatidae > Pelobates > Pelobates fuscus. The sequence goes on along the minus strand of NC_086321.1, from coordinate 298,260,747 downwards.
TTTTTAGCACACGTTACACATCTTCGTACAATGGCCTGAGTCAAGTTGGACAATCTTGGTATGTAGAAATGTTTTCTGAGAGATTCTTCTGTGCTGTCTCTCCCAGAATGTGTCCCGTTGTGATAGTTTTGGACAATTTCTACCGCTAGTGATGCTGGAATGACTATTCTTCCATCTTCTAGCTGATACCATTTGTTCTCCAAATACTTTCCAGGTTCAGTCTTTAACCACTCCTCTTCTTGAGCTGTATAAACTGGAGTCCATTGAGACAGTGGAGTTGGTATAAGAGCAGCTATATGCCCCACATACTCCTGTCTTCCCGATTCAGCGGCACGCTTAGCTGCACTATCTGCCATCCGATTTCCTTTAGTTACATCACCATCTCCTCTCAGATGCGCTCGACAATGTATAATACCGACTTCTTTCGGCTCCCACACTGCTTCCAATAGTTGTAGGATTTCAGCTGCATACTTGATTTCTTTGCCTTCTGAATTCAATAGTCCTCTTTCTTTATACAAAGCTCCGTGGGCATGAGTGGTTAAAAACGCATACTTGGAGTCCGTGTAGATGTTCACTCTTAAACCTTCAGCCAATTGTAACGCTCGTGTCAGTGCTATCAATTCTGCCTTTTGTGCTGATGTTCCTTTTGCCAGTGGCCGAGCTTCTATCACCTTGTCTATCGTTGTTACTGCATATCCTGCATAGCGGATCCCTTCTTTCACATAACTACTGCCGTCGGTGTAATATTGAACATCGGGGTTCTGGATGGGAAAATCACGAAGATCGGGTCTACTTGAAAATACTTCATCCATTACCTCCAAACAATCATGTTGACTTTCAGTAGGTTGTGGCAAAAGGGTAGCTGGATTTAAGGTGTTTACAGTCTCTAAATGCACTCTTGGGTTTTCACACAACATTGCTTGATACTTGGTCATACGGCTATTACTGAACCAATGATTTCCTTTGTAATCCAACAACGTCTGTACTGCATGTGGGACTCGTACATAAAGTTCTTGACCCAGAGTGAGTTTATCGGCTTCAGCTACTAGCAGGGCGGCTGCAGCTACGGCTCTTAGACAAGGTGGAAGTCCGCTGGCCACTGCATCCAGTTGCTTAGACATGTAGGCGACAGGTCTTTGCCATGATCCCAAGTACTGTGTCAATACTCCCACAGCCATTCTTCTTTGCTCATGTACATACAGGTAGAATGGTTGTGTGTGATCAGGTAGACCTAATGCTGGGGCACTCATCAAAGCCTTCTTCACATCTTCAAATGCCGTTTGCTGTTCTTGAGTCCATAAGAAGGGGTCGTGCTCTGTACCTTTGATAGCTGCATACAGAGGTTTTGCCAGTATCGCGTAGCTGGGAATCCATATCCTACAGAAGCCTGCTGCCCCCAAGAATTCTCGCACTTGTCTTCTATTCTTGGGTATCGGTATTTGGCACACAGCTTCTTTTCTCTCTGGCCCCATAATTCTTTGACCTTCAGAGATATGGAATCCCAGATATTTGACAGTTGGCAAACACAACTGAGCCTTCTTTCTAGACACCTTGTATCCTGCCTTCCAGAGAATGTGTAGTAGATCGTGCGTTGCTTGCTGACATATTTCCTTTGTAACTGCTGCTATCAACAAGTCATCTACATATTGTAACAATACACACTCTCCTGGGATGGACTCAAAATCCAATAAATCTTGACTTAGAGCTGAACCAAATAGGGTAGGTGAATTTTTAAACCCTTGGGGCAGTCTTGTCCAGGTCATTTGGCGTTTTGAGCCCGTTACAGCGTTTTCCCATTGGAAAGCAAAGATACATTGACTTTCTGCGGCAATTCGGAGGCAAAAGAAGGCATCTTTGAGGTCTAAGACTGTAAAGTAAGTAGCCCCGCCCGGAATTAAAGCAAGCAGGTTATATGGATTGGGCACAACTGGATGTATACTAACAACCGCATCATTGACTGCTCTCAAGTCCTGCACAGGTCGATACTCATCTGTTCCGGGCTTTTGAACAGGCAGCAATGGGGTGTTCCAGGGGGAAGTACAGAATTTTAGGATACCATACCGTATGAACTTATCCAGATAAGATTGGATGTTCTTCTTAGCCTTCTGCTGGATGTGATATTGTCTTAGGCTTACTGGATAAACCCCAAGTTTTAGTTCGATTTTAATAGGTGGAATATTGCGGGCCAGTCCTGGTGGGTTGTTCTCTGCCCAAACTCCTGGTATGTTGAATAAGGACTCATCACTCCTAGGGTTTTGGATAGTCAACGCTGTATAAAGTCGCCACTCTTCTTCCTTTGGTACGGATAATGTCATAATACCTGAAGGTCCATTAAACTTTATGGATGTTGTTCCATTTGGTAGGAACGTAATCTGCGCTTGTAACTTAGATAGCATATCACGTCCCAGCAATTGGACTGGACATTCAGGCATATAAAGGAATTGATGTTTTACTACGTGGCCTCCCAATGTACAGAGTCGACTTTTAAGAACCGGTTTTGCAGCACTTCTTCCAGTTGCTCCTATTACAGTAATAGTCCTTCCAGATGGAGGAGCAACTAGATTAGTCACCACCGAATGTTCAGCACCAGTGTCGATCATGAACGCACTCCTTTTTCCCCCTATTGATACATCGACCATAGGCTCCGCTCGACCAAGGGGGATGGAGCCTGGTCGGTATCAATAGTCCTCCATGACCGTGTCAGCCAATCCTACAAAGTCCCTACCTTCTCTATCGCGGGACCTTTGCGCGGCTGGAAAATACCTATCTTCCCTAACACGTCCTCTATTACCATTGCTCCCTCTATTACCATTACTCCCTCCGGGGCCTCCTCTACCTCTCGCTCTGCCTCTAAAGTTTCCATAACCTGTCCTAGGTCGGTCTCTCTCATACTGTTCTCTTCGCGGACATTCATTTCTCCAATGCCCTTCTTCTCTACAGTATGCGCACTGATTTCTACTCAGAGGTTCCTCATTCCACTTACTATTGCCTCTATCTGGGCCCCGTCTATCTACGCCTGCGATCGTTACCGCTAGCATATCTGCCTTTCTACGCATCTTGCGCTCTTCCTCTTCCTTACTTTCTGTTTCCCTATTCATATACACTTTATTCGCTACCTCCATTAGTTGGGTGATAGACATACCTGCAAACCCTTCTAACTTCTGCAGCTTGCGCTTAATATCTCCGTAAGCTTGGCTGACAAAGGCGGAGTTCACCATTCGGGAATTGTAACGGACCGTTTCAGCATATGAGGGGTTAAAATCCGTTTAGGCGATAATCCCCTTTTCTCAGAAAGGTACAGCTACTGCAGAACATCAGAACTCACGAACTGGATATAGGTGAATAAGGTAGCACTCCAGCTGGAACCTCACAAATAGCTGCTAGCAGATGAATAGGAAAAGCAGACATCAGCTTACACTCCTAGCAGTCAAATCTCCAACAGCATACAGTGAATCCCCCCAAGAACGAGACAAGGCTCCGTGTTGAAGGTCAAGCAGTGGTCTGAGGTGCTGGGCACCCAGCCTGGTTTTTATTACATGAGTACACATACAGGCCACACCCAGGGGGAGGCATAAAATAACCAATAACATAGATGTTACCTCCCACACATCCCCTCCCCTTAGTGTGACACTTAATCCCATTATGTGTACAGTTCAAAATATACTTTTACACAACTTTCATAACTTTAAAACCATACATCACATTCACATAAAAATACATATCCACAATCAATCCATTCAGGGGAACAACATATTAAAAAATGGCATGAATCAGATCAGGGGTTCAAAAGTTAGTAAAAGTATCTTTTATTCCCCCTGGCTCAAACAGTAAAAGTAAAACATCCCCACAATGCATCCTGGCTTCCTCCCTTCTGCCGTGGAGATAATTGGAGAAGAAATCTAATTATCCAGGACTAGAGGCAGACTCCATTAACCACATGGTTGCAAAACAACATAAAACTCTTTAAAATACATAAAGTCACATTTTATACATTAAACACATACATTTAACATATCCCCAGATAGCTCAGGTCTGCGTGCACATTATTAGGTGAATGGCACGCAGACCACACAAATACAGTTTAATTGCCATGGAGCCAAAGTCTTTCCCATAGTCTTTCATTATATGAATAGGCTCCATGGCATAGCTATCTGGGGGGTATCACTGCTCACACAGGGCAAGTACCGAATAGCCCCACTGTATTTAAAGGGCCAGAATGAGTGACATGCACTCTGTTAGGGCCGAATAATGTTTGTAAAGGGCCCAATCTCCCAGGGCCATAGTCCAAAGGCAGCAGGCGGGCAACCAGGCTCCTCCAATACAATGTGGCGAGATTGGTTTCGTCACATCTCTCCCCCTTTCCAAAAAGACTAACAGGGTACCTGACCTCCTGCCGGTCAGTGCCCTTGTTAGTCCAGCAACCCACCCATAAAGCAAAAAAAACAGTACAGCCCACCCACAATAAATAGTTACTACACCTGGGTAGAGGAGAAGTTTGTCCATGTCCAGGTGCCTCACCACGGCTGTGTAGGGGACTGGTAGGCTGCCTTGGTGGGTTGCTGAGTGGGCAGAGACCAGCGGTACTCTGTCCTGGTGCCAGCACTACCACCAGAGTAGTCTGGTTGGAGCCTGGTTGCTGGAGACGGACTGTCTCCCCCTTAGTTGCATAGCTCTGCTGCTGAGTGGGGAGACCGGTTGTCTTCCCCTTGGATACACAGCTCTGTCGTGGGGGGGTAGGACCGACCGTCCCTACCCCCTGTGTGGTGAGTGCAGAGACCACGGTCCCATCTGCACCGGTGGGGGGTTTACAGTCTCCCCCTGGTATATTAAGCTGCCGCTGGGGAGAGGGGGTAACAGGCTCCTCTCCCACTAGAACACTCTGCCGCTGGGGAAAGGAGACTGGGCTCTCTATTCCCTGCCCATTACGGATCCGCCGCTGGGGAGAGGTGGTAGCAAGCTCCTCTCCCATACATACTTTCCACCTTTGTGGAGGGAGACCGACTGTCTCTCCTCCCAATACAGTGTCCTGCTGCTGGGGAAAGGAGACTGGGCTCTCTATTCCCTGCTGGACATTCTGCCTTTTGGGAAAGGAGACTGGGCTCTCTATTCCCAAAACATCACGCTGCTGTTGGGGGGGTAGGACCAACTACCTCTGCCTCCTGTAACTCAGCCTGCCGCTGGGGAGGGAGGACACTGCTCTCCTCTCCCTGCACTTCACATTGCCTTCCCGGCATATCACTCTGCTGTTGGGGGGTAGGACCAACTACCTCTGCCCCCTGTAACTCAGCCTGCCGCTGGGGAGGGAGGACGCTGCTCTCCTCTCCCTGCACTTCACACTGCCTTCCCGGCATATCACTCTGCTGCTGGGGGGTGGGACCAACTACCTCTGCCCCCTGTAACTTAGCCTGCCGCTGGGGAATGGAGACTGGGCTCCCAATTCCCTGCAGGACCGGTGGAGAGACCTCGGTCCCATCTCTACAGGCCACCTGGGGTTCTTCCCAGTAAATCTCTACAATATCTTCCCAGCGGAAGGGGTCTGGATCTGGGTCTGTCACCTTACTGTCCTGCTGAGCCTTCCCAATGAAGCGGAAGAGATCTTGGTAGTTTTGCTCCAGTTCCCACTCCAGGGCTGCTAGGTGAGCCAGGTCTTGCTCTACCTCATGGGGGTCATCCCACTCATGCCTAGCCTCCCTCTCATAGAAAATGTCCTGCAGTCTAGTTTGCGCAGGGCTCCCGAAGCCAGGCTCTGCAAAGGACTCCCATAACAAGCCAGGACCATCAAACTCCTCTCCCTCTGGCTTGTCATGTTCGGCTGTCCAGGGTATATACTGTGCCATATACCACCAGAGCGCCTGGTAGGCATCCTCCAGCCATAGCTCCTGCCATACCCGGTGCTCTAGTTCCTTCACCCATTCCTCCAGGGGCTGCTCTCCCCAGAAGGGCATCCGCAGGGCCACTTGCTTCTGTAACCGCTGCTCTTCACTGGGGAGACTCTCACCCCGCTGGTATTGTACATTATCCAGGGCCTGGTACCAGATGCCTTTCCTTATTGCATCCCGGTCATCCATGTCACCCTTATTGTACTCCACTGCTGGTTCCATCCTGGTGCTGTCAGGGTCGCTGTACTCAGACATGCGTTGCCCTCAAATTGTAAATCCAAAGAAATGGTGTTCTGTAGCTGTCCTTCTGGCTGTAGGAACGATCCCGCCGCTTGCCACCAATTGTAACGGACCGTTTCAGCATATGAGGGGTTAAATTCAGTTTAGGCGATAATCCCCTTTTCTCAGAAAGGCACAGCTACTGCAGAACATCAGAACTCACGAACTGGATATAGGTGAATAAGGTAGCACTCCAGCTGGAACCTCACAAATAGCTGCTAGCAGATGAATAGGAAAAGCAGACATCAGCTTACACTCCTAGCAGTCAAATCTCCAACAGCATACAGTGAATCCCCCCAAGAACGAGACAAGGCTCCGTGTTGAGGGTCAAGCAGTGGTCTGAGGTGCTGGGCACCCAGCCTGGTTTTTATTACATGAGTACACATACAGGCCACACCCAGGGGGAGGCATAAAATAACCAATAACATAGATGTTACCTCCCACACATCCCCTCCCCTTAGTGTGACACTTAATCCCATTATGTGTACAGTTCAAAATATACTTTTACACAACTTTCATAACTTTAAAACCATACATCACATTCACATAAAAATACATATCCACAATCAATCCATTCAGGGGAACAACATATTAAAAAATGGCATGAATCAGACCAGGGGTTCAAAAGTTAGTAAAAGTATCTTTTATTCCCCCTGGCTCAAACAGTAAAAGTAAAACATCCCCACAATGCATCCTGGCTTCCTCCCTTCTGCCCTGGAGATAATTGGAGATGAAATCTAATTATCCAGGACTAGAGGCAGACTCCATTAACCACATGGTTGCAAAACAACATAAAACTCTTTAAAATACATAAAGTCACATTTTATACATTAAACACAGACATTTAACATATCCCCAGATAGCTCAGGTCTGCGTGCACATTATTAGGTGAATGGCACGCAGACCACACAAATACAGTTTAATTGCCATGGAGCCAAAGTCTTTCCCATAGTCTTTCATTATATGAATAGGCTCCATGGCATAGCTATCTGGGGGGTATCACTGCTCACACAGGGCAAGTACCGAATGGCCCCACTGTATTTAAAGGGCCAGAATGAGTGACATGCACTCTGTTAGGGCCGAATAATGTTTGTAAAGGGCCCAATCTCCCAGGGCCATAGTCCAAAGGCAGCAGGCGGGCAACCAGGCTCCTCCAATACAATGTGGCGAGATTAGTTTCGTCACAGGAATTATCAGCGTCTTCCGGATTAAAGGGGGTATACAAGCGGTATGCCTCCAATAATCGGTCATAAAAGACACTGGGCGCTTCATCACTTTTCTGAATCACCTCAACTGTCTTCGACATGTTAATAGCTTTCTTTCCTCCGGCTTTCATGCCAGCAAATATAGCGTCTCTATAGGCTCTGAGTTGAACCATATCTGCGCCATTTACATTCCAGTCGGGATCGGTGTTAGGATAATGTGTTGCGGCCCATGCTGCTGGATTGGCTTGATTCAAAGCACGGGCTCTATCCTCTAGCGCTTTAATGGCCGCTTGATTAATCCTTGTCCTTTCCTCATTATTGAACAAAGTCATTAATAACTGCTGGCAATCAGCCCATGTCGGGTTATGTGTCTGAACTATCGAGGTGAACAGATCAGTCATAGCTTGTGGTTTCTCAGTGTACGAGGAATTGTGGGTCTTCCAATTCAAGAGATCAGTAGTCGTGAACGGGACATATACGAAGACTGGGTCAGCATGTGCCATTTGACCTGCGGCATCGATATAGGCTGACCCGGGATTCAGACGAAGAGGCATCTGATAATGTTTTAATTGTTGGGTACCGGTCAGTTGTCGGGTTAGTATGGGGCTACGTGGAGGGGCGTCAGTTAGAGGTTCCGGTCGGGGGGTAATAAAGCATGAGGATGTGGGAGCTTGGTTTTGGGAAAAGTTAGTAAATAGAACACTTCGAGCCGAGCTAGAAGAAGCTTGACCGGAAGTCTGAAGTGGCGCCAAGTCAGGATATTCAGATCTAATGGGGGTTGGTTCTGGTTCCGGAAGGGGAGATTTAGTATGAGAGGGGGTGGATTCTGTACTGGAGGAGGAAGCGGAAGTGGATGGGGGCAATGGGGGAAGGGGTGCAGGACTTCCTGCATTCGCGTCACTTCCTCTTAAAGGAAAGTAAGGGGGCGGCAAAGGGATCTCGGACTCAGGGGGCGTGTCCAAAATGGGCCTAACACCAGTCCTAGTGGACAAACAAGTCCTAGCCACCATGAGGCGACATTGCTCCTCGTGGCATGTCTGAATCCATTTTGGCGAGTCATTTACGGCCTGTCTCCAACAATCAATATAAGGAAACTGCCCGTAAAGTTCAGGCCTACCCGATACAGCCACGTGTACGCGCTGTACCAGAGTTGGATCAAAACTGCCACGTGGCGGCCATGCCGCAACCAAAGTAGGCCACTCCCTAGTACACAAAGTGACCAAACGTACAGGAGACATTTTAACCCCAAAATCACATGTTTTGAATCCCTTTTTAAAATTCTTTACCATACAACCTAAGGGATCCGGAATCGTTGACTCCGACGCGCCCATACTTATCAATGGAACGTCGTTGACAACGAATACTATGCACGCGTACTATTCAACAGTCACACCCGTTTCCTCTGGCAACAGCACCACGTGGTACGGTTACCAAGTGAAACGTACACAATAACACAATAAACACTCAGGGAATTCCCGTACACACACAGCTGTTACACCAGTCACTAGATAATCAATATTATGCCCTTTGGCGAAACTATACAGTCACCCACGCTATAATTCTCTATATATGAATTACCTGTCTTTAACACACCCCAGTAACATCGTCTTTTACAAATAGCGGTTACAGTACGGTTAGCATAGGTCAAAGCACAATTTAAGGTCACAATACAATTATTAGTGGTTATGGTGTTAAACATGCAATGGACGACAGTGATTAGTACTTATATACAGTGTCAGTAAATATACAGGGTTATGGTACCGTGCACTATGATACAGCAACACACTATTAACACTCTCACTAGACGGCTGAGCTCGCGCTATCTAACAAGATATACACTTTACTAAACAATCTTTAACACATTTACAATCCCAACTAAACTATTGGCCAGTACCTTGAATGGACAACCTAAAACTATCTACATCCGTTTTGGTTAGCCACACTGCCCAAGCACCACATATAGCGAGCTAGAGGACCGAATTTACACAGACGCCTCTTAGTCGATTACTATCAAAAATCTAGTGGGTTCCAAATTTACACGCCTTCCCACTTAGCCAAGATAGGTTGAGAGCTAGCGAACCGAATTTACACAGACGCCGCTTAGTCTCCCGGTCCCTCCGACCTAGCGAACGTAATATACACCCTAGAACGCTAGTCTAGACAAGACACCGGTGTCCGGTTAGGGCTATTTACACCAGAACCCCGCCTGACTAACCAAATCAAACGGTCTGACTAAAGAGCGTTCGATTGAGCGGTGCCTTCGCTCCTTCCCTCCGACAGAGGGGGCAGATTCCATACACAAATAACCCCTTATGGGCCTACCGCACAATCGGTATACCCCTAGTGGGTCTGCCGTCTAAAACAGCAGTTGTCTTACCTCCTCGTTCCTGAACCTGAGTTCACACTCATCGACGGGGACACCCCAGCACTTCTTACGTAGAGGCCGATGATCTCCTGGACAACAGACCAGTGGCGCCGAGACGAAGGGAGGTCCACGCAGAAGTTCAGGGGTGCAGCCGTAGAGAACGTGGGCAAAGATAGACCGTCTCACGCCTCTGCCTCTCAGCTACCGTTGAACGATGAGCTTCTCGGCCAATGCACCAAATGATACCGGAGAAACTGACGGAAGCAAAGCACAGAGAGATGGACACAGGTTTCTTCAGGAAGGAAGAGATTCTTTATTGGATCACCGATCGGGACTCAGAGGGACTAATGTCACCAAAATACAGCAAGTTCTGAGCCCCGGACAATAGGCACATAACTCCTCCCATATTAAGCTCCACCCGCACATTCTCTTGACCAATCAATACAAATAAGAATTAACTTCCTGCTTGACCGCATGGCCTGTCCAGCACAATGGAGGAGGGGAATACTACATCCTGTATTCTTGCACATGCTCCGTACACTACTGATCGTATCTTGCCTCGTGCAACCAACTGATCGATACGTCAGCATATGCACGTACACATGCCACGTGGTAATCTCGGCCTACTAAATTTATTTTTACCGAGATTCCACCACAACATAATTGCAGTAACATCACAGTGCCTACAACTGGGTGGGAAGTGGGAACTAGTCGCTACCTATAAATTCCAGGCTCAGTGGTGGCTTTAGCATTATTCTGGGATTGAGTTCTTGGTAACATGTTTCTCTGTAGAGCTGTGATTGCTTTTGGTGGCTCTGCTTTTGCAGTTTTTGCCTCTGTGGCTGTGGGAAAGAGTGGTGATGATTCTGGTTTTCTATGTCCACCTATAATCCCTGGGCGCTGGGACTGGAACTGGGATTGGTAAGTATAGTGCTGTAGACACCTGCTTTGAATAACACAACAGGAATTAATAGGATTTTTATATCTTTTACTCAGCTGGGGAGTTCCAGGAGCTGATCATATCATAGATGTGACTGTCAGGGTGGGGAGCGAAGAGACTTATTGTAGGACGGTTTGCCTGGTTTATGACTGATACAAATTGTGATCATTTCACATTAAAGCAGCGGTTCCCAATAGTCCTCAAGTACCCCCTTAACAGTTCAGGATTTAGGGATTACCCAGTTGTGTCTGAGGAGTTTTTTTAGAAAAATCTTTACACACACACAATAGGGTAATCCTGGACTGGTAGGGTTTTACTTGAGGACTGGGTTGGGAACCCCTGCATTAAAGGAACATTCAAGCATTGTAACACTAGTAGTGATGTACCGAACTGTCCGCCGGCGAACAGTTCCCGGCGAACTTAGCGTGTTCGCGTTCGCCGCGGCGGGCGGACACATGCGCAGTTCGATCCGCCCCCTATTTGTCGTCATTGGGCAAACTTTGACCCTGTGCCTCTCGGTCAGCAGACACATTCCAGCCAATCAGCAGCACTCCCTCCCTTCCACACCCTCCAACCTCCCTCCCAGCATCCATTTTCGATTCATTCTGAAGATGCATGCTTAGTGAGAGGAGGGAAAGTTTAGCTGCTGCTGATTAGATAGGGAAATTGATAGCTAGGCTAGGGTATTCAGTGTCCACTACAATCCTGAAGGACTCATCTGATCTCTGCTGTAAGGACAGCACCCCAAAAAGCCCTTTTTAGGGCTATAACATCAGGCTGCTTTTTTTTTTTTTTTTCCTGTGTAATGTAATTGCAGGTGCCTGCCTGCCAGCTTCTGTGTGAGGTTCACATTGGATACTGTGCCTATTTGCCCAGTGCCACCACTCATATCTGTTTTAACAATAGGTTAAGCTTTACATTTAAAATATTTTTTTTCACTGTAATAAAAGAGCAGTTGCCTGCCTGCCAGCTTCTGTGTGAGGTTGGATGCCTTGCCCATTTGCACAGTCAGTGCCACCACTCATATCTGTTTTAACAATTGGTTAAGTTTTAGATTTAAAATAAATAATTTGTTTTCACTGTAATAGAAGAGCAGTTGCCTGCCTGCCAGCTTCTGTGTCAGGTTGGATGCCTTGCCCATTTGCACAGTCAGTGCCACCACTCATATCTGTTTTAACAATTGGTTAAGCTTTAGATTTTAAATAAATCATTTTTTTCACTGTAATAGAAGAGCAGTTGCCTGCCTGCCTGCCAGCTTCTGTGTGAGGTTCACATTGGATACTGTGCCCACTAGCCCAGTGCCACCACTCATATCTGTTTTAACAATTGGTTAAGCTTTAGATTTAAAATAAATCATTTTTTTTCACTGTAATAGAAGATCAGTTAGTTGTCTGCAAGCGTCTGGGTGTCAGGCCTACTTCAGCGTGTGCTCTGTAGACCTGTTCCAGCGTGCTTTGACAGTTGCCAATCATATTTGGTGTCTCTATAGCGTGCTTTTAAAACCAAAATTTGTTTTTCACTGTTATAGATTGAATAGCAGTTACTTGTCTTCAAGCGGCTCTGTCAGTCCTTCCTTCAGCGTGTGCTCTGCAGAACTGTTCCAGTGCACATTGCCAATCATATCTGGTCTCACAGTAGCTTGCACGCATAGTACCACTAATCCCAAAAAAAATGACAGGCAGAGGCAGGCCACCCCGCAGGGGCCGTCGTGGTCGTGGTGCTGTGATTCCCTTTTGCCCTAGAATAATGCCCAGTTTTCAGAAGCCACGTACCCTGAACTTGAAAAGTTCTGAGGACTTAGTTGACTGGCTAACACAGGACACCCAATCTTGTACAGCCTCCGCTCGGAACCTTGACGCACCATCCTCCTCCAGCTTAGCTTCAGGCACCTCTCAAGATAGCACTCACCCGCCTGCCGCCACCACCAAAACTAGCACCACAGCCGCTTTACTTGGTATGTCAGAGGAGTTATTCACACACCCGTTTGAAGAAATGAGTGATGCGCAACCATTATTGCTAGAGGATGTAGATAACAGGGATATGTCTCAGGCAGGCAGCATTAAACACATGGAGGTACGGTGTGATGATGATGATGTTGTACCCGCTGCTGATTCCTTTTCTGAGTTGTCAGATACAAGCGAAGCGGTTGATGATGACGATGCGTCCATGGATGTCACGTGGGTGCCCGCTCGGCAAGAAGAAGAACAGGGCAAAAGTTCAGATGGGGAGACAGAGAGGAGGAGGAGGAGACGAGTTGGAAGCAAGGGGGGGTCATCGCAAGGAGCTAGTGGCACAGTCAGACAGCATGCATCGGCACCCGGGGTCAGCCCGACAGCACGCCAATCAACGCATGCTGTGTCCACTACCAGAATGCCGTCATTGCAGAGCTCAGCAGTGTGGCATTTTTTTTGTGTGTCTGCCTCTGACAACAGCGATGCCATTTGCAACCTGTGCCAAAGGAAACTGAGTCATGGGAGGTCCAACACCCACCTAGGTACAACTGCTTTGCGTAGGCACATGATCTCACATCACAAACGCCTATGGGATCAACACATGAGTACAAGCAGCACGCCTACTCTAAGCCGCCATCCTCCTCCTGGTCCAGCATCTTCAGCCACGTCAACCACTGCTGTCCTTCTTGCCCCCTCTCAACCATCCGCCACTCCGTCTCCCGCCTTGAGCAGTTCCCGCTCATCTGCCCACAATCATGTGTTTCTGTCAAGGACATGTTTGAGCGTAAGAAGCCAATGTCACCAAGTCACCCCCTTGCCCAGCATCTGACAGCTGGCTTGTCCGAACTATTAACCCACCAGCTTTTACCATACAATCTGGTTGAGTCTGAGGCGTTCAAAAAATTTGTAGCTATTGGGACACCGCAGTGGAAGGTACCCGGCCGGAATTTCTTTTCACAAAAGGCAATCCCCAACTTGTACTCGATTGTGCAAAAGGAAGTCATGGCATGTCTGGCACACAGTGTTGGGGCAAGGGTCCATCTGACCACTGATACCTGGTCTGCAAAGCATGGTCAGGGCAGGTATATCACCTACACTGCGCATTGGGTAAACCTGCTGACGGCTGACAAGCAAGGAATGCGTGGCATTGCAGAGGAGTTGGTGACACCGCCACGAATTGCAGGCAGTCCTGCTGCCACCTCCTCTACTCCTCCTACTCCATCCTCTTCCATAACCTCCTCGGCTGAGTCCTCTTGTGCCGCTGCTTCTTGCTCCACATCAACGGCACCCCCCAGCTCCCCAGGTACTATTCCACATCCCGGATACGGCAGTGTCACGCCGTCTTGGGTTTGACTTGCTTGAAAGCAGAGAGTCACACCGGACAAGCACTCCTGTCCGCCCTGAACGCACAGGTGGAAAAGTGGCTGACTCCGCAGCAACTGGATATCGGCAAAGTGGTGTGTGACAACGTAACAAATTTGTTGGCAGCGTTGAAGTTGGGCAAGTCGACACATGTGCCGTGCATGGCACATGTGTGTAATCTGATCGTACAACGCTTTGTGCATAAGTACACAGGCTTACAGGACGTCCTGAAGCAGGCCAGGAAGGTGTGTGGCCATTTCAGGCGTTCCTACACGGCCATGGCTCACTTTGCCGATATCCAGCGGCGAAACAACATGCCAGTGAGGCGCTTGATTTGCGACAGCCCTACACGTTGGAATTCAACACTCCTAATGTTCGACCGCCTGCTCCAACAAGAAAAAGCTGTTAATGAATATTTGTATGACTGGGGAGCTGGGAATTTTTTTGCCACGTTACTGGACGCTCATGCGCAATGCCTGTAGGCTCATGCGTCCTTTTGAGGAGGTGACAAACCTAGTCAGTCGCAGTTGTGTGTGTGCGTGTGTATGGCTGTCTGCCTGTGTGTGTGTGTGACAGGGTGAAGATTTCTTGCACATGGGTGTGACAGGGTGAAGATTTCTTGCACAGGGCGCCCAAAGGCTTAAGGCTGGCCCTGCGCATGGGTCAGTGGCTCTGCACCAGACTTCCCTCCAATTGATCAAAGTTAAAGGATTTCAAGTGGACTGATTACAATTACAGGGCCTCTAAAGAGTCCTGTATTCTTATTTGTCGTCACTACCTTCCCGCGTCAGGAGTGGGTCATTTGCGCCCCTGCTGCCTTCCTTGCATGTGGTAGCTGTTTGTCAGGGATTTGTCAATCCATATCTGCCAAGTGACCCTATGTAGGGGCAACAGTCCCTATTGTGCTCTGTGTCAGTGTGTATCATGGTCTCTGTGGACAGGGAACAGTCTCTATTCTGCTCTGTGTCAGTGTGTATCAGGGGTTTTGAGGACAGGTGTCCATCCATATCTGCCAAGTGACCCTATGTATATCTGCTGTCAGTACACAGGAAAAGTTTAAATATTTCTTGTTCTACGTTCTCTGCAACTCCACGCACCGACTCATCCAATACGTGAAGATCTGGGGTTTCTCTGACTCTCCTCAGTAGTGTATCAAACAGAGTCTGCACTGTGGTAACACGGACATCTTCAGGACATAACTCAACTATTTGCAGATAGGCAGTCTGCAGCTTCTCTTTCACCTGATCTCTTGTCTATATGCAGGTGGTCTCTTGCCTTTCTTTTAACCAATTCGTTCCTTCCATATGGTTTCAAAAGATCTCTGGCATCATTACGTTCAACGCAAATAACGTCATCATAGTTAGTCTCCTCATTATTCACCGGGAAGAGAGTGTTTGCACTGACTACCCAATGCTCTTGCCATTGCCTACTCCACCTTCAACGACAGGGTGCAAGTCCCAAGGAGAAGGATCATTCACTTTATTATCTGTCTTTATTTTCACAAGTAGTGCCTGGAACATCCTCATGGGTCACAAGATGTAAATCTGGACTAATGTCAACCCCAGGGTCTGGAAAATCATCAATTTGAAATTTTTCGAATAATCCCAGTGGGCTGCCACATTCTTCCTCCTCTGATGGTATTAAAGTTTGCAGAGATTCACTATGGGGTGGTGTCAAGCATTTTGGAGAACAATTAAGCATCTCCATCCCAATACGTTTCAGATGTCCTATCAGCTCTTCCACCCTATGCGATACTATGGGCAGGCTACCCGTGACGTCATTACTCACGGCCCTATTTCACGCGGACACTCTGTGTCAGTGTGTATCATGGTGTCTGTGGACAGGGAACAGTCTCTATTCTGCTCTGTGTCAGTGTGTATCATGGTCTCTGTGGACAGGGAACAGTCTCTATTCTGCTCTGTGTCAGTGTGTATCAGGGGTTTTGAGGACAGGTGTCAATCCATATCTGCCAAGTGACCCTATGTAGGGGGAACAGTCTCTATTCTGCTCTGTGTCAGTGTGTATCAGGGCTGGGCTTTGAGGACAGGTGTCAATGTTAGGTGATTTCTGCCCTTTATGGATTAAAAGCAGACTCTGCATCAACTGTGCAATTTCCCATGGGAGTTTTGCCATGGATCCCCCTCTGGCATGCCACAGTCCAGGTGTTAGTCCCCTTGAAACAACTTTTCCATCACTATTGTGGCCAGAAAGAGTCCCTGTTGTTTTTAAAATTCGCCTGCCCATTGAAGTCAATGGCGGTTCGCCGGTTCGCGAATATTTGCGGAAGTTCGCTTTCGCCGTTCGCGAACCGAAAATTTTGGGTTCGCGACAACACTAAACACTAGCATGTGCTGTAGTGATTATGGTGCCCTCAATTTGTAAGCAGTCAAACAAGACTGGTTTGACTTGTTTCATGTGGTCTGCTGGGTGCTGTTTACCGCCTTCACTACTTCTGATGGAAAGCTGGAAGCTTCTGTTGGCTGTCCTGAGCTCAACCCTGCATGGGCATGCTTTCAGCTCTTTGCTGGAAATGGGGATCAGCATCTGGTGGACTCCAGGTAATTCAAACTGTTCTAAAATGTCTGACTACTTACAATAGGTTGGTTTCTGGGCACTCCTGATACCATAACAAATACAACATGCAGTTCATTTAACTGTTCCAGGGATAACTGCAGTTTATTTAACCTAAGATGACTTTTTTTAAAATTTTCCTTTTAGTAACCTACTCAGAAGTCGAGTCTTTAAAACCAACATTGCAATGTGATTGCTCAGCATCCTATATTGGGGTTTGTAACATCCTAGCTGCTACATTGAAATAATGGGATAATTTCTGTTAAGTGCAAAATTTGAATAGAAATGGCATAGCCAAGCTGGAAACAAAGTTTCAGTTCTGTCTTGTTTTTGGCACATTGTATTGGTGACTGTACCCTGTTTGCACCACGTTTCAGAATGACCCACACCTATCGTCTAAAGCTGGTCATTACTAGTTCTTAGTACCATGTATTTAAATCTCTGCTTAATTAGGGTCTTTAAATGTAGCTTTCTAATGCATTATTGAAGGGAATAGTGAAGCATACAACTCAGAATCGGGTGGGGAGGAATTAAAGGCCTTAGAAGAAAAAATGCAGTAACCCAAATCTAGGTTTTTTTTGTTTTTTTTTCTATGGATAAAACTGGGATTTGGGGTCTTCCTTTACCACTTATTGAACATGGAGTGACTTTATCTTTCCTAAAACCATGAACCAATGTCTCTAATAAACTTGAAACATCTGGAAGGATGTACAGAGAAGGAGCAGGAGTGTAAGCTGCAGGAATGTAAGTCTACTGCTGTCCGGCATGGAAAGTATGACCATTCTGAGTCTGAAAGGAGGACCTCCAGCGTCGCTCAAATCCCCCTAGGAAAGCATTGAAATTCGTTTTCAATGCTTTCCTATGGGGAGCGCTAATGCGCATGCTCGGCATTAGGTCTCCGTGGACGGGATCAGTTTCGCCCACCGGCCAACGGAATCACAGGGAGGAGCGGCGCGGAGGAGGAGGCAGCGACGAGGGACAGCGTCGCTGCCTCAGGTAAGTGACTGAAGGGGTTTTCACCCCTTCAGTAACTGGGGATTGGTGGGTGGGACGTAGAGGGACCCTCCAGTGCCAGGAAAACGGATTGTTTTCCTGGCACTGGAGTTTCCCTTTAATGTCAGTTAGAATGGTGTAAAGAGTATTAAAAGCTTGAGGGGTTGTAGTATAATGAATACTTAAAATTGTGTTAAGGGTTAAAACGACAATACAGGCACCATAACATCTTCAAAATAAAGTTATGGTGCTAGGTCAATGGCACTGGCTCTTCTCAAGAGTTTAACAATTCTAACATGTATTCCTTTTTTTTTTTTTTTTTCGTGCATATAGATGATACAAGCAGGCATGAGGTGCCCCAAAATCAGTCCTCATGCAATCTCCTTGCTAAACATGCGGGACAGAAGCATTAATATGCTCATTTTATATTAGTCGGGCTTAACTAGTAGGCTATTTCAAGAGTATGTGTTACCGCTATTAGGCTTAATCACTGCACAACTTTTGATGAGTTAGGTTGGTAATGCGTCAACAGTGGTATGTCAGTAAGGTTGCAACAATAGTTATGGTGATTACATAATGCAAACAAACTGGGTTGTTTCCGTCAATTTAGCAGTCACAACGTTATACATTTCAAGCGGTAAATAGCTTGTTCTGTCAGGCTGTCAAAGTATCCAGTAGCTACTGCTACAGGAATGTGCCATATAATAGGTTAGTACAATACTGTATAGTCCCCCAGGATGAAGTCCGTCTCTGGACAGGTCGGCAGAACGATGCTCGTATTTCCGGTAACTTGTGGTGGTGTGCCGTGTCAGGTCTCCCGATCAGGGTGTCAGGGGTGCGCTGCGTTTTTATCGAGTCATCCGATGCCTTGTTTGGGCTGTGCAGCAGCCCGCTATGGGTGGCCGTTTGGTGACGATTTGATGCGATAGGTCTCTGGGCATGATGGGGAGTTGTTGAGGTGGGTCATTGAGCTGGGGTATGGCTGCTCTCAGAAAGGAGGGTGTTCTTGATGTAACAGCTCTTAGTTTCGGCGGCATTCTTTTTATTTTTTTAATTTTTTTTTGTTCTGTGATGGTAGTTTGGCTCTCCGCCGCCTTCCCGCCTTTCAGGGCTGTTGGTCGCTGCTGTGCGGCAGGGTAGGCAGGTGTCGTTGGTGTCCTCTGCCACAACCTGAGCTCCACTCTGAGCAGAAGTCTGTGAGGATTTGTTCCAGGCTGATCAGTGAGCCCTGCCGTGTTGCATGGCAGCCGTCTGGCCGCGTGGTCTCTGCCCTCTTTGGCAGGACTCTCGGCCCTCTGCTCGACTTCCCCTTTGTTGCTGCCCTGTCTGGGAGGGCTCCCAGGGGTGGACCGGGATCTCCCCCACCAGTCTCGGTTGCGGGTAACCCGCTTGTAGCAGTCGGTCCCCGGGCCGCTCCAGGCTGGGAGCTCGGCCGCCGCTCCTATCCAGTACACTCCAGGTCTCATGCCCTCGCGGGTATTGTCTGTCGTCCGCATTACCGGTTTAACGTGGGGGCTGATGGCCAGTAAGTTGTTTGGGGTCATTTGCTGGGTGCTTTTAGATCCATGTTTGCACAAATCTGTAGGGAGCTTCAGTCAGGCACATCTTCCCTCCATGACAGTCAGGCCCCGACCCTACAATTCTATCATTTTAATCCCAGTCTGTTTCAACTCCAAAGCTCTATGCTTCCCGGTCTTTCTGCTGTTTCTCAAAGCTTGGAAACCAGAAGACTCTTGCCTTGTCAGTCAGTGACAAGCTGATGCACTCGGCTGATCAGTGACTCCCATTCATATAACTAGATTGAAAAGGTACATCTTTCAGCTAGCGATTTCCCCAATCAGTGGTGTTGACCTATTCTGAAAGCCTTCGGGGGAGGAGGGACATATACTAGTACAGTGTTAAAGCATTTTAAACGTTAAAATCTAATGTTTGACTCCTTACATGGAGTGGGTGGGGCATTCTAGGCACCAGAACAGCTGTAGTGGTTATGGTACTTGCTAGTTCCTTTAACAAGCTACATGCTGTCTTTCTTTCTACAGGGCGTGAACAGGCCAGCCTAACAGGACAGCGTCTGGCACTTCTTGCAAGTGAAGGGAATAACTTTAGCTGCATTATTTATTCGTCATTGTCCAGATCCACAGAAACTGCTGATATCATCAGTAAGAATTTACCAGGTGAGCCATGTGTACAGGGGAAGGAAAGGTTTTACTGGACCCTCTATTGCACATGTGGGATTAGGCTGCTGCATGTAGACCTCTGAAATCCCAATTCTTGCTGCCTATGCATATTTTGAATAGTTGCAGAATAACCGTTATTGAGCTGTTTTGTTGGTGGTTTGGCTTTCTTTAATCTTCTTATAGATATTAAAATGTGCAGCTCCATTCTGCTTCACGAAGGACCTCCAATCCGACCAGTTCCTGCGGAATCCAAGTGGATACCAGATCTTTCTGTAAGCTATATCTAGTGGTGACTCTATTTTTAAAGCGTTTCTGTTGTGCATTCTGTTTCTGCTTTTTTTTTTTTTTTTTTTTTTTTTTTTATTGGCAATTTATAAAGAAATTTTACATTCTCAATACAGGGTAACTGGTTACAACCATGCATGGATCACAAAGGTTACAATGCTGATTCCATATTGCTTATCAGTTAACATATTCATCTGTCACGACAAGAGCTATACATATTATCACTTAAAGCAGTATTACATGGGGTAATATAGAGCAATATAATTCTCATAAGTCCTTCTAATCACGATATACCTACAAGCATTGTTTATAAAATATTCTGTCACCTGGTGACAGGAGAAGGGTTCTCAGTTGTGGGTAACCTGTATTTCCCTAGTACATAAGAATTACTGACTTAGGGGTATAACAACTTGGATGTAATAGAGAAAGGGTAACGGGAGGTAAAGGAGGAGAGGGAGGGGGGGGTGGAGGGAAAATAGTCCTTTATTTTGGTCTGCTTTGTAGGCCACACCACGGCCTCAAGTTTTGCTCCTGTGGATCTTAACCAGTTAGTGTTGGGTGTCTTCGTATTGTAGTCAGATATTTGATCACAGGGGAGGTACGCCCTTACTATTCCTTAAGCTTTATTCAATGGAATGTGATCAAGGAGGGGGTGAACGGGCTGTTCTTTGGCGCTGTTGATACCTATCCCATGTTTCCCACGCCTCTATCCAAAATTTTTGCGGTGGGTTATTGGATCTAGCCATCTTCTCAAACTTTTTTGTGTCTTCAACTTGTGCTATGCAGCTTTGAATGTGGGGAACGGTTTGTTTTTGCCAGTGTCTGCTGATGTGCAGTAAAACTGCTAAAATTATGTGATATATTAGATATCTTGAAGATTTCGCAAGGTCGAGTGGCATATATTGTAGGAGGTAGTGCTCCGGGGCATTTGCGAGAGTTACTCCTGTGGTGTCTTTAATTAGGGACTGTGTGGCTGTCCACAGCGGGCTCAGGGCATCACATTCCCACCATACATGTAGCATAGTACCCCTAGCTGAGTTGCACCTCCAGCACATCCCTGTGTGTTGGGGTTTAATGTGTTGTAGGCGTGTCGGTACAAGGTACCAGCGATATAACATTTTCCTTGCCAGTTCTAGATGGGCTGTGTTGAGTGTAAGTTTCCTATTGGCAGACATGATGTATGACCATTGCTCATTAGTTAGTTGTCTACCTAAGTCCAATTCCCATGCTTTCACAAATTGTAGTGTTCGTGGGTCTTGCTGCCGGTGGTGGTGACTATACAATGTGGATATAAGCCTGGCTGGTTTGTTTGTCTGTGTACTGAGGTGTTCCAGTACCGTTAAATTCCCCCATCTGTCGCCTGTCGGTATTATGGTTTTATTTTTTTGTAACCAAGAGCAAATTTGTCTGTGTGCAAATCCTGTTGCATGAGGTAAATGATAGGTGTGTTGCAGTTGTTGGAATGGGACTACCTCTCCTTGATCGAACAATTGGTGTAAATGTTTTAGTCCCTTACCCTCCCAGGATGACATGTTTAATGAGGGTATTAGGCCGTAAAAGGAGTCTAGAAGTAAAGCGGGAGAAAGAGTCCCGCTGAGTCCTTTATCCCTGTGGTATCTATCCCATTCCCGTAGGGTTGTCGCTGTGAGTGGTGATATGTCTTTGTATTTTTTCCGAAGGTGTGGTGGCGTCCAGGCTAAGTGCGTTATGTGTTGGCCCCCGGTGTATTCTGCTTCTATTGTTACCCAAGTAGTTGGGCGGTCGTGTTGTTGCAACTCGTTAATCAGTGGAGCAAGAATGGCTGATCTGTAGTATGTGATTATGTTTGGCAATCCCATGCCCCCACCTTTATATGAGAGATACATAGTTTTTGCTGCTATTCTAGGTTTCTTATTGGACCAAACAAAGGCATTGACCAAGCGCTGTGCCTCTAGAAGGTATTTCTTAGGTAAACCTATTTGCAAAGTACGAAATAAATATTGCAGCCTTGGGAGCGTTTTCATTTTGACTACTGCTATCCTGCCTATCCAGGATATATATTTCCCTTTCCAACTCATTAATTGCTGTTTTATGGATGTGAGAATTTTACCATAGTTTTCCCGATGTAAGTTCCTCTCTAACTTTGTAAATTTTATGCCCAAAAAGGTTAAGTAATCCTGTCTCCATTCATATGTGTATTTCTGTTGTAAGGTCTTTTGTAGCGTTGTGGGTGCATGTAAGCACATTGCTTGCGTTTTGGCTTCGTTTAACTTATAATAGGAGCACTTGCTGTACTTCTGTAAGATGTCCTGTAATTCAGGAATGGATGTGAGCGGGTCAGCTAAAGATAGCATAACGTCATCCGCGAACAATGTTATTTTGTGTGTTTGATGTTTAAGTGTCACACCTCTAATATGGTTATTGTCCCGTATGGCCTGGGCTAAAGGTTCCAGTGCAAGAATATAGAGGGCGGGAGAGAGCGGGCATCCCTGCCTCGTTCCATTTGTAATTGGGAACGGCTTTGATACAAAGCCGCCATTCGCCACTTGCGCTGATGGGTTGGAGTATAATGCTGAGATGAGGGATAGGAATTGCTGTGGAAATTCAAATTTTTGTAGAACCGTCCTCAGAAAGTTCCAGTGCAACCTGTCGAACGCCTTCTCGGCGTCCAGGGACATAAAGACCCTGGGCTTGCCGGAAGGCGCACGACTATAGATAAGGCTGTGAAGTTTTCTAGTGCCATCAGACCCTTGCCGCCCGCGCACAAACCCCACTTGATCTGGATGTGTGAGGAAGGGGACAAGGGTTGCCACCCGGTTAGCATAGATTTTGGCTAGAATTTTCGTGTCCGTATTTAACAGCGAGATGGGTCTCAGATTTTTGGGTTGGTTAGGTGGTTTCCCTGGTTTTGGTAACGTGGCAATATGAGCTAATAACATCTGTGATGGCATCTCCCCTGTATCTACGATGTGATTCAGTGTACGCAATAGATGGGGGCAAAGAGCGTGTGAAAATGCTTTATAGTAGTGATTTGTGAAGCCATCCGGCCCAGGTGATTTCCCTGTAGGGAGCGAGCGGATAGTTTGTTGTAGTTCCTGCAGGGTAATCGGTGCTATCAGGGAATCTTTCTGTTGTTGTGTTAGTTTTGACAACTGCATCTGTGAGAGGAAATTGCCAATTTCATCTTGTGTCGGTTGATGTGTGTGCGGATCCTCTGCTAGATTATAGAGGCTTTGGTAATATGATGCTGTTTCGGCGTTAATGTCTAAGGGGTTGTATACCCTCCCTCCTGTGTTGGTGAGCATATATGGAATTTTGGAGTGGGTTAATTGCTTCCTTAGTAGCGATGCTAATTTTTTCCCCGCTTTATTCCCTTGGGTATAGTGCTTTAACTTGAGTGTTTGTAGAATGCTTGCCGTTTTGTGAAGCAGGAGATCATTTAGTTGCTTGGTAACTTGTTCGATTTCCGCATTGAGTGCTTGGCTAGGTTTTAAAAATTGAGCTGTGTTTAGATCACGCAGTTTAGTCAGTAGTGTGAGATGTAACTTCTGGGAAGTTCGGTGGAGAAAGGACGCTCTACTTATAAGTTGGCCTCTAAGGACTGCCTTATGGGCTTGCCAAGATGTGGTGGGTGATATTTCGGGTTGATTATTGAGTCGGAAATATTCATCTATTACAGTTTCCAGTTCCTTTTTAAACGTGTGTGTGTTTAGGAGTGTATCGTTCAATCGCCATGGGGCTTTTCCCCTGTGTTTGTAAGTGTCCCGGGTCTCGAGGGTCATCGGAGCGTGGTCTGACCACACTATGTCCCCTATATTGCTGTTTACAGCAGAGGACAGCAAGTCTCTAGACACCAGTATGAGATCTATTCGTGAATATGTTCCATGTACTTTGGAGTAGAAAGTATAGTTTTTCTCGTGCGGGTGTTCTGTTCGCCATATATCATAGAGATTATGATCGAATAGCAGCTTAGTGAGGGCTTTGCAATGTGGGATTAACGATCTATATCTAGGGGTGGATGGCGATACAGTTGTGTCCATGGTCGGCTGGAGAATATGATTCATGTCTCCGCAGATTATGGTAGCAACTTTGGACTGTTGGGGTAATTTGCTCAGTACTCTGTGTAGAAAGTTGCGCTGGTTGGAGTTAGGGCTGTATATACCTACTAACATGTATACTGCACTGTTGATGTGGCAATGTATTATTAAGTAGCGGCCTTGCGCGTCCGTTTTGACGCTTAGTAGCTCAAAGGTGAGCGATTTGTGAAACAAGAAGGACACTCCTCGAGTTTTGGATGAGTAAGTCGTATGATACTGTGTTGGGTAGTCCTGTTTCCCAAATTCTGGTACCCTCCCACGTACAAAATGCGTCTCCTGAAGGCACACAACGTCTACTTTAGCTTTCTTAACTTCCTCTAGGAGGACCCTACGTTTATGAGGGGTATTCAGGCCCCTTACATTATGGGAGTATATCTTCATAATTGATTAGTCTATGAGGTTTGTGCTTGGCACTGAACTGACTCTCTCTTCCTGTCGTCTCACATGTGTACCTGCTAACGGCCCTTAGATTATGGAGGACTACTTCTACGAGAATGGTGATGATCCGAGCTGGTGCAATCAGTAGCGTGGTCTGTCTTGCCCAACCAGGACTAGGGATGGGGTTGTAGGGTAACTTGAACCGGGGTATAATTAAAACAAAGTATATACAAAGATAAAACTTGGTACTGGTGGGGAGTACCGTGGGGGTAGAGGTGGAAACCGACATGTTTCCGTGTCGTGGCTATGGGTCTACCTCTGTCTCTTAAACCTGTATGGCGGTCGGACATACTTAATTTGGTCATGCATCAAGAAACAACAATCTTGCAATACCTCTGGCGAGTACATTTCGATTCTAGGGTGAGGTAAAATAGCATTAGGGTAAGTGAGATTAGACAAGGTTGCACACAATTACAAGTTCTCATGCGCATACTTTCACATTTGCACTGTACATTGTCTATGAGAGTACATCTTTTAGGATATTCTCTTGACCTGTAGACTTGTAGGGGGCTCATCAATAAACAGGCTTCTACTTTATATGAACTAGACAGGTCTCTTTTTTTTTTTTTTTTTTTTTTTTTTTTTTTTATATGTATATCTATGATTTGCCTGTGCATTTGAGTAACCAGGGTTTTACACCCAGTAATCTCTAAATTTGCTGTACCAGGATATCTCATAATAGTCCATCAGAGAGACACCTTAAAGGGTAGGTGTGTCCCCTACTCAACCTTATAGCCCCTATAGGCTGGGGTAGGCTCGGACAGATAAGGCCAGTTATTATCTGAGAATACCAGGTAATTACAAGAGCATACTTGACGCATCCACTTAGATATCATAACTGTGTAACTTAACGTGTATAAAAAAAAAAAAAACAAACACGTATAATCAACATTAGACTTAGTGGCAGTCCTTGGTGATAGTGCAAGTGCATATATATGAACAAATATTATACTTGCGAACGTCCAGTAGTTTATGCCTTGTGCCAGTCCAGCTGAAGTCGTTTGGAAGGTGAGGCGCTGTTTTCTTGTCCGCGATCCATGAATCCCCATGCTTGCAGCTTGCGCAGTCCGTCTTCAGGCGATGTGATGACTTGGGTGGTACCGTCCTTTGTCACCACCATTTTGGTAGGGAAACCCCACCGAAACCTGAGGCCATGCTCTCTCAGGGCAGTAGCAACTTGAGCAAACTCTTTTCTTCTGCGCAAGGTGGATGCTGAAAGGTCAGCAAAGATCTGTAGGTTGGGATAATTTTCCAGCGGTGTCACTTTATTTCTGCTTGTTTTAAGTATGTGCTCTTTAATATGAAAATAGTGCATTCTCAGCAGCACATCACGTGGGGCAGTATCTGGCAAAAATCGTGGCCTGGGCAAACGGTGTACCCTGTCCAGGAGTAGCATGTCAGTGGGTATATCAGGGGCATAGGCATGAAACATACCTCTGACATATGTCTGCAGGTTCTCCGGAACAACGTCCTCAGGGATCCCTCTGATGCGCAGGTTATTCCTGCGAGCGCGATCTTCCAAATCCGTGATTTTATTTTCTGTGGCCAATAATTTTTGTTCCAGTTGCTCCACATGGGAGGCTGTATCGTTATGTGCTGTGGCAAATTCCGCCATTTTGTTTTCCATGTGAGAGGTGCGCTTGCTAAGTTCCTGCATATCTTTCCTCAGCGAATCCGCTGTATGCTGCCATGATGAGAGGAGTTTGTTTGACAGGGTGTCCAAAGCTTGTTGTAGATAGCTCTTTGTGAGCTTATCAGAGTCCCCTGCTCTGTGTGTCTCCCTGGCCTCCGGGTTTTCCGCAACGGAGCCGCCATCTTGGGACAAGGCCTGAGCTTCCTCCGTCTCGTGGTGCATTTTGCTGCCGAAGAAATTAATTTTTTCTGCCTTAGAGGCAGCCTTCTTTCCCCTCTGCTGTGCCATCATACAATTTCCGTCGATTTCGCCGCCGTATTGTGCTGGATGGAGTCGGATTGCGACCCGCGATGCCGGAGTGAAGGGATCACACGTCCATTCCTCTCAGCGGTTAGCCACGCCCCCCCTGTTTCTGCTTTTAACCCTGGTCGTTGTCTCCATCTTAGTATTTTAAATATGGCCCACGCATTGAGGCTGCATTCAGGAAGTACATCCACCGTGCAGATCCAGAACAAACAATAGACAGAAATAAGTCTGCCATGATAATGTGATCCGCTACTTTGTATGCAGGTAAACTGCTTCCATTTATCATTCTAAATCATCTGTGGTCACCACAGGTATCTTCCAGGCCCTCTATTCCTAACCTGCATTTTTAGTTTTTCTTTTAAACACCCTTATTTAACAAAGTAAATGGAGTACACTAAACCCAGAACAACTATACAAAATTGAAATGAGAATCCAGTATTGTAAAATTGTGTGCAATTTTTACTATAATGAACTGTGCTGCTTATTAAACAGGTTTTCATCCAAATGTTATCAAATCTTGTGGTAATTGGATGGCATGTACTAATCTGACAGCCTTTACAGCAGGCTTCCGTAAACGCCAGCCCTCCAGATGTTGCTGAACTACAACTCCCATGATTCTCAGACCTTTTAATTCATAGAATCATAAGAGTTGTAGTCAGGGCCGGACTGGGGATACAAAGCAGCCCTGGAAAATAAATTTATGCCAGCTCCATAAATCATTGCGCCATGTAAGGTTATGTTGAGAGATTATTTTCTAATATAAAATATTGGTCCTTTCAGAGTAACTGTTTAATTATACAGTAAGCATACTCGCATGCAGACAGACAAGCTCATTGATATAAATGATCTCATTGACATAAAAACGCAAGCTCACTCACTAGCAAGCGCGCGTGCACACAGCTTATTGTAGTGGTACTGGTGTCTATAGTCTGTCCCTGCAGGCTTTTTAATGTAAAAACTGACCTTTCAGAGAAAAGGCAGTGTTTGCATTGCTTCAAAGTGACAATCACTCAGGCGGTCACTAGAGGCGCTTCCTGTGTTTCTACATTAAGGGCCTCCACGCTCTGGAGGCACTGAACATTCCCCATAGAGATACATTGATTCAATGCATCTCTATGAGGAGATGATGATTGGTGTAGCTTTTTGCAGCTAATCCTATGATAAGCATTGGATTGGCTGAGATCATCAAGCTTGATGATCTCAGCCATAGAGGCAGGGCTAGTGGAGGGGAGACCAGCATGGCGTGGGGAAAAGTGAATAAAAAAACACTATTGACAGACACACTGACACACATTACTGGGGGCAGACAGCTGTCTGTGCTGGTGGCCGCAGGGGGAGCTGTGATGGCGGCCACTGGGGGAGCTGTGCTTTCTCTGCTCCCCCCGCCCTTGCACGCTACTTAATGATTCCGCGGCTGGAATATGACGTCATATTCCGGCCGCAGTCTCATTAAGCTGGGGAGCAGAAACCGCACACCTTGCAGTTTGCCCGGCCCTGGTTGTAGTTGAGCAACATCTGGGGGGCCAGAGTTTGGGAATCCTGCTTTACAGCATTAAAAATAACCTCTCAAGACCTATATTGTACTGACAATTTATATCTTCATCTACAGGGCACTACAACTCCCACCGGAAGCTTGGCTCCGACTGTCTCTCTATCATGGTAGTGTTGCAAAGCTGGTGATAAAACCTGATGGTGATGTGTCACTGAAGATGCTTGGTGATGCTGGCTTTATGCCCCCGGGGAAACTCACGGGAGCTTAGCTCTGAGCTGGATGTCCTCCTAGAGACCTCTGTGTTGGACACACACGTTACCATGACTTCCTTACCTTTCTGTTTAATACACTCTCCAGTTGAAGCAGTCTTTCAATGCATATATTGCACACAGCATGGGTGGACCAAAGGATAGTATAATTTTTTCTCATCACTGCACTAAGATGAAGGTTCTAGTTTCTGAATATGCAGCACCATGTTCTGAGTTACAATGCCTTGTGTTCACCAAATGGCTTTACAACTCAAGCTTGGCACCTCCTATTGCTCACCTGTACGACATTGCAGACCCTGTAGCTATAGCTTGTCTGCCTAGTCCAAATGGCTTCTTGCAAAACAAAGTACAGTTAAAAGAAGTTACCTGGCTTGGTTAGTGTAAATTCTGTATCTTAAATATAAGGGGCAGTTATAATAAAACAATGTAACAACCCATTTGTATGCATGTTGACAGGACTGCTTAATTAAAAGCAAATAAAATGACTTCCTACTTATTTTCATTATTGTATTGGTGGCTTCTGGCTTCACACTTCTCATAGATACTAGAGGTTCTGAGAGCTCCATATGTTCAGAACTTGAACTAAAAGTTCATCCTTCATTGTATGTGGGTTGTGTGGACTTGCCACTCAAAGAGAGTATCTGATCTGGTTTGTGTTTGGCAGATACCTTGTGTGACCACTGCGGCTACTCTTCCCACCAGAACTGTATTAACCTTAAGACTTCCACCTAGGGTTTGGACATGGGCTGGTGGGGTCCTGTTTGGCCCTGGAACTCTTTCTCCCTGACTTCTTGAACCAGGAGTACATCACCTGGCTGAGCCCTCTCACTTCATTGAGGGAGCATTTGTGGTCTGCACCTCCTTCAGCTACTTAAGAGCTCCCTAGTGAGTGCTCTTGGTCATTGATGGAGCACTGGGAGCTGTTAAAGTGGTCTGCATCTGATATTGGTGCCGAACACAATACTAAACCACCAGAGATCCAGCTTGCCTTCCACTAGACAATGTGAGGATATTTATATGGTGATGATCTTAACATTATAAACATTATCGAATTGATATATTGGCACTGTTCCCCTTAATTTAATGCTAAGAGCTACTCACTATTTTAACGCTTATAGACCCTAGAGTACACTTTTTATTAGAGGATTTGTATTTCACACATTACAAACCAACTATAAAAATGTGGTTTATTGTGACAATGTAACATGCATGACAATCAGTGAATATTTAGATGTAACAAATATACAATACAGCAGTTTAACAGTTTTCAGATAGTTCAATAGCAGTGGCGTCACTGGGGAGGGGGCCATGGCCCCCCCTACATCATGCTGTGTCCCCCCCCCCCCCCAAATGCCAGCAATCTGCTGGCCATGTGTTTTAGATTCTATTCCCTCAGGCTCGAGGGAATGCAGGAGAGAGCACTGACAGGCGCACAGGCCCTGCCCCCAAACAAAGCCCCGCCGCCGTTAAGCAGCAGCCCAGCTGCTGCAAAGGCCAGAAGATGGCTGACCCACAGCAACAGGTAGGCTTGGGGTGTGTGTGTGTGTGTGTGTGTGTGTCTGGACTTGGCAGTGTGTGTGTGTGTCTGGACTCTACAGCAGGGCCGCCTTCAGGGCATGACAACCATCTCCCCATCTCCCCAATAGCTGCTAACAGACGAACAGGAAAAGCTCCCAAGCGGCTTACACTCCTGGCAGTCAGTCCCTATCAGCATACAGTGAATCCCCCCCAAGAACGAGACAAGGCTCCGTGTTGAGGGTCAAGCAGTGGTCTGTTTATTGAGGGCTACCTGCCCCTGTATTTATGAAGATGCTTGGTGATGCTGGCTTTATGTAACAGCATCCTGGTGGAAAATAATGAATCCTCCACCAGGGATTATAAAAAAGAAACCAACAACACATTTTGTCGGGGGTGGGGCTTAACATGCGGTAGGGGTGGGGTCAAACTGCGGCGAGGGCAGGGTTGAATGTGCCCCCCTACTTTTGTCTCCCACCTGGTGGACACTCCCCTAGGGGACCAGATGGAAGACTGTAACAAAAGATAGACCAGTACCAATTAGAGACATACAGCAGTAAAACATCCCCACAATGCATCCTGGCTTCATCTCCTCTGCCCTGGAGAAGTAATTCAATTATCTCCCAGGACAAAGGAAAAACTCCATTACACACGTGGGGACACAAAGACAGACTATCACTTTAAAATACATAAAGTTACTTTTTATACATTAAACACAGACATGTAACATATCCCCAGATAGCTCAGGTCTGAGTGCACATTATTAGGTGAATGACACTCAGACCACACGAATACAGTTTAATTGCCATGGAGCCAAAGTCTTTAATTACACTAATATGCTCCATGGCATGGCTATCTGGGTTAAAACATTCTTCCAACATAAAATACAGAATTTCCATGCATTCACCAAATCCATACGAATTAGAACCAGGGGCTGGAGGTTCAGCGGTGCCTGCACGTAAAAGTGTCTGATTTTGGTGCATGAAAGCCGGGCAGAAAAGCGCTGGCTGCCCGGGGAGCTCCAGAACACCGCCACCTAGCGGCCGCTAAGTGTAACAGCGGCCACCCAGTAACAAGCAATTAAGCTGCGGTTAACCGCAGCTTCAGGGAGGTAAATTGTCAGCACACTCCAGCTTCTGGGTGACCAATTAACAGCACCGGCCGGCTTCCCATGGCTCTGGGGAGGTTGCAAACAGGCTGTTTGTTCGGTAGATAGAATCTACCGAACGGCTGTGCAGAAAGGGAGAAATAAATCCTTCTGCACAGTAAAATTAACCCTTTAGCTGCCGGTCCATAATACAAAGGCAGCAGGCAGGCAACCAGGCTCCTCCATTGCAATGTGGCGAGGTTGGTCTCGTCACAGTGAGCTGTACCTTCGACATTGCGGCTGGAGACTAAGTCCCGTTCGAAGATTCGAACACACATTCGAACAGGACTTTGTCAATTCTGGGTGTAAAACAGACCTCTGGTAGACAATATAACACCACGGAAACAACCCCGGTTTCACTTCGACACTTCGACAATAGTCGAAGTGAGTTTGACGATTCGAACGCCGCCTTCGGATGGGACATATAACTTTTCGGGCAGAAATAGACCGACAGCACAGCCTGAATCTGTGGAACTGTTTTGGGCATGAAAAAGTGCTTGCGGTCGGTCATAAAGGACTTCCAGCTAACTCTTCTTTTATGAAGATTGAATGTATGGTTTTAAAGTTATAAAAATGTATGTTTAAATTGTACGTTATAATTGGGTTACCGCTCAGGCTAAGGGGTGGGAATCTGTGGGAGGTAACCATTGTGTGAGTGGGTAATGTTTAATTGGATGTGGGCGTCTCCCTTGCAGGGGAGAATTGCATAAAAGCAGAGTGTGTGTAATTAAACCAGAGTTCTTCTTGACCCTCAATACGTAGCCTTGTCTCGTTATTGGAGGGAACTGCTATATCACACTGGGGATTGCTATGCTCTGCATACTCCCTTGAGCTTTTATCACTTAATTCTTGCTCCTGATACCCTCTCCTGGAGGAGAGGTCTTCCCCACACGGTCCTGAATGCTGGAGGTTCATTCCAGGGTGGACGGAAGACGGCGCGGCTCCAGTTAAGCTACGGCGGTTGTGGAGTCTGCGGTGGTTGTGGTGTCCAGTTCGGTGCTTGTGGTCCTCGGCGCAAGCTAGGAAGCGTCCATCAATGGAAGGTGTCCGTTTCAGGGAGCACTGACTGTCCCAATGTATTATACACACAACCCTGTATTATACAGAGAGCACTGACTGTCCAGGGATATTGTACACAGACAGTAATTGATAGCTGTGCTGCAAAATGTCCTTGGAATTTTTTTTCAAACTATGGCACTGTATCAAAGGAAATGTTTTTTTTTTTTTTTTTTAATAATCCCTGGTGGAAAATAATGAATCCTCCACCAGGGATTCTAAAAAAACAACAACAATACATTATGTCGGGGGTGGGGCTTAACATGCGGCAGGGGCGGGGTCAAACTGCGGCGAGGGCGGGGTTGAATGTGCCCCCCTACTTTTGTCCCTGGCCCACCCTGTGCCCCCCCCCTAAAAAAGAGACGCCACTGTTCAATAGTAACATATGCAGATAGATGCAAGCTTCAACAGTTTTACGACCGGACACTCTCTTGAAATCAGCTTGCTAAACCTTTCTTAGTACAGGACTCTTCGCATCAGCACAGCGTAAAGCAATAAACTTTGGCCACAATTCCCACAAAATACACTTTATTTTTATTTTTTTATTTTTTTTCATTATATTGCAATGACAAATACAATAGTTCTCAGGCCAGTTAACCATTCGTTCTCATCCAATAAGAATAATTCTAACCGGATTTTAACTTTCCTAATTACCGTATATAGCGCCAACAGATTCCGTAGCGCTTTACAATATTATGAGAGGGGGATTTAACTATAAATAAGACAATTACAAATAAACTTACAGGAACAATAGGTTGAAGAGGACCCTGCTCAAACGAGCTTACATTCTATAGGAGGTGTGGTGTAAAATACATTAGGACAGGAATTTACAATCAAATAAGGTGGGCTGCCCTTTAGGAGAGGGCAAGAGACAGGTATGTGAGGTAAGGGTTAGTCTTGGAGGCCATAAGCTTTCCTAAAGAGATGGGTTTTAAGGCACTTCTTAAAAGATGCAAGACTAGGGGAGAGTCTGATGGCGGTAGGCAGGCTATTCCATAGGAAGGGAGCCGCCCATGAGAAGTCCTGCAAGCGCGAGTTGGCCGTACGAGTGCGGACAACGGACAGGAGGTGGTCACGGGCAGAGCGGAGAGACCGAGAAGGGACATACCTATGGATCTGTGAGGAGATATAAGAGGGGCTAGAGTTGTTCAGTGCTTTATAGGTGTGAGTTAGTACCTTGAATTGACTCCTATAGCATACAGGAAGCCAATGTAAGGACTGGCAGAGGGGTGAGGTGTGAGAGAAACGACTAGAGAGGAAAATCAATCTAGCAGCAGCATTCATTACAGACTGTAAGGGTGCAGTACGGCTATTGGGAAGACCAATCAGGAGAGGGTTACAATAATCCATGCGGGAAATTACTAGAGCATGGACAAGCTCTGGTGTCTCTGGTGCAAGAAAGCTCTGGTGCAAGAAAGGGGCGGATGCGGGCTATGTTTTTAAGATGGAATCTACAGGATTTGGCAACATGCTGGATGTGAGGCTCAAAGGTGAGACCAGAGTCAAGTATGACGCCAAGACAGCGCGCTTGCAAGGATGGACTGATGTTGGTATCACAAACTTGGAGGGAGAGGGAAAGAGGAGGATCAGTATTAGGAGGAGGAAAGACAAGGAGCTCAGTTTTTGAGAGATTGAGTTTCAGAAAGCGGGATGACATCCAGTCAGAGATGGAAGAAAGGCAAGCAGTGACACGTTGCAGGACGGCAGGGGAGAGGTCCGGGGAGGAGAGATATAGCTGGGTGTCATCAGCATACAGGTGGCAGTGAAATCCAAAAGAGGTAATAAGTTTGCCAAGAGAGGCAGTATAAAGAGAAAATAGAAGGGGACCAAGGACGGAGCCTTGGGGAACTCCAACCGAGACAGGGCAAGGGGAGGAGGTATCATTAGAAAAAGAGACACTGAATGAGCGTTGGGAGAGATAAGAGGAAAACCAGGAGAGGACAGAGTCACAGAGACCAAGCGATTGAAGAGTTTGAAGAAGGAGAGCATGATCAACGGTGTCAAAGGCCGCTAAGAGGTCAAGAAGAATTAGTATGGAGTAGTGGCCTTTGGATTTAGCTGCGATTAGGTCGTTAGTAACTTTGATAAGGGCAGTCTCTGTAGAGTGGAGAGGGCGGAAGCCAGATTGAAGGGGGTCAAGGAGAGAGTTGGAATTGAGGAAATGAGACACACGGGTAAAGACAAGTCTTTCCAGAAGCTTTGAGGAAAAAGGGAGCAGAGATATGGGACGGTAGTTAGAGGGGGTGGATGGGTCGAGGGATGGTTTTTTTAGTATAGGTACTACAGTGGCATGTTTAAGGTCAGCAGGGACGATGCCAGAAGAGAGCGAGCAGTTGAAGATGTGTGTTAGAGAAGGCACGAGACAAGTGGAGAGAGATCTAATAAGGTGAGATGGGACAGGATCGAGCGGGCAGGTGGTGGGGCGAGAGGAGCAAAGAAGAGCAGCCACCTCTTGGTCAGTAGCTGGGGAGAATGTCTGAAGGGTAGGAAAGGCATGATCTATGTGTGATTGAGAAACAGAAAGGCAAGGAGGGGAGAATTATTTCCTTAGCTGTTCAATCTTGTCAGTGAAGTAACATGCAAGGTTATCAGCAGTAAGGTTAGTTTTGGGGGTGGCCACAGCAGGGTGAAGAAGAGAATTAAAGGTGTGAAAGAGACGCCTGGGGTTGCGGGAACATGAACTAATGAGAGCGGAAAAATAGGACTGTTTGGCAAGGGCAAGGGCTGCACTGTATGAACACAATATGAATCTATAATGGAGAAAGTCTGCCTGGGTGCGGGACTTCCTCCAGGAGCGTTCAGCACAACAGGAGCATCTTTGCAGGTAGCGCGTTGATTTAGTATGCCATGGTTGGGGGCGGGTCCTCCTCGAGGTGCTTGTTTGGAGTGGTGCTGCAGTGTTCAAGGCAGATGTAAGAGTAGAATTATATATGGAGATGGCCTGTGAAGGACAGGAGAGGGAAGGGATGGACAGCAGTTGAGAATCAATGTCAGCTGACAACTGTTGGAGATCAAGAGAATTAAGGTCCCTCCTGAGTTGAGGGGGGGTTAGGCTGAGGTTTTTGGGTGAGGGGGTATGTGAGCGCAAATGATAAGAGGTGGTGATCAGAGAGTGGATATGGAGTGTTGCAGATATTAGATACTGTATATGCATAAGTGAAGATTAGGTCAAGGGTATTGCCAGCTACATGGGTGGGAGAATTTGCCCACTGCGATAGCCCGAGGGAGGAAGTAATTGAAAGTAGTTTAGTGTCTGCAGAGGTCAAAGGTGGGTTTATAGGAATATTGAAGTCCCCGAGAATTAGGGATGGAATGTTAGAAGAGAGGAAATAGGGTAGCCAGGCAGCAAAGTGGTCAAGGAAGAGAAGAGGGGAACCAGGGGGACGGTAAATAACAGCAATGTTAGCAGAGAAGGGTTTGAAAAGGCGAATTGAGTGTATTTCAAATGACGGGAAAGAGAGAGAAGGGGGGGGGGTGGGAAGAGGTTTAAAAGAGCAGTGAGGGGAGAGGAGAAACCCAACACCACCACCTTTACATTCAGAGTTTCTTGGGTTGTGGGTAAGTTGGAGACCACCGAAGGACAAAGATGCAGGGGTGGCAGTGTCAGAGGGGGAGAGCCAGGTTTCTGTTATGGCTAGTAAATCTATAGAACGAGAGATGAAGAAGTCATGGACAGCAGTGGATTTAGTTATATTGCAAACAGAGCGTGCGTTCCAGAGGGCAGTATTGAAGGAGGATTTAGAGGAACATGAGATGGGTATGAGATTAGTATGTGCTGAGTTTGTTGCGAGGGGGCCGGGGTTAGGAGAGACATCACCAGCAGCTAGGAGCAGAAGGATAGAAAGGAAGTGAAGGTGGGAGTAGGATTTGAAAGTTTTGTAGGAGGGTATGTATGTAGAGGATTTGGGAGGAGTTGGTGGAGATAGGCTGGAAAGGTATGTGTAGAGTGCATGGGATGAATAGAGAGGGGAGGGGAGTAAGGTGGAAGTAATAATTATGGTGTTGCTAGGAACAGGTGAGTGAAAGGATAGAGATATTTTAGTGATGAGAGAAGTTAGTGTTAAAGTGAAAAATAGAAGGGAGAACATTAGAAAAAATGTGTATTATATAGATATGTAGATCATATATACAAACACACAAATATTAATGAGTGATTAAACCAATGTAAGGATGCAGTGTGTTAAAATAAACTCAGGTGAGGAGAGGTTTAGCGATTTGATTGGTGTGTTAAGAAAATCAGCTGATGTGCACTATCTATAAGTAAGTTGTCGACCATGGGGTGGGATGGTGTGGGGAGGGGAGGGTGGGCAATCTTCCAGAGATGATACCTCTGCTCTGAAGATTCAGCAGGACTTGGTTGCTTGGGAGTGCTGGGTGTTAATGCTGTTTTAAGGGGCCCAGTCTGAAATATAAGGTCTGAGGTTAGAAAGAAAAAAAAAAAAGAAATAAAACACACTATTATGGGTGGGGAGACATGGGGCTATTGAGGTAATTAATTAGAGATGAAAAACTAAAAGGAGATAACATTTGGGATAAAAAGATAGGAAGGATCAGATAGGTGAAAGTCATAAACCATGAACATAAATTTACTAGATTATCAGTGAGAAGTAACACTAGCTAAACAAACAATTAACAAAAAGTCTTAAAGGATGAACATAAAATGACATGATCACACCAGCTTTAAGCAAAACAAAAACAGAAGATCAGGATGGGAGATATAGGTATCAATTAAGTAGTGATAGTATAGGGACGGAGATGGAATAGAACACAATTATAAAATAAGATTTCATAATAGTTGAAATCTGACCAGCCTTTTTATCCAGATGTTTTTAGTAAAATTAATTCAAATTAAATAAAACCAGCTTCTTTGTGTAGAATTTCTTTTAGACTTGGAGATATATCCTAGCAGAGGCGGACTGACCGGTCGGGCACTTCGGACATGGTCCGAGGGCCCGGCCGGTAGGGGGGCCCGCCATCAGGGGGCCCGGCCGCCCCTTTAAATGCTGCAGCCGCCTGAGCGCTCTCTTAAGAGCCTCAGGCGGCTGCAGCTTCTCACCTCCCCTCCCCTGTAGCTGTGCGGTCCGCGGTGCCCGGCCAGAGTGATAGGAAGGTGCTCAGTGTGCACCTTCCGGTCAGTCCGGCCGGGTACAGGAAACAGAAACTTCTGTTTTAGTTCCTATCACTCCGGCCGGGCACCGCGGACCGCACAGCAGCTTGGCCACGCTACGGGGAGGGGGTAAAAAGAGAGTGGGAGGGGAGGGGGGGTGTTAAAAAGAGAGTAGGAGGGGAGGGGGGGTGTTAAAAAGAGAGTGGGAGGGGGAGTGTTAAAAAGAGAGTGGGGGGGTTAAAAAGAGTGGGAGGGGGGTTTAAAAAGAGTGGGGGGGTTAAAAAGAGAGTGGGGGGGTTAAAAAGAGAGTGGGGGTGGGGTTAAAAAGAGAGTGGGGGGGTTAAAAAGAGAGTGGGAGGGGGGGTTAAAAAGAGTGGGGGGGTAAAAAGAGGGGAGGGGGGTAAAAAGAGGGGAGGGGGGTAAAAAGAGAGAGGGAAGGGGGTAAAGAGGGAGGGGGGGTAAAAAGAGAGAGGGAGGGGGGTAAAGAGGGAGGGGGTAAAAAGAGAGAGGGGTAAAAATAGAGGGGGGTAAGAAGAGAGAGGGGGGTAAGAAGAGAGAGGGAGGGGGGGTAAGAAGAGAGAGGGAGGAGTAAGAAGAGAGGGAGGGGGAGTAAGGGGGGAGGGGGTAAGAAGAGGGTGGGAGTAAGAAGAGGGGGAGGGGGGAGTAAGACGAGGGCAATTGCCCCCTCCCCTGTCCGCAGGCACCGTGCGGGCAGCCGGCAGGGGAGGGAGGAAGAGAGGACCCGGGAGCTCAGCCTGCAGCTCCTCTGGGTCCTTCTTGCGCGAGCACAGATCGTTGCCGCGGTTACCACGGCAACGTTACGGCTCTTGCGAGAGTAAACTCTAGCCCTGGAGCTACGGGCTAGAGTTCACTCTCAACACTGTGACCACCAGGGATTCCTGGTGGTCGCAGTGGTGAGAGTGAACTCTAGCCCCATAAACACACTGCCCCCACACACCATACACATTCACACACTGCCCCCCATACACACACACACTGCCCCCACACACACCATACACATTTACACACATTGCCTCACACACACATACACTGCCCACCCATACACACACAGCCCCCCATACTAACATTGCCACACACATACACAGCCCCTCATACACGCATTACCCCACACACCCTACACATTCACACACTACACCCACTCACACACACTGAACCTTTCACACACACTGCACCCCTTACACATTGCACCACTGCTCCTATACCCTACTACAGCCTCATATCCCAGCAGACCCCAGGTAAGTTGTCAAACTGTTCTTAAACGGTTTGACTACTTACTCTGGGAGGGGGCCCGGCCCTCCTGGCACCATAACGACTACACAGAGCAGTAGTGGTTATTGTGCATGGATTATTTCTTTAAATAATCTACAAGTGCCCCAGTAGCCAGCAAGCCAGCCAGCCCACAGGCCGGCCAGCCAGCCAGCCCACAGGCTGGCCAGTAGCCAGCCAGCCCACAGGCCACCAGTTAGGCTTACAGCCAGCAAGCCCACAGCCTGCCAACCGCAGCCAGCAAGCCACAGCCTGCCAGCCAGCAAGCCACAGCCAGCAAGCCACAGCCTGCCAGCCGCAGCCAGCAAAGCCACAGCCTGCCAGTCACAGCCAGCAAGCCCACAGCCTGCCGGCAGTAGCCAGCAAGCCCACAGCCTGCCAGCCGCAGCCAGTAAGCCCACAGCCTTCCAGCAAGCCCACAGACTGCCAGCCAGCAACAGTAATTAAGGTAAGAGGAGCCAACTTGGCCTAGGTATCAGCGAGCTATGTTGTGTTGCTATATTGTGAATAGGAACCAGAGTGTTGGAGACCCCCCTCCAGTCCCCATTAGACTCCACTGTAGTCTTTAATGGGACCTGGAGGAAATTCTTTCTAACACTCTCTAAAGGACACTGAGATAGCCTCTGCTAGAATGCTCCCCCCCCCTCCATGGCCCATTAGCCCTCAATTGTAGTCTCTACTGGGGCCTGGAGGCGACTGTTTCCAGCAGGGACACTGAGATGGCCTCTGTTAGAAAGACCCCCTTCCAAGCCTATTAGACTCAATTGTAGTCTCTAATAGGGCCTGGAGGGGATTATTTCTAACACACTCTCTAAAGGACACTGAGATAGCCTCTGCTAGAAAGACCCCCCTCCATGGCTCATTAGCCCTCAATTGTAGTCTCTACTGGGGCCTTGAAGGGATTATTGCACTTTTGTTCCTTGTGTCTAAAGATTGTGTAGGGTGTGGCTGGAGGCGGTGCATGGAGGCGGGACATGGGTGGCGCTTGCTGCGGAGTATAGGTGGGGCCTGTAAGGGGGCCCTTGATTTATTTTGCCCGGGGGCCCTGAGGGTTCTCAGTCCGCCCCTGTATCCTAGGAATTGTGAATGCAGGTATAAATGAGAATTGTGGGGAAATAGGAAAGTTTTCAGTTGGAGAGACAAGTTTTATTTTTTTTTAATTTTTGGGAAGTGCGAAAGTTAGGTGTCCTCATTCCTACACCAGATGTTAGATCTAAGATCACTGCCTTTCGCTTTTTTGTCCTTAATTTTTAAAGGAGAATCTTCCTTTATGTCAGTGGTTCCCAACCCAGTCCTCAAGTACCCCCGAACAGTCCAGGATTTAGGGATTACCCTGTGGTGTCTAAGGTGTTTTTTAGAAAAAGGGGGGGAAAAAACACTTCAGACACAACAGGGTAATCCCTAAATCCTGGACTGGTAGGGGGTACTTGAGGATTGGGAACCTCTGGTTTATCTTCCCAATAGAGTAAGGTGGGTGTGTCTTCCCTACAGGCTATCAAGAGTTTGGTCAGTAAATGGCATAACACCACCAGAAATTTGTCAGGAGTTCCAATTATCCTTTGTGTAAGGGGTTAACTGTTTCGTGATGCAATTGATGTCATTTTTGGCTATCTTTATGCCTATCCGTCAAAGACCTGTCAGACTTCAGAGACTTTCTTTAGATGTCTCCTTTTTGTCCATAAAATTATAATTTTGACACCACTGAACCCTTGTTTGCCTTTCCTTACAATGGAACTTTGTATCAATCCATAATATTTAAAGTTAAATTAACTTGGTGTTGTCTGTAGTCCTGTATCTGGTTTTCTTGTGTGAAGCTATATAGTAATGTGATATGCTGTCACATTATTATATATTAGCCCATGAAGTTGACAATGCTCTGGTAGAATGTGTACTTATCTTCATTGGAGGAGATTGACCTTTAGAGATATACGCTTTCCTGATCATTAGCGAAATCCAACGTTTCAATGTAGATAAAGAGGCCGCCTCACCTTTCCTAACTCCTGAAGGTAAAATAAAGAGTTAGTCAGTCTTTCTGTATTATTCAGAATGAACTAGGTTCAGTTCATGACATCCAAACGTTGCCACCTAACTTCCTCTTGAGAAGTAGGATTGGGGTAGAATGATGGAAGGACCACTTCTTGAGAGAGATGAAACTGAGAAATCACCTTAGGAAGAAACCTTCAGACCTTGGAGATTTTTCATGGCCACCTTCATCAAGGGAGCTAGTTTCTTAAAGAGCAAGCTGCTTCTTGTGCCTCCTTGGTTGTTCACATACAAAGCAACTGCTTGGTTGTCCGTTTTGACTAGTACCCAAGATTTTTTCGATCATCAGGAGGAATACCAAGACGGCTTTGGAAATAGCTCTTAGTTCTCTTAGATTTGAGTGTAGGCGACTCTCTTCTCGGGTCCACTTCCCTTGTGTCCATGTGAAACTGAAGTGGGCACCCCATCCAGAGAAACTGGCATTTGTTGTAATAGCGTTCCAAGGAGGCTCCTCCAATGGGAAGCCTTTTGCCAAATTCTTCTTACCCATCCACCAGTCCAACCCTTTTCTTACTGGCAGGGGCAGAGCTATTCTTTGCTCCCAATCTGTTTCTACTTTGTCAAATTGAAGAAGGAAGCAATTCTGAACAGTGTGAAACTTCCTTTGGGTCCATTTTACCAGCACAATTGTTGAAGTCAAAGAAACAAGGAGGCTCATGACTTCTCTTGCTGAGCCAGTCTCGAAACCTTGTAGTTTTATTATTTTCTCTCAGATCCTCACAGCCCTCTATGGAAACAGGTACACATGGTCGGAGATAGTGTTTATTACTGCTCCGAGGAATATGATCTTTTGTGAAGGAATTAGGAAACTTTTCTCTATGTTCAGAAGCCAACCGTGGTCTCAAAGAATGTTCATCGTAACCCAAGTATGATGAGCCACTATCCTTTGAGATAGACCTATGATAAGGATATTGTCCAAGTAATGGAAGATTGCGATACCTCTCACTCTTATGAAGGCAATCAAGGTGACAAGAACTTTTGTGAACGTTCTTGGTGCCAAGCTGAGGCCAAAAGTCAGTCCCCGGAATTGAAAATGCCTTCCTAGAGCCCAGAATCTGAGAAACCGCATATGATCATGGTTTGTAGAGATTTGGTAGTAGGCGTCCCTCAAGTCTATAGATGTCATCCAATCCCCTCTTTTGATGCTTTTTAAGATGGTCTGTAAAGATTCCATCTTGAATGTTCTTACGTCGAGCATGGAGTTAACTCCTTTCAAGTTCAGGATGAGACGCCACTTTCCCTGGGGTTTTGGAGCCAAGAACACTGTGGAGTAAACCCCTTGGAACCTTTCCTGTTTTGGAACTTCTTCTATAACGTTTTGTTCCAGAAGAGTAGAAATGCAGGCCCTCATGGCCCTACGTTTGATGCCTGCCAACACCTTTGATTTCTTGAAGAAAGCAGATTTTGGGTAAGAGGCAAATTTTATCCTGTAACCCTCTCTTATGATGGAATTGCCCCACACGTCCGTAATATATGCGGCCCACAGCGGGTAAAAGAACTTCAGTCTTCCTCCCACAGTCCCCGAATGGGCAGTTCTTCCCAGAGGTTCTAGCTCCTCTTCCTCTGGAAGCCTTATTGGTCAAAGAATGTGAGAAGGTTTTCCAAGAAAAATTTCTGGAATACTCTCTTCCTGGTCTATAGCTTCTGCTGTCCCGAAAGGACCGATCCTTGAAGCGCTTAGTCTTCCAAGAGGAGTGCAGTGTAAGGGGAAGAGGGACTCTTTATACCTATCAGTCTAATTAATCTAATTAATTCCTGTCCTGTGACTGCTAAGGGAGGGGCAACCCATAAATGATGCTGCCATGATTAGCCAGGAAAAGGGCACATATGCAAACTCTCTGCTACGGCAATACAAAGCAAGTCCCTGATTGCAGAAACATTGGTAGTAAAGGTCCAATGTTTCTGGAGAAATTCCATTGGAATAAAATAAATATCTGAAATCTCTGAAGGAAAATTCTCTGAAAAGACAAAAGATTGTAGATTATGGCGCTAGACCTATAGGATGAAGACATCTGACTTTTACTTCCCAGTGAGTAAAATGCCACTACAGGCAACTGGGTCCTTTACAAATAGCAAACATAACTTCCTCTAAGAACATTCCTTTCTTCCGCAGTCCAGCCAACCCGAACTGCTTCAGATCTTTGTACAGAAGTCCAGACACTTTGAAAGAACTTAATAGAGCTATCTTCCAGAAAGACTTTCATGAACTTATTAAAGCCTGTTTTTAGTCCAGAAGCCAGATGGTTAATTCAGGTTCCTCCTTGATTTAAAAGCAGTGAATGATTTTTTATTTTATTTTTTAAGGAAAAAGAACCTGTTTGCAGACTAAACTCTCAGCAATAGTGATGTATCGAACGGTTCGCTGGCGAATAGTTCCCAGCTAACATAGCGTGTTCGCGTTCGCCACGGCGATCCGCCCCCTATTCGTCATCATTGAGTAAACTTTGACCCTGTGCCTCACAGTCATCAGACACATTCCAGCCAATCAGCAGCACACCCTCCCTAGCAGACCCTCCCACCGACTGGACAGCATCCATTTTAGATTCATTCTGAAGCTGCATTCTTAGTGAGAGGAGGGAAAGTGTAGCTGCTGTTGATTTGATAGGGAAATGGATAGCTAGGCTAGTGTATTCAGTGTCCACTACAGTCCTGAAGGACTCATCTGATCTCTGCTGTAAGGACAGCACCCCAAAAAGCCCTTATTAGGGCTAGAACATCAAAGAATCTAATTGCAGTTGCCTGCCTGCCAGCTTCGGTGTCAGGCTGACAGTGGATACTGTGCCCACATGCCCAGTGCCACCTCTCATATCTGGTATCACAATAGCTTGCATTTAAAAACAAAAAAATTTTTTTCACTGTAATAGATTGAATAGCAGTTAGTTGTCTGCAAGCGTCTGTGTGTCAGGCCTACAGCATGTACTCTGCCAACCTCTGCCAGTGCACAGTGCCACTCATATCTGGTGTCACAATAGCTTGCATTTAAAAACAAAAAAGTTTTTTCACTGTTATAGATTGAATAGCAGTTAGTTGTATTCAAGCGTGTGTGTCAGGCCTACAGCGTCTACTCTGCCAACCTCTGCCAGTGCACAATGCCACTCATATCTGGTGTCACAATAGCGTGCATTTAAAAACAAAATATTTTTTTTCACTGTAATAGATTAAATAGCAGTTAGTTGTCTGCAAGCGTCTGTGTGTCAGGCCAACGGCGTGTACTCTGCCAACCTCTGCCAGTGCACATTGCAACTCTTATCTGGTGTCACAATAGCATGCATTTAAAAACCCAAAAACTTTTTTGACTGTACTATAATAGCAGACAGTGTCCTTCATAAGTGTGTATCAGGCCTACAGTGTGTACTCTGCCAACCTCTGCCAGTGCACAGTGCCACTCATATCTGGTGTCACAATAGCGTGCATTTAAAAACAAAAAAGTTTTTGACTGTAATATAATAGCAGTCAGTGTCCTTCATAAGTGTGTGTCAGGCCTACAGCGTGTACTCTGCAAACCTCTGCCAGTGCACAGTGCCACTCTTATCTGGTGTCGCAATCGATTGCATTTAAAAACCCAAAAACTTTTTTCACTGTTATTGACAGCAGTTAGTTGTCTGCAAGCGGGTGTCAGGCCTACAGCGTGTACTCTGCCTTCCTCTGCCAGTGCACAGTGCCACTCATATCTGATGTCCCAATAGCTTGCATTTAAAAACAAAAAAAGTTTTTGACTGTAATATAATAGCACTCAGTGTCCTTCATGAGTGTGTGTCAGGCCTACAGCGTGTACTCTGCCAACCTCTGCCAGTGCACAGTGCCACTCTTATCTGGTGTCGCAATAGATTGCATTTAAAACCCCCAAAAAATGTTTCACTGTAATAGATTGAATAGCAGTTAGTTGTCTGCAAGCGTCTGTGTGTCAGGCCAACAGCGTGCACTCTGCAAACCTCTGCCAGTGCACAGTGCCACTCATATCTGGTGTCACAATAGCGTGCATTTAAAAACAAAAAA
Source organism: Pelobates fuscus (assembly GCF_036172605.1). Lineage (NCBI taxonomy): Eukaryota > Metazoa > Chordata > Amphibia > Anura > Pelobatidae > Pelobates > Pelobates fuscus. Next base: position 298,216,374 of record NC_086321.1, on the reverse strand, counting down.
AGTTTTTTACTGTAATATAATAGCAGTCAGTGTCCTTCATAAGTGTGTGTCAGGCCTACAGCGTGTACTCTGCCAACCTCTGCCAGTGCACAGTGCCACTCTTATCTGGTGTCGCAATAGATTGCATTTAAAAACCCAAAAACTTTTTTCACTGTTATAGATTGAATAGCTGTTAGTTGTCTTCAAGTGGGTGTGTCAGGCCTACAGCGTCTACTCTGCCAACCTCTGCCAGTGCACATTGCCACTTTTATCTGGTGTCACAATAGCATGCATTTAAAACCCCCAAAACTTTTTTGACTGTAATATAAAAGCAGTCAGTGTCCTTCATAAGTGTGTGTCAGGCCTACAGCGTGTACTCTGCAAACCTCTGCCAGTGCACAGTGCCACTCTTATGTGGTGTCGCAATAGATTGCATTTAAAAACCCAAAAACTTTTTTCACTGTTATAGATTCAATAGCAGTTTGTTGTCTGCAAGCGGGTGTCAGGCCTACAGCGTGTACTCTGCCAACCTCTGCCAGTGCACAGTGCCACTCATATCTGGTGTCAGAATAGCGTGCATGTAAAAACAAAAAAAGTTTTTTACTGTAATATAATAGAAGTCAGTGTCCTTCATAAGTGTGTGTCAGGCCTACAGCGTGTACTCTGCAAACCTCTGCCAGTGCACAGTCTTATCTGGTGTCGCAATAGATTGCATTTAAAAACCCAAAAACGTTTTTCACTGTTATAGATTGAATAGCAGTTAGTTGTCTGCAAGCGGGTGTCAGGCCTACAGCGTGTACTCTGCCAGCCTCTGCCAGTGCACAGTGCCACTCATATCTGGTGTCACAATAGCTTGCATTTAAAAACAAAAAAGTTTTTGACTGTAATATAATAGCAGTCAGTGTCCTTCATAAGTGTGTGTCAGGCCTACAGCGTGTACTCTGCCAACCTCTGCCAGTGCACAGTGCCACTCATATCGGGTTTCACAATAGCGTGCATTTAAAACCCAAAAACTTTTTTTCACTGTTATAAATTGAATAGCAGTTAGTTGTCTTCAAGTGGGTGTGTCAGGCCTACAGCGTCTACTCTACCAACCTCTGCCAGTGCACATTGCAACTCTTATCTGGTGTCACAATAGCATGCATTTAAAAACCCAAAAACTTTTTTGACTGTAATATAATAGCAGACAGTGTCCTTCATAAGTGTGTATCAGGCCTACAGTGTGTACTCTGCCAACCTCTGCCAGTGCACAGTGCCACTCATATCTGGTGTCACAATAGCGTGCATTTAAAAACAAAAAAGTTTTTGACTGTAATATAATAGCAGTCAGTGTCCTTCATAAGTGTGTGTCAGGCCTACAGCGTGTACTCTGCAAACCTCTGCCAGTGCACAGTGCCACTCTTATCTGGTGTCGCAATCGATTGCATTTAAAAACCCAAAAACTTTTTTCACTGTTATTGACAGCAGTTAGTTGTCTGCAAGCGGGTGTCAGGCCTACAGCGTGTACTCTGCCTTCCTCTGCCAGTGCACAGTGCCACTCATATCTGATGTCACAATAGCTTGCATTTAAAAACAAAAAAAGTTTTTGACTGTAATATAATAGCACTCAGTGTCCTTCATGAGTGTGTGTCAGGCCTACAGCGTGTACTCTGCCAACCTCTGCCAGTGCACAGTGCCACTCATATCTGGTGTCACAATAGCGTGCATTTAAAAAACCAAAAAAGTTTTTGACTGTAATATAATAGCAGTCAGTGTCCGTCATAAGTGTGTGTCAGGCCTACAGCGTGTACTCTGCAAACCTCTGCCAGTGCACAGTGCCACTCTTATCTGGTGTCGCAATAGATTGCATTTAAAAACCCAAAAACTTTTTTCACTGTTATAGATTGAATAGCAGTTAGTTGTCTGCAAGCGGGTGTCAGGCCTACAGCGTGTACTCTGCCAACCTCTGCCAGTGCACAGTGCCACTCATATCTGGTTTCACAATAGCTTGCATTTAAAAACAAAAAAATGTTTTGACTGTAATATAATAGCAGTCAGTGTCCTTCATAAGTGTGTGTCAGGCCTACAGCGTGTACTCTGCCAACCTCTGCCAGTGCACATTGCCACTCATATCTCGTGTCACAATAGCGTGCATTTAAAATCAAACATTTTTTTTCACTGTTATAGATTGAATAGCAGTTAGTTGTCTTCAAGCGGGTGTGTAAGGCCTAAAGCGTGTACTCTGCCAACCTCTGCCAGTGCACATTGCCACTCTTATCTGGTGTCACAGTAGCTTGCACGCATAGTACCACTAATCCAAAAAAAAAAAATGACAGGCAGAGGCAGGCCACCCCGCAGGGGCCGTCGTGGTCGTGGTGCTGTGATTCCTTTTTGCCCTAGAATAATGCCCAGTTTTTAGAGGCCACGTACCCTGAACTTGAAAAGTTCTGAGGAAATAGTTGACTGGCTAACACAGGACACCCAATCTTCGACAGCTTCCGCTCGGAACCTTGACACAACATCCTCCTCCAGCTTAGCTTCGGGCACCTCTCAAGATACCACTCACCCGCCTGCCGCCACCACCAACACTAGCACCACAGCCGTTTCACTTTATCTGTCAGAGGAGTTATTTACACATTCGTTTGAAGAAATGAGTGATGCGCAACCATTATTGCCAGAGGATGTAGATAACAGGGATATGTCTCAGTCAGGCAGGATTACACACATGGACGTACGGTGTGATGATAATGATGATGTTGTACCCGCTGCTGCTTCCTTTGCTGAGTTGTCAGATACAAGTGAAGCGGTTGATGATGACGATGCATCCATGGATGTCACGTGGGTGCCCGCTCGGCAAGAAGAGTAGGAGGAGGAGACGAGTTGGAAGCAGGGGGAGGTCGTCGCAAGGAGCTAGTGGCACAGTCAGACAGCATGCATCAGCACCCGGGGTCAGCCCGACAGCACGCCAATCAACGCATGCTGTGTCCACCACCAGAATACCGTCATTGCAGAGCTCAGCAGTGTGGCATTTTTTTGTGTGTGTCTGCCTCTGACAACAGCGATGCCATTTGCTACCTGTGCCAAAAGAAACTGAGTCGTGGGAAGTCCAACACCCACCTAGGTACAACTGCTTTGCGTAGGCACATGATCGCACATCACAAACGCCTATGGGATCAACACATGAGTACAAGCAGCACGCAAACTCAAAGCCGCCATCCTCCTCCTGGTCCAGCATCTTCAGCCATGTCAACCACTGCTGTCCTCCATGACCCCTCTCAACCATCCGCCACTCCGTCTCCCGCCTTGAGCAGTTCCTGCTCATCTGCCCACAGTCAGGTGTCTGTCAAGGACATGTTTGAGCGTAAGAAGCCAATGTCAGAAAGTCACCCCCTTGCCCAGTGTCTGACAGCTGGCTTGTCCGAACTATTAGCCCGCCAGCTTTTACCATACAAGCTGGTGGAGTCTGAGGCGTGTAGCTATTGGGACACCGCAGTGGAAGGTACCCGGACGAAATTTCTTTTCACAAAAGGCAATCCCCAACCTGTACTCAATTGTGCAAAAGGAAGTAATGGCATGTCTGGCACACAGTGTTGGGGCAAGGGTCCATCTGACCATTGATACCTGGTCTGCAAAGCATGGTCAGGGCACGTATATCACCTACACTGCGCATTGGGTAAACCTGCTGACGGCTGCCAAGCATGGAATGCGTGGCTCTGCAGAGGAGTTGGTGACACCGCCACGACTTGCAGGCAGGCCTGCTGCCACCTCCTCTACTCCTCCTACTCCATCCTCTTCCATAACCTCCTCGGCTGAGTCCTCTTCTGCTGCTGCGTCTTGCTCCACATCAACGTCACCCCCCCAGATCCCCAGGTACTATTCCACATCCCGGATACGGCAGTGTCACGCCGTCTTGGGTTTGACTTGCTTGAAAGCAGAGAGTCACACCGGACAAGCACTCCTGTCCGCCCTGAACGCACAGGTCGAAAAGTGGCTGACTCTGCAGCAACTGGATATCAGCAAAGTGGTTTGTGACAACGGAACAAATTTGTTGGCGGCATTGAAGTTGGGAAAGTTGACACATGTGCCGTGCATGGCACATGTGTGTAATCTGATCGTACAACGCTTTGTGCATAAGTACACAGGCTTACAGGACGTCCTGAGGCAGGCCAGGAAGGTGTGTGGCCATTTCAGGCATTCCTACATGGCCATGGCGCACTTTGCCGATATCCAGCGGCGAAACAACATGCCAGTGAGGCGCTTGATTTGCGACAGCCCGACACGTTGGAATTCAACACTCCTAATGTTCGACCGCCTGCTCCAACAAGAAAAAGCCATTAATGAATATTTGTATGACCGGGGTGCTAGGACAGCCTTTGGGGAGCTGGGAATTTTTTGCCACGTTACTAGACGCTCATGCGCAATGCCTGTAGGCTCATGCGTCCTTTTGAGGAGGTGACAAATCTAGTCAGTCGCACCGAAGGCACCATCAGCAACATCATACCATTTGTTTTCTTCCTGGAGCGTGCCCTGCGAAGAGTGCTGGATCAGGCCGTAGATGAGCGTGAAGATGAAGAGCAAGAGTTGTGGTCACCTTCACCACCAGAAACAGCCTTATCAGCATCGCTTGCTGGACCTGCGGCAACGCTGCAAGAGGATTGTGAGGAAGAGGAGTCAGAGGAGGAATGTGGCTTTGAGGAGGAGGAGGAAGACCAACCACAACAGGCATCCCAGGGTGCTCATTGTCACCTATCTGGTACCCGTGGTGTTGTACGAGGCTGGGGGGAAGAACATACCTTCATTGACATCACTGAGGAGGAGGAACGGGAAATGAGTAGCTCGGCATCCAACCTTGTGCAAATGGGGTCTTTCATGCTGTCGTGGCTGTTGAGGGACCCTCGTATAAAAAGGCTGAAGGAGAATGACCTGTACTGGGTGTCCACGCTACTAGACCCCCGGTATAAGCAGAAAGTGGCGGAAATGTTACCGAATTACAACAAGTCGGAAAGGATGCAGCATTTGCAAAATAAATTAAAAAGTATGCTTTACACAGCGTATAAGGGTGATGTCACAGCACAACGGGAATCTAACAGGGGAAGAGGTGGAAGTCATCCTCCTCCTCCCACGACCACGCCGGCAAGGACAGGACGCTTTAAAGACTTGTTGTTGATGGAGGACATGCGGAGCTTTTTAAGTCCTACGCATCGTCACAGCCCTTCGGGATCCACCCTCAGAGAACGACTCGACCGACAGGTAGCAGACTACCTCACCTTAACTGCAGATATCGACACTCTGAGGAGCGATGAACCCCTTGACTACTGGGTGTGCAGGCTTGACCTGTGGCCTGAGCTATCCCAATTTGCGATAGAACTTCTGGCATGCCCCGCTTCAAGTGTCCTGTCAGAAAGGACCTTCAGTGCAGCAGGAGGTATTGTCACTGAGAAGAGAAGTCGCCTAGGTCAAAAAAGTCTAGATTACCTCACCTTTATTAAGATGAATGAGGGATGGATCCCGAAAGGACTGACAGTAAGCGATACATTCGACTAAAAAAGGCCTGATGAGATGAGCTTCCTTGGGCTAAAAATGGTCCACACGCTGCTGTATTTTAGCTCTGAATGCCGGTTGACTTGCGTGACTTATCCGCCACCAACTAGGGTTCAAGCCGCAATGTTTTAGGGCACTTTCTGCCAGGGAAACAAACATAAATTTTTATGGCCGCTGCTACAGCAGCAGCTGCAACAATACCTAATTTTTCAGGCATGTGTACATGCCTAATTTTTCGGCCCTCTGGTGCTGCACTGTGGCTTCAAAAACCAAACCAAAAAAAAGGCACATAGTGACCCTATGTAGGGGGAACAGTCCCTATTCTGCTCTGTGTCAGTGTGTATCAGGGATCCTTAGGATAGGTGTCAATCCATATCTGCCAAGTGACCCTATGTAGGGGTAACAGTCTCTATTCTGCTCGGTGTCAGTGTGTATCAGGGTCTCTGAGGACAGGTGTTAATCCATATGTCAAGGTGTCCATATGTCATATGTCAGGTGTCAATCCATATCTGCCAAGTGACCCTATGTAGGGGGAACAGTCCCTATTCTGCTCTGTGTCAGTGTGTATCAGGGTCCCTGAGGACAGGTGTCAATCCATATCTGCCAAGTGACCCTATGTAGGGGGAACAGTCCCTATTCTGCTCTTTGTCAGTGTGTATCAGGGTCTCTGAGGACAGGTGTCAATCCATACCTGCCAAGTGTCCCTATGTAGGGGGAACAGTCCCTATTCTGCTCTGTGTCAGTGTGTATCAGGGTCTCTGAGGACAGGTGTCAATCCATATGTCAAGGTGTCAATTTGTCATATGTCAGGTGTCAATCCATATCCATTGTGATTTAGGAATGTTAGGTGATTTATGCCCTTTATGGATTAAAACCAGACTCTGCATCAACTGTGTAATTTTCCATGGGAGTTTTGCCATGGATCCCCCTCCGGCATGCCACAGTCCAGGTGTTAGTCCCCTTGAAAAAACTTTTCCATCACTATTGTGGCCAGAAAGAGTCCCTGTGGGTTTTAAAATTTGCCTGCCCATTGAAGTCTATGGCGGTTCGCCCGGTTCGCGAACATTTGCGGAAGTTCGCTTTCGCCGTCCGCGAACCGAAAATTTGATGTTCGCGACATCACTACTCAGCAACACACACAATTCAGAAAGTCTCTTTTAACCTCAAAAATGCCTCAAAAATCAGAATATCCCTATAGAAACCAAAAAAAATCCTAAGAGTTTGCATTAGGTGGAAAGAAGAATTTCAACATTATCAATCCAGGTTAGTTCCATTTGGTCTTTCCTCAGCCCTGTGAGTGTTTAAATGACTGGCTCCTCTTAGCAGCCTCAGAACAAATCCTAAAAGACATAAGAACCGCCTCGGAATGCCTAAATTAAGAAGAATTGGGTCCTACACGATCTAGCTCATACAGGTAAGAGCTTTTGCAAATTTGAACAGACAAGGAGAAACTCATTCTCACTTCCTGGAAAAGTTGTGCTCCAAAATAATGCTCTGGTCAGAACTCCATCTGCTTTGCCTGTCGTCTGTACAAAAGTAATCCTAAGGAAAAATCCATTTACAGTAAGTAAAATTTTATCTTTCGGCTTCACTAGATTGAGTAGTGTACTAAGGGAGCCACTATGTTATGACATACCATGCAGTAAGAAAGTGCCAAGAATCTCTAGTCATTCTCCATAGATGAAGCATTCGTTTCAAACGTCAATCCAGCTTGATAGTCAAAACACATTTCATGTGTTAGGGATCCTCTCCTTTTTAACCTGGTAATGTGTGAGCCCATACTTTATTTCTCAGTTGTGTACATACTTTCTTTTGGGGTTAGTTTTTTCTCCCACAACCCAAGAGGTCCTTAGCCCTATATGAGCCCTCTCTATTTACTGGATTCCCCACCCCTTGATATACAGATCTCTACTTATTCTCATTGATGCAATTTAAAATTGTATTTTTTTATTCAAACTGAAAGGCTTAAATTGCCCAAAAAAGAAACAAGACCTTCACACTGTTTGTTGCAGGAACTTAAGCGCATTCGTTAGGCATGTGCATGGGGAAAATTGTCGGTTCGGTTCGGCATTCCGAAATTCGGCACTTCGGCACTTTGACACTTCGGAAATTCGGCAACTTCAGCACTTCGACACTTCGGAACTTCGCATTTCGGAACTTCGGAATTTCGGGACTTCGGCACGTCTATTGCAGCCGCTTAGTAGATAACTCCCTGTGACAAACTGCCATTTGCCACTGGGCATTGGAGAGGACTTATTGCTAGCCTCCTGCCCTGTGACTATGGCCCTGGAAGGTATTGCCCTTTGAGACTTACATATGGGCATAATGGATGTTTGTATTCTGTTCCTGGCCCTTTAAATACTTGGGAGCAGTGTTCCAACTTTTAAACTGGCACTTCGAATGCAGTCGAAGTGCCGAAGCCGTCGAAGTGCCGAAGCCGTCGAAGTGCCGAAGTCGTCGAAGTGGCCGCCATTACAGTCGAACACGTGGCGGCGGCCATTTTAATCCAGTCGAACGCGGTGAGCTGTACCTTCTCCTACCCTTCGACACTGTAGCTGGAGACTAAGTCCCATTCGAAGATTCGAACACACGTTCGAATGGGACTTTGTCATTTCTGGGTGTAAAACAGAACTCTGGTAGACAATATAACACCACGGAAACAACCCCGGTTTCACTTCGACACTTCGACAAAAGTCGAAGTGAGTTTGACGATTTGAACGCTGCCTTCGGATGGGACTTTGTAACTTTTCAGGGCAGAAATAGACCGACAGCACAGCCTGAATCTGTGGAACTGTTTTGTGCATGAAAATGTGCTTGCGGTCGGTCATAAAGGACTTCCAGCTAACTCTTTAACCCCTGGATGGAATTAGCTGAATTTTGGATATGTTTGTAAGTAAAGTATGCTGATTATTAAAATGTGTTTGTTATGAAGATTGAATGTATAGTTTTAAAGTTATAAAAAATTATAAAAATGTATGTTAAAATTGTACGTTATAATTGGGTTACCTCTCAGGCTAAGGGGAGGTAATCTGTGGGAGGTAACCATTGTGTGATTGGGTAATGTTTAATTGGATGTGGGCGTCTCCCTTGCAGGGGAGAACTGCATAAAAGCAGAGTGTGTGTAATTAAACCAGAGTTCTTCTTGACCCTCAATACGTAGCCTTGTCTCGTTATTGGAGGGAACTGCTATATCACACTGGGGATTGCTATGTGCTAAATACTCCCTTGAGCTTTAATCAATTAACTCTTGTTCCTGTTACGCTCTCCTTGGAGGAGAGGTCTTTCCCACACGGTCCTGAATGCTGGAGGTTCATTCAGGGTGGAAGGAAGATGGCGCGGCTCCAGTTAAGCTACGGCGGTTGTGGAGCCTGCGGTGGTTGTGGTGTCGTCTGCAGTGCGTGGAGTCCTCAGGAAGCGCTAGGAGCATCCGTCAACGGAAGGCGTCCATTACACTCCCTAATTCCCACGGTATTAGGGAGTTATCTACCAAAAGGCTGAAAGACCTAAATTGGTCTTTCAGACAAATTTACTAATACTAAGTAAAAATGACTTAGTATTAGTAAATGTTGCCCCTACCCGCTATACCGCAAGTAGGGGCATGTCTAGTAAACAGTGAGCAGCCTGTGCCTGTGGCTGCTCAGTGTTTAAAAAAAAATAAATAAAAAATAGCCCTTAAGTAAAACAATGGGGGGGAACCTATTGTCCTCCCCCACCGGCCCCCACCCCTGAGCGGTGGATGGGGGCCCTAAATACTAATAAGGGGGGACCTAATGTCCTCCCCCCTGGCCCCCAGCCCTGAGCGGATGGTGGGGGCCCTAAATTGGTATAAGGGGGTGACCTAATGTCCTCCCCCCTGGCCCCACCCCTGAGCGGCAGGTGGGGGCCCTAAATTGGTATAAGGGGGGACCTAATGTCCTCCCCCATGGCCCCCACCCCTGAGCGGTGGGTGGGGCCCTAAATACTAATAAGGGGGGACCTAATGTCCTCCCCCTGGCCCCCACCCCTGAGCGGTGGGTGGGGGCCCTATATACTAATAAAGGGGGGGACCTAATGTCTTCCCCCTGGCCCCCACCCCTGAGCGGCGCTTGGGGGCCCTAAATACCAATAGGGGGGACCTATTGTCCTCCCCTCCGGCCCCTACCCCTGAGCGGCGGGTGGGGGCCCTAAAAAAGAATGTTCCCCCCAGGTGACTAGGGGTCCCCAAACCCCTAGTCACCCCCTCCCCCCAAAAAAATGATCCCCCTACCTACCCCCTCACCCTAAAAATAATGAGGGTTGGACATTTAACTAAGAAACTGTAAAAAAAATAACTTACCATTCGATGTTTTCTTTCTTCTAAAATCTTCTTTTTTCAGCCCCCAAAAAGGCCAAATAAAAAAACATAATAACCGACGCAATTAAAAAAAAAAAAAAAACGAGCGCAAAAAAAATTATCCTTCTTCACCCATGGAGGGCTCTGCGCAGACGGAGCTCTGCAGGGCGGGGAAAGCTTTTCTTTGGAATTTTCCCACGCTGTGTAATTTGACTCATAACTCTCTGATTGGTGGATTAAGTAACCAATCAGAGAGTTATGAGTCAAATTACACAGCGTGGGAAAATTCCAAAGAACTTTTCCACGCTGTGTAAAATGACATTTCAAACCAACCAATCAGAGTGCTGTGACAGGTAAATGTAGAGACTTACCTGTCAGTCTCTTCATTTACCTGTCAGAGCACTCTGATTGGATGGCTTAAACCCACCAATCAGAGTGATCTGAGCCTAATTGCAGGGCGGGGCAAGGCTTTATAAGCCTTCCCCCACCCTGCAGAGCTCAGTCTGCGCGGAGCACTCCATGGGTGAAGAAGGATTATTTTTTTTGCGCTTTTTTTTTTTAATTGCGTTGGTTATTATGTTTTTTTATTTGCCCATTTTTGGGTCTGAAAAAATAAGATTTTAGAAGAAAGAAAACATCGAATGGTAAGTTTTTTTTTTTTTTTACAGGTTCTTAGTTAAAGGTCCCCCCTCATTATTTTTAGGGTGAGGGGGATAGGTAGGGGGATCATTTTTTTTAGAGGGGGAGGGGGTGACTAGGGGTTTGGGGACCCCTAGTCACCTGGGGGGCAGTTTTTTAGGGCCCCCACCCGCCGCTCAGGGGTGGGGGTCGGTGGGGAGCAGTGTGTGTATGTGTGAGGGTGCTGTGAGTGTCAGGGGTGCAGTGTGTGTGGGTGCTGTCAGTGTCAGGGGTGCAGTGTGTGTATGTGTGAGTGAGGGTGCTGTGAGTGTCAGGGGTGCAGTGTGTGTGTGTGTGGGTGCTGTCAGTGTCAGGGGTGCAGTGTGTGTATGTGCTAGGAGTGTCAGGGGTGCAGTGTCTGTGATTGTGTGTGTGCTGTGAGTGTCAGGGGTGCAGTGTGTGTGCTGTGAGTGTCAGGGGTGCAGTGTGTGTGGGTGCTGTCAGTGTCAGGGGTGCAGTGTGTGTATGTGTGAGTGAGGGTGCTGTGAGTGTCAGGGGTGCAGTGTGTGTGTGTGTGGGTGCTGTCAGTGTCAGGGGTGCAGTGTGTGTATGTGTGAGTGAGGGTGCTGTGAGTGTCAGGGGTGCAGTGTGTGTGTGTGTGTGTGCTGTGAGTGTCAGGGGTGCAGTGTGTGTGTGTGCTAGGAGTGTCAGGGGTGCAGTGTCTGTGATTGTGTGTGTGCTGTGAGTGTCAGGGGTGCAGTGTGTGTGTTGTGAGTGTCAGGGGTGCAGTGTGTGTGTGTGTGCTGTTAGTGTCAGGTGTGCAGTGTGTATGAGTGAGGGTGCTGTGAGTGTCAGGGGTGCAGTGTGTGTGTGTGGGTGCTGTCAGTGTCAGGGTTGCAGTGTGTGTATGTGTGAGGGTGCTGTGAGTGTCAGGGGTGCAGTGTGTGTATGTGTGAGGGTGCTGTCAGTGTCAGGGGTGCAGTGTGTATGTGTGAGTGAGGGTGCTGTGAGTGTCAGGGGTGCAGTGTGTGTGTGAGTGAGGGTGCTGTGAGTGCCAAGTGTGCAGGGTGTGTGTGAGCAAGTGAGGCTGAAGTGACTAGGGTGATTATTTCCCCCCTCCCTGCTAACCTTTAGCCTGGGAGGGGGGAATCCTGTTGCTGGCATCCATCCCTGGTGGTCCTCGTGGTGAGTGAACTCTAGCCTGTGGGGCTAGAGTTCACTCCCGCGAGACCCGGAGCATTGCCATGGCAACGCTCTGAATCTCGCGAGAGGAACCCGGCGGAGCTGTAAGTAGGAGCTCCGCCGGGTCCTCTCCTGGTGGTCTCTCTCACTGCCTCCCTGTGGGCGGTCGCAGTATACTGTATGTGGGCAGGTGACGGAGATCTTTGATCTCTCCACCGGCCCGTCGTGGACTACTGCAGGGTCGGCGCTCGGGTAGCGCTGGCCCTGCAGGGGCCAGCCGGGGAGATCCTGTGATCTCCCTGTTGGCCTCAGCCCATGGCCACCGCATCCCACCGGGCATTTGCCCGGTGTGCCCGATGGCCAGCCCGGGCCTGAATCACAGTGCTTCCCCATAGGATTGGCTGAGACTGACAAGGAGGCAGATCGGGGGCAGATCCATCATGATTCAAACACAGCCGTGGACAATCAGCATCTCCTCATAGAGATGAATTAAATCAATGAATCTCTATGAGGAAAGTTCAGTGTCTGCATGCAGAGGGAGGAGACACAGTGCAGCCCTGTGCTCTGCTGACAGCAGATCTGAGTGGATTGAGGAGTTTTATGCCTCAATCAACTCTGAAGTCACTCTGGTTCACTCTGAGTGACTGCAACTGGAGGTGTTCCTAGCTTCCAATGTAAACACTGTATTTTCTCAGAAAATACAGTGTTTACATGAGAGAGGCTGCAGGGAGCTATAGTTCTCACCTGAACAACCTCATTAAGCTGAAGTTGCTCAGGTGACTATATTGTCCCTTTAACATACTTTGACAAAGAACTGATACTGACGGAAGCAAAGCACAGAGAGATGGACACAGGTTTCTTCAGGAAGGAAGAGATCTTTATTCGATTCACCGACCGGGACTCAGAGGGACTAATGTCACCAAAAACAGCTACAATCTGAGTCCTGATCGTACAGTGTAGGTCCCTTATATAGAAATATAGCTCCTCCTATAATCAGTTCCACCTACATGTACTCTAACCCAATCAACAGAATAAAGACTAACTTCCTGTTTGATCACTTGGCTTGCCCAGCACAATGGAGGAGGGGAATACACGTATATCCTGTATTCCTGCACATGCTCCTTACACTACTGATTGTATCGTTGCCACGTGCAACCAACCGACCGATACATCAGCATATGCACGTGCACATACCACGTGGCAATCTCAGCCTACTAAATTTATTTTTACCGAGATTCCACCACATTCCCCCCTTTGATGCTTCTGATATTTCATAATCCCAGATGCATCACTTAACCCCTTAAGGACACATGACATGTGTGACATGTCAAGATTCCCTTTTATTCCAGAAGTTTGGTCCTTAAGGGGTTAATCAGGGTTTGCTTACACCTCAAGTTGCCATAAACCAGACTAGACTTTGCGACTCTCTAGAGATAGGAACCCCTCAGCATTCCTCTTCCTGTACGTGTTCTCCTTGATTTAAAGCCTCGTACCTGCAAACAGCCATTATCTGTGCAGCGGCCTTTCTCTCTGCTATATTCTCTATAATGCTCTACACAGACCTAACTACCAAAGGAATCAGACACGGCAGGAGGAGGCACAGCATCAAGATTAGCATGACTCCACCTACCAGTGCCTTGAGTCCTCCAAGCTGCTCGTACCAATTACCAAACCAACTACTCGGATTATACCCTTTCCATACTTGAGTAGGCACATGTGCTAGTTTAACCCTATGGCTAGTAAGCTCAGCTATTGCTTGCCCTTCATCATCTATTTGAAGACAACAATTGCTTAGATTAAACTTACCACATACACCTCCCTCTACTGCCAATAGGTAATCCAAGGCTAATCTATTCTGGTAGACGGCTGTCCTCATCCTAGTGTTATGCTTTGCTAGGAGATTAAGCGCTTGTGATGTTTCATTGGTAATTATCTCAACCACTGCCTGTAATCTTATGATACGGTTAAGCATGTATATTGGGGTTCTGTATCCATAAGTACCATCCTATGCCCACGTAGCTGGCCCATAATAATCTATAATACGCTGGGGAGGCCACTCATTATCTTCCCAGGTACCTATCTCTAGGGGTCCCCTTTTCTTTCTATGATTTACATCATACACTTTAACTCCCAAAGTCTCTCCTGTTTCAATTGGCAACAAGAAGAAGGATGGTTTGAGCATACCTAATACACATGCCCCTTCCCAGTCCTGTGGTAACTCCGAATAAGCTTTCTTACCACAGATCCAGTACAAATTTGCTGGGGCTTTCCAACTAGATGTAGCAGATAGGTCCAACCACACATCCTTTAAACTGGTATAAATTGCAAACGGATTAGGTGGTTCTGAGACATTTGAAGCTGACCACCAAGTTGTATCTTTTGTATCATCATTATAAGCTTTTTGCCCTAGACAAGTCAATTCTCCTACAGATGTATTAAACATTATTCCTTTCCTTGCTATGCAAACATAACCTATAATGGAGGTCTTTAATCGCCACTCAGATTTACCTCTAACACTCACTTGATAATCAGTTTGAGAAGATATTAACTGTTCAACTGTCTCAGAACCGGAATACATTACCTCCTTTGCTTCCCATGGCCATTGGTCTCCCATATTAGTACCTCCACACACATAGCAGTTGGTTACATTAAGACTACCAGAAATGCTTTTCTATAAATACGTTTTTCGCATTATGGGGGATCTTATTTTCCACACTCATCTCCTCATAGAAGGAATGAAAGACCTGATGGGTCTGGGTTGCCACAGTATCGGTCTCTATTCCTATAAATAATATTGTCCCAGGATCCAAACCTGTTCCATATATCTGGAACCCAAATAAGTTCACAAACCTATCTATGAATAGTTCTGGGTCATTGATAAGTATATGGACTGGGTTACACTCCCTAGACTTACAATATGGCTTGGTAGGCAACTTAGTGACGATCATATCCTTATCTACTGTCTGTCCCCAGGTTGCCCACCCCACACAGGACCAATACGGACAATAATTGTATTCTTTATTTGGGCATTTTGGATCTATATATTTATACTTACTACTGGGGCAAATATACTTATCATTAGACCCATACGTTCTTTCCCATTTAAGATCGCCACATACATTCCACGGTTTTCTACCACCTGATATCGCCTTACATGCATCAAATAGCAAAACACCTGGAGAATGTACGGTTTCTAGTATAGTCTTATTTATCAGGGTCCCCTGTGAGTCTCCATTCCGAATAGTCAACCAAATTGTACGGGGTTGATACTCAGGGCTAAAACACTTAGGTTCTCCTTCTACTAAATGGAATACACTATAATCTATGCCTAAGTATCTACACTTAGATACATGTCCTTTACACTCATACTGGGAATGCCAAATAAGGGTCTGGGAAATGCGATTGCCAGTTTTCGTAGTCCTAATGCAAACCTCACAGCCTGGTGTGTCGGTACCTCTACCTTCCTAAATAATTTAAAACACACATAAATACATTATTAAACACATCACTCCTGACATCTTCTTCCTAACTCTTCGACCGTACGATGGCACCTCAGCTTCCAGGATGTGAGGGCTGCAGGGAATGGAGTCCTTCTGATCCTCACTTTCCTTCACAGAGATCCCTTCAAGACACTCTGGCTATGAAACGTAGGCAGGTGGTCAGGCTTTATTGTGGCCGTCAAAACACCTACTTGTAGATTTTTGTTGATGTTCCCTTGTAACAGAACTCAAAAATCACTTTCAATCCAACTGGGTCACTCTCTTCAACCGGATCTTGCAGGGATTTTCAGGATCTGGTGTAGCCTGCCAAGAATCTGCTGCTGCTGGTTTAACCCTGGAGTGATGAATCCACGGAATCACTTCGGCCACCTTTATAGCTGTTGGGGTAGACAAAAGAACAACATAAGGACCCCTCCACTTTGGCCCCAACGGTACACTGTTCCACTCCTTTATCCAAACTTGATCTTCTGGATGATAAGAATGGACAGGTGGATAAATATTCACAGGTAATCTATCTTGTACCCATTTCTGTACCCTCTCCATAGTTTTACCCAACTCCACAACCTGCTGTCGGGTAATTCCTTCTCCCAACTGACTCAAATCCCCCCTTAAGTTACTAAGTACGGGAGGTGGACGCCCATACATGATTTCAAAAGGTGAGAGACCCATCCTTCTGGTAGGTGTACTACGAATGCGCAACAGAGCTATTGGCAAAAGAACATTCCCCTTGAGTTGGGTTTCTTGACACATTTTTGCCAATTGGCTCTTAATAGTTCTGTTCATCCTTTCCACTTTCCCAGAACTCTGAGGCCTATATGCCGTATGAAGTTTCCACTTAATACCAAGCATATGAGTCAGTTGTTGTAGGCACTGGTGAACAAAGGCTGGACCATTATCTGATCCTATAGAACATGGTAGTCCATATCGGGGTATTATTTCCCGCAACAGAAATCGCACAACTTCTCCTGCTTTCTCTGTACGAGTGGGATATGCTTCTACCCATCCTGAGTAGGTGCATACAGCTACAAGTAGGTAATGATGTCCGATGGATTTAGGCATTGCCGTGTAGTCTATTTGGAGATCGGACATAGGGAGCCCTCCCATGTACTGGACTCCCGGTGGTTTCACTGGACCTTGCCTTGCGTTGTTTTGGGCACATAACACACATCTTCGTACAATGGCTTGAGTCAAGTTGGACAATCTTGGTATGTAGAAATGCTTCCTAAGAGATTCTTCCATACTATCTCTCCCGGAATGTGTCCCGTTGTGATAGTTCTGGACAATTTCTACAGCTAGCGATGCTGGAATAACTATCCTTCCATCTTCTAACTGATACCAATTATTCTCCAAATATTGTCCAGCTTCAGTCTTTAACCACTCTTCTTCTTGAGCTGTATAAACTGGAGTCCACTGAGACAGAGGGGTCGGTATGAGAGCAGCTATACAATCCACATATTCCTGTTGTCCCGATTCAGCGGCACGCTTGGCTGCATTATCTGCCATCCGATTTCCTTTCACCACATCACCATCACCTTTCAGATGCGCTCGACAATGTATGATACCAACTTCCTTCGGCTCCCATACGGCTTCCAATAGTTGTAATATCTCAGCTGCGTACTTGATTTCTTTACCCTCTGAGTTCAGTAGTCCTCTTTCTTTATACAAGGCTCCATGGGCATGAGTGGTTAAAAACGCATACTTTGAGTCCGTATAGATGTTTACCCTCAATCCTTCAGCCAATTGTAACGCTCGTGTGAGTGCGATTAATTCTGCCTTCTGTGCCGATGTTCCTTTTGACAATGGCCGAGCTTCTATCACCTTGTCTATGGTTGTCACTGCGTATCCTGCGTAGCGAATCCCTTCATTCACGTAACTACTGCCGTCCATATAGTACTGGACATCGGGGTTCTGGATGGGAAAATCAAGAAGGTCCGGTCTGCTTGAGAACACTTCATCCATCACCTCCAGGCAATCATATTGAATCTCAGTAGGTTGTGGCAAAAGGGTAGCTGGGTTCAAGGTATTGACAGTTTCAAGATGCACTCTCGGGTTCTCACATAACATGGCTTGATACTTAGTCATACGGCTATTGCTAAACCAATGATTGCCTTTATAGTCTAGCAACGTCTGTACTGCGTGCGGGACTCGCACGTAGAGTTCCTGACCCAGAGTGAGCTTGTCAGCTTCGGCTACCAGCAGGGCGGCGGCAGCTACGGCTCTTAGACAAGCTGGAAGACCACTGGCCACTGCATCCAGTTGTTTAGACATGTATGCAACAGGTCGTTGCCATGATCCCAAGTACTGTGTCAGTACTCCCACAGCCATCCTTCTTTGCTCGTGTACATATAAGTAGAATGGACGTGTATGATCAGGTAGACCTAATGCTGGGGCGCTCATCAATGCCTTCTTATCATCCTCAAATGCCTTCTGCTGTTCGATGGTCCACAGGAAGGGATCGTGTTCTGTGCCTTTTAAAGCTGCATAAAGGGGTTTTGCCAATATCGCATAACTGGGAATCCATATCCTGCAGAAGCCTGCTGCCCCCAAGAACTCTCGCACTTGTCTTCTATTCTTGGGTGTTGGTATGTGGCATACAGCTTCTTTTCTCTCAGGCCCCATTATCCTTTGCGAACTACAGAAAAGTATATAAACGTAAAAAAATATCACCACAATAAATAATGTGTATAAGTGACAAAGTATATACTTATCTCAGTATTCAAATGAAACAGCCTCCCAGGTCATCACCCAGATCGGATGACCTTTACACAGCAAAATACAAGACAACAGGAATATTTGGGATACGGCTGAGAAATCTATAATTGAAACACAAAAGTGTACATAGTGTAAATCTACATTAAATCATTGGTAAGTGATCATGAAATGCACTCACGAGATGTAGATGAAAAGACAGCGTTGCTAAGGTGCCTCCCCCGATTGTGATGGGGGGCTGATGCCTTTCTCCACTTGCTCCAAACGATAAGTGAAAAAACAGGACTTCCAAGGTGGTGGAAAAAATAAAACAATTTATTCAAGATGAAAAATCACCCAACAATAAAAGTAGAAATACAGGCTTAAAAAAGAGGTCCTACGCGTTTCGTTCACAAACTGGAACTTCCTCAGGGACCAAATGAATAAAATTACATACAGAAATGACAGAATGAAAAAATACAGCCTACTCCCACCCTCCCACCAGTCCTGTTTTATAGGGCTAGCCCCTGAGTTAATTGGTGATCATCTGGGCGTCCTCCTTTGTTTCCTCCCTCATTGGTGGAACAGTAGGTCATATCCAGCTGATTTCTTTCAGTGTTAGTTGAAATTCCCGCGTTCTGTATCGGCCGAAAACCGGAACCGGAAGTGGACCTTCACTTCCGCGTTCCACTGAATCATGCGTTCCAACAGTGAAATTCAAAGAGCTTGGGAAGTATAATGATGTGGCCATCTGGTGGTCGCCAGGAGAACAGTCCCAGAGAATAGGAATTTTAAACAGATATGAATCTATCAAGAGAAAGCATAATAATATCGGCAGCAAAAATGGAGAAATGGGTTTATGCAACATACATCGCTTGTGCCCCATAGACATCAATGCAAAATGCAATTTATTTATAATTTTATGTTAGAATAACTATAATATATGAATTTGAAAAAATATATAAATTTGAAAAAATAGTACTTACATCTATATAGATAATATTTACTAAAGTGCCCTGTTTATGTTCAAATATATTTAATTTCATTTGAAATTATTTAAAATTATGAAATATACAATTTAAATAATAATATATGTGAATTTAAAAAATAATAATATACATATCTACCTTCAGAACACTCTTCATAAATGTGTATTTATCCCAGTGAAACACCCTTAATTGGGTAATGGAGAATAATAGTAATAACGGCTATCTTCTTTTTAAGGAAATAAGTAGACAGTTATAATATGGGGGCTTCAATAAAATGCCCCATAAATCTCAATACAAATTTAATTAGAATAGCCCAAAAATATGTTATATATGAATGAAAAGTATATTGAATACATCCACCTTAAGTGTATTTGTTATATATATATGTGTACATTCCACACAATGATACATCCTTAACTGGAAAGTAGGTCCAATTAAGGACAACCTGATTCCATTTCCACAGTGTATACAGAGTGTGGTATAAGAACATAAGTACATACCACTACCTCTAGAGATGGGAAAAGAAAGAGAGATAAACAAATATTGATCTATCAACAAATTAAAATACAAACGGACCAGAAAACCACTATTCTTTATAGGAAACAGATCAGATCGATATCTACGTTTAATCCCATAGGCTCCAAAGTTTGTAATGGGTGAATCCAAAAGGTTTCCCTTTGGGATAAGTTCTTAATCCTATCGCCCCCACGCCAATGGGGTACGACTCTCTCAATACCTATACATCTGAACTGTTTCCATGAAAAGAGAGGGCATGTGCTGCAATGAGCAGAAACCGAATGGGTAGTTAACCCCTTCCTGATGTTATTCAGGTGCTCAAGAATACGAACTTTCAAAATTCTCGTAGTACGACCCACATACTGTCTGCCACACGGACACTGCAGTAGGTATACTACAAAGTCCGTGTGGCAGCTAATATCTGATTTGATGTGATATATCCTCCCAGTGGTGTGACTGGAAAAGGTGTCAGATCTTACAATGGACACAGTTCTACAGGCTTTGCATACATTGCATCCCCTGCAAGATCCCGTATTGGTGTTAGTGGGAGAAGTTTTAATAGCGTAGCTAGGAGCCAGCATGTTCTTTAGATTTTGATTCTTTTTAAAGATCACTTGGGGGTATTGGGATAGATGTTTTCCCAGCACTGGATCTTGCAATAGTATTGACCAATGATTTTGAATTCCCTTTTTAATCTTCCTATGGTCAGTGTTGTACTGAGTCAGAAAAGCAGATCTAAACCGGTTATCTGTGGTGTCAGGGATAAGTTTGTCCTCCAATAACGTGTTCCTTTTAATTTGTGTTAAGTGACGAATTTCTTTCTCCAAGGCATTTCTCTTATATCCCTTTTCTAGTAATTTCCTTTTAATATGATGTGATTGAGTGTGAAAATCATGATCATGTGAGCAATTGCGTCTAAGTCTTGTAAATTGACTCTTAGCTATCCCATTGAGCCATGGCTTATGGTGACAGCTATCCTGATGTACAAAGCCATTGCCATCTGTTGGCTTGAAATAGCATTTAGTGCGTATCTGACCAGCTTCACTGAACAATGTAAGGTCCAGAAAGTTAATTGTGTCTTTACTCCAAACTGGGGTAAAGACCAGATTATATTGATTAGAATTTAAAAATTCAACGAACTCAGAAAATAAACTAGAAGACCCTTTCCAAATAATAATCACATCGTCAATGTAACGCCGCCAGAGCACCAGGTTTTCCCTCCAGTCATGCCCAGACCACACAAATAGCTCTTCCTATCTGCGAACATAGGTGTTGGCATAACTGGGGGCATGACTGGAGGGAAAACCTGGTGTCGATCATGAAAGAACGCCTTTTTCCCCCTATTGCTACATCGACCATAGGCTCCGCTCGGCCAAGGGGGATGGAGCCCGGTCGGGATCAATAGTCCTCCATGACAGTGTCAGCCAAACCCACAAAGTCTCTATCTTCTCTTTCTCGTGGTCTCTGCGCTGCTGGGTAATACCTATCCCCATGAACGCTTCCTCTATTATTCCCACCATTTCCTCCAGGGCCTCCTCTTCCTCTCGCTCTGCCTCTATAATTATTACTATATCCTGCCCTTGTTCTATCTCTCTCATATTGTTCCCTCAGTAGACACTCACTTCTCCAATGCCCTTCTTCCTTACAGTATGCGCATTGGTTCCTACTTAAAGGCTCCCTATTCCACTTATTCTCGCTTTTCTCAGTTCCCCAATACACTTCATTTTCCCTTCTATCTGCACCCGCGATAGCTACTGCTAACATGTCTGCTTTCCTTTTCATCTTTCGCTCTTCTTCCTTTTTCGTCTCTGTCTCCCTATTCATATAAACCTTATTTGCTATCTCCATTAGTTGAGTTATAGACATCCCTACAAACCCTTCTAACTTTTGTAATTTTCTCTTTATATCTCCATAGGCCTGGCTGACAAAGGCAAAGAGTTAACCATCCGGGAATTCTCAGGAGCCTCTGGATTAAAGGGGGTATACAACCGGTATGCCTCCAATAATCGATCATAAAAGGCACTGGGCGACTCATCACATTTCTGCAATACCTCAGCCGTCCTTGACATATTGATCGCCCTTTTTCCTCCGGCTTTCATGCCAGCAATAATGGCGTCCCTGTAAGCTCTTAAACGGGCCATATCTGCGCCATTAACATTCCAATTCGGATCTGTGTTTGGATAATGGGCTGCGGCCCATGCTGCCAGGTTGGCCTGATTTTGAGTACGGGCCACTTCTTCCAGCGCTTTAATTGCCGCCTGATTTATCTGAGTTCTTTCCTCGTTATTAAACAATGTCATAAGTATTTTCTGGCAATCAGCCCAAGTGGGATTATGCGTCTGGATTATAGAGGTAATCAAATCTGTCATGGCTTCAGGTTTATCTGTGTAGGAGGAGTTATGGGTCTTCCAGTTGAATAAGTCAGTGGTGGTAAAGGGAACATAGACAAATACGGGATCAGCATGTTGTAACTGGCCCTCACCATTAATATGTGTCAGGCCCGGTGTCAGTCGGAGAGGCATTTGATAATGTCAGGGTTGGAGGGTACCGGTCAGTTGTCGGGTTAGTATGGGGCTTCGTTGACGAAGGTCAGTTATGGGTTCCGGTCGAGGGGTAGTAAGACGAGGGTGTAAAGGATCCTGCTATCCGTGCAGCGCTGATCCTTGTAGCGTCTCCCGAAATCCAAGCTGAAAAGAGTGAAGTAGTGATTATAGCTCCCAATTCCCCAAACATGAGTCGAGACTTCATGAAGGGGTAAAACTAATGTGTTTATTAATGGCCAAAATCAGCCCTTTTATGATGGTCTCCCATCATAAGCAAGGGAACTCCCACATGGGACCTTGTGGAAGACTGTAACAAAATATGCAGAACCAATCAGTATACAGTACAATTCTCATACACACCCACAGGAAGAGTGTAACCCCTCCTCTGTATCCTGGAGACAATTAACTTACCCCTCCTCTCTATCCTGGAGATAATTAGCTTAAGTGGTTGCAGAGAACCTAATTATCTCCGGGCAGAGAGAAACATGTGCTTTTTACCTTTTAACAAAACTGTATTAAAATCAATAACTCATGTTTCGCTGAACGAAGTCCCCATGTTCCACACACCCCCAGATAGCTTGGATCTGAGCGCATATTATAGGCGAATAGCGCTCAGATCCCACGAACACAGTTCTCAATAACGTCGAGTAAAGTTTAAGTTCACCAGCTGTAATGGAAGTTAAACTGCACGAACCCACATACGAGTGTAACAGGGGAAATGTACAATCCAAGCAAGTAAGGTGAATGATGTGATCCAGAGACAGAGGGCTCTGTCCCAAGTGCCTTAAGACTCCATGACTTAACGGGCCAGCATCCCAGGGTAAGAGGCTAGCAATCCGGCTCCTCCAAGAGATAGGGGGGCAGGGCAGTTTGTCACATGCAGACCCAGTGACAAAAGCCATTTTGTCACACATCTCCCCTTTTCCAAACGGACTAACAGGGTATCTGACCTCCTGCCGGTCAGTGCCCTTGTTAGTCCAGCAGCCCACCCACAAAACAGAAACAGCAGTACAGCCCTCCCACAATAACTGGTTACTACACCTGAGTGAGGGAAAAACTTGTCCATGTCCAGGTGCCTCACCACGGCTGTGTGGGGGACTGGTAGGCTGCCTTGGTGGGTGGCTGAGTGGGCAGAGACCAGTGGTACTCTGCCCTGGTACCAGCACTACTACGGGAGTAGTCTGGTTGAAACCTGGTTGCTGGAGACCGACTGTCTCCCCTTTAGCTGCACAGCTCTGCTGCTGGAGACCGACTGTCTCCCCTTTAGCTGCACAGCTCTGCTGCTGGAGACCGACTGTCTCCCCTTTAGCTGTACAGCTCTGCTGCTGGAGACCGACTGTCTCCCCTTTGGCTGTACAGCTCTGCTGCTGGAGACCGACTGTCTCCCCTTTAGCTGCACAACTCTGCTGCTGGAGACCGACTGTCTCCCCTTTAGCTGTACAGCTCTGCTGCTGGAGACCGACTGTCTCACCTTTAGCTGCACAGCTCTGCTGCTGGAGACCGACTGTCTCCCCTTTAGCTGCACAGCTCTGCTGCTGGAGACCGACTGTCTCCCCTTTAACTGTACAGCTCTGCTGCTGGAGACCGACTGTCTCCCCTTTGGCTGCACTGCTCTGCTGCTGGAGACCGACTGTCTCCCCTTTGGCTGCACTGCTCTGCTGCTGGATACCGACTGTCTCCCCTTTTCCTGCACAGCTCTGCTGCTGGAGACCGACTGTCTCCCCTTTAGCTGCACAGCTCTGCTGCTGGAGACCGACTGTCTTCCCTTTAGCTGTACAGCTCTGCTGCTGGAGACCGACTGTCTCCCCTTTGGCTGCACAGCTCTGCTGCTGGAGACCGACGGTCTCTACTCCTAATACAGTGTCCTGCTGCTGGGGAAAGGAGACCGAGCTCTCTATTCCCTGCTGGACACACTGCCACTGGGGAATGGAGACTAGGCTCCCAATTCCCTGCAGTACCGGTGAAGAGACCTCAGTCCCATCTTCACCTGCCGACTGTGGGTCCTCTCCGGACCAGTCTATGAGGTCCCCTACCTCTGCAGCTGGTAGCGGAGCAGGGTGTACCTCAGCCGGGTCTTGCCAGTGGTAGTGCTGCAGGTTAGGCTGTGAGTGGATCAAGCTGAACAGATGTTGGTAGCCCTGCTCCAGCTCCCACTCCCTTCTGACCAGGAATGTTAGATCTGCTCTCACCCCCCTTTCGGGAGGCCAATCGTGTAGGTCTCTCCTGTAGTCCATAAGGTCCCAGAATCTGGACTCTCCCGTGCTCCCAAAATCCATTTCGTCGAATGACTCCCATAATAGACCAGGGCCATTGTAATCCTCACCCTCGGGTCTGTGGTACTCCTCCGTCCAGGGAGCCTGCCGCACTGTGTCCCACCATAGTGCCGGGTATGCGTCCTCTAACCAGGTCTCCTGCCATACCAGGGTCTCGAGCTCCGACACCCACTCCTTCAGGGGCTCCTCCCCCAGCAGAGGCTTTCGCAGCGCCAATCGCATTCGCAACCTCTGCTCCTCGCTGGGGAGACTCTCGCTCCGTTGTCGCTGCATGTCCTCCATGGCCTCGTGCCATACGCCTTTCCGGGCTGCATCCCTGTAATCCGGGTGCTCCTCCTCATGGAACGCTGTCCAGGAACTAGCTGATTCCATGCTGCTGTAGCCAAGGGCACTGTACGAATACTAGCGTTGCCCTAATTATAAATCCATGGTACCGGTGTCGCTAGGATGCTATTCACTACTTGATTCGGTTCTGTATATCCATTCGGGAAAAAATCCCGCCGCTTGCCACCAGTGTAAAGGATCCTGCTATCCGTGCAGCGCTGATCCTTGCAGCGTCTCCCGAAATCCAAGCTGAACAGAGTGAAGTAGTGATTATAGCTCCCAATTCCCCAAACATGAGTCGAGACTTCATGAAGGGGTAAAACTAATGTGTTTATTAATGGCCAAAATCAGCCCTTTTATGATGGTCTCCCTGCAAGGGAACTCCCACATGGGACCTTGTGGAAGACTGTAACAAAATATGCAGAACCAATCAGTATACAGTACAATTCTTATACACACCCACAGGAAGAGTGTAACCCCTCCTCTGTATCCTGGAGACAATTAACTTACCCCTCCTCTCTATCCTGGAGATAATTAGCTTAAGTGGTTGCAGAGAACCTAATTATCTCCGGGCAGAGAGAAACATGTGCTTTTTACCTTTTAACAAAACTGTATTAAAATCAATCTCATGTTTCGCTGAACGAAGTCCCCATGTTCCACACCCCCCCAGATAGCTTGGATCTGAGCGCATATTATAGGCGAATAGCGCTCAGATCCCACGAACACAGTTCTCAATAACGTCGAGTAAAGTTTAAGTTCACCAGCTGTAATGGAAGTTAAACTGCACGAACCCACATACGACTGTAACAGGGGAAATGTACAATCCAAGCAAGTAAGGTGAATTATGTGATCCAGAGACAGAGGGCTCTGTCCCAAGTGCCTTAAGACCCCATGACTTAACGGGCCAGCATCCCAGGGTAAGAGGCTAGCAATCCGGCTCCTCCAAGAGATAGGGGGGCAGGGCAGTTTGTCACATGCAGACCCAGTGACAAAAGCCATTTTGTCACAGAGGGGAAGGGGACGCTTTTTCTTTACTGAAGGGAAGATTAGTAAGTAGAATATTCCGGGCCGGGCTGGGAGGAGCCTGACCAGGAACCAGAAATGACGCCAAATCTGGATAGGTGGGGTTATTAGGGGTAGGTACCGGAAGGGGAGGGTTTAAAGCAAGTGGGCTAGACTCTGAGCTAGAGGAGGGGGTAGGTGGAGACAACGGAGCAAGGGGAGTAGTATTACTAGCAGCGCCTCCTCTTCCTCTTCCTGTAGAGGAGGAGTAAGGGGGTGGCAGTGGGATCTCTGACTCAGGGGGCGTGTCCAGAATGGGCGTAATCACAGCCTTGGTGGACAAACGAGTTCTGGCCAACAGGAGGCGACATTGCTCCTCGTTGCATACCCTGATCCATTTTGGCAAGTCATCTACGGCCCGCTTCCAACAATCAATATACGGAAACTGGCAGTAAATTTCAGGCCTACCCGATACAGCCACGTGAACGCGCTGCACCAGATTAGGATCAAGACTACCACGTGGAGGCCATGCAGCCACCAGGGTAGGCCATTCCCTACTACATAAAGTAGTCAGGCGTGTTGGGGACATCTTTACTCCAAAATCATGTACATTGTATCCCTTTTTAAAGTTCTTTAACATGCATTCTAAGGGATCAATCTTTGAATCCGACGCACCCATACTTAGCAACGGAGCGTCGTCTCCAATAGAAGCAAAACAAGCACACTTCCAACGGTCACACCCGTTCCCCTTGGCAACAGCACCACGTGGTACGGTTACTAGGCCAAACGTACACAACAAAACATACAGGGAATTCCTGTACACACACAGCTGTTACACCAGTCACTAAACAACTATTACTGTACCTTTTGGTGAAACTATACAATCACCCACGTTATAATTCTCAGTATTTAAATTACCCGTCTATAACATGCCCTAGTAACATTGTCTTTACAAACAGTAGTTATAGTACGGTTAGCATTGGTTAAAGTACAATTTTTAAAGTCACAGTTCAGTTAGTAGTGGTTATGATGTTAAACATACAACATGAACGACAGTTATTAGTGGTTATTTACAGTATCAGTAATTATAATACATGGTTATGGTACCGTGCGCTATGATACAGTTACACACTATTCACACTCTCGCTAGACGGCAGAGCTCACGCTATCTAGTAAGATATACACTCTACTACAATAAGTTTTAACACATTTACAGTTTCCCAACTAATCTATTGGCAAGTACCTCGAGGGACTACCTAAAACTATTTACATCCGTTTTGGTTAGCCGTCGCTGCCCAAGCACCACATATAGCGAACTAGAGGGCGGAATTTACAACAGAACCCTCTTGATCTATCTACTCTATCAATAGTCTAGTGGGTTCCAAATTTACACGCCTTCCCACTTAGCCAAGATGGGTTGAGATCTAGCGGACAGAATATACAACAGGCTCCGCTTAGTCTCCCGGTCCCTCCGACCTAGCGAACGAAATATACACCCTAGATACGCTAGTCTAGACAAGACACCGGTGTCCGGCTTGGGCTATTTACACAGGACCCAGCCTGACTCCAAACCAAGATGAAACGAGCTGACTACAGGGTGTTTAATTACGAGCGGTGCGCCTTCGCTCCTTCCCTCAACTTGAGGGGGCCAATTCCATACACAATTCCAGATACAAACCCCTTATGGGCCTACCGCACAATCGGTATCCAATACCCCTAGTGGGTCCACCGTCTAAAACAGTAGTCGTCTTACCTCCTTGTTCCTAAACCTGAGTTCACACTCATCGACGGGGGCACCCCAGCACTTACTATGTAGAGGTCGATGATCTCCTGGACAACAGACCAGTGGTGCCGAGACGAAGGGAGGTCCACGCAAAAGATCAGGGGTGCAGCCGTAGAGAGCGTGGGCAAAGATAGACCGTCTCACGCCTCTGTTTCTCAGCTACCGTTGAACGATGAGATTCCCGGCCAATGCACCAAATGATACCGGAGAAACTGACGGAAGCCAAGCACAGAGAGATGGACACAGGTTTCTTCAGGTAGGAAGAGATCTTTATTCGATTCACCGACCGGGACTCAGAGGGACTAATGTCACCAAAAACAGCTACAATCTGAGTCCTGATCGTACAGTGTAGGTCCCTAATATAGCATATAGCTCCTCCTAGAAAAAAAGGAAGCACCGAAGTGCTGAGGTTCCCAGCTAGTGGGAACAAGAGTGTGTCTGCAGAACTGATAGGGGATAACCCTTGTGTTTGTACATAGACTAGAAAATGGTGATCGCATGATCCGTAGGCTTGGATGGCCTTGGGAGCGCTAAGGGGTAGTTCTGCAGAAGTTGTTCTGCCTTAGGTACCAATCTTAAAAAATAACTTTATTATGGGCATCATAAACTTAATGATCCCTGAAAAATGAAAATAAAACTTAATGCACCAACACCACTAAGGATAAAATATTGGGGGTGGGGAGGACGATATAATCTGTGGAAATATCCCAGATCCAAAGGTAGTAATGCTAATGGAGTCTTAAGGGAAATGAGACTGCGTGACAAATAGCTGTGTAAGTATCACAAAATGTCACAAACGCAGGGTAATCCCAAGGCTCCAAGAAAAGAGTGAGAGTCCTGCAGTAGCAACTAAAGTGTGATTCAGTAATTGCATGAAAGAGGAGTATCCCTGGGATAACAGCTGTATCCCTGCCACTTCATACAATGAGCTAGTGCACAGTGAAATGGATCTATCTGTAGAGATCCTACTGTGTATACAGTGCTCATGTGATGGCTGTGGAACAAAGCAGATACTCTTCTAGAATCACACTGCTGGCTGGTTCAATCACTTGATAGAGTTTGCAAGTGTATCATACACTGAATACAGTTGTAGAGAACCTGCTGTGTATGCAGGGCTTGGTACAAATCACCTCTCTGTGTTGCTGTAAAGGAAAAAAGGATTCTACTCTGAAAGCATACTACTGGTTCGTTCTAACTGATGGTTAGTTACCAAAGCTGCCCATTCCCCCTACACCAAAGTTCACATCAAACGTGCATAAGCTAAAAAAACGGACCTAACGTACGTTTCGGCGCTGCCAAAGCGCCTTTGTCAAAGGTAAACCAGGTACTGAGACAGTTGGCGTTTAAGTACGCCCTGTGAACGGTCCAGCAACCAATCGTAGTGAGAGGTGTGACTCCTCTATGCGCGCCAAGCCAACACGCTGTGCGAGCTGTCAGTCACCATGTAGGTCCGCCCACGTGGGTGTAGACGGGGCGGGACCTGTGAGCGGCGAACGTGTCGGCAGAGAGAGTGTTATTATTGAGTGATAACACTGCGACCCATCTTACGCGAGTGCGATCTTTTGTAATCCCCTGACAAGCACCATTATGTGTAGGGAAGTAGTATGATCGCACAAGCTAAGTATAGTGATACATATCATGTCAAAAGAGTCTGGGATGCCCAGATGAAGTGCATGAGTATCAGTTATCATCTAGATGGATTATGTGGAGACTAAGATGGAAATTAAAGGCATCCTCCCCTAACAGTCACCATTATGTATAGGAGGTGGAATGATCGCACCAGCTGGGTATATTGATACATATCATGTCTAAAGAGAAGTACATGAGTATCAGTTATCATCTAGATGGATTGTGTGGAGACTGAGCTGGACATAAAAGGCATAGAAGCCCTATTTGAATGTTGAATAGGACTTAAAGAGAGCTGTGCAGAGTTATTCAGGTCTGAAGATACATCTATGGGAACAATTCCATCCCACTATAGATGATGAGTGCCAAAAGATGAAGTCTCACCATTCATGGTCCATTGTGTAAGATCACTACAGACTAAATTTTACTTAGAGAAAAGAAATATCCAGTTGATGTGCTCAGTCAATGTATGATCTATGGTTGTATACTGCTGGTGGTTTGGTGGTACCTAGGTTAAATGTGCTCAGTCAATGTATGAACTATGGTTGTATACTGCTGGTGGTTTGGTGGTACCTGGTTAAATAGGGATCATAGTGTATAGAAAGAAATGATTAAAATAAAGAGAGACTTAAGGTCAGAACATTACTGCACATTGACTATATACATATTTACAGAGATAGAACATCATGTGTCTATAAAAGGGGTGAAGGTGAAGCCTTCATTCAGACCTCTGGGGGCTAGCGTGTCCAGCTTAAAAATCCAGTAGCATTCCCTCCTTTTGAGGGTCTGATCTAGGTCACCCCCTCTTTTGCCTAACTGAATTTTTTCAATGCCCGCAAATTTGATGCACTTTGGGGTATCAATATGATTGTTTCTGATATGCCTGGCCACTGGTGTGTCCCTATTGGAGGTCACGGAGTGGATGTGTTCCATGATACGTCTTTTGAAGGGGCGTATAGTCTTGCCCACATATTTCATGCCGCATTTGCATGTGAGTAGGTAAACCATACCAAGGGTGTTGCAATTGAAAAACTGTTTTATGGGGATTTCTATGGAGTTGCTAGAGTCAAAGATAGTTTTTGATCCTTTTGCTATGTGTACACATGCGACACATCTTCCACACTGATAGGTGCCTTGTATCTTCATCCAGGTGCTGTTTTTCTTTTTTGGTGCCGAAAAATGGCTGGGTACCAATATTTCTTTCATATTTTTACCCCGTCTGGCTGTTATTGATACTTTGGTAGTAATTACTTCCCTGAGATGTGGATCCTCAGTAAGTAACGGCCAGAAACGCCCCATCACCTTCTTCACTTCATTCCATCCCGCATCATAACTTGCTATGCATCTTATAGCTTTCTTGGGGTCCTCTTTGGGCTTATTGGTGAGTAATTCTTCTCGTTCAAGGTTAAGTGCTCTCTGGTAGGCGTGTTTTAGGCACCTATTCGGATAGCCTCTCTGTTTGAATCTTTTGCGCAAATCTGCGGCCTGGATTTTGAAGTCATCAATGGATGAGCAGTTTCTTCTTAATCTCAAGTACTGTCCCACTGGAATTCCTCTTTTGAGAGGGATAGGGTGGTGGCTCTCCCATCGTAGCATGTTGTTTGTAGATGTGGGCTTACGATAGAGGGTAGTCTCTATACCAAGGTCCTTGGTTATCCTTAGAGTGCAGTCTAAGAAGTTGAGTGTCTGATCCCCAAATTCCATGGTGAATCTTAAGTTGAGATTGTTCGTGTTTAGTGTTTCTACGAACGTTTCAAAGAGTGGTTGGGTGCCTGTCCAGATGATTAGGATATCATCAATGTACCTTTTCCACAGGAAGATACATTCAGTGAACCTGGTATGGGTATTGGTGAAGACTATTTCTCTCTCCCACCATCCCAGGTGCAGGTTAGCATACGATGGGGCACAAGACGTCCCCATCGCAGTCCCCTGCACCTGGTGATAGTATCTGTTTTGGAAGAGGAAAAAGTTGTGTGTGAGGATGAACTTTAACAAATCCAACACAAAGGTAGTATGTGTGTCATGCTCTACCCCTCTTGTCTTAAGATAATACTCAATATGATCCAGGCCACTTGAGTGTGGTATGGAGGAGTAAAGGGCTTCCACGTCTAGGCTGCAGAGGGTTGCTCCCTCTGGTACCTTGATGGTTGCTAGGCATTTAAGGGTATCTTTTGTATCTTTCAGGTATGATGGTAGACTTTCTACAAATGGTCGTAGAATTCTGTCTACATAGATACTACCCTTGCTGGTAAAGTTATTAGTGCCTGAGACAATTGGTCTAGCTGTCAGGGTTTCTTGCTGCTTGTGGATTTTTGGAAGGCAGTAGAACGTGGAGATCGTAGGGTATTTTATAAATACACTGCTATATTCTTCCTTTGATAGTACACCCAGGTCAAAGGCTCGATCAAGGAGGGTCTTATATTCACTTTGATATTTAACAGAGGGATCTGTGGTCAATAGCTTGTAGGTCCTATTATCGTGTAGGATAGCTTCGACCAGCTGTATATAGTGTTGCCTGTTTAGAATGACGATGTTGCCGCCTTTATCAGCAGGCTTAACTATGATTTTCTCGTTGTCCCTGAGTTCACATAATGCCCTCCATTCCCTCCCGGGTAGATTACCCCTGGGTTTAATTTTCAGCATATCTGTATTGATAGCTTTGATCATACTGGTAGTGGAGTCTATGAATGATTCAATGTTAGTGAATTCTCTCAGGTTGGGAGTAAACTTACTCTTTGAGCGTAAATCAGTGTAGGGTACTGTGTGGTTGGTATCACTATCTTCTAGAAGAGACACCAGTTCCTGAAGGCACTGGTATTCCCTAGAATTAAAGCCAAATTCCTTGGCTTTTTTGTCATCCTTTTGCTTAACCCCTTAAGGACCCATGACGGAAATATTCCATCATGATTCCCTTTTATTTCTGAAGTTGTGTCCTTAAGGGGTTAAAGAACTTATGGAGGGCTAGCTTCCTCCCGAAAAGGTTAATATCCTTTATCCATTGGAAGTGATTAAATGGGGGAATTGGGACGAAAGAAAGCCCTCTAAGTAATACCTTTGTTTGTAAAGGAGTCAAAATGATCTCAGATAGATTCACAACCCTTCTATCATCCTCTAGTATCGTCTGCGTGCACGCCCTCTGTAGCGGGTCTGCCTCTGAGTTTGAACATCCCCCTCTCGGGGGGCTGTCCTAAAAAAGCCACCCCTTTCTTTAGGATTCCCTTACTAGATTGCGGATTAATGCTGCCTGTTGGGGCTGTGACTTGTTCGTTATCAGTGTCAGATGTCTCATAGTCAGAGGTCATATAGTGGTCTGAATCTGGCCTCGTTGTTTTTTTGAAACGTCTATATACCTTCCCCTTTTTGTAATCGTCATTATCCCTGACGAATTTACCATGTTTGCGCCTTTTAACGTTACTCTGGTATTTGTTGAGATTCTGTTGGAGTCTTTGTTCCTGTACAGTGAACGAGGGATCGTCTTTGGAGCTCTGTGTCCCTTCGACTGCTATATTGACTTTATCATTGACTACTTTTAACCTCTCTGATTCGAACCTGAGCAAAATGTCCATGAATTTTTTCGAGCAAGAGTCAGCTGTCTCCTCCCATTCCTTCAACAGGAGAGGGTCGTCTAGTTCTACGTTAGGGGTGGTTTGAATTCTCAATCATCTAGGTATCATTGCTTTGCTTAGATACTTTTGTAATGAAGTCACCTCCCACCCTAACCTGATTTGTTGTTTACAAAGGTTCGAAAGGGTCCTAAACTTGGCATTTATGTTGTCTTGCTCAGGTAGATACGTCACGTCTTTGTCAGAGAATACTGAATCAATGTCCGTACACCACTTATTGGACTCCTTCAACTGAGAAAGAAAGTTAGTCATGATGTTCAATTGTCTGTAGTTGTAATTTGAATGTGACCGCACAAACCACCAGCAGTATACAACCATAGATCATACATTGACTGAGCACATCAATTGGATATTTCTTTTCTCTAAGTAAAATTTAGTCTGTAGTGATCTTACACAATGGACCATGAATGGTGAGACTTCATCTTTTGGCACTCATCATCTATAGTGGGATGGAATTGTTCCCATAGATGTATCTTCAGACCTGAACAACTCTGCACAGCTCTCTTTAAGTCCTATTCAACATTCAAATAGGGCTTCTATGCCTTTTATGTCCAGCTCAGTCTCCACACAATCCATCTAGATGATAACTGATACTCATTTACTTCTCTTTAGACATGATATGTATCAATATACCCAGCTGGTGCGATCATTCCACCTCCCTATACATAATGGTGACTGTTAGGGGAGGATGCCTTTAATTTCCAGCTTAGTCTCCACATAATCCATCTAGATGATAACTGATACTCATGCACTTCATCTGGGCATCCCAGACTCTTTTGACATGATATGTATCACTATACTTAGCTTGTGCGATCATACTACTTCCCTACACATAATGGTGCTTGTCAGGGGATTACAAAAGATCGCACTCACGTAAGATGGGTCGCAGTGTTATCACTCAATAATAACACTCTCTCTGCCGACACTTTCGCCGCTCACAGGTCCCGCCCCGTATACACCCACGTGGGCGGACCTACATGGTGACTGGCAGCTTGCACAGCGTGTTGGCTTGGCGCGCATAGAGGAGTCACACCTCTCACTATGATTGGTTGCTGGACCGTTCACAGGGCGTACTTAAACGCCAACTGTCTCAGTACCTGGTTTACCTTTGACAAAGGCGCTTTGGCAGCGCCGAAACGTACGTTAGGTCCGTTTTTTTAGCTTATGCACGTTTGATGTGAACTTTGGTGTAGGGGGAATGGGCAGCTTTGGTAACTAACCATCAGTTAGAACGAACCAGTAGTATGCTTTCAGAGTAGAATCCTTTTTTCCTTTACAGCAACACAGAGAGGTGATTTGTACCAAGCCCTGCATACACAGCAGGTTCTCTACAACTGTATTCAGTGTATGATACACTTGCAAACTCTATCAAGTGATTGAACCAGCCAGCAGTGTGATTCTAGAAGAGTATCTGCTTTGTTCCACAGCCATCACATGAGCACTGTATACACAGTAGGATCTCTACAGATAGATCCATTTCACTGTGCACTAGCTCATTGTATGAAGTGACAGGGATACAGCTGTTATCCCAGGGATACTCCTCTTTCATGCAATTACTGAATCACACTTTAGTTGCTACTGCAGGACTCTCACTCTTTTCTTGGAGCCTTGGGATTACCCTGCGTTTGTGACATTTTGTGATACTCACACAGCTATTTGTCACGCAGTCTCATTTCCCTTAAGACTCCATTAGCATTACTACCTTTGGATCTGGGATATTTCCACAGATTATATCGTCCTCCCCACCCCCAATATTTTATCCTTAGTGGTGTTGGTGCATTAAGTTTTATTTTCATTTTTCAGGGATCATTAAGTTTATGATGCCCATAATAAAGTTATTTTTTAAGATTGGTACCTAAGGCAGAACAACTTCTGCAGAACTACCCCTTAGCGCTCCCAAGGCCATCCAAGCCTACGGATCACGCTATCACTATAGCTCCTCCTATAATCAGTTCCACCTACATGTACTCTAACCCAATCAACAGAATAAAGACTAACTTCCTGTTTGACCACTTGGCTTGCCCAGCACAATGGAGGAGGGGAATACCCGTATATCCTGTATTCCTGCACATGCTCCTTACACTACTGATTGTATCGTTGCCACGTGCAACCAACCGACCGATACATCAGCATATGCACGTGCACATACCACGTGGCAATCTCGGCCTACTAAATTTATTTTTACCGAGATTCCACCACAGAACTACTTCCGATTTGAAAACAGATTGTACATGCAAATGTCAGGAACTTCTACAGGTGCTGCAATGTATGCCAATGGCTTCATTTATCAAACTGAGACGACACATATCCTACAGCCATTCAAAAAAAATGGTTATTTTCTCATCATAGATGACATCATTGGGGGGGGGGGGTAAAATTGACGATGTCACTACAGCAATTGAGAAAATCAATGGCTTGAAAACACCAATTCAACTAACAATGTCAGCAAGGTATGAAGCAATAGACTTTCTGGATGTGAGAAAGCCTTCGCTCCTTCCCTCAACTTGAGGGGGCCAATTCCATACACAATTCCAGATACAAACCCTTATGGGCCTACCGCACAATCGGTATCCAATACCCCTAGTGGGTCCACCGTCTAAAACAGTAGTCGTCTTACCTCCTCGTTCCTAAACCTGAGTTCACACTCATCGACGGGGGCACCCCAGCACTTACTATGTAGAGGTCGATGATCTCCTGGACAACAGACCAGTGGTGCCGAGACGAAGGGAGGTCCACGCAAAAGATCAGGGGTGCAGCCGTAGAGAGCGTGGGCAAAGATAGACCGTCTCACGCCTCTGTTTCTCAGCTACCGTTGAACGATGAGATTCCCGGCCAATGCACCAAATGATACCGGAGAAACTGACGGAAGCCAAGCACAGAGAGATGGACACAGGTTTCTTCAGGTAGGAAGAGATCTTTATTCGATTCACCGACCGGGACTCAGAGGGACTAATGTCACCAAAAACAGCTACAATCTGAGTCCTGATCATACAGTGTAGGTCCCTAATATAGCATATAGCTCCTCCTTTAATCAGTTCCACCTACATGTACTCTGACCCAATCAACAGAATAAAGACTAACTTCCTGTTTGACCACTTGGCTTGCCCAGCACAATGGAGGAGGGGAATACTCGTATATCCTGTATTCCTGCACATGCTCCTTACACTACTGATTGTATCGTTGCCACGTGCAACCAACCGACCGATACATCAGCATATGCACGTGCACATACCACGTGGCAATCTCGGCCTACTAAATTAATTTTTACCAAAATTCCACCACAGAACTACTTCCGATTTGAAAACAGATTGTACATGCAAATGTCAGGAACTTCTACAGGTGCTGCAATGTATGCCAATGGCTTCATTTATCAAACTGAGACGACACATATCCTACAGCCATTCAAAAAAAATGGTTATTTTCGCATCATAGATGACATCATGGGGGGGGGGGGGTAAAATTGACGATGTCACTACAGCAATTGAGAAAATCAATGGCTTGAAAACACCAATTCAACTAACAATGTCAGCAAGGTATGAAGCAATAGACTTTCTGGATGTGAGAAATTCCAGAAATCATAATAAATTGGCTTACACATTATTTACCAAACCGACTGACAGAAAAACAAGCTTACATATGTCCAGCTTCCATCTAAGACATTTAAAACAGTCTTTACCACATTTGTAGTTCTTGTGAATTCTAAGAAATAACAACAGCAAAACAACAGCAGATGTTCAGCTCTGTGAGATGTGGACTACGTTCGCACAAAAAGGTAACAATGAGCCAACTTTACAAAGGGCTCTGTCTTGAACGATGTTATAAATAAAATCTGAAAAACAAGATTAAAGATACCACCTTTACAACTATTACATCAAGTTTGAACAATACCATATATAAAAATTGGAACACTGTTGCAAATGACACTACCTTATCAGAATGCTTTTGCCATACTCCTGAGCTAAATTACCTTGTATACGGCTTATAGACCGCAGTATAAATATATTGCAAGAAAGAATTGTCAATATAATAAAATATAGTGATACAAATAAATAGATAGACACTTATAGAGTCCTACTAAAAATACCAAACTTAAACGATCCTAGAAATCAGTCCATAATATGTAGCATAAGGGTTAATATAATCCCACTCTGTGTATAGAGACACAGAGTAGCGTAATACAGTAGTAGTTGTATACAGGAAGGTACCCAAATGCCAAATTGATCTGTTTTACTGAAAAATGGATAAAGTATATATTAGTAAAAATCTAGAAAATGGTTGCTCCCACTTAGCAAAATGTTTCACTAGTGCCTAGAAGTAAAAATAAAAATACAGTACTCACTGTAAACTGGAACTTTTAATAAATTGTAAGATTAAAGGGATCCTATAGTGCCGGGAAAACAAAGCCGTTTTTGTGGAACTATCGGGTTAATAGGTCCCCACCCTCCTCAACCCCTCCCGCATGGATGAAGGGGTTAAAACCCCTTCAACCACTTACCTGAATCCAGCGCCGATGTCCCTGGGTGCTGGGGCAGGCTTCACCCACGCTCCTCCCCCGCAGACGTCAGCCGGCGGGGGAGAACTAATGCGCATGCAATGGCCATGCGTGCATTAGACCTCTCCATAGGAAAGCATTATTCAATGCTTTCCTACTGGGAAAATCTGATGCTGGAAGTCCGTGAGGTTCGTTTGGATTCCAGAAGCCCTTTAGTGGCTCTCTGGTAGACAGTCACTGGGAGCAGACTTAGAGCTGCAATGTAAACATTGCAGGTCTCTGGAACTGCAATGTTTTACTTTGCAGCACTAAGTGCAAAAGGGTCACAGCACCCAGACCATTTCAATTCGTTGAAGTGGTCTGGGTGCTTAAACTCTCCCTTTAAAAACACTCACAAAGTGAATATGAATCAATGCAAAATTGGCTCAATAGCTTACAACCAAACTTGATTCTGTGATCCTTAGGATGGATGGGATCTGTAGGAGCTGCAGTCTATGCTGTGTGTATGCCGCTGGTGAGCTCGGCGTGCGTTCCACCCGAAGCCTCACTCCAAAGTCCAACTCTCAGATCTCGTAGACCAGTTTCCGGTCTACGAGAGCAGCAAGTAGTGGTGCTTTGCAGTTAGCTTCCTAATGTTCAATGCCTATATATATATATATATATATATATATATACACACACACAAACCAAATACACAATCCAGCACACTTGCTCATTCACTAAACAACGATTTCAAGTCTCACAGTGTTTTAAAAACACCTCACCTAGGCAAAAAATAATGGGGGTTTAGTTACAGTATATTATCATATATTGCATATGCCTGCCACAACGTCAATGTACTTCATTCTTGGCAGGTCCTATTCTAGCTGCTTAATACCTGCTCTTATGAGATCGATCCACTTACTTGGGAAATTCTTCCTCCTAGGACTCTCTGCAGGTCAAGGTTAAATAGGACCCTTAAACGAGGCACCTGTGCCAAACCAAGGATTTATTATAAAAATAAATTAAACCAAGGATGACTAGGGCTGCCTTCACCTGAACATGCATACATTATAGGGTGCTGCTGGGGCCATATATAATAATCTTGCACTCCATAAAAACAAAATTTCTTAGCCTGGTGCTTGTCAAGCAAAATACAAAAACTTAACAAATGAAAGCACTCTCGGGACTTGTAAAAATAAAACTTAAAACTTAAGTCATATTGCCTTACATCAAAAAAGGTCAATGGGTCGAAGTTTCAGTATGGTAAACATGATGTAATAATTTAGCTAAATAAGGGGTGAGGAGGGTGGATCACTTGAAACGGAATGGCCCAATTAAGAGGGGGGATAGGGTTTATATCGGGCAAACACCTACGAAAAATACAGGCTTTTGACTTTAAACTTGTAGTCAGAAACATGATAGTTATATGAAACAGTAGAATGGGGTGATAGTAGAAAGTGGTAAAAGTTGGCAGTGGTGTTACAGGGTAGGCCTGTAAATATAGAGGGCAAACAATGTTAAAGGAAGAAACACACTTTATTGCATAGCTCATATGGCTAAACTTTTTCCTGAGCTCTTGTGAAGAAAATGGACTTTATCCGACCTTTTCTTCTATTTTTATGTGTTTGTTAAATTTTTTTCTGCCTAAAATTGGTTATTAGTTCGGCAGTTTGAAACTACCTAACCCCGACCCCCTCCTGGCTTGTTATGTTCAAAAGCACCGTCAATTAAGTGTTCCCTGGGTGGCCGCTGTTCATATAGCCGAACGCCACGTGGAAAAGAAAATGGCGGCCATCTTGTTCGCACAAGGAGAGTCAGCGGGACTTGGTCGACGAGTGTCTGGAACTAAAATCGGACACTCGACCGCACGAACCACCGCTGAAAACTACCGAACTCCCGCTTCTCCTACTTACCGAACAGCCAGAAGAGCGGCATTCGGTAGTTATGTTCATACAAACCAGGGGAACAATCGCTACTATGAGCCAGGAGGATATATTCGGTATTTTGACCGCTTTTCGCCTTTTTCCCAATTGACCGACCGCACACGCTGAATTCGTGGAACTGTTTTGGGCAGGAGCCTCGTGTGTGGTCGGTAAAACAGGACTTCCACACTTTTCAAGAACCCCTGAACCGATCTGGGTGAAATTTTGGATATGTTTGCCTCCCAGATCGGGGCTATCAGGGGATATGTATTTTGTGGGGATACCTTGTGGGGAAAGGGGTGTTCTAACTTTTGGGGAAAATGTGTGCCCTTTGCCTGGAGATAATTGATTTATTCCTTAACTTATCTCAATATCTCCCAGGCAGAGGGAGGGCGTGTATTAGTAAAATACTGTACAGTGATTGGTGAATGTATTTGTTTGTTCTGGGACGTCCTCTTGCAGGAGGATCCCCCATAAAAGCCAGCCTGTTTCAATAAAGCTCAGTTCTGTTACACCCTTCATGAAGTCTTGGCTCATGTTTCGGAGGAATACACTATTCACTGGGAAGCATTGTCTTGGAAGCTGCCCCCCTGCTAGAGCTATAATCACTAATGCTCAGCGGTTGGGAAAGGAACAGAAGACCGCAGCACCATAACCACTGCAGGTCTTAAAAGCTCTGTTTTAGGTTGAGGATTTCCATCTCCCCAGTCTTTTGATAATATGAACTGGTATGTCCATGCTGGAGGCTGCAGATGCTGCACCAATCCTAAATGAGTGTCCAGAAAAGGAAGATAGATTGTGACCCAATCTCAGTAGTAATTTCCTAATGTAGAACACAAACTTGGAGGTAGTAAGTGGATGGGCATGAAATAATTGTAAATGAGAATTAGGGCTGTTGACTGTAAGCAGGTATGAACCCAATACTTTAACAGGACAGCAATCGTTGCCTGTGGGAAATAATATGATCGTGGATGGCTGGTTGGACTGCTTAGTTTTGGACATTTGTAGGGTGAGAATGTAGTGGTCATCGTGTTTAATGATGTTGGAAGTTTTGAGGCTTATGTTGGCCTCGGATTGTCATACCACTGTAAATTCTCTAGATCTTAAAGGGACACTATAGTCACCTGAACAACTTTAACTTAATGAAGCAGTTTTGGTGTATAGAACATGCCCCTGCAGCCTCCCTGCTCAATCCTCTGCCATTTAGGAGTTAAATCCCTTTATTTATGAACCCTAG
This sequence comes from Pelobates fuscus, assembly GCF_036172605.1. NCBI lineage: Eukaryota > Metazoa > Chordata > Amphibia > Anura > Pelobatidae > Pelobates > Pelobates fuscus. The sequence continues at coordinate 298,176,263 of NC_086321.1, read as the reverse complement.
TCACACCTCCCTACATGTGACTTGCACAGCCTTCCATAAACACTTCCTGTAAAGAGAACCCTATTTAGACTTTCTTTATTGCAAGTTCTGTTTAATTAAGATTTTCTTATCCCCTGCTATGTTAATAGCTTGCTAGACCCTGCAAGAGCCTCCTGTATATGATTAAAGTTTAATTTAGAGATTGAGATACAATTATCTAAGGTAAATTACATGTGTTTGAAAGTGAAACCAGTTTTTTTTTTTTCATGCAGGCTCTGTCAATCATAGCCAGGGGAGGTGTGGCTAGGGCTGCATAAACAGAAACAAAGTGATTTAACTCCTAAATGACAGTGAATTGAGCAGTGACATTGCAGGGGAATGATCTATACACTAAAAATGCTTTATTTAGCTTAAGTAATTTAGGTGACTATAGTGTTCCTTTAAGAAACAGTAGAAGGCGATGTAAATGGCTGCCTTAATTACGTAATTTGTGTGGCTTTCGAATGGGTTTGTGACCAGTAAATTGGAGAGGTCTCTAAATATGGGTCCGTCAATGAATATTCTGATGAAAGTAGGAGGTCTATCTGATTTCTTAATGCCTTTAAGGATGATTTTAATGGGATATGAGTTGAGAAAGAGGGTGTGATTAGGGTATGTGGTGAGGACATGATGTTGGACTCCTTTAAGCTAAAGTTTAATTTTGGTCTTGATGAAGTAGTTCTCCTGCAGGTGGAACTCCATGGTAAACCTGCGGAATACCACTAATGCCCTGTCGTACTCTGTTTTGGTATTGTCCGATAGAGCGGTACCGGAAATTGACCGAGCATTGGTCATCAAATTGGTTAATCCATAACCAGCTCTTGAAATACAGGAGTTCGGGACAAGTGCTTGTTGGCAGTGGAATGGATCTCGAAAAACTCTTGAAAATAAGATCGGGACAAGACATCAGCTTCAGTTTTAGCCACTCCTGGGGTGTATTCACATATAAGGTAAAACTGCAACTTTCGGTAAGCCAAGTCAATTTTCAGAGCAACCGGATGGTGGTGTCAGGGTACCTGAAGTCTCTACCTCTGAGAGAGGTAGAGACTTAGAAGTTTATCCGTCCAAAAGGGCTGTTTCCTCCGTTCCTCGCGGTCCTCCCGGCCATTTACACGCCGGCCGCGAGGGATCCACTTCCTTTTGTAACACGACGCCCAGCAGTCGACGTCATGACGCCAACCCGGACCGACCTGTCACTCAATTGTCTGGAAACTAATCAGGACTCGTCGGAGGCGTGTTTACTCTCCTGAGCCAGGGTATTTAACAGTGCTTCTTCCATTTGCTCATTGCCCTGTCGTGGTTCTAGCCTGTCTAGTCACCCAGCGCTCTTGTATTCCAGTTATCCTTTTGGTTCCGACCCGGCTTGTTTGTATTACTCTGCTTATCTCTGTTACCCTTTGACTCGGCTTGTTCCTCGCTTACCTGTCTTCTCGTTCCCTCGACCTCGGCTTGCCTTTGACCATTCTCTCTATCTCCGTACGTTAGTCCGGCCATTCTAAGGTCCGGTATACGTACCTTTCTACTGTCTGTACTCTGCGTGTTGGATCCCTGTCCCGATCCTGACAGGTGGTCAAAGAAGAAGAACGCCCTTCATTGATTATCTTGCATGCCCCCAAGTTGCCATCAAGTTGTTGGAGAAACATTTGACTGCCTTGCCGGACCAAAGATGACCCCAGTACATGATAGGTTACAGGTGAGATGTCAGTCATAGAGTTTCACATTCGCTGACGGTACTCACCTTTCCCAGGGCATCCGCAATGCCCTGGAGGTCAGTCTGCAGCGGTTATAGTATATACAAACAACTGGTGAGTGGGGGTTCAAGTGCGGATATGTGCAGGCAGCCTCTGAATATAGGGTCACTCCCAACCCTCTAAATCACAGAAAAGAGAAAAATAAAAGGAACCAGGATGCCACAATCACTACAGTATATTTATAATTACCAGCTGGAATGTGGAAATCTTATAAAAAGAGAAAAAACATAAAAGTGACACCGTAACCTTTAATAAACATACAATGTATATAGAGTTTCAAACACACTCACATAGAGAAGTGGCACATAATAATTAAATTAAGGCAAAAGTCCCACCGTGTCCTATAGGTGCAGTTCAGTCCACAATGGAAATTGTTCTATAGGCCCAAAGGTCAGAACTGCTGCTGCTTGACTTCTGGACTCATTCTTTCACCTCGCCTTACTGCTGCTCGGCGCATTTCGTTTCAGGAGACTTCCTCAGGAGCTTGCTACGGTTATAGCGCCTGTGGCTGCTGCACCCCAGTCTGCATCTTGTGCACCTTGTTTCAAAGCAAGGAAACACAGAGTGATTGCTCCAGCATTCCAAGATGCCAGCCGCTGCATGAGGAAACTGGTCTGCAGGTTAGAGGATGGAGGAGGTGTGGCTGAGGGGCTGAGCCAGGACAATGATGCATCCAAGATGGTGCTGAGTCCCACAGTGAGCCACATTGATCTCAGGTAACCCCTCCTACAGGTGAGACCAGGTTATGTGATTGAGACACTCCTTTATAAGCAGAGCACACCTTTCAGTTTGTGCTTCATTGTTTTGTTGCCTGCCTCAAGAATCCTAGCGTTTGTTTCCTTGTGTTTCCTACCCTTGCTGGTTTCCTGACTTTGCCTGCTCTCTGAATTTAGCTGATTACCGCCTGCCCTGACCTCTGGACCGTCTGACTCTGATTTCTGCCTGACCCTTCTTCAGATACCTTTGAGTTGGATTTTTTTGTTATTTTTATTAAAGCCCCCATGCCATCACTGAATTAACAGAATCCTGTTCTCAACCTCAGGATCTCTGTAGATCGTTCTTGTAAAGGAGAGCTGTTACTGCACCTGAGTTCCAGCACTGAACACGACACCAGTGATTTGTTACAATGAGGGAATGGAAATTGAGATCCATTGAGGAGGAAGCTATTCCATATGTATAGGTCGGATCTGACCAGGGGAATCGAGGATTAGAGGTGCCGTCATCAGGCAGCAGGCAGAGAAGCCTGGAGATGAAGAATCTACCCTGCAAGTGCACTTTTAATAATAAATTTGTTTGTACATTCCATCTGCACTATATTTCTTTTATGTTTATTCCATGTCTATGAAGATCCATATTCAAGACTGAAGCACCAGTACCTCCATATACCCCTTTTAGGGGTGATAAGCTGAAACATCGCCTGGCTCTATCTATCTTTTTAGGTACTCTAGATTGCCTCTGATATTGAAGGTTGTATTTTATTTATATTTTTCAACATATTAGGTGTCACTTTGTCGAAATCCTACACTCTGTATGTTTGTATTTGTATATTGGTGTTTAGGGGTGCCCCATTCAGTAGGTTTTCTGGTTTGTTTTAGCATATAGTGGGGATATTTTGTATAGTTTTCTTAATATTGGAATCCAAACTTAAAGATTGCAGTTTATTGCTAAGACTTCTATGTGCAACAGTGTCAAAAGCCTTACTGAAATCTTGGTAAGTAATGTCTACTGCACCACCCTGATTTATTATTGTAGCTACCCAATCAAAAAAATCAATAAGATTAGTTTGGCATTATCTCCCTGAAGTAAACCCATGTTGTCTCTGATCTCTGAATCTATGGGATTTTAGATGTTCAACAATCCTATTCTTTAACATGGTTTCCATTACTTTCCCTGCAACTGAAGTAAGGCTTACTGGCCTAAAGTTGCCTAAATCCTCCTACTACCTTTATTGTGAATGGGCACAACATTCACAAACTTCTAATATTCTGGGACTACTCCTATTAACAATGCACAGAACTAGCTTGCTAGCTAGTGCCGGCACCCCATGACAAGTGAGGCCCTGCTAGTTGCCAAGTAGCATTGAGAGGCTCTATCTATGATTTGGCTCGAGGGGGTTTGTGGCCACTTTGCAAAATGGCAGGGTGATGGCCTCTCTGTGACAATTAAAGTGACATAAAAACATGTGGCAGTGACATATGAGACCCTGACTATGACCTTGCAAAAGGGTATGCAAGGATATAATTATGATGCGGGCTGTTTGGGCAAAACCTCCCTGGCCTTGTTGGACCGTTAGATTAATTATACTTATACTTATAAATGAGGGCCAGCACCTGAACCTAACAGACAGTTCTCTTTCCCTAGACGGGGCTTGACTCCTTCGAACTGAGCATAATCGATACATACCTTGCTAGACAAGATAGATTCAAAGGGAAGTACTGTAGTAAATGTGCACCTATAGAATAAATATACCAATTAATCATGTACCATGTATAGAAAGGAAATACAGTGAACAGAAGGATGCAACTGCACATACCCTTGTAGAATGGACGTGATCATAACTTGAATGGCAAAGTAGGGACCTGACTGTGACCTATGAGTAATAGGTGATACGTATAAGAATATAAAATAGGAATCCATAAGCAGAGTGTGAAGGAAAAATAAACCAGTATACCTGAGTGGCATAGAAATTCCTTTATCCTACTTGCCTAACGGTGGAGAAGAGCCTCTAAACAAAAGCAACATATAACATGATAGAAAGTAAATATCACATTGGATATGTAAATGTACATAAAACAAGTCTAATAATTGATGTTGTAACGTTTGAAAGTATGCGTACCGTGGACCGTGCGTGAGTCAAGCCTAAAAAGACAAGCCCCACGTCAACCCAGGAAAAGGGGTGAATAAACGAGTAAAAATGTGTTGGTTTTGATGTGTACCCAGAAATAGCGAAAGAAAGGCTGTGGATTATAATATTAACACTAATGGACAAAGACAAATTAAAGTAACTGGTGTCTAAGTACCTAGAACAGAACATTTGCACAGAGAAACTTCTAGGCAACTGCAACCTTTGTGAGACCTGCTAAGGGTCCAACTTGTAATACCTGAAAAAAAGAGTTGTGATGATGAAAAGATATTGTGCAGTGTGACTAGGCAGGAAAACCGCTAGCCACGTTTGGACCCACATGTGAACGTTGGACATATATGAGTTACCATAAACATATACCTTATCAAACACAAATGCAGAGTTAATATATAATTGTCGTCAGGCTTGTGGTAATACTGTAATAGAAAATAATTGATATTAAATTACCAGGACTAAACCAGCGGAATTTGACATTGACAAAATAAAGCGTAATACATGTAACCATTCCATGCAATAAATGTACGACATTTAAGTGAGAATAATTATCCAACATAGCATGTTATAACAAACACGACAATATAGCCAATAAAGATGCCCCTTAAGGGTGAAATATAACCAAATAAAATATAATTGTGATTGTAAATTAGTTGAAAGAGGCTAGAAGACTACAAATTCCTATGAAAGCTAATAACACCCTGACATTTACAATGAAAACTACCGAACTACACGTTCTTCTAAAATTACATTAAAGTGAGATGCACGAAAGATAAATAACTGAACGGGTCCTAAAACGAAAGCGTGTCAACTTGCAACAAGTGAATTTAGTGATTTATAGTGAATGCAAAACCCCGAACAACCTATCTCTAATGACCAAGTAGAACAGAAGACTAGTGATGTACCGAACGGTCCACCGCGAATAGTTCCTGGCGAACATAGCGTGTTCGCGTTCGTCATGCCGGGCGAACATATGCACGGTTCGATCTGCCCCCTATTTGTCATCATTGAGTAAACTTTGACCCTGTGCCTCACAGTCAGCAGACACATTCCAGCCAATCAGCAGCACACCCTCCCTAGCAGACCCTCCCACCTAATTGACAGCATCCATTTTAGATTCATTCTCAAGCTGCATTCTTAGTGAGAGGAGGGAAAGTGTAGCTGCTGTTGATTTGATAGGGAAATGGATAGCTAGGTTAGTGTATACAGTGTCCACTACAGTCCTGAAGGACTCATCTGATCTCTGCTGTAAGGACAGCACCCCAAAAAGCCATTTTTAGGGCTAGAACATTAGTCTGCTTTTTTTTGTGTGTAATGTAATTGCAGTTGCCTGCCTGCCAGCCAGCCTGTGTGTCAGGCTCACAGCATATACTGTGCCCACTTGTGCCACCACTCACTCACTGGTGTCACTATAGCTTGCATTTAAAAAAAAAACAAAAAACTTTTTTGACTGTAATATAATAGCAGTCAGTTTCCTTCACTAGTGTGTGTTTCAGGGCCTGCCCAGTGCCACCACTCACTCACTGGTGTCACAATAGCTTGCATTTAAAAAAAAAAAAAAAATTTCACTGTAATAGATTGAATAGCAGTTAGTTGTCTGCAAGCGTCTGTGTGTCAGGCCAACAGCGTGTACTCTGCCAACCTTTGCCAGTTCAAAGTGCCACTCATATCTGGTGTCACAATAGCTTGCATTTAAACATTTTTTTATTTTTTTCACTGTAATAGATTAAATAGCAGTTAGTTTTCTGCTAGCGTCTGTGTGTCAGGCCAACAGCGTGTACTCTGCCAACCTTTGCCAGTTCAAAGTGCCACTCATATCTGGTGTCACAATAGCTTGCATTTAAAAAAAAAAAAAAAAATTTTTCAATGTAATAGATTGAATAGCAGTTAGTTTTCTGCAAGCGTCTGTGTGTCAGGCCTACAGCGTGTACTCTGCCAACCTTTGCCAGTTCAAAGTGCCACTCTTATCTGGTGTCACAATAGCATGCATTTAAAAACCAAAAAACTTTTTTCACTGTAAAAGATTGAATAGCAGTTAGTTTACTGCAAGTGTCTGTGTGTCAGGCCTACAGCGTGTACTCTGCCAACTTTTGCTAGTTCAAAGTGCCACTCATATCTGGTGTCACAATAGCTTGCATTTAAAAATTATTTTTTTTTCACTGTAATAGATTGAATAGCAGTTAGTTGTCTGCAAGCGTCTGTGTGTCAGGCCTACAGCGTGTACTCTGCCAACCTTTGCCAGTTCAAAGTGCCACTCTTATCTGGTGTCACAATAGCGTGCATTTAAAAACCAAAAAACTTTTTTATAGTGTTATAGATTGAATAGCAGTTAGTTGTCTGCAAGCGTCTGTGTGTCAGGCCTGCACATCTGCCCACAGTCAGGTGTCTGTCAAGGACATGTTTGAGAGTAAGAAGCCAATGTCAGAAAGTCACCCCCTTGCCCGGCATCTGACAGCTGGCTTGTCTGTACTATTAGCCTGCCAGCTTTTACCATACAAGCTGGTGGAGTCTGAGGCGTTCAAAAAATTTGTAGCTATTGGGACACCGCAGTGGAAGGTACCCGGCCGGAATTTCTTTTCACAAAAGGCAATCCCCAACCTGTACTCGATTGTGCAAAAGGAAGTAATGGCATGTCTGGCACACAGTGTTGGGGCAAGGGTCCATATGACCACTGATACCTGGTCTGCAAAGCATGGTCAGTGCAGGTATATCACCTACACTGCGCATTGGGTAAACCTGCTGACGGCTGACAAGCATGGAATGCATGGCTCTGCAGAGGAGTTGGTGACACCGCCACGACTTGCAGGCAGGCCTGCTGCCACCGCCTCTACTCCTCCTACTCCATCCTCTTCCATAACCTCCTCGGCTGAGTCCTCTTCTGCTGCTGCGTCTTGCTCCACATCAACGGCACCCCCCCGGCTACTATTCCACATCCCAGATACGGCAGTGTCATGCCGTCTTGGGTTTGACTTGCTTGAAAGCAGAGAGTCACACCGGACAAGCACTCCTGTCCGCCCTGAATGCACAGGTGGAAAAGTGGCTGACTCCGCAGCAACTGGAGATCGGCAAAGTGGTTTGTGGCAACGGAACAAATTTGTTGGCGGCATTGAAGTTGGGCAAGTTGACACATGTGCCGTGCATGGCACATGTGTGTAATCTGATCGTACAATGCTTTGTGCATAAGTACACAGGCTTACAGGACGTCCTACTTGTCTCTGTACTTAACTGCCAACAGCTCCTCTTGGCGCAGAGCTGAGGTCTCCCCCCTTCATAGCCGGGTGCATGCAAGTTGTCCTGGGAAACCTGTACTGTTCTTTTTAATTGTGCCGCAAGCTACTGTATCAAAACAGTACAGTAGCTTGAACAAAGGGACACTTGTATAAAAATTGTCAGTATACAAGTGGTACCCTTTGTTCATCAGGGGGAATATCAGGTCCCAGACAATCTTGCCACTGGTTTCCATATGTTCTGGGCAACCTGGAGGGTCAAGGTGGCTATCCTTTCCCTCGTACACCAGGAAGCCTGAGTATACCCAGTCTCGCTATCACAGAGCTTATACATCTTTACACCATACCTAGAGTGCATGGAAGGAACATACTGCTTGAATCCCAGCCTTCCCTTATACTTGATCAGGGATCCATCCACGCATTTATTCCTTCCAGGTGTATAAGCCTCTGCAAACCTGGCAGCAAAGTGGGTAATCAGGGGCGGATTTTATACAGCCTGTCAAACTGGGGATGCTCCCTAGGGGGACACGATCTGTTGTCGCTGAAGTGCATGAAATGCAGAATCATTTCATACCTCTTCCTCGACATACATTGGGAGTAAATGGGGGTAGAGCAGATGGGGGTACTGCTCCAGTAGGAGCGGATGGAGGGCTTCTTTATGATGCCCATCAGCATAGTCAATGCCCAGAATCTTTTAAATTCTGGCACATCAATGGGGGCCCATTGCTGCGTTGCCAAAAAAGAGTCCGGATTTGTAGCTCGGAATTGATGGGCATATAAATTAGTTTGGGCGACAATGTTCCCCAATACATCATCGCCCAGAAACACCTCCATAAACTGCTGAGGGCTAAATCCTGTGACATACAAATTAATGCCAGGATTTGCAGTAAAGGATGGGATGTCTGGCCTCTGGCGATGAGGCACTAACCACTCCGCAGTAGTTCTGCCAGCTGGAGCAGCACGTCTCCTTCTGGCAGGGGGACTAGCAGGCACAGATACAACATCACCAGATACATCACTAGCAGTAGACACTGTATCTAGTGATGATGTATCTGAGCACCTGGCAGGGTCAAAATCAGGGTCAGAGTCTGACATAGACGCGTCAGACTCTAGCGCAAGGGTGGCATATGACTGCTCAGCGCTGGTTGACTTCCGTGACCCATGTGACATGATCACAATCACTTTACTTAGTGACCTGTCAAACAAAAAAATCAACCCCTGAAAAAATGAACAGACAGCAAAATAAGTGCTGCTGTGCAATAGCCTGTGATCTGTATAGTGATCACTGGCAGGACAGGGGTTAATCGTTCTGAAAAGAGCTTTTGGGTATCAAAAAAGGAAAAAAGATCACAAAAAATGAACCCCTAAAAAAAAGGCACAAACAGCAGAAACGTGCTGCTGTGCAAGAGCCAGTGATTATAGTGATCACTGGCAAGACAGGGGTTAATGGCTCTGAAAAGAGCCTTTAGGTCTCAAGATTTTACAAATCCCTACCTATAAATACCTAAATATCTCTAGCTAAACCACAGATCTCTCTCCCTCTCTCACTAAAACACAAGTGAAGAGAGGGAGGCAGATCCACACTAATCAGAGAAATGGGGAACACACTTGGGATGAAATTGCTAATGGGGCAAGCTGTGATTGGATGACCCCAGCCTGCCCCTTATGATGCGGCATGCTACGGACGCCCCCAGAAGCCCCATGATTCACTGCCTTTAGAAAAAGGGGGGGGGGGGGGAGATAATATTGATAATTGTATTTATTTTATATATTTTTTTTTTATATATATTATTATATATGGACCCCTCAAGGCACTCAGCACATGCAGAGCATCACTGCTATACTATCAGAGCTTCCAGAGCTCAAAATAGGGGCAGACGTACCAGGTACGTCCAAGGTCATTATGGACCATTTTCAGCCAGACGTACCTGATACGTCCGCGATCGGGAAGGGGTTAAGGAGATTAGGGCTAGTTTAGAGGATTCTTCTTAGACCTCTCTGAGTCTTTATAGCCCTTCTACCTATCCAGCATTTCTGGAAACTAGCTAAGAGAAAGGGTGGCTGTGTGTCTGTGATACATTTAACTTTATATCACCTTATTGACACTTTTTATGACAGCATCACTCCGATACTCTCTGCCTATACCCATCTATTTAGAGGGACTTTCCTTGCCCCTGGCAAAATTATATAATAGGTAATAGTATTACCATTATTACACAATTAGCCACTATAGGGGAATGAGTATAGTATCCCTTTGTTATTTATAAATGATACAATAAAGACTTTTGTCCATTACTCAATTTACTTTAACAAAGGGTACTAACCACGGTATTAGGAAGCATTACTCTGCTTTCCCTTTCTCCTTCTATTATACACCTATGCTCACTAGGATTTGTAGGTTTCACTTTATTATAGTTGTCTAACCTTTTCCTATGCCAGTTTTAGATCTCCTTCTTGGGAGATTTTTTATTTTTTCAGTTTATTAGCATACCTGGGTACAAGCCCTTGGTGGGGCTGGCACCACCACCTGACCACATTTCCTAATTTCTTCCACTCATACCGCTTTTCCCATCTTTGAAGGGGTTTGGCGAAACAAGGAGTTGGAGTTGTACGTGGCTGGGTGAAGGAAGAGACCTTCAATGACATCAGTGAGGACAAGGAACGGGACATGGCTAGCTTGGTATCCAACCTTGTGCAAATGGGGAGTATGCGGTTGTGCAAATGGACTGTTTGCGGTGCGTTAAACGGGGAGTTTGGTCTGTCACTGTGAAGCGGGCGTAACCCTTACACTACCTGATCGATACAACATCATACAGTAGGTCCCCCCCTCATTTTTTTTATGGCCCCCACCCACCGCTCACGGGTGGGGGCAGGGGGGGAGGACAGTAGGTCCTTATTTACTGAATATTCCCCTGTATAACAATGTTTGGCATTTCGTGAATATTCCCTATTCTGCACTGTGTCAGTGTGTATCAGGGTCTCTGAGGACAGGTGTCAATACATATCTGCCAAGTGACCCTATGTAGGGGGAACAGTCAATATTCTGCTCCGTGTCAGTGTGTATGAGGGTCTCTGAGGACAGGTGTCAATCCATATCTGCCAAGTGACCCTATGTAGGGGGAACAGTCCCTATTCTGCTCTGTGTCAACGTGTATCCGGGATCATTAGGATAGGTGTCAATCCATATCTGCCAAGTGACCCTATGTAGGGGAACAGTTCCTATTCTGCTCTGTGTCAGTGTGTATCAGGGTCTTTGAGGACGGGTGTCCATCCATATCTGCCAAGTGACCCTATGTAGGGGGAACAGTCCCTATTCTGCTCTGTGTCAATGTGTATCAGGGTCTCTGAGGACGGGTGTCAATCCATATCTGCCAAGTGACCCTATGTAGGGGTAACAGTCCCTATTCTGCTCTGTGTCAGTGTGTATCTGGGATCCTTAGGATAGGTGTCAATCCATATCTGTCAAGTGACCCTATGTGGGGGGAACAGTCCCTATTCTGCTCTGTGTCAGTGTGTATCAGGGTCTCTGAGGACAGGTGTCAATCCATATCTGCCAAGTGACCCTATGTAGGGGGAACAGTCTCTATTCTGCTCTGTGTCAGTGTGTATCATGGTCTCTGAGGACAGGTGTCAATCCATATCTGCCAAGTGACCCTATTTAGGGGTAACAGTCCCTATTCTGCTCTGTGTCAGTGTGTATCCGGGATCCACAGTCTCTATTCTGCTCTGTGTCAGTGTGTATCATGATCTCTGAGGACAGGTGTCAATCCATATCTGCCAAGTGACCCTATGTAGGGGGAACAGTCTCTATTCTGCTCTGTGTCAGTGTGTATCATGGTCTCTGAGGACAGGTGTCAATCCATATCTGCCAAGTGACCCTATGTAGGGGGAACAGTCCCTATTCTGTGTATCAGGGTCTCTGAGGACGGGTGTCAATCCATATCTGCCAAGTGACCCTATTTAGGGGTAACAGTCCCTATTCTGCTCTGTGTCAGTGTGTATCCGGGATCCACAGTCTCTATTCTGCTCTGTGTCAGTGTGTATCATGATCTCTGAGGACAGGTGTCAATCCATATCTGCCAAGTGACCCTATGTAGGGGGAACAGTCTCTATTCTGCTCTGTGTCAGTGTGTATCATGGTCTCTGAGGACAGGTGTCAATCCATATCTGCCAAGTGACCCTATGTAGGGGGAACAGTCCCTATTCTGCTCTGTGTCAGTGTGTATAAGGGATCCTTAGGATAGGTGTCAATCCATACCTGCCAAGTGACCCTATGTAGGGGGAACAGTCCCTATTCTGCTCTGTGTCAGTGTGTATCATGATCTCTGAGGACAGGTGTCAATCCATATCTGCCAAGTGACCCTATGTAAGGGGAACAGTCCCTATTCTGCTCTGTGTCAATGTGTATCAGGGTCTCTGAGGACGGGTGTCAATCCATATCTGCCAAGTGACCCTATTTAGGGGTAACAGTCCCTATTCTGCTCTGTGTCAGTGTGTATCATGATCTCTGAGGACAGGTGTCAATCCATATCTGCCAAGTGACCCTATGTAGGGGGAACAGTCCCTATTCTGCTCTGTGTCAGTGTGTATAAGGGATCCTTAGGATAGGTGTCAATCCATACCTGCCAAGTGACCCTATGTAGGGGGAACAGTCCCTATTCTGCTCTGTGTCAGTGTGTATCAGGGGCTCTGAGGATAGGTGTCAATCCATACCTGCCAAGTGACCCTATGTAGGGGGAACAGTCCCTATTCTGCTCTGTGTCAGTGTGTATCAGGGGCTCTGAGGACAGGTGTCAATCCATATCTGCCAAGTGACCCTATGTAGGGGGAACAGTCTCTATTCTGCTCTGTGTCAGTGTGTATCATGATCTCTGAGGACAGGTGTCAATCCATATCTGCCAAGTGACCCTATGTAGGGGGAACACTCCCTATTCTGCTCTGTGTCAGTGTGTCTCAGGGGCTCTGAGGACAGGTGTCAATCCATATCTGCCAAGTGACCCTATGTAGGGGGAACAGTCCCTATTCTGCTCTGTGTCAGTGTGTATCAGGGATCCTTAGGATAGGTGTCAATCCATATCTGCCAAGTGACCCTATGTAGGGGGAACAGTCCCTATTCTGCTATGTGTCAGTGTGTATCAGGGTCTCTGAGGACAGGTGTCAATCCATATGTCAAGGTGTCAATATGTCATATGGCAGGTGTCAATCCATATCCATTGTGATTAAAACCAGACTCTGCATCAACGGTGTAATTTTCCATGTGAGTTTTGCCATGGATCCCCCTCCGGCATGCCACAGTCCAGGTGTTAGTCCCCATGAAACAACTTTTCCATCACGTTTGTGGCCAGAAAGAGTCCCTGTGGGTTTTAAAATTTGCCTGCCCATTGAAGTCAATGGTGGTTCGCCTGGTTCGCGAACGTTTTCGGAAGTTCGCGTCCGCCGTTTGCGAACCGAAAATTTTGTGTTCGCGACATCACTAGTCATCATACATGCCCAATGAATTCATTGCTCTATCATAAATTTTCCAGATGTTCAGTTATGTTTCCTGAGCCTCTAGAAAATTGTGGGACAGTCTCTCTAAGGAATTTAATAACCTTTGGCGTTTCATGAACAGGCATCGTTAATTTACGATCTCTGTTTCTGTTTTCCCTGTGTCTGGGTAAACGTCTATGCGATCTGTCTGCTGAAGAGGAATAAGACCCGTACAACAGTGCAGATGGCATATCAGTCACAAGGCCTTCAGAGTGGACAGTGCAATCACTTTCACTCCCATCACTCTGAGCTTCTTGTTCACTGTCACAATTCTGATCAGCATCAGAATCCTGCCAGTGTACAGAACCATGTCTGTTTTCATTCCTATCACTTTGAACTGGAATCTCCCTCTCAAGTTTGGCCAGGACAGTCTTTTCAAACTGTTCTGCCCAAGATTGCCAAGATTGTTTGGTAATGCCAGGAGATGGAGAATTCTGTTTCACAGGCGATATTTCTGAATTACTCACGTCTTTACTTTGAGACTTTTTTGTGAAAACCTGGTCTGGTGTGGGAAAATCATAACAAGGAGGGGATTTACATATAGTCTTTTCTTGCCTTTTTGTGCAACTTTTTGGCACAGAATGATGGCTGCTAACTTCACTGTCTGATTTCTGACTCTCCTTTTCCTACTCATCCAATTGCATCTGTATCTGTTTTATCTGCTGATCATAATCATCCAATTGCATTTTAAGCTGACTTATTTCCTGTGCATATTTATCCGTCAAAGCTTTCATTTCTTTTTCATAATCAGCCTGACGGGTTTTATGCTCAGCAAGTAAATCTTGGTATTTCTCATCTTGAATGCCCAATTGTTCACTGTACGTGTCCAATTTGGTATTCAATACCTTGTTTTCATCAAACGCCTTAAGAAGTGCTGTCATAAAGAAAGGCCAAGAGTGTATTATGAACGCCATTTTCCTTTCTATGTTCTTTTGTCCAGCAATTTCTTTAAGATATGTTATTATGTGTTCATAACTTAGAATGGTGTGTTTAGCTTCCATTCTATGCCTTTCAACCAGACCTCATAGCTTGAATCATTTTTCATATGTTTATGAATATGGACTAAAGCATTTTTTCTTAGGTCTTCAATTATTTCAGTATTATCTGATACAGATGCATCGCTGGCCATATTTTTTATATACACTGATTTAATCTCAATACAAAACTCTTTTCTATATCAAGATTAATATTGCATGAATTACACCAATATTATTGTATATGGAATATAATTTCAACTTAAACGATCTCAGCAGTGTGCCTCCAATTTGTGGGGATATTTATGGGATAGTAATAGTAAAAATAGTAAAAACTAATAGTAAAAATCGTTATTGTGTAAGTGAAATGTATTCCATATAAATAAAATCACAATTTGTTATAAAAATAGATACAATTTATTGTGACAATTTAAATAATAATAATATGTAACATGCATGATAATAATCAATGAATATTCAGTATAACATGGTATGCAATACAATGGCAATACATTCCAATGGTTAACACAGCCAATTGTCAAGACAATGATTTATGATGGGCTTCACAGAGACACTTTCTTTCAGACAGCTTGCAGCATAAGGCCATAACAACTTTAGCTAACAGTTAGAATAACCCTTTCAATGCTGGTTAGACCTTGTTGCGGACCCTTTCGCTCACAAGGGGATAAAAAACGTTTAGGCGATAATTCCCTTTCCCATAGACCAGCAGCTACTGCAATCGCCAATCTCCCGAACTCCAAACTGCACAAATCCCCAACTCCCGAACAGGAAACACACGAACCCTGGAAACAGCCGAACAGGAAAAGCCCTACGAACAGCTTACACTCCTGGCAATCGGCATTCAGTCAAATTCCCCCCAAGAATGAGACGACACTTCACTTTGAGGGTTAAGCAGCATCTGTTTAATGAGGGCTACCTGCCCAGTATTTATGCAGGTCTCCCACCTGGTGGACACTCCCCTAGGGGACCAAATGGGAGACTGTAACAACAGACAGACATGCACCAATTACAGACATACAGCAGTAAAACATCCCCACAATGCATCCTGGCTTCCTCCCCTCTGCCCTGGAGATAATTGAGAAGTAATTCAATTATCTCCCAGGACAAAGGCAAAACTCCATTACACACATGGGGACACAAAGACAGACTATCACTTTAAAATACATAATGGGACAAATGGTACAGTAAATATATACATTTACCATATCCCCAGATACCTAAGGTCTGAGTGCACATTATTAGGTGAATGGCACTCAGACCACACGAATACAGTTTAATTGCTATGGTGCCAAAGTCTTTAATTACACGAATAGGCTCCATGGCATAGCTATCTGGGTTAAAACATTCCTCCAACATAAAATACTGAATTTATGGGGCGGGGCCTGACCTCGAAACGGAGCAGTCGCACGTTACCGCAGCTCCTGCTCTGAGAGGCGGTTTCCTCTTAATTCACGACTAAAACCTATTGATCTGAAACCAGCCACCAGACACCAGGGGACAACATAAGCTGCACATCCATGCCAAACACGAGGCTTTTCGGGTCAGCCTCACACTCGAGACTTTTGCGGCCTACAAGCCTGGCTAGAGTGGGAGAGACGGCCGATCTCCCGCCGCGGCAACCCACAGGGACGCTCGAGCAAGGCACCCGTTCCCCCCCCCAAAGGCCGGCGGGGGATATCCCGGTCTACAACGAGACAAGCGAAACTTACCTAACGGCAGCAGATTACACGAGGCTCAAGATGGCCGCTGCAAATCGCACTACGAGTGGTGAACCCAACAAAACGACTAAGCCCACACAGGCACGGGAGTACAGGGGACAAGACAAGATGGCTGCACGAAACACTCTCCTCGCACCGCCTAAGTGCACCCTATTGTTTTTCTACCAGCTCCGCAACAACCTGTGGCTCCACACGAAAGGTCAGCACTTTAAACTAGCGCTGCAGAGTGCAGCTGCGTGGATCCGTCCAGCTACACGGCGCCTCCTGAGTAGAGGCCCATCCCGAGCCCCCAGACAGAACCTTCCTCGGAGCTCATCACAGCGGGAAATGCTGACATACCTCCCAAGTACCGGCCGTCGCCCTCCTGAGTACCAGGTTGGGGCCAAGCCTGCACATCCTATCTGCCACCCGGCAACACCGGAATCCCCCAGCCACAGAGGCGAAACCCAGCGCTTATACCCCCGAGCAAACAACCGCAAGGCTAACCGGAAAGCAACACAGCCCCCAACTAACGACGGGGTCAGGCGGGATATTCTCCATGGAAACGCCCGGGTCCGGAGTTTCAAGTTGCCGTCCTTCATCCCGGCCCGAGGATGGAAGGTGGAAGTACCTCGCCCCCGGCGACCAGCCGCCTGTGTAACCACAACCAGAGCAACAAGCCGGGAACGGAACATAGAGCGAGAGGGCAGACTACGAGAAGCCCGCTATCAGATCACCTGGAGGACTGGTATCAGGCACCCTCATTGTACCTGGACTTTAAGTGGCATAGGTTGAACGCCATAAACGGACTCACACCAGACCCAGCATAACAAGGGTATCAGCCAGTTTGTTATTATTTGCTTTAATATTAATTTATATATTGCCTATGTAGAAACTAGCAGTCTTACTAGGACCACCCTTAGGCGATTGAAATACTATCTTGATTATTAACGACGAACAGTAGAATCTTGTTTTACTAACTCCACACGAAGGCTATCATTTACTAGAGAGGGTGCAGCTTTTGAGTTCTAGGGGCAGAGGCTCAGACTTCATTTGAGGCTAAAAATCAGCTCCATGACTTCAGCTTGGATATTAGGAGAGTGGATTTATAGTTAGATGGGAGGCTTCTGCGTAGGATTCATTTTATTGCTCTCTTCGATGTTCTTGTTTCTGTTAGTTCCTTACATAATGTACAGACCTCTGAACTGCTATCATCTTACCCGCTTGCAGAATTTTTGACACAGTGGCCTACTATGCCTATCTAGCGCCTACCCATACCGCCTTTATGGCCTAGCATGTTTCGTACCAGAATGTTAATATCATATACATTGTTAAGCGTTTGATTTCCTTTATTAGTATTATAATAAGCCTGTCTCACAAGCCTGTTATTCATACAATTGCTATGCCTACTTGGCGCCTACCCATACCGCCTTTATGGCCTAGCATGTTTCGCACAAGAATGCTAATGTCACATATCTTGTTTAGCGTTTGATTTCCTTTATTAGTATTATAGTAAGCCTGTCTCACGAGCCTGTTATTCATAAGTATACAAGCAGATTTCTTATTTAGCTTGAACGTAACCGCCCTAGAATGTGCAGCAACTATTCTCTTCTACGGTCAAAGTTATCATTAAGCAAGCTTACTTTTCTAAGACAATTAACTATTTCATGCTAAAACTCAGATGCATGTCACACGATCTCCCTTTTGTCTCTCCTCTGATTCTCACTTTCTGACTTACAGGATATTCATTTAAGCGAGAATCTACTCTGTTATTAACCTTCATACATGTTCTACTTTTAAAAATGTGCAGTACCTCTTATGCCATGATATTGTATTCAACTGTTACTGTTATGAAGCTTGATATGGCTGTCGTGGCTACTCAAGTGTAATGTAATGCATGCACAACAAAAATAAAGAATAAAAAAAAAAAAAAAAAATACTGAATTTACATGCATTCGTTAAATCAGTACGAATTAGAACCAGGGGCTGGAGGTTCAGCGGTGCCTGCACGTAAAACTGTCCGGGTTTGGTGCATGAAAGCCGGGCAGAAAAGCGCTGGCTGCCCGGGGGGCTCCAGAACACCGCCATCGTGTGGCGGCTAGGTGTAACCGTGACCACCCAGTAACAATCAATTAAGCTGCGGTTAACTGCAGCTACTGGGTGGTCAATTGCCGGCACACGCTCGTTAAGCCGCGGTTAACCGCGGCTTCAGGCAGGTAAATGGAGGGCGCACTCCAGCTTCTGGGTGGCCCATTAACAGCGCCGGCCGGCTTCCCACGGCTCTGGGGAGGTTGAAAAATGGCTGTTTGTTCGGTAGATAGAATCTACCGAACGGCTGTGCAGAAAGGAAGAAATAAATCTTTCTGCACAGTAAAATTAACCCTTTAACTGCCAGGCCATAATCCAAAGGCAGCAGGCGGGCAACCAGGCTTCTCCAACTCACAGTGGCGAGGTTAGTTTCACCACACTTCTCCCCTTTACCAACTAGACTAACAGGGTATCTGACCTCCTGCCGGTCAGTGCCCTGGTTAGTCCAGCAACCCACCCACAAAACAGAAACAGCAGTACAGCCCACCCACAATAAATGGTTACTACACCTGGGTAGAGGAGAACTTTGTCCATATCCAGGTGCCTCACCACGGCTGTGTGGGGGACTGGTAGTCTACCTTGGTGGGTTGCTGAGTGGGCAGAGACCAGCGGTACTCTGCCCTGGTGCCTGTACTACCGCGGAAGTAGCCTGGTTGGAGCCTGGTTGTGGGAGGGAGAGACCGACTGTCTCCCTTCTGGATACACCGCTCTGTGGCTGGGGGTCAAGACCGAGAGTCCTTACCCCTGGTGTTGCAAGTGCAGAGACTACAGTCCCCTCTGCATCGTTGGGGGGTGTAACATCTCCCCTTGGTGGGTTAGGCTGCCGCTGGAGAGAGGGTGTAACAAGCTCCTCTCTCTGCACTGTAAACTGCCACTGGGGAGAGGGTGTAGCAGGCTCCCTGCCACTTTCTCTGCTGGTGGAGAGGGGGACCAGCTGTCTCCCCTTTAATTTTTTTGTCCTGCTGCTGGGGTGCGAGACTGACGGTCTCTGCTCCCTTCAGGACACTCTGCCGATGGGGAGGAAGGTCAACACCTTCACCTCCCTGGGGTACACACTGCCGCTGGGGAGGAAGGACGACACCTTCAGCTCCCTGGTGTACAAACTGCCACTGGGGAGGAAGGACGGCACCTTCTGCTCCCTGGGACACACATTGCCGCTGGGGAGGAAGGACGATACCTTCTGCTCCCTGGGACACACACTGCCGCTGGGGAGGAAGGACAACACCTTCAACTCCCTGGGGTACACACTGCCACTGGGGAGGAAGGACAGCACCTTCTGCTCCCTGGGATACACACTGCCACTGGGGAGGAAGTACGACACCTTCAACTCCCTGTAATACACACTGCCGCTGGGGAGGAAGGACGGCACCTTCAGCTCCCTGGGGTACGCACTGCCGCTGGGGAGGAAGGACGGCAACTTCTGCTCCCTGGGACACACACTACCGCTTTGGAGGAAGGACGACACCTTCAGCTCCCTGGGACACACACTGACGCTGGGGAGGAAGGACGGCACCTTAGGCGGCCGCCTTAGGGCGCACCGGCTCTGGGGGCGCCATATTTCAGTGACCGGCAGGAGGGAAGCGCTTCCTCCTGCCAGGTCACCTCCTGGACCCCCCGTTCTAATGAGAGGGGGCGAGGGATCTCTAACATGTCTGCTCTGCTCCCTCGCGCAATGTTTGCTGATGCCGTGGGAGCAGGAATATGACGTCATATTCCGGCTCCCGCGGCATCAGTAGACAGCCCGCGAGGGAGCAGAGCAGACAGGTTAGAGCTCCCTCGCCGCCTCTCATTAGAACGCTGCCGCCCGCCGCCCAGGGGTAGAATACCAGTGCAATGGATGAGGATCTTGTACCCTGTTTCCTGGTATTTAGTGCATATAAAGGATTTATGGTTAAGTAAAAATCTTGTGCCACTGTCTGTCATCAATAGAAATGCCAAGGTCTCTCTCCAAGTATCCTGTATAAAAAGGAAGGGGTGACTGGGACCCCAGGGACGGATCCACGCCAGCTCTCCAGGTAGGGAGGCTGGGTGAATATTATTAATAATTTGTGTGTGTCTGAAAGTGTATGTGTGAGTGTGTGTGTATGTGTTTGTCTATGAGTGTGTGTGTGTTTGTCTGTGAGTGTGTGTGTCTGTGTTTGTCTGTGAGTGTGTGTGTCTGTGTCTGTGTTTATCTGTGAGTGTGTGTGTCTGTGTATGTGTGTGCATGTGTTTGTCTGTGAGTGTCTGTTTGTCTGTGAGTGTGTGTGGCTGTGTATGTGTGTGCATGTGTTTGTCTGTGAGTGTCTGTGTTTGTCTGTGAGTGTGTCGGTGTCTGTGTTTGTCTGTGAGTGTGTGTGTGTCTGTGAGTGTTTGTGTATGTGTGTGTCTGTGAGTGTGTGTGCCTGTGAGAGTGTGTCTGTAAGTGTGTGTGTGTTTATGCATTTGTGAGTGTGTGTGTGTGTGTCTGTGAATGATTGTATGAATGTGTGTCTGTCAGTGTATGAGTGTGTTTTGTCAGTGTGAGTGTGTCTAACAGTGTGTGTTTGTGAGTGTCTGTCAAATCAGTGAGAGTATGTTTGTGATTGAGTGTGTGTCTGTCAATGAATGAGTGTGTGTCAGATCAGTGAGTCTGTGTCTGTCAGTGACGTCTGTGTATTTGTCATTGAGTGTGTGTGGCTGTTAGTGTGTATTCACCATTGAGTGTAGCGTGGCGGAGCAGAGCGCAGTACAGGAGCTTCTGTTTCCTGTACCCGGCCAGACTGACAGGAATTGCTGACTGAGAGAGCACTTCCTGTCAGTCCAGCCAGGTACAGAAAACTGAAGCTCCTGTAGAGGATCTGCTCCGCAACGCTACAAGACAGGTAGGAGGCACACCAGGAAGGGGAGAAACACCAAGGGACAGGGAAAAGAGGGGGGAGGGGAGAGGAACACTAAGGGACAGGGAAGAGGGAGGGGCTGTTTAGGAGGCACATAGGTGAAGATGTTAATTTTAGGGGGGGAGGGCGGAAAAATGCATCTTCGCCTATGTACCCAAAAATCCTTGCACCGGCCCTGCCTGGGGTACACATTGCCGCTGGGGAGGAAGGATGGCACCTTCTGCTCCCTGGGGTACACACTGCCGCTGGGGAGGAAGGACGGCACCTTCTGCTCCCTGGGGTACACACTGCCGCTGGGGAGGAAGGACGGCACCTTCTACTCCCTGGGGTAAACACTGTCGCTGGGGAGGAAGGACGGCACCTTCTGCTCCCTGGGACACACACTGCAGCTGGGGAGGAAGGACGGCACCTTCTGCTCCCTGGGACACACACTGCCGCTGGGGAGGAAGGACGGCACCTTTTGCTCCCTGGGACACACACTGCCGCTGGGGATGAAGGACGACACCTTCAGCTCCCTGGGGTACACACTGCCGCTGGGGAGGAAGGACGGCACCTTCTGCTCCCTGGGGTACGCACTGCTGCTGGAGAGGACGGACGGCCAACCCCCTTGCCCGCTCTGATTCCCACGGCAAGTACTCAACCACTGTTTTCCTCACAAGCTGCACCATACTCTCCGAGGGGTTGGGTCCGCATAAAGCCAGCAGCGCGGTAACCTCTCTGTCAAACGCCTCCTGAGTGTAGTTGGGCGCCATGCTTGCTTTGCTGAAGTTGCTTCTTTTGTAGATAGGGTCGCTGTACGGGTACTAGCGTTGCCCTCAATTTGTAATCCAAGGAATGGTGTTGCCCTGTAGCTGTCCTTCTGGGCTGTGGAAATGATCCCGCCGCTTGCCACCAATTGTTGCGGACCGTTTCGCTCACAAGGGGATAAAAAACGTTTAGGCGATAATCCCCTTTCCCATAGACCAGCAGCTACTGCAATCACCAATCTCTCGAACTCCAAACTGCACGAATCCCCAACTCCCGAACAGGAAACACACGAACCCTGGAAATAGCCGTACAGGAAAAGCCCTACGAACAGCTTACACTCCTGGCATACAGTCAAATTCCACCCAAGAATGAGACGACACTTCACTTTGAGGGTTAAGCAGCATCTGTTTAATGAGGGCTACCTGCCCAGTATTTATGCAGGTCTCCCACCTGGTGGACACTCCCCTAGGGGACCAAATGGGAGACTGTAACAACAGACAGACATGCACCAATTACAGACATACAGCAGTAAAACATCCCCACAATGCATCCTGGCTTCCTCCCCTCTGCCCTGGAGATAATTGAGAAGTAATTCAATTATCTCCCAGGACAAAGGCAAAATTCCATTACACACGTGGGGACACAAAGACAGACTATCAATTTAAAATACATAATGGGACAAATGGTACGGTAAATATATACATTTAACATATCCCCAGATAGCTCAGGTCTGAGTGCACATTATTAGGTGAATGGCACTCAAGACCACACAAATACAGTTTAACTGCCATGGAGCAATAGGCTCCATGGCATAGCTATCTGGGTTAAAACATTCCTCTAACATAAAATACCGAATTTACATGCATTCGTTAAATCAGTACGAATTAGAACCAGGGGCTGGAGGTTCAGCGGTGCCTGCACATAAAACTGTCCGGGTTTGGTGCATGAAAGCCGGGCAGAAAAGCGCTGGCTGCCCGGGGGGCTCCAGAACACCGCCATCGTGTGGCGGCTAGGTGTAACCGTGACCACCCAGTAACAATCAATTAAGCTGCGGTTAACCGCAGCTACTGGGTGGTCAATTGCCGGCACACGCTCGTTAAGCCGCGGTTAACCGCGGCTTCAGGGAGGTAAATGGAGGGCGCACTCCAGCTTCTGGGTGGCCCATTAACAGCGCCGGCCGGCTTCCCACGGCTCTGGGGAGGTTAAAAAACGTCTGT
Organism: Pelobates fuscus; assembly: GCF_036172605.1. Lineage (NCBI taxonomy): Eukaryota > Metazoa > Chordata > Amphibia > Anura > Pelobatidae > Pelobates > Pelobates fuscus. Next base: position 298,153,279 of record NC_086321.1, on the reverse strand, counting down.
TTGTTCGGTAGATAGAATCTACCGAACGGCTGTGCAGAAAGGAAGAAATAAATCTTTATGCACAGTAAAATTAACCCTTTAACTGCCGGTCCATAATACAAAGGCAGCAGGCGGGCAACCAGGCTTCTCCAACTCACAGTGGCAAGGTTGGTTTCGCCACAGACCTCCTAGGTAATTAAGACCTATTCTCATGTAATTTTAAATAAAATAACATTTAAACCAGCTCATTAGTCATTTCCTGGAACCATCCAATAAGAGTAATCTACCATGTTCTATAAGCAGAATTTTAACTTGCCTATACAGATATTTTATCTTATTTTAGAGCAAATCAATACACCTGGATAAATATCACGATATGCTAAAATGTGATATTCACATTATACATAATTATTCTAATTCCATCTGCAGAATGGAATGGTTATAAATATATACTTCTTAGTTAACTAAGATTTCTAAATATCGAAATCTGATCGTGATTTATCCAGTCATATATCATGCTATTAGAAAATTGTAATTAATTTAGATTAATTAAATGAAACCAGTATAATTACCAGTTAAGTAGACATTCTCATCAGATGTTCTCAGGTAGCTAAGTGTCAAGGAATGTTTCTTTCTCACTCTGACTCTGCTTTTCTTTCTTAGCCTGCTTCCGACTCTTTACTCTCTTTGTCTTAACTTTTTTTTAAAGGGAAAAATTATCTGTTTGTCACTAGGTGATAGACCAATAGAAAACTGGAGGTGTGGTTACCTTCCAGATAGCATTTTAAGTATTTGGTCTATAGAGGGCAGTCTCGTCCCACTAAACATACCTATCCAGGAAAGAGTTAACTTTTCCTGGTGGCTATTTTGACATAATTTAGCTTATCTTTATGGTTATCTATAACTTGAGTTTTCTGTCAGTTCAAATAGTTTCTTTGGGCTTTCTTCAGACTATGTGTCTGTCAAATTCTGCTATAATTTCTAATATGACAGTTATAAACTAAATATGACCTCCACATTACAATGTATATCTTATACAAGGGATCTTATACAATATCGAAAGTAAAATTACATTATTTCATCTTCTCTGTCACAAATGTCTGGGTTTAGAATTTATTCTATTCCATTAGCATTTAGACGGTCTGTCCATCCCCCGTTCTCACTTGGTTTGTATATACAAACATTCCTAAGCTCCCAGCTCAGTAGTTAGCGTTACAGAAAGGATAGAAATCTTGTGTCTTTTGTTAGCTTGAAAATAAAAAATGGAGTCTGCTCTGTTCAGAGTGACTCTGACAATATACATTTTAATTTCTATCATAGCACAAAATGTCTGCCGATATAAATACCCTGACAATACAGCTATGAGAAAACACATACCCTATGCTAATCTCACGCTTTCATCTTTCAAGTAAACCCATAACCCCTAACAGCAGTGTCCAGTAAAGCATGAAGCCTATGGATAGGGTAAAAGGGTGGGCCAATGACACAAATCATGTAGCCAGAACTGCCGAAAGGGGCGAACATACACAAAAAGGGGGCATGTCTGTGTCCCCATGTCTCCCAGTGTCCCCATGTCACTAGGACACTAGGGGACATTGAGAGACATTGGGACACATGAGGACACTGAGATACTAGGGAACACTGGGAGACCTGGGGACACTGAGACTCTTGGGAACACTGGGAGACATGGGGACATGAGGGGACACTGGGAGACATGGGGCACTGTGACACTGTGATACATAGGGGACACTGTAGACTTGATAAAAACCTGGGTACAGGTCAAAACATTGTGGTGTCCAATAAACCTGCTTAAATCTATCACAGTGAGTGCCTGAGATTTATTTCTTTTATACTAGGGGACACTGAGACACTTGGGGGCACTGTGAGACATGGGGACACTGGGAGACTAGGGGATTCTGAGAGACTAGGGGACACTGAGACACTACGGAGACTGAGACACTACAGACATTGAGAGACACCAGGGACACTGGAAGACATGGAGCACTGAGACACTCTGATGCATGGGGGACACTGTGATACATAGGGGACACTGGAGACTTGATAAAGACATGGGTGCAGGTCGAAACGTTGCGGTGTCCAATAAACCTGCTTAAATCTATCACACTGAGTGCCTGAGATTTTTTCTTTTAAACTAGGGGACACTGAGACACTAGGAGACATGGCGACACTGGGAGACATTGGGACACTGGGAGACTAGGGGACTTTGGGAGACTAGGAAACACTGAGACACTAGGGACACTGGCACACTACGGACATTGAGAGACACCAGGGACACTGGGAGATGTTGGGATACTGAGATACTAGGGACACTGGGAGTGCCCCATGTCTCCCTGTGTCTCTCAGTGTCCCCATGTCTCTCAGTGTCCCCTAGTGTCTCAGTCCCCATGTCGCCCAGTGTCCCTTAGAGTCTGTGTCCCCATGTCTCAAAGTGGCCCGAGCAGCTGCAGCTCCATCAGCCCCTACGTTAATCCAGCCCTGCTCCTTTCGACCAAGAATATATTTACCCATAAAGCTTCCACATTTTCCTCAACACATTCCACTTGCTTAATATTTGGCTTTAACTCATGGTTGACATACAAACATACCCCACCACCCTTCTTGTTTTTCCTATCCTTCCTAAATAACATGTACCCATTTAAGTTAACTTCCCAGTCATGTGTCTCATCCCACCATGTTTCAGTTATGCCTATTATTTCATATTGTTTAGTGTTCTCCCATGTTATTTAGGCTCCTTGCATTAGTAAGCATACATTTAATATCATGAGTCACTTGTACTTTTTGATTCAATTCATCTCTATGAGGAAATGCTGATTGGCCAGGGCTGTGTTTGAATCATGCTGGCTTTGCCCCTGATCTGCCTCTTTGTCAGTCTCAGCCAATCCTATGGGGAAGCATTGTGATTGGATCAGGTTACCACTTCTGATGTCAGCAGACTGCTTGTTTTTTGTTTGTTTTTAGGCAAACAGCATACAGATCTACAGCTTCTGGCTTGAATACAATAATATTTTGCTATATTTATGAATGCATGAGGGGCCCAGGGGGGCTAGAAGGTGGTTTTAACATTATAGGGTCAGGAATACATGTTTGTGTTGTGTTTTTAAACTTTTTTACTTTTTAAAACTTGTTTTTAAACTTTTTTACTTATGATATTTTTTTAAAACTTTTTTGAACTTTCTTAAAACTATTCTTACACTTTTAAAATGTTTATAAACTTTTTTTTTTACTGTTAACTCCTAACTAGCAGTAAGCAGCACTAACAGTAAATTCCCCAATTTCCCATAATTCCCACCGACCCCAGCTTGCAAAATATATAATTTTAAAATATTTAAATTAATTAATTAAGTAAATTGAGCCCCTGAGGGTTAAAAAAATAAATAAAAGTTAACCGTCAGGGGTTAAAAAAACATTAGACCACAGTATAGGCAGTGATCAAATGGCAGTGAAGGGGTTAATTTTTTTAATAAAGATAGGTGAAAGGGGGTGTGATTTAACTTTAACTTTGTTACTTACACAGGGAGAAGATCAGCACTGATCTGTCTCCCTGCACTTCACACTTAAGAGCAGGGAGGTGGACCAGGAGTCCCTGCAGCACATGTGCTTGCTCTGACAGGCTGGACAGCGCAATCACAGTGATCTGGGGTTAACTTTAGTAAATTACGGAAATTTACCATCATGCGTCCTTAACGGTAGGACAAGTATGATGGAAAATGTTCGTCTAGCGTCGGGAAGGGGTTAAAACTACTGACAGTTGACTTGAATAACTTTGTTATTATGCATTAGATCATTACAATGGCACAAGGGATGGGATATGTTAGGTAGCGAGTAAACAGTCAGTTATTGAAAAATGGACATGTGAAAAGATCTGAGTGACTTTGACATGGGCCAAAAAGTGAAGGCTAGACAACTGGATCAGAGGATCGTTAAAATGTCATGTCTTGTTGGGTGTTTCAGTATGCAGCGGTTACTACCTAATAAAAGTGCTGCAAATAAACGGACAACCAGAGTACCGGCATCATGGTCATGTGCGCCCAAGGCTCATTGAGGCACATAAGGAGCGAAGACTAGCCCATCTGGTCCAATCACACGAATTGCTACTGCAGCTCAAACTGCTGGCCATAATAGAAAGGTGTCAGAACTCACAGTGCATCACAGTGTGCTGCATATGAGACCCCTGACTACTGCAAAATGCACCTTAAATGGGGACATAGGCATCATAACTGGACAATGGAGCAATGGAAGAAGGTTACCTGATCTGATAAATCAAGATTTCTTTTAGATCATGAGGATGACGTGTTGCATGTGTGTTGTTTATTGGGGAAGAGATGGCAGCAGAATGCACTATGGAAAGAAGGCAGGGCTGTGGATGCAGTGGGCAATGCTTTGATGGAAAACCCTGGATCCTTGCATTCATGTGGATGTTACTTTTACACATACCACCTACCTATAGATCTCTGCAGACCACATACAACCCTACATGGCGTTCCCTGATGACAGTGGCCTCTTTCTGCAGGATAATGAACTCAGCCACACTGCAAAATTGTTCAGAAATGATTTGAGGAACTTGACAAAGAGTTCAAAGTGTTGCCAAATCCAACAGATCTCTGTGGCGAAACCGACCTCGCCACGTGTCCTTGGAAGGGGCTGCTTGCCCGCCTCTTGCCTTTGGACCATGGACCAGACTTTATGTAAATGTGTTAACCCAGATAGCTATGCCATGGAGCCCACTCGTGTAGTTAAAGACTTCGGCTCCATGGCAATTGAACTGTGTGAATAGGATCTGAGCGCTATTCGGTAGTTTTGTGCACTCAGATCCCAGCTATCTGGGGATATGTGAAATGTCTGTGTGTTATGTGTAAAAGGTGACTTTATGTATTTTAAAGTGTTTTACTGTCTTTGTGTCCCCATGTGCATTATGGAGTCTGGTCTTGTCCTGGGAGGTAATTGGATTACTTCTCCATTATCTCCAGGATAGAAGACTCTGAAACCAGTCTGGGCCAGATAGCCATGTGCCAGCCAGGCCCCAAAAGATACTTTTACTAACTTTTGAACCCCTGGTCTGATTCATGCCATTTTTTAATATGTTGTTCCCCTGAATGGATTGATTGCGAATATGTGAATTGGATGTATGGTTTTAGAGTTATGAAAGTTGCGTAAAAATGTTTTAAAATGTATGTATGATTGGATTACCTCCCAGGCTAAGGGGAGGGAATCTGTGGGATGTAACCATTGTGTGATTGGTGTATTGTAAATCCCTCCCTTGCATGGGAGAATCCTTTATAAGACAGTTGTGTGAAGAAATCAGTGTTGTTGCTGTTTAACCCTGAAGCTAAAGTGTTGTCTCTTTCTTGGGGGGGAATTGGACTGTATGCCGATTGCCAGTAGTGTAAGCTGTTCTTATTGCTTTTCCTGTTCGGCTGCTTCCAGGGTTCGTGTGTCTGCTGTTCGAGAATTGGTGAATACGTGCAGTTTGGAGTTCGGGAGGTTGGTGATTGCAGTAGCTGCTGGTCTATGGGAAAGGGGATTATCGCCTAAAAGGTTTTTATCCTCTTGTGAGCGAAACGGTCCGTTACAATCTCCATCCCATTGAAAATCTGTGGGATGTGCTGGACAACAAATGTGATCCATGGAGGCATCTTGTAGGACTTAAGTGAACTGTGGCTAATGTCTTGCTTCAAGATACCAAAGGATATGAGGCATGGACTCCACAAGACCTCTGGACAACATAGCATAGCAGTTTTGGCAGCACAAGGGGGGGGGGGGTGCTACATGATATTAGGCAGGTGGTTTTAATGATGTCGATTATCAGTGTACTAGCTTATGCTTTTATTTGGTCTGTTTTATATAGGATACGTGTTTCTTTGCTCAAATATTGCCCAACAATTATATTTCCAGCAGATGAAGTAGCAGGGAGTACTTAAGATGACTAACACAAAAAAAGTATTTCTCTTCAGAAGTCCATTTTATTTTAAACCAAAAACCTGCATTGACAGGATCTTTGAGTTATAACCACTTTAATAATATGAAGTTAAGACACTTAGAGTTATCCTTTAACATGTATTATTATAAGTGTCTACATTAAAACCAAAAGGTAAATTTTGCATTAATGCATATTGCACTAGCAGTTTTAAAGGACCACTATAGGCACCCAGACCACTTCAGCTTAATGAAGTGGTCTGGGTGCCAGGTCCATCTAGAATTAACCCTTTCTGCTGTAAACATAGCAGTTTCTCTGAATGGGTTAATCCAGCCTCTAGTGGCTGTCTCATTGACAGCCGCTAGAGGCGCTTCTCACCATGATTTTCATTGAGAATGCTTTCCTATGGACTGGTTGAATGCGCGCGCGGCTCTTGCCGCGCATGCGCATTCAGCCGATGACGGCGAAAAGGAGGAGGAGAGTTCCCCGCGCCAAAGGAACCCGGCGGGGGAAAACAGGTAAGATTTAACCCCTTCAACTCCCTAGAGCCCGGCGGGAGGGGTACCCTGAGGGTGAAGGGGACCTAGAGACCCTATAGTGCCAGGAAAACGAGTATGTTTTCCTGGCATTATAGTGGTCCTTTAATTTCTTTGACGAAAAATTGTCATCATAGTTTTGGTCAGAACCATAATTTAATTGATGAGAACAATATAACTAAAAAATAAACTGATTAAGATGAAACTATAATGACAATTTTAAATGAAAAATAAATGAAAATGATGAGGAGGGAGGCATGTCATCTGCAACTTGTTATAATTAATGCATATCTAATTACTGGTCTTTTGTAAAAATAAAATAAAATAAAAAGCCATAGTCTTATTCTTTATGAGACTTGGTTTTATTTTGGTTTAAGATAAATAATAAAGACATGTTATATCAAAACAGATACATGTTCAGACCTTAATATCACAAGTAATAACAGATTAATGAAGGTTTAGTCCTCCAGGATTATACAATTGTGCTCCAAAATTTGCATACTCTTGAAGAATTAGTAATAGATGTACCATTTTTAAAGAAAGCATGAGTGAGCAGACAAAACACATTTCTTTTATTTATTATGTGATTCATATTATACTGTAGGTTATAACAGAATGGCACAATCATAAAACAAAACATGGCAACAAAGAAAAAATTAAATGACCCCTTTTCAAAAGGCTGCATACCCTTAGTTCTTAAGACTGAGTATTGCCCCCTTTAGCATCAATGCAGTCTTTTGTAATAGTTGTCTATGAGGCTTCTAGTTCTTGCAGGTGGTATAGCTGCCCATTCATCTTGCCTCCAGATCATGTAAAGTCTTTGGTCGTCTTGCATTATTATTATTATGTTATTATTTATATAGCGCTAACAAATTCTGCAGCGCTTTACAGTGGATGGACGAAGAAACATGAACTGCACATTTGAGATCTTCCACAGTCTTTTTCCAGAGCAGCCTGTATTTCTCCTAAAGGTTATCTGTGGGATTTTTTTTGTATCCCGAAACAATTCTTCTGGCAGTTGTGGCTGGAAACTTTCTTAGTCTACCTGACTTTGGCATGGTGTCAAGAGATCCCTAAATTCTCCACTTCTTAATAAGTGATTGAACAGTACTGACTGGCGTTTTCAAGGCTTTGGATATCTTTTTATATTGATACCGGAGAAACTGACGGAAGCCAAGCACAGAGATATGGACACAGGTTTCTTCAGGAAGGAATAGATTCTTTATTCGATTCACCGACCGGGACTCAGAGGGACTAATGTCACCGAAAACCAACAAAGTCTGAGCCCCGAACAACAGTGTAGGTCCCTTATATAGGCATATAACTCCTCCCATAATAAGCTCCACCCACACATACTCTTAACCAATCAACAGAACAAAGACTAACTTCCTGTTAGACCACATGGCTTGCCCAGCACAATGGAGGAGGGGAATTCTCTATATCCTGTATTTCTGCACATGCTCCGTACACTACTGATTGTATCGTTGCCACGTGCAACCAACTGACCGATACATCAGTATATGCACATACACATACCACGTGGCAATCTCGGCCTACTAAATTTATTTTTACCGAGATTCCACCACAATATCTCTTTTCATCTTTATAAAGTTCCATTACCTTGTTACACAGATCTTTTGACAGTTCTTTTCTGCTCCCCATGGCTCAGTATATAGCCTGCTCAGTGCATCCACATGAGGGCTAACAATCTGATTTATACACATACATTAATTGCAATATAAAAAGCCGCAGGTGTGGGAAATTTACCTTTAATTGTCATTTTACCACGTGTGTGTCACCTTGTGTGTCTGTAACAAGGCCAAACATTCAAGAGTATGTAAACTTTTGATTAGGGCAGTTGGGTGATTTCTGTTATCATTATGATTTAAAAAGGAGCCAAACAACTATGTGATAATGAATGACTTTATATGATCACTATCCTTCAATAAAAAACATGTAATTGCATGATCAGTCATATTTTCAAAATCAATGCAATAAATGTCACAATTTCTGCCAGGGTATACAAACGTTTAAGCTCAACTGTATAATAAATTTGGAAATTCTAGAGAAAAACTTAAAGGGGCACTCCACTACCCAAATAAAAAAATAAATTAAAACAAAAATCAGTTTAGTAAATAAACCCACAATGAAAACGTGTATGCGCTTAATTATGCATTTTTCCATTGAGCTTACAAAAGCTTCAGATCTCTTGCCTGAAGCTTTTGCCAGCCATTTCTTTCTAATCCAGATCAGACTTTCTGTGGCTATCCAATCATATACTTCAAAATGTAGCTCAATGAGAAGTCTTTCTAAGGCAGGTGCTCTGGGCAGTTGCTTGCCTTGAATTTAGCTCCACTCAGCTAAGCAACCAGGAAGTAACAGGACCGGCTGTGTGATTAACAGCCAGAGGATGTAACAAGGTTAAGCCCTTAAGGACACATGACGGAAATATTCCGTCATGATTCCCTTTTATTCCAGAAGTTGTGTCCTTAAGGGGTTAATTTATAAAAGTGCCAATTTCTATTATTATCTGATTATTGTAAAATTAAAAAAGAGTGTGGAGGAATCTCGGTAAAAATAAATTTAGTAGGCCGAGATTGCCACGTGGTATGTGTACGTGCATATACTGATGTATCGGTCGGTTGGTTGCACGTGGCAACGATACAATCAGTAGTGTAAGGAGCATGTGCAGAAATACAGGATATAGAGAATTCCCCTCCTCCATTGTGCTGGGCAAGCCATGTGGTCAAACAGGAAGTTAGTCTTTGTTCGGTTGATTGGGTAAGAGTACGTGTGGGTGGAGCTGATTATGGGAGGAGTTATATGCCTATATAAGGGACCTACACTGTATGTTCGGGGCTCAGACTTTGCTGTTTTTTGGTGACATTAGTCCCTCTGAGTCCCGGTCGGTGAATCGAATAAAGATCTCTTCCTTCCTGAAGAAACCTGTGTCCATCTCTCTGTGCTTGGCTTCCGTCAGTTTCTCCGGTATCATTTGGTGCATTGGCCGGGAAGCTCATCGTTCAACGGTAGCTGAGAAGCAGAGACGTGAGACGGTCTATCTTTGCCCATGCTCCCTACGGCTGCACCCCTGAACTTCTGCGTGGACCTCCTTTCGTCTCGGCGCCACTGGTCTGTTGTCCAGGAGATCATCGGCCTCTACGTAGTAAGTGCTGGGGTGTCCCCGTCGATGAGTGTGAACTCAGGTTCAGGAACGAGGAGGTAAGACGACTACTGTTTTAGACGGTGAACCCACTAGGGGTATTGGATACCGATTGTGCGGTAGGCCCATAAGGGGTTTGAATTGTGTATGGAATTGGCCCCCTCCAGTGGAGGGAAGGAGCGAAGGCGCACCGCTCGTAATTAAACGCCCTGTAGTCAGCCCGTTTAATTTTGGTATTGGAGTCAGGCTGGGTCCTGTGTAAATAGCCCAAGCCGGACACAGGTGTCTTGTCTAGACTAGCGTATCTAAGGTGTATATTTTGTTCGCTAGGTCGGAGGGACCGGGAGACTAAGCGGCACCTGTGTAAATTCGGTTCGCTAGATCTCAACCTATCTTGGCTAAGTCAGAAGACGTGTAAATTTGGAACCCACTAGACTATTGATAGAGTAGATAGACTAAAAGGGTTTTGTTGTAAATTCCGCCCTATAGTTCGCTATATGTGGTGCTTGGGCAGAGATGGCTAACCAAAACGGATGTAAATAGTTTTAGGTAGTCCATCTAGGTACTGGCCAATAGATTAGTTGGGAAATTGTAAATGTGTTGTAGAGTGTATATCTTGCTAGATAGCGTGAGCTCTGCCGTCTAGCGAGAGTGTGAATAGTGTGTAACTGTATTATAGCGCACGGTACCATAACCATGTATAATAACTACTGATACTGTAAATAACTACTAATAATTGTTGTTTATGTTGTATGTTTAACACCATAACCACTACTAACTGAACTGTGACTTTAAAATTGTACTCTAACCAATGCTAACCGTACTATAACTACTGTTTGTAAAGACGATGTTACTGGGGTGTGTTATAGACGGGTAATTCAGATACTGAGAATTATAATGTGGGTGATTGTATAATTTCGCCAAAAGGCATAGTATTAGTTATTTAGTGACTGGTGTAACAGCTGTGTGTTTACGGGAATTCCCTGTTTGTTTTGTTGTGTGCGTTTGGCCTAGTAACTGTACCACATGGTGCTGTTGCCAAGGGAACGAGTGTGACCGTTGGAAGTGTGTTTGTTTTGCTTCTGTTGGAGACGACGCTCCGTTGCTAAGTATGGGTGCGTCGGATTCAAAGATTAATGATCCCTTAGGATGTATGTTAAAAAACGTTAAGAATGGATATAATGTGTATGATTTGGGAGTAAAGATGTCTCCAACACGCCTGACTACTTTATGTAGTACGTGATAGCTTTGATCCTAATCTGGTGCAGCGTGTACACGTGGCTGTATCGGGTAGGCCTGAACTTTACGGCCAGTTTCCGTATATTGATTGTTGGAAGCGGGCCGTAAATGACTTGCCAAAATGGATCCGGGTATGCCACGAGGAGCAATGTCGCCAGAACTCGATTGTCCACTAAGGCCGTGACCACGCCCATTCTGGACACGCCCCCTGAGTCAGAGATCCCCATGCCGCCCCCTTACTCCTCCTCTACAGGAAGAGGAAGAGGAGGTGCTGTTGGTAACACTACTCCCCTTGCCCCGTTATCTCCACCTACCCCCTCCTCTAGCTCAGAGTCTAGCCCACTTATTTTAAACCCTCCCCTTCCGGTACCTACCCCTATTAACTCCACCTATCCGGATTTGACGTCATTCCTAGTTCCTGGTCAGGCTCCTCCCAGCCCGGCCCGGAACATTCTACTTACTGAACTTCCCTTCAGTAAAGAGAAAGTGTCCCCTTCCCCTCGTCTTACTACCCCTCGACCGAAACCCCTAACTGACATTCCTCAACGAAGCCCCATACTAACCCTCCAACTGACCGGTACCCTCCAACCCCGACATTATCAAATGCCACTCCGACTGACACCAGGCCCGACACATATTAACGGTGATGGCCAGTTACAACACGCTGATCCTGTATTTGTTTATGTTCCCTTCACTACAACTGATCTATTTAACTGGAAGACTTATAATTCCTCCTACACCGATAAACCTCAAGCCATGACAGATTTAATTACCTCCATAATCCAGACACATAATCCCACTTGGGCTGATTGCCAGCAATTGCTTATGACATTGTTCAATAACGAGGAAAGAACACGGATAAATCAGGCGGCAATTAAATTCCGAATTGGAATGTCAATGGCGCAGACATGGCCCATTTAAAAGCTTACAGGGACGCTATTATTGCTGGCATGAAAGCCGGAGGGAAAAAGGTGATTAATATGTCGAAGACGGCTGAGGTATTGCAGAAATGTGATGAGTCGCCCAGTGCCTTTTTTTGATCGATTATTGGAGGCATATCTATTGTATACCCCCTTTAATCCAGAGGCTCCTGAGAATTCCCGAATGGTTAACTCTGCCTTTGTCAGCCAGGCCTACGGAGATATAAAAAGAAAGTTGCAAAAAGGGTTCGTAGGGATGTCTATAACTCAACTAATGGAGATAGCGAATAAGGTATATATGAATAGGGAGACAGAGACGAAAAAGGAAGAAGAGCGAAAGATGAGAAGGAAAGCAGATATGCTAGCAGTAGCTATCGCAGGCGTAGATAGAAGGGAAAAGGAAGTGTATAGGGGAACCGAGAAAGGCGAGAATAAGTGGAATAGGGAGCCTTTAAGTAGGAACCAATGCGCGTACTGTAGGGAAGAAGGGCATTGGAGAAGTGAGTGTCCACAGAGGGAACAACATGAGAGAGAGAGAGAGAGAGAGATAGAACAAGGGCAGGGTATAGCAATAATTATAGAGGCAGAGCGAGAGGAAGAGGAGGCCCTGGAGGAAATGGTGGGAATAACAGCGTTAGTGGGGATAGGTATTACCCAGCAGCGCAGAGATCCAGAGAGAGAGAAGATAGGGACTTTGTGGGTTTGGCTGACACTGTCATGGAGGACTATTGATACCGAGCGGGCTCCATCCCCCTTGGCCGAGCGGAGCCTATGGTCGATGTAGCAATAGGGGGAAAAAGGAGTTCTTTCATGATCGACACTGGTGCTGAACATTCTGTGGTGACTGACCTAGTCGCTCCTCCTTCAGGAAGAACTATCACTGTAATACTGGAAGGAGTGCCGCTAAACCGGTTCTTAAAAGTCGACTCTGTACACTGGGAGGCCATGTAGTAAAACATCAGTTCCTTTACATGCCTGAATGTCCAGTCCAACTGCTAGGGCGAGATTTGTTATCGAAATTACAAGCACAGATAACATTTCTGCCTAACGGAACAACGTCCTTGAAGTTTAATGGACCCTCAGGTATAATGACAATATCAGTACCAAAGGAAGAAGAGTGGCAACTTTATACAGTGTAGTAAGTATACATCCAGTTGTGCCCAATCCCTATAACCTGCTTGCTTTAATTCCAGGCGGGGCTACTTACTTCACAGTTTTGGATCTCAAAGATGCCTTCTTTTGCCTTCGAATTGCTACAGAAAGCCAGTGTATCTTTGCATTCCAATGGGAAAATGCTGTAACGCGCTCGAAACGCCAGATGACTTGGACAAGACTGCCCCAAGGGTTTAAGAATTCACCTACCCTATTTGGATCAGCATTAAGTCAGGACTTACTAGATTTCAAGTCCATCAAAGGAGAATGTGTACTACTACAATAAGTGGATGATTTGTTGATAGCGGCAGTTACAAGAGAGATATGTCAGCAAGCAACACATGATTTACTGCACATTCTTTGGAAGGCAGGATACAAGGTGTCCAGGAAGAAAGCTCAGTTGTGTCAGCCAACTGTCAAGTAGCTGGGATTCCATATCTCTGAAGGTCAAAGGATAATGGGGCCAGAGGAAAAAGAAGCTGTATGCCAAATACCAACACCCAAGAATAGAAGACAAGTGCAAGAGTTCTTGGGTGCAGCAGGCTTCTGTAGGATATGGATTCCCAGTTATGCGATATTGGCGAAACCCCTTTATGCAGCTATAAAGGGCACAGAACACGATCCCTTCCTGTGGACTATCGAACAGCAGAAAGCATTTGAGGATGTGAAGAAGGCATTGATGAGCGCCCCAGCATTAGGTCTACCTGATCATACACGTCCATTCTACTTATATGTACATGAGCAAAGAAGGATGGCTGTGGGAGTACTGACACAGTACTTGGGATCATGGCAACGACCTGTTGCATATATGTCCAAACAACTGGATGCAGTGGCCAGTGGCCTTCCACCTTGTCTAAGAGCCGTAGCCGCCGCCGCCCTGCTGATAGCTGAAGCTGATAAGCTCACTCTGGGTCAGGAACTCTATGTGCGAGTCCCGCACGCAGTACAGACGTTGCTAGACTATAAAGGCAATCACTGGTTTAGCAATACCGCATGACTAAGTATCAAGCTATGTTATGTGAGAACCCGAGAGTGCATCTTGAGACTGTCAATACTTTGAATCCAGCTACCCTTTTGCCACAATCTACTGAGAGTCAACATGATTGCCTGGAGGTGATGGATGAAGTGTTCTCAAGCAGACCGGACCTTCGTGATTTTCCCATCCAGAACCCCGATGTCCAATACTATACGGACGGCAGTAGTTACGTGAAAGAAGGGATTCGCTACGCAGGATATGCAGTGACAACCATAGACAAGGTGATAGAAGCTCGGCCACTGTCAAAAGGAACATCGGCACAGAAGGCAGAACTCATCGCACTCACACGAGCGTTACAATTGGCTGAAGGATTGAGGGTGAACATCTATACGGACTCAAAGTATGCGTTTTTAACCACTCATGCCCATGGAGCCTTGTATAAAGAAAGAGGACTACTAAACTCAGAGGGTAAAGAAATCAAGTACGCAGCTGAGATATTACAACTCTTGGAAGCCGTGTGGGAACCGAAATAAGTTGGTATCATACATTGTCGAGCACATTTGAAAGGTGATGGTGATGTGATAAAAGGAAATCGGATGGCAGATAATGCAGCTAAGCGTGCCGCTGAATCGGGACAACAGGAATATGTGGAGTGTATAGCTGCTCTCATACCGACCCCTCTGTCTCAATGGACTCCAGTTTATACAGCTCAAGAAGAAGAGTGGTTAAAGACTGAAGCTGCAAAATACTTGGAGAATAAATGGTATCAGTTAGAAGATGGAAGGATAGTTATTCCAGCATCGCTAGCCGTAGAAATTGTCCAGAATTATCACAATGGGACACATTCCGGGAGAGATAGTATGGAAGAATCTCTTAGGAAGCATTTCTACATACCAAGATTGTCCAATTTGACTCAAGCCATTGTACGAAGATGTGTGTTATGTGCCAAAAACAACGCAAGGCAAGGTCCAGTGAAACCACCGGGAGTCCAGTATATGGGAGGACTCCCTATGTCCGATCTCCAAATAGACTACACGGTAATGCCTAAATCCGGTGGACATCGTTACCTACTAGTAGTTGTGTGTACCTACTCAGGATGGGTAGAAGCATGTCCTACTCGTACAGAGAAAGCAGGAGAAGTTGCGCGATTTTTGTTGCGGGAAATAATACCCCAATATGGACTACCATGTTCTATAGGATCGGATAATGTTCCAGCCTTTGTTTACCAGTGCCTACAACAACTGACTCATATGCTCAGTATTAAGTGGAAACTTCATACGGCATAAAGACCTCAGAGTTCTGGAAAAGTGGAAAGAATGAACAGAACTATTAAGAACCAATTGGCAAAGATGTGTCAAGAAACTCAACTTAAATGGAATGTTCTTTTGCCAATAGCTCTGTTGCGCATTCGTAGTACACCTACCAGAAGGATGGGTCTCTCACCTTTTGAAATTATGTATGGGCGTCCACCTCCCGTACTTGGTAACTTAAGGGGGGATTTAAAACAGTTGGGAGAAGGAATTACCCGGCAGCAGGTTGTAGAGTTGAGTAAAACTATGGAGGAGGTACAGAAATGGGTACAAGATAGGTTACCTGTGAATATTTATCCACCTGTCCATTCTTATCATCCAGGAGATCAAGTTTGGATAAAGGAATGGAACAGTGTACCGTTGGGGCCAAAGTGGAGGGGTCCTTATGTTGTTCTTTTGTCTACCCCAACAGCTATAAAGGTGGCCAAAGTGACTCTGTGGATTCATCACTCCAGGGTTAAACCAGCAGCAGTAGATTCTTGGCAAGTTACACCAGATCCTGAGAATCCCTTTAAAGATCCGGTTGAAGCGTGCAACTCAGTCGGAGTGACGAGGAACTATTGGGACTTCTAGAATAATCATAAAGATCAGCAAGTAGGTGTTTTGACGGCCATAATAAAGCCTGACCACCTACCTACGTTACATAGTCAGAGTGTCCTGAAGGGATCTCTGTGAAGGAAAGTGAGGATCAGGAAGGACTCCATTCCCTGCAGCCCTCACATCCTGGAAGCTGAGGTGCCATCGCACGGTCGAAGAGTCAGGACAAAGATGTCAGGAGTGATGTGTTTGATAATGTATATATGTGTGTTTTTAATTATTCAGGAAGGTAGAGGTACCGACACACCAGGCTGTGAGGTTTGCATTAAGACTACGAAAACAGGCAAGCACATTTCCCAGACCCTTATTTGGCATGCACAATATGAGTGTAAGGGACATGTATCTAAGTGCAGATACTTGGGTAAAGATTATAGTGTATGCCATCTAAGAGCAGGAGAACCTAAGTGTTTCAGTCCAGAATATCAACCCCGTACAATTTGGTTGACTATTCGGAATGGAGACTCACAGGGGACCCTGATAAATAAGACCATACTAGAAACCGTACATTCTTCAGGTGTTCTGCTATTTGATGCATGTAAGGCGATATCAGGTGGTAGGAAACCGTGGAATGTATGTGGTGATCTTAAATGGGAAAGAACGTATGGGTCTAATGATAAATATATTTGCCCCAGTAGTAAGAACAAATATATGGATCCAAAGTGCCCAAATAAAGATTATAATTATTGTCTGTATTGGTCCTGTGTAGGGTGGGCAACCTGGGGACAGACAGTAGATAAGGATATGATTGTTACTAAGTTGCCTACCAAACCATATTGTAAGTCTATGGAGTGCAACCCAGTCCATATACTTATCAATGACCCAGAACTATTTATAGACAGGTTTGGGAACTTATTTGGGTTCCAGATATATGGAACAGGTTTGGATCCTGGGACAATATTATTTATAGGGATTGAGACCGATACTGTGGCAACCCAGACTCATCAGGTCTTTCATTCCTTCTATGAGGAGATGAGTGTGGAAAATAAGATCCCTCATAACGCAAAGAACTTATTTATTGATTTAGCCGAGAGTATTGCTGGTAGTCTTAATGTAACCAACTGCTATGTGTGTGGAGGTACTAATATGGGAGACCAATGGCGTTGGGAAGCAAAGGAGGTAATGTATTCCGGTTCTGAGACAGTTGAACAGATAATATCTTCTCAAACTGATTATCAAATGAGTGTTAGAGGTAAATCTGAGTGGCGATTAAAGACCTCCATTATAGGTTATGTTTGCATAGCAAGGTAAGGAATAATGTTTAATACATCTGTAGGAGAATTGACTTGTCTAGGGCAAAAAGCTTATGATGATGATACAAAAGATACAACTTGGTGGTCAGCTTCAAATGTCTCAGAATCACCTAATCCGTTTGCAATTTATACCAATTTAAAGAATGTGTGGTTTGACTTATCTGCTACATCTAGTTGGAAAGCCCCGGCAAATTTGTACTGGATCTGTGGTAAGAAAGCCTATTCGGAGTTACCACAGGACTGGGAAGGGGCATGTGTATTAGGTATGCTCAAACCATCCTTCTTCTTGTTGCCAATTGAAACAGGAGAGACTTTGGGAGTTAAAGTATATGATGTGAATCATAGAAGGAAAAGAGGACCCCTAGAGATAGGTACCTGGGAAGATAATGAGTGGCCTCCCCAGCGTATTATAGATTATTATGGGCCAGCTACGTGGGCAGAGGATGGTACTTTTGGATATAAAACCCCAATATATATGCTCAACCGTATCATAAGGTTACAGGCAGTGGTTATGATAATTACCAATGAAACATCACAAGCGCTCAATCTCCTAGCAAAGCATAACACTAGGATGAGGACAGCCGTTTACCAAAATAGATTAGCTTTGGATTACCTATTGGCAGTAGAGGGAGGTGTATGTGGGAAGTTTAATTTAAGCAATTGTTGTCTTCAAATAGATGATGAAGGGCAAGCAATAGCTGAGCTTACTAGCCTTATGGTTAAACTAGCACATGTGCCTACTCAAGTATGGAAAGGGTATAATCCAATTAGTTGGTTTGGTAATTGGTATGAGCAGCTTGGAGGACTCAGGGCATTGGTAGGTGGAGTCATGCTAATCTTGATGTTGTGCCTTCTCCTGCCATGTCTGATTCCTTTGGTAGTTAGGTCTGGGCAGAGCATTATAGAAAATATAGCAGAGAGAAAGGCAGCTGCACAGATAATGGCTGTTTATAGGTATGAGGCTCTAAATCAAGGAGAACAGGTACAGGAAGAGGAATGCTGAGGGATTCGTATCTTTGGAGAGTCGCAAAGTCTAGTCTGGTTTATGGCAACTTGAGGTGTAAGCAAACTCTGATTAAGTGATGCATCTGGAATTATGGAATATCAGAAGCATCAAAGGGGGGAATGTGGTGGAATCTCGGTAAAAATAAATTTAGTAGGCCGAGATTGCCACGTGGTATGTGTATGTGCATATACTGATGTATCGGTCGGTTGGTTGCACGTGGCAACGATACAATCAGTAGTGTACGGAGCATGTGCAGAAATACAGGATATAGAGAATTCCCCTCCTCCATTGTGCTGGGCAAGCCATGTGGTCAAACAGGAAGTTAGTCTTTGTTCGGTTGATTGGGTAAGAGTATGTGTGGGTGGAGCTGATTATGGGAGGAGTTATATGCCTATATAAGGGACCTACACTGTATGTTCGGGGCTCAGACTTTGCTGTTTTTTGGTGACATTAGTCCCTCTGAGTCCCGGTCGGTGAATCGAATAAAGAATCTCTTCCTTCCTGAAGAAATCTGTGTCCATCTCTCTGTGCTTGTCTTCCGTCAGTTTCTCCGTTATCAAGAGAAATCATATTTAATCAACTAAAAAAATGCAAGCTATTCAGATGACTAAAACTAAATGGTATTTGTCAAAAGACTATGACATAAACAAAATAAAAAGTGCTGTCAAAATTAACGCTGCTCACCAGTGAGGCTTCAAAACAATTAGAAATGTATCAGCTACTTATTATGGTAAAAAAATTAAAAAGTAAGTATGTCTGGGCCATTTTCTTTTCACTGAAAGTAGCAGAATACGCAAAGACCCCCGACGGTGACATTGCCGCTTGGGGTCCGAAAGTGCATGTAAAGGTGAGTTCTACATACACGAACCTGTCCCTCGCTAGTGTGGCCATCTTCTTTGACGTGTCTGTCTGTCACTGAACACTTATGCATGCACAAGAGTACAGAGTTGAGATTTAGAGAGGATCCTGCAAGACCTTCCATAGACAGAGACAATTCCCTGAGCCGTCACTGATGACGTCTGGGGAATTGACACTTCTAGACGGGAGTAGCTCAGCCCAGTGTCTTGGAAGTGTCAAGCCGGAGGAAATATACAGAGAAAAAGTAGTCCTTAAGTCTCTGTATACCTCATGACTGTTAGTATTTCAGCGAAATCCCAACACAGTTGGATTGAATATTTCATCAAGATTCTATCTTGATAAAATAGCAATTTTTCATGGGTGGGAGGGGTGTTGTATGAGTATGCTTTGGCCCAAAAAAAGTTTCCAACCCCTGCCCAGACACATTATTCCCATGAAATATCTTTTCACAAGACCACACTCTACCAGTGTCACTGCATTCATGCAGTGTAATAAAGCAGCTCAGTCCTCCTGCCCTGGCATACTAAGCTTCAGTGAGCACACATACACACTGTTATTCCCCCCCCCAACCCCCAACCCCAGGGGAACCCACTACCAGACAATGACTAATAACGGGCTCCAACACCAACCCACTGCCACCTTTCCCAAAGCAGAATCCATCCCTCCCGCTGTCACGTGACTTCCTTACCTGGGCCACGCCCTCTCTTCCGCCGAGAAGCCAATCGCTTTCCTCGCTCACATCCGGGCTGCGCTAGTCCGTGTTCGGCGGTTGGAGGTAAGCGGGATAGAAGGGTGGGAGAGAGAGATTTGCACTCGGCACCCCCCTCCCTTTTTGCTCGGTCGGAAGCCGTGTGGGGCGGACGCGCTGTGCAGTATAAGGTCAGCTAGACGGTGGCAGGAAGGGTTCATGTCTGTTGGGGGTGGGGGTGGGGGGGCGCGGAGATAAAAGGTGACCCCCCCCACATGCCTCCTGCCGGTTATCACTGGGTATAACTGCCCCACACCGGGCATTATCCTTCATAGAGCCCGCTGGAAACGGGAGCTTAGGGAGAGTTAGGCAGGTCACACCCATAGCGGCTTATATGGTGACTGGGGAGAAAACTATGTCACATTTCAACGGGTTTCTATGGGCAGAGAGAGCAACAGGAATGCTGAGTCTAATTATAAAGTCATCACATTTATTAAAAGTCTTAGACAGAGCATCCCTGCACAATACAGAATTAAGTAGGGATCTATAACACATGGCATGAGTAGTGGTGGGGTCTAGTATTTAGCTTGTTTGGTGTCAGACCATGTTTCATGTTCCAAAACCAAGAGACTAAGGCATGCATTAGTGTTAAGATGCAGAAGGAAAAAAAACAACCATGCATAGAATGAGTATTGTGAGTTATTATTATTATTATTAGTGGTATTTATATTGCACCAACGTATTGAACATTGTAGATATTCTGTAAGGTGGTCATCCAATTCTAGATGGTTTTTGGAGACAGCATGTTCTGTGTTTTAGAAGAGTCGTCGTTGTCGTTACTCCAAGGATGGAGAGGGATAGGTAATGCATTAAAAATGTTTCTGCAATGATGTCTCTTTATACTCAAGGAAGTTGCCAACATCCGTCAGCAGCCAGTCTTGGTCTACTCGTTGATCTTATTTCTAGTGCCGTAGTATCCCATAACTTCCTGCTGCTTTATTGGCGTTAGCCGTAGTAAACCGCATAGTTGAATAACTGTTTGCGGCCGATTCTTCATTGTGAATTAAAAAATAAAAAGGTGTTCACACAACTGAATTAAAGATGACGGTTTCCATTTCAAATTTCTATTTTTATATCTTTTATTAATTTTTTTTTAGTAATGACTTAGAACTAGATTTTTTTTTTCCTCCTCATGATGATGCTAAGTAAATTCTTGCAACGTTGGTTCCTTAAGTAACAAAATATTTTTTTAACATCATTGCTTGATCTTTCTGTGTCTGAGATATCACTAACCTAGCCAGGGTGTTAAAAATGTCCTAGCACCTTACTCTTTAAAGGGACACTCCAGGCACCCAGACCACTTCTGCCCATTGGAGTGGTCTGGGTGCCAACTCCCACTACCCTTAACCCTGCAAGTGTAATTATTGCAGTTTTTTTTAAACTGCAATAATTACCTTGCAGGGTTAAGTCCTCCCCTAGTGGCTGTCTATTAGACAGCCACTAGAGGGAACTTCCTGCTCCATAGCACAGGTTTTCTGTGCTAGAGCGTCGCTGGACGTCCTCACGCTGTGTGAGGACCTCCAGCGTCGCTCTATTCCCCATAGGGAAGCATTGAAATTCATTTTCAATGCTTTCCTATGGGGTGCACTAATGCGCATGCGCGGCATTGCCGCGCATACGCATTAGGTCTCCTCGGCCGGCGGGCGAGATCAGTCTCGCCAACCGGCCGACGGAAGCAGAAGGAGGAGCAGCGGGGGAGGAGGGAGCAGCGACGTGGGACATGTCGCTGCCTCTGGTAAGTCACTGAAAGGGTTTTCACCCCTTCAGCAACCGGGGATTGGGGGGTGGGAGGGAGAGGGACCCTCCAGTGCCAGGAAAACGGAGCGTTTTCCTGGCACTGGAGTTTCCCTTTAATCCAGAGCATATTTCTGTGTAAGCACGGCTCAAACTTTCCAGTGGATATTCAACAGTGGTGAGTGTGCCACTGTACCCCCGGTGCATTTATGAAAGCAGCATCATCTTAACAATACCTTTCGATATCTGCAGTCACCAAGAGTTACATTAAACAATAGAGGTGGGCACCCGCATTTTAAAGCCTACCTCAAATTGGCTCTCTGTAGGGAGTACTCCAAATTTTGCAACAGACACTCAGCATATTCCTGAGAAGCTGACCAATTTACAGTGGAGAGAGATCACGAGTATGTAAATCTGCAGGGACACTTAAAGGGACATGCATCACAATTATTTAGTGAAACAAATATACAAACCAAAATAAAGCAAGAATACAGATGAAAAGTATTTTCTAAACGTTTAGAAACAGTCAGATTGCATTGCTGGGCTCGTCTCTCAGCTAGGGGAGTGTCTTCATCTCCTACCCACCCACCTCAGTTTCAGATTTGTTCAATAATGGCAGAAACGGGGCATCATTGCATGAGTCACACTCAGATTCGGACTCCCGCTCTTCTCCCCTTATCGGAAATCAGGCTGTTTCAAGGTAAGGAAGAAGCAGGTTAAAATGAAGAAAAATATTTTCCTGTTGTTTTTTTTAAGCCTGGAGAATAAGACAACTGTTAAAAGGTAAAACCTTTTAATGTCAGTTGTCTCAAAGTGACGCAATTTCCTTTTTAACGGTAGTTATTAATCATAGGAAAGGGGTAGCGTCTGCCTTCCAGTACAGATGGGGGCTTTCTGTTAGAGCTATGTAACTGCAGGAAGATTTTTTTTGCCTACATTGGCGGCAAATTCTAAGCCGAACCCATAAAACAAACCCTGGGGAGCTTGACTATAGTGCCTCTCAAATCGATATGGGTGGAGGCTGAAAATCTAAGCAGAACTTCATGGTGGCCCTGATTTTTCAAAGCCGACTGGAGACAAATCCAACACATGCTAGGGACTGGTACTCTGACTTGAGACACATTCAAGATTCATTTCCTCTCACCAAAAAAGACCTGAGGGATCAATTACACTAATTCAAAACACACGGAAATGGAATATACCAAACACATTGCTCCTATGAAGAAAAGGCCTGGCCGACCTTTCTAAGCGCACACATGAAGTTGAGAAGTTGGACAAAGTCACTACTGTGACTAATTCATACAAGGTTGCCATACATGAGCTTTGAGAGCAAGTAAAATTGCTTGAAGATGCCCAAGAAGATCTTTAGAATAGCTCAAGTAGAAATAATATCCCACTCCTGGATCCCCCACCTGCGGAGCACCTTGTAGATCAAGCCTGCTGTGCCTTGAGCAACTTTTCTGTTGCTAGCACCCAGCCATGAGACGTCATTATTCAATTACATTACTTTCCTATCAAAAAGCACTTATGTGAGCAGCCCGTGACTCGCCCCTGCAAGTTGATGGACATCCAGTCCAATTCTTTTAAGATCTGGCACCCAGAACCCCTCACAAACATCACAAACTATGACCACTTAGACCAAGTATGTCAAACTCAAAGACTAACACGGGCCAAATAACCAAGGTTTAAGTTTGTTTGCCGCAAAAAAAATAAAAAATTCAGCTTTCATAGAAACGTAGACTTATTTCGAAAAGTACAGTATAAAAAAAAGTTGCCTAACTGACACTGGACGTCCTCACGCTCGTAGGGCTTCAAAGTAAACAAAAGAGCGGATTTGTTTTAAGGAGACATGCATTTGCATATAACCAATGTTTTTGTTCAACTACCCTGACATATTAAGAAAAGTTTGGTAATGGGACTGAAATGGTGAATGTATGCTGTTGCACAGGTGTAAAAAAAAACAAATCACTTTATCTTGTTGTTTGAAGTCCTATGAGTGTGTTCTTCACTTTAGCTGAGATCATCAACTTGGTGATCTCAGCCAATCCAATGCTTTCCCATAGAAAAGCATTGGGAGGCTATTGTGCATGTGTGGCAAAAAGCTGCGCAGCCAATCAGCATCTCCATGGGGAGCGTTCAGCACCCCCATGCAGAGCTAATCTAATACACTGCCCCTTCCACCCAATCTAATACACTGACACTCCTCCCTCCACTCTAATTTAATTCACTGCCCCTCCATAACCACTCTAATACACTACCACCCCCTCCCTGCCCAAATTAGTACACTACTCTCCCCCTAATTTAACACACTGCTCCCCCTCCATCACCACTCTAATACACAGCCCCACTTCCTCTACTAATTTAATACACAAGCCTTCCTCAAATTAATACACTGCATCCCCAACTTAATACACTTGCACTTTCTCTCCCCCAAATTAATATAGCGCCCCTCCCACAAATTAATACACTGCCCACTCCATCTCCCAATTTAATACACTGTCCTCCCCAAATTAATATACTGCTCACTCTCAAATTAAAACAGACTGCCACTCTGCCCTCTTGCGGCCATGGGAGGAAAGACAAGAATCGGGCAGGAAATATCTTTCCTGTCTTGTGGCTATTCGCAGCCATAGTACAAAGCGCCCCCGAGGCAGGCGGGCCACAAATATATTCACTGTGGGCCGCAAGTTTGACATGCTTGACTTAGACCCTCACTCACTCCTGGGGTCAGCCATTCAAACGAACATTTCGTAGATAAAACCAGATAGTCATGATAAACAAGGTGTCGGATGTGCAAAAATTTGCCTACCATCTTGGGCTTCAACATATTGCCATAGATAGACCACCACCTCTAAGAGCAACCCAGATCTCTTACCTGTGGTTCACCACCTCTGCAAGATCCGTGAAAGAAACTAATTTTACTGCATCTAGACACTTACCTTTCCTTAATAGATGCAACAAATAATGTTTCATTGCGATCTCCCCAGAAACTAACATGAAAGGTATAGTGATTGTAACTACATTTGTAGACACTCTGGGTAGTTTCCTCTCATTAACGGGACAGTTGGCTTTAGTTTTTGTTCTTTACATGCAACCTCGACTCCAGACAAATCATTCTGGCAGACATCCTCTATCCGTCTATCTTCTTTGTCAGCCACTCACACAATCCTAGTAGGGGATTGCAATACAGTTCTCACCAACTGTGGATAGGATGGCACAAGGGCAAGGACAATCACTGGGCATCCTGAAAAGTTGATATATTTTCACTTCAATTCCTAGCCTCCCCTTACTTATTGGACATCTGGAGAGCACAACATCCCTTTACACTAGATTTCACCTATTTTCACCCGCACAGTTTGTATTCCCGGATAGATCACTTTCTCACTTCTCCCCATCTGAATCACTGAGTTCTAGACTGGCTTTGCCACCAGGCACAGCCCCCACACAAACCATTGGGCAGAAAACACATAAGCCCTCACCCAGGGCTGTGCCTGATTCCCGAGATGTAGATGCCATGCTACAGAAGTACATAACCCAAGATGGCGGCCGAGGAGAATGCGGTCGGACCCACTAGGACAACAGTGGGATACTCTCCTACCGAGAGCAAGATTTGGCAATATCTACCCACCTTCAATCCGTGACGGGAAATCTTGCTACAAAACAGGATACCCAGACCCTTTTGCTCGATATACAAAAGATATAATAAGCACAGATGTCCAACATATCCTGGACCATGTGAGGGTCACACAGAAGTATGTAATGGACATTCATAGAGAGGTCTCCCATATGAAGGACTCTTTCCAGTCTTCTTCATATGCACACACCACCCAACTCTCTTCCATGGAAGATTGCCTGAAGCGCAATCACATAAAGATAAGGAGTCCCTACCACTATCAAAACAGAAGAAATGTATCATTATTTCCGTTGCCTAGTTTTTCATGCACTAGTGAAACTTCTCTGAATATAGATTCTTGGGTTTCCATATGTTCGTTAACTCATCTATGTAACGGACCGTTTCAGCAGACAAGGGGTTAAAATCCGTTTAGGCGATAATCTCCTTTCTGAGAGACAGGCACAGCTACTGCAGAACACCAAACTCCCGAACTGGATACAAAATAGCACTCCAAACTGGAACCTCATATAGCTGCTAGCAGACGAACAGGAAAAGCATACATCAGCTTACACTCCAGGCAATCAGTCTCTATCAGCATACAGTGAATCCCCCCAAGAACGAGACAAGGCTCCGTGTTGAGGGTCAAGCAGTAGTCTTTCATTATATGAATAGGCTCCATGGCATAGCTATCTGGGGGTATCACCGCTCACACAGGGCAATACCGAATGGCCCCACTGTGTTTAAAGGGCCAGAATGAGTGACATGCACTCTGTTAGGGCCGAATACGTTTTTTAAAAGGGCCCAATCTCCCAGGGCCATACTCCAAAGGCAGCAGGCGGGCAACCAGGCTCCTCCAATGCAATGTGGCGAGATTGGTCTCGTCACATCTCTCCCCCTTTCCAAAAAGACTAACAGGGTACCTGACCTCCTGCCGGTCAGTGCCCTTGTTAGTCCAGCAGCCCACCCACAAAGCAGAAAAAACAGTACAGCCCACCCACAATGAATGGTTACTACACCTGGGTAGAGGAGAAACTTGTCCATGTCCAGGTGCCTCACCACGGCTGTGTGGGGGACTGGTAGGCTGCCTTGGTGGGTTGCTGAGTGGGCAGAGACCAGCGGTACTCTGACCTGGTGCCAGTACTACCACCGGAGTAGTCTGGTTGGAGCCTGGTTGCTGGAGACTGACTGTCTCCCCCTTAGGTGTATGGCTCTGTCGTGGGGGGGTAGGACCGACCGTCCCTACCCCCTGTGTGGTAAGTGCAGAGACCACAGTCCCATCTGCACTGGTGTGGGGCTTACAGTCTCCCCCTGGTACATTAAGCTGCCGCTGGGGAGAGGGGGTAACAAGCTCCTCTCCCAATAGAACACTCTGCCGCTGGGGAATGGAGACTGTGCTCTATTCCCTGCCCATTAATGATCCGCCGCTGGGGAGAGGTGGTAACAAGCTCCTCTCCCAGACATACTTCCAGTCTTTGCGGAGGGAGACCGACTGTCTCTCCTCCCAACACAGAGTCCTGCTGCTGGGGAAAGGGGACTGGGCTCTCTATTCCCTGCTGGATACTCTGCCGCTGGGGACTGGAGACTGGGCTCCCAATTCCCGGCACATCACACTGCCGCTGGGGAGAGAGGACACTGCTCTCCTCTCCCTGTACTTCACACTGCCTTCCCGGCATATCACTCTGCTGCTGGGGGGCAGGAACAACTACCTCTGCCCCCTGTAACTCAGCCTGCCGCTGGGGAGGGAGGACACTGCTCTCCTCTCCCTGCACTTTACACTGCCGCTAGGGAATGGAGACTGGGCTCCCAATTCCCTGCAGGACCGGTGGAGAGACCTCGGTCCCATCTCCACTGGCCACCTGGGGTTCTTCCCAGTAAAACTTTACCATCTCGTCCCCTCTGAATGGGTCTGGCTCTTGGCCTGTCCTGCTGCTCTCCTGCTGAGCCTTCTCATAGTATTGGAACAGCTGCTGATAGCCCTGTTCTAGCTCCATCTCCCGGGTCACCAGGTGGACCAGGTCTTGCTCAATTTCGTGAGTGTCGTCCCAGTCATACCTGCTCTCCCTCCACCCCAAGAGATCACTGAACCGGGCTTGTGTAGGGCTCTCAAATTCGAGCTCTGAAAAAGAGTGCCATAACAAGCCAGGACCGTCAAACTCCTCTCCCTCTGGCTTGTCATGCTCGGCTGTCCAGGGCAGGTACTGTGCCCCATACCACCAGAGCGCCTGGTAGGCATCCTCCAGCCACATCTCCTGCCATACCCGGAGCTCCAATTCCTTTACCCATTCCTCCAGGGGCTGCTCTCCCAGGAAGGGCATCCGCAGGGCTAGTCGCCTCTGTAGTCGCTGGTCTTCCTTGTGGAGTTTCTCGCCCCGCTGGTATTCCACCATACCCAGTGCCTGGTACCAGATGCCTTTTGCGGACTGCATCCCGGTCATCCATGGCACCCTCCTCATGCTCCACTGCTGGTTCCATCCTGGTGCTGTCAGGGTCGCTGTACTCAGACATGCGTTGCCCTCAAATTATAAAATCCAAAGCAATGGTGTCTCCTGTAGCTGTCCTTCTGGCTGTATGAACGATCCCGCCGCTTGCCACCAATTGTAACGGACCATTTCAGCAGACAAGGGGTTAAAAACTCCCGAACTGGATACAAAATAGCACTCCAAACTGGAACCTCAGGAATAGCTGCTAGCAGACGAACAGGAAAAGCATACATCAGCTTACACTCCTGGCAATCAGTCTCCAACAGCATACAGTGAATCCCCCCAATAACGAGACAAGGCTCCGTGTTGAGGGTCAAGCAGTGGTCTGAGGTGCTGGCACACCCAGCCTAGTTTTTATTACAGTCAGGTACAAACAGAACACACCCAGGGGGAGGTATAAAACAACCAATAACATAATAGTACAGCCGACAGTTTCCCTCCCCTCTGCTTGGGAGATAATTGAGTTTCCTACTATATCTACTCAATTATCTCCACGCTAAAACGTACACATTTTTATAACTTTAAAACCATACATCACATTCACATAAAAATACATATCCCCAATCAATCCATTCAGGGGAACAATATATTAAAAAATGGCATGAATCAGACCAGGGGTTCAAAAGTTAGTAAAATTATCTTTTGTTCCCCTGGCTGGCAGCATATCAAACTAGCTCAAACAGGTTTTACAGGGGCATCTATCCTGGAGAAAAAGGGGAAAGTAATCCAATTATCCAGGGCTAGAGGCAGACTCCATTGAGCACATGGTTGCAAAAAGACATAAAACACTTTAAAATACATAAAGTCCCCTTTTACATATAACACACAGACATTTCACTTATCCCCAGATAGCTGGGATCTGAGCGCACAAAACTACCGAATAGCGCTCAGATCCTATTCACACAGTTCAATTGCCATGGAGCTAAAGTCTTTCCCATAGTCTTTCATTATATGAATAGGCTCCATGGCATGGCTATCTGGGGGTATCACCGCTCACACAGGGCAAATACCGAATGGCCCCACTGTATTTAAAGGGCCAGAATGAGTGACATGCACTCTGTTAGGGCCGAATACGTTTTTTAAAAGGGCCCAATCTCCCAGGGCCATAGTCCAAAGGCAGCAGGCGGGCAACCAGGCTCCTCCAATGCAATGTGGCGAGATTGGTCTCGTCACAATCTATGTTCAGAGAAACTTCCCCGAACATAGATTAGCAAACTAGTGCTGATCTAAACTAGGGATTATTTTCGAGGCAGGGCTTATATTACGAGCATCACCTGAAAATAAGATAGGGCTTGGTACAACATTAGAGGCCACTGCATTTCTAGCTACATCGAAACTTTCTGTACCAACTTCCAATGTGAACTACCAAACCTCACCCCATACAAGGGTTCAGGCCACTGTGGAGCCACTTGTGTTGGAGGGCCTACATCTTCAACCACCTGGCTACACCTATCTTTATTACTGCTACTCACAATTGCACAATTTGATGTTCAGTGTTATGTTCCTTTTTTAACATTTTCTTTCACTCTAGCAATTGTCTCTAGGTTCTACAGTAACCAGGTCTGCTTGACTTATGTTATAGCACAATTAACCTATGTATGAGCTGATGTGGGTGAGGCCCTGATGGGTGATTACCTACCCACTTACTACTATAGTACATCCACTACTCTACCGCTGGCAAGCCTCTAATCCCCCCCTCTCCCGCTGCCCCCTTGGTTATGGGTAATCTAAAAGGTGATAAATACATCATTCCCCGCTATGAGCGCTCAACCTCTCTTGTCCTGTTTTTCCTGGCTTTTTATTGCTCCCCGGGTGAGCAGGGTTTGCTTATCACCATCCTGTAGCCTCTCCATTACTTAAGGAGCCACCACATGATACTGCATGTACAATATATTCCCCGAGCCTCACACAAACCCCTGGTGATACTAGCATGTTAAATTCTCAGTCCTCTGGTACCTGTTTACAAAAAAAAGTTGTTGATTACATGACATCGTTTATGTTGCCGTGCTGCTAATGTATGCAAACAACTATGTTGCAGTGAAACCATTGTTATGTACCTCCAGCACAACAAAAATAAGAATGATAAAAAAATAAACGCCTTCAACACATCAGATATCATCACGCCTAGAACTCTTCCATACACAAAACCCCACAACCACCAACCTCACACAAATGTCTGCAGTCAAAGACACCTTAAAGAGACTTACACTTGCAGACACTTTGGACAATAAAAATCTATGTAAAGGGTTCTTTGAAACCCAAGAAGAGTCATTACACAGATGGTTTTACAACCTCGTGTTATTAAGTGTTTACCGAACCCTTACTGACACGACTGTGCGGTTTTAAATGCCATAGTGAGTGGTGACCCCTGACATTGTCAATGCCAACTTATGTCTTATCCCAAAACAAGAATAATTAGGTGGAGTATTACAAGAAAGTGTCATAAATCCATATATATACATTTATAATAGATATAAATACATTTAAAATGTATAAATATTATATATTTATGACACTTGAACATTTCTTGTGCTACTCTACCTAATTTTATAGCATGACAGGAGGCTTCATATTTGCTTAAGTCTCTCTTTACTAGAACTCCACAGCAGCACATTAACAGAGAGATAAACACCAAAGACAAAAACATAAGGTATCTATATAAGGCTCCTCCTAAGCCACCATTTCCTCTTTCTTTGCTGCTCCGCAGAACAGTACAGGTCAGAGTACCACTGCCTCCTGGTTTTTCCTGGGTGGCTGTGTATTTATTGTATATATACCCCTTTTGTTTTGCAAACTGTTTAATTCTTACTTTTTTCTCTCATTCTACTGATTGGTATTTTGTAATTTTACTTCTTTCTTCTTAGTCTTGCTTTGACTGTTTTTGTTCCGTTTTTATACTTTCTGTTTTATGTGTGCCTGTTGCCTTTACGGTCGCCGTGAAGCGGTCTTCCGACCGCCTCCCGTGCCGACTGTCGGGACCGCGGAGAAAGACTCCAGCGGTCCCTCGAGCGTCGTGTACTGATTCCCGCCCGCCGGCTTCGTCCGCCGAGCGGGAATCCCCTGCCTGCTCCCCGGTCCCCCCCCTCCACGCCGCGCCACTCTCCGGCTATGCTCGGGCAGCGTGGGGAGGATGCTGGGAGCTTCTGTATTGCCGCGGGCTGCGGCTTCCATGAGCCCTCTCCTTCCGTGACCACGTGGCCGGGTCCGGGGGTGCGCGGCTTTCTAGGTGCTTGCCGCGTGTGCGCCCTTCACTTAAAGGCGCAGAACACTTTTTTATTTTTTCTGGTATGTGCAATGTTTTCTCCTATTGAAGGTGGTTTGCTCATTAATGGAGATAATATTAAAGCTGTTTTGCTTTATTTCTCACACTTTTTATTTTTTCTGTCCCTCCTGTACAATTCGGGGTTTTTCTTTGTGTCACACTACTGTATCTCCATAGGTGCTTGTTTCACCTCTCAAACCTGATTCATTCAGGAACGTATAGTGGGGTAAATGCTTGACTTTGGCTCTGTAGATTTTGTAAACTACTTATATTGCTTACGATATTTAGACAGGGCACAATGTCTCCTTTAGGTGCATTGTGGTCAAGACAGGACACAATGTACTATATGTACTGTAAGCAAACACTTTCTGGTTTCCACCTTTAACAGTGTCGGCTATGCCCTATATCTGGGCCTGTGACGCATGCTACGCTATGCTGTGCTTCATTGCCATTTTGCAATTACATACTGAACGTCTGTTTCCGGCAGACCCCCTTATATATTTGGGGCTTACATTTCTGGTTTTAGGTTCCATATTTTCTATGTTCTGCCCCCTAGGTATATATATACCTCTCAAAGGTGATTTGAGGTTGTTTCTTTGGAGCGTGTCCCCCTGTCTCACTACAGGTGGCAGTGCATTGCATGTTTGCGTTGTACGCTACGGTTTGCAGTTACTCTTTGTGCAGGGGTTCTGTGCCCTTACTGCTTATGCTATACATGCTGCCTGGACTATTTATGGATTGGTTACTGCATTACATCTGCATGTTTCCGACAGGAGACCCTGCTGGGTCGCTATCCCTTACACTGCCCTGGGCCTGACCTGGGGACCCTGGTACAGCTTTCCTACGTGCCTCTGTGCCGAGATTTGCTTGCCTGCCACCTCTACGGGTTTACGCTTTGCCTCCATATACCACTGGGCCGGTGCTACCTGTGCCCATATATTGTCCGGCTCCGTCCGTGCCCCTATGATTGGCCTGCTCTGTCAGTGCCCCTTGATTGGCCAGCTTTGTCTGTGCCCCATGATTTGGCCTGTGCTGTCAGTGCCATATTACGCATGCTATTGGGCCGGCGGCTCCATTACCGGGACCCCTGTTTGAGGAGCCGGCATGCGTTTACTACTTGCCTTTGCCAAATGTAGGGGTGCTGCCCCTACTGCCTGCTAGTGCTACCCATTCTCTATCTCCCTTGGTAGCACGTATCATCATCTCGGACGTTATGGAGGCCTCTGCACAGGAGCAGAGTTTGCAGGCATTAATGGATGCGGCAGGGTCCGCCTCTGTGGAGACAGCCCTGGCGAGGGCCCTCCGGACAGGGGTGCAAGAGGGACCCCCGCTTGGCAGACGACTCGGCGGAGTCAGACTCTCATGGGAGAGAGCAGGCAAGTGCGCATTTGCGCTATTGGAAGGCAAGACTCCGGCGAAGCGACAGAGTTCGAGGTTGTCTACCTCGCCGGCCCGGCGCCACCGTCTATCGGGCGCAGGGGAGGAGGCCTCATTGCCCCCCCCATACCATAGCCGTACTGGATGAGTGGCGGGCAGACCAACTCCCTTCGATGGCTGAAGATGTTTGGGACGAGGACCGTGGTGTTGACCCAGGTTGGCGCTGGGAGGATGAGGACGCGCCGGGCACAGAGGGTGTTGCCGGGTGACGACGTTTTTCTAGATGCTAAAGGTAAACCTCTGTCTGACCCTCACTCTATCTGACACCCCAGGTCCTCATGTTGGTTGCAGCCCGACCACTTAGCACAATTCGTGCGCTACTGGGTCCGTAGACCCCTGGAAAGGGAGGCCCGCGTGTAACTTCGGGCAGGATGCCCCTGACGTCCTGCCGGACAAGGTGGCGGGGGACCCGGATTTTGATCCCCAGGTAGCCTCGTACTTGAATCGTACGGCTCGGGACCCCAGGTAAGGGGGCGAGCGTCGCCTCGCCCGGCGCAACATGAACAGTCGGATAGGCTGGGTCCTTTGTGCAGGATGTTGGCCCTGACGGACGTGGCCCACACAGATGGTACGAGCCTAGACCAGGCCATCATGCGGAATTGGACACTTTGCCCCAGTTGCCTTCTTGGCGATGCTAATGTGGTTCTGCACTATACGCAGGTACACGGCTCTGTTCCATATGGACACCAAGCTATCGGAACTAGGATCCGTAGAATTTGGCCCCCCTGGCACTAAGTCCTACTGTTCCGGGAACCTTTCTTTAAAGAGCTGCAGAAACGCATCAATTTCTTTGCTTCCCTGGAGGGAGCACAGTACTCTATACGAAAGGCGTTTCGCTCACTGTTATCCCGGCTGGTCTTCGGTCCCCGCAGATCTCGTGGCCTGTCCTCTTTTCCTCCATACCAGCCCAGACCTCCCTGCAGCCGAAGGGCGGGTAAAAGTCGTGGTGACCATACCAGAGGACGAACAAGATTTCCTACGGGTGTGTACATCTCATGCTATTTTCAATCCCCCTCTATTGCATACAGACAGATTGTTTCACTGCAGAGACAGGTGGCAGAAGGTGTTTTCATATGCTTGGGCCATCGGTCGGCACGAGGTTATATCATGGATTTCGCCTCCCCGCCGACGCAGGTTGATCCTCCGAGCGGCTCCTTCATCGCGAGAGTTCAACGTTCCTGGGTAGCTTCGGAGGTTCGGACCCTGCTCGCCCCTGGCGCTACGTAGCGAGCCCCGGATTTGGGGGGCTTCCTCAGCTTGTTTTTTCTAGTACAGATGAAGGCAGGGGAGCTTCGCCCGGTGGTCGATTTTCGGGAATTGGACACCTTCGTTGTCTGCGACCTCTTCGAGCTGGGGGGCACTCATCTCCTTCGGGACTTTCCCCAGACGGGGGTTTGTTCATATGACTGGACCTGTGGGATGCTTACCCCTCCGTCCTGGTGGACAAGAGTGGTCGCGGATTGCCTCGCTTCACCTGGAATGACACCCCTCGCTAATTCACATGCCTCCATTTTCGGTCCCAGCTCGGCCCCTTGGTGTTTCACCGAGCTGCTGACGCCTGTGATCGTCCGATTCGGGTCGGAGGGAGTCCGTTTCCTGTTGTTTCTGAAGGATTTGCTGGTCCTCTGCGAAGACCCCTCCAGACTCAGATGTCACACACGTTCGGCGATCTCCTTCTTGGAGCTCCTGGGATTCGTAGCTCGTCTGAGGAAATCAGCTTTGGGACCTTCCTAGACGGTGGAGTTCTTTGGTGCCGTGGTCAATGCGACGGCAGGTGTTCCCCGTTTACCTTTGGCACCGGTGGCATCCGCCCAGGAGGTGATGAGAAGGATATTGAGGCAAGTGCGGATTCCCCTTCAATTGTTTGCTCGCGTGGTGGGCCTTACCCTCAGCCTCGATACAGGCAATGTACCCGGGCCCGCTACACTACATTACAAGACCATGCAACGGCTGAAGACCTCTGTCCTACGCATGTGACCTCCCTCAGACTGGATGGTTTTCTCTGTTCCCGGACGTGAAGGCCGGACAGCGCTGGTGGCTTCTGCGCATGGCCGCATGGAGCGGCTAGGCGGTATTCGGACCAACCCGGATTTCATCCTGGAATCGGCTGCAAGCCCCTTAGACTCCCACATCATACTCTTTCCCAGTCAATCACATTTTCTTTCTTTTCTGCCGTGGGAGTCAAACCTGACGACGGATTGGTTCTCCAGACATTGGAAAAATGCCAGCGACTGGGCACTCTCTCGACCCATCTTCATCGTACTCGTGCGTTGCTAGGGTTTTGTTCATGGTGGGTCTATTCGCCTCTGGGACGACCATCGGACGTGCTTTGGTTGGTTCTCAGATCCAGCGTGCGCGGTGGTGGTCGCGCTTCGGCAGGTGCGGTTGTTTTCTCAGGTAGCATAGGTGTTTCCTCCACTCGCCTCTATTCCCCGGGTGTTGCTTCTAGTTTGTGGGCGACGTGTCTCCTTAGTGTTGTTGACTCCTCTATGGCGTGATCGGTCAGGCTCACGGAGCTTCTGGATTTTTCCAGTATGGGTCTTCTTCTGTTACCGTCCTCTCGAATACTCCCCTTGGACTCTTTCGGGAGTGCCTGGTATGTCGAGGCGTAGTCACTATCGGCCAGGGACCTTCGCTGGGATCCCTGAGCTCCCGGGACGAGGAGATGTTTTTTCCTTTCAACATGGACTTCTTAGTGTCGTTGGTGCTTAGGACAGGATGCTGAACCCTTTTCCGGCCTGTGACCTACTTGCTGAGTGTCTTGTCTCTCCTCGATGTTTTGGGACGGTTGTGCCGTCTGGTTCTTGTGGTTAGTCTTTTGTTTAGGTGGCGCGTGTCCCGTGTGGAGGTTTTTTCCCATCGGTCAGAACCCGCTGGTCTGCAGATTTCTACGTGGGATGAGGCTGACACGTCCTCCGGCGCCTAAATGCCCTTCCCTCTGGGAGGTAAGTAGGGTTTAGCGTTTTTTCTTCGGGATTCGGCCGGAGTTCCTTGTTTTTTCCCTTCGCCAGTTTTTTCTATTGTGTTTGCCCTCTTTTCGTTCAGACGTGTTTATGATGTCCGATCCTTCGCCCCTGGCCAATATCGATGGAGGAGATGGTTATTGTCACTGGCAGGGGTGAATGCGACTCTTGGAGTGCATTCGGTTAGCGGCGCTACTGCTTCCGGGTTTTTACTTGATGGAAGTTTCTCCTCGGGACGTTTCTTGTAGGTGGCGGTCCGGTCCCGTGTGGAGTTTGCGCCAGTTTATTTTGGACCGTCGGACTATGTTTCTTTTGCTTTGCTGTCGGAGCGTTAAAACAGCAAATATGAAGCCTCCTGTCATGCTATAAAATTGTAGATTATACTAGCTTTAGTGTAACTATAATCTTAATTTTATTAATGACAGGAGGCGAATATTTCCCACCCAGTTTGGCTTCTCCCCCCCTTGTTTTGGATGGTTTGCGTTGATTGTATTTTTGTTGTTTTGTCTGTTTATCTGGGCTAGATTTGGTGGTCTGGGGATGTTGTGGGAAGTGCATGTTTATTGTATTGTCGGTCATTAGTGATGGATTTCATGTCTTTATTCTATCAGTACTGGATCGTGGGATTTATATTTTATCAGTACATTTCGTTCACTAATCAGTGTTTTCGATTCTGTTTATTTCGTTTCAGTTTAATGGTTCGACTTCAGTTCATAGAATCGGCTGTTTGGCAGGATGAAGATCAAGTTCATCCATTATCCGAAGTTTTTCCAGATGGCATTCATTGTTATGTTAAAAAATGTTTTCTTTATTTAGTTATTGATATTGTTGTGTTACTTTGTCGCAGCGTGAAAGAGGAAATGGTGGCTTAGGAGGAGCCTTATATAGATACCTTATGTTTTTGTCTTTGGTGTTTATCTCTCTGTTAATGTGCTGCTGTGGAGTTCTAGTAAAGAGAGACTTAAGCAAATATTCGCCTCCTGTCATTAATAAAATTAAGATTATAGTTACACTAAAGCTAGTATAATCTACAATTATTCTTGTTTTGATTATGTTCAGTTAGTTACCCTGTACTTAGGTGTAGTTTAAAATGGCAGCATCTCATTAATATATAATGTAGTATATGTTTTCCGGGAAATTTGTGTCCTGTCGGTATAGTGGGTTTTTTGTTTTTTTTATGTACTTCTCCCACAATCAGACAAAGTCCATAGTGATCCTGGACACTCGTTCAATTTCACGTTTAAACGTTGAGATGAAAATTATGACCAGCGTAATGTCTGACAGACAAAATCCATATCTCGAAGCATTGGTACATCCCTATCAGGTTGGGTTCATTCTGAACAGACAGGCAGACGATAACACGCAGATCTATAGACCTGATCTGGCACGCTCACCATTAACATCTCCCGATGGCCTTGATCTCCTTAGACGCCAACAAGGGATTTGATCGTCTGCTATGGTCTTTCCTGTTCAAGGTTCTTATGCTTTTCAAATTCCCGTTCGAATTACTCAATTTCCTCCAAGCCACTTGCCTCTCTCTACATAGATCTCTGCTACAACCAAATATCTCTCCTCCTTCCTTCCCTATAACAAATGGTACCCGACAGGGATGCCCACTGTTCTTTTCGCATTATCCCTTGAACTCCTTGAGCAGATATCTAGACTTTTAAAGTAGTACCTTTATATACTAGACTTTTAAAGTAGCTGTTTATGCCGATAATGTTCTTCTCACTCTAACAAACCCAGGTGTTTCTATGATGGCCGTACTAAATATTTTACACAGATACTCAACGATTTCAGTATATAAACTGAACTTGACCAAAGCTGAGCTGCTTCCGGTTACCATAGAATATAAATTCTTGAATCAAAAACATGATAATTTGACATTTTACATATGCACATCCATTCTTACTATCTAGACGTTCAGCGTCCTAATGACCTTCACACTCTATACAAGAACTATACCTCCCCTTTTGAAAAAATGAGCACATTGACTTGACATGGTGGAGATCTTTGGGTATTTTGTGGCTGGACTATGTTGCCTCTGAAAATAAACTTGCACCCTAGATTCTTTTACATTTTTTATGTACATCCAATCATTCACAGTAGAACAAATTTTAAAGGACCACTATAGGCACCCAGACCACTTTAGCTCAATGATGTGGTCTGGGTGACAGGTCCATCTAGGATTAACCCTGCCTGCTGTAAACATAGCAGTTTCAGAGAAACTGCTATGTTTACACTGAGGGTTAATCCAGCCTCTAGCGGCAGTCTCATTGACAGCCGCTAGAGGCGCTTCGGCGCTTCTCACTGTGATTTTCACAGTGAGAAGACGCCGGCGACCATAGGAAAGCATTGAGAATGCTTTCCTATGGACTGGCTGAATGCGCGCGCGGCCCTTGCCGCGCATGCGCATTCAGCCAGTGACGTCAGAAGAGGGAGGAGAGTACCCAGCGCCGAGGGAGCGTGGCACTGGAAGAGGTAAGGGATTAACCCCCTTCAGCCCGGCAGGAGTGGGACCCTGAGGGTGGGGGCACCCTCAGGGCACTATAGTGCCAGGAAAACAAGTTTGTTTTCCTGGCACTATAGTGGTCCTTTAAAGACTTACAACCTGCAGTGGATTCATTAATTTGGAGCGAGAGAAAGCCACATATACACAAAAGCTCACTTTATATGCCCAGAAAATCAGGGGGACTAGGGCTTTCCTACTTATATTCATGCAACCCAATTAGCGCAAATACAACAGTGGCACATACTTCCTACTAAAAAAAAGATGGGTTGATCTTGAACACTTGATCTTTGGCTCAGATCACCCTTCTCTTTATATGTGGCATCCCAAACAACACTGACCTTTACCTCCTCCAACATCTCCTACAATAACCCACTCACTAGACTTGTGGGATCGCTTGAAAGACAAGTTTGATGACTCCTCTTCTATTACTCCTCTTACTCACATTCTTTGCAACAATCTGCTCCCCCCTGGCTTACATCCAGAAAGTATGCACATTTTTACGATCATCTTCACTAGATTAAGGAATAGTTACATTTTCACTATATGGAACTTTGCAGTTTTGCATTCTTTACACATATCCAACAGACTGTTGTATGTCCCCTCCCCTCTCCTCCCCAGAAAACCTTTCTTATAGCACAGCCACCATGTTATTTATACAGGTGTATTTAGCTGAGCTTTGGCTACTGGAGAATACAAGCATCTATTGGATGTTCTCTTTCCATATAACATAAGTATCTTTGGGAGTACATTGCAATTTGCCATTTATTACTCTATGTTCATTATGCATGTATTGTATATTTCATTGTTAAAAATAAATAAATCACAGGAAAGTGATAATGAAAGTGATAGTCCCATATATATCACAGTGATTTACATCTAAATCAGAGGTCATGATGCTACAGAGCCATGTGCTGCTGTCCTGTCCTTTCCCAGAGTTCATACATTAGTAGAATGAGGTTTGCCATTCTGTGTAACTTGGTCCTGACTAGTAGCACAGAACTTTTTGAGCTCTAGCATAAGTATTCTCTGGGACTGCTCATTGGCGATGCTGTAATAATGTATATGTTCTGTATCCTCCAAAGGCCACAACCATTGAACGTTTAAGACTAACTGTGATCCTGGAGCAGGAAGACGTGCAAAAGTCATCCTGGGACAATGGGGGCATGCGTGAGGTGAGGAAGAAAGTATATTTATGTGATGAGATTTAAGTTATTTTTGTATATTGAATTTATTTTATTCATTTAGAACTAGAGGTGTTCATTAGACTAAGCAAACTGCTCCATGCTGAATTCTTATTTAAGCTGAAATACAAAAACTTCCAGCCATTTCTGAGATTTCATCCCAATGACTGTTCCAGGAAGAAGAAGCGGACCTTTCATACGAAGAATTGCTGTCATTTTATGGATACCAAAACTCAGACCCTTATTCAGACTATGAGTCAGAGGGCAAAGACTCTGACACAGAGCAACCCAGTGGAAGCTTAGATTTGGTAAGAATTTGGTATGAATTAGCACGGTAACTAAACAGAACCACTAAAGTCACCCAGACCACTAGATCTTAATGAAGTGATCTGGGTGCAGTGCTCCTGTCATTCTCTTGTTTTTGTGTTTTTAAATTGTAATGTTTACATTGCAGGGATAAATCCACCTCTGTCTCCTATAAATCCCTAGAATTGCTTTTGCTGCACTGATCAAGTAAAACGTGTTCAAGTGACACAGAACCTCATAGAAAAGCATTGAATATAGTGCTTTCCTATAGGTACGTTTGGGTGTGCGCAGTGCTCACCACGTGTGCTTTAGGTCCCCAATGCATCTATCGAGGATGGATGGATCAATGATGGAGGAGGCCATGCCTCTACGATGATGGCACAGGAGTTGGAGAAGTGAGCACTCCGTGGGAATTTTGACACTGGAAAAAGATAAGTAAAAAGCTTTATTTTATAAATATTTATTGGGTATGCTATGTTTACCAAGGAACAGGGACACTAACATTAGGTTTGTAATCCTAATGCTATATTTTTTTTATTTTTTTTTTACTGCTCTGTTTGAAAATGGTAAGTATATATTTTTAATATTAGGGTATCCCTTGGGTTGTTTATAAATTGGAAAAAGTTATAAATCCATAAATTATACCAGCTATCCAGATCCAGAGCAGTCTCATTAGAGCAGCTGCTTTGCCTCTGGTGAAGTCATCGCCCTTGATTAATTTTCTCCAATCTTAGAGAAGCATTGGTTACCTATGAAGCAAATGCCACTCTTCCCCCCAATCGGATTAATTAACTTCGGCGTCCTCCCAATATGACACCCAATATGAAGATCTTTTTGAGGAAATACCTTTAGTGTTTTGTCAGACCATTAATAAAATTATTTTCCTGACATATGGTGGCAGTACACCAGGGATGACAAGCATCTGAAATAAATTCAAATAAAATGGTCCTCCCCCCAATAGGCATAAAACACCGTCCTGCCAGGATCCCTCCGTTCTTGTTCGGACGAGCATCTGAAGATAGAAGACTGATGAGGCACACTGGTTGATGCCTGGGGGACCTGGCCTGATAGCCTCCCAGGTGGAGAGCTGAGTGGCCACGCTTCAACCTGTAGGATTACAGAGCAGGTAGGAGCTGCTTGTTTTATGTCGAATGCGGCCACCGGCGGAAAAAGAAGGAAGCAGCAAATCACTGCCTGGAACGCATGTCCTGTCTCTCCTGAAAAGATGGACAAAGACAAAGTGCCAACTCTAGTGCCTAAAAAAAAACTACATAAAAAACAAGACATCTGGTATGTAGCGAATTCTCCACACCTCTACCAGATGGTACGAAGAAAAAAGTCTGCTATCATTGTTCGTCCTTAACGCTGGAAAAATCGAAGCAACAGGACAAAAAATCCCTTTTAGCATGGTTTCAGGATAACCTTGCTCAAACATCCTTCAAAGAGTCTGCAAAATTAAATGTGCCAGCTCCTGTGCAAGTAATAACCTCGAAAAAGCATAAACGGAAAAGATCCTCCTCTAGATCTGAGTTCTCTTCTGGAGAATGCTCGGAGTCTGCTTATTCAGTCACGTCCAGTGATTTTTCACTAGCGGAATTTGTAGTCCCATGTGAGGAATTAAGAAGATTGAAGTGAATTTTACATAGCTGATATAAAAAAGCTTTTCTAGTACAGCAGCAAATTCAAGGAACTCATGAATAGAGTGGAAAAACCCTGAAAAAAGGGTGTTTATATCTAGACACTTCAAGAAAATCGGAGAAGTGGGGAAGACTTGCCAGTTGTTGATGTACAAGTAGTTCAATTGTCTAAAAAAAAACTATTCCAATTGGGGAAGTGTCTGACTTAAAGGACCTGATAGATAAGAGGGCTGAAACCTCTTGCAGACGGGCTTACGAAGCAGCTGGTTTTCAAAGTAAGGCCGCTATGGCAGGAGCTTCCGTAGCAAAAGCTCAGAACTACTATATTCTGTAATTAGAAGAATGCCTGGCAGAACAACACGACAAGGATCTTGCTCACCTGTTCAAAAATCTTTAATTGTCTGAGTGTCTTCTGGATATGATCACAGAAGTGGTCAAACTCTCGGCTCGTATAACTGGATTAAGCACGGTGTCCCGTAGAGCCATGTGGCTTAAAGCCTGGATGGCTAATGCAGCCTCTAAAGCAGCTCTCTGTGAACTTCCATTGGAAAGGAAAAAGTTATTTGGATCGCCATTGGAAGAATTGATTCGACAGATGTCATAAACTAAAAAGGCCCTTCCCTTTAACCCCTTAAGGACCACACTTCTGGAATAAAAGGGAATCATGACATGTCACACATGTCATGTGTCCTTAAGGGGTTAAGACAGGACATTTTCCTGGAAGCCTGCATATAAGAACTTCCAGTATAAAAACCGTAGAGGATCTCAAGAAAGATCCTGTTTTCGATAGCCGCAAAGACATTAGAACCAATGGTCAAGGGATTCTGACGCCATAAAAGTGGGAGGAAGGATAAGGCGACAAACCACGACAAATCAGTAGATTTTAAATCTGGTGGCAGAGGGGTACCAAATCAAATTCTCGGATACTCCAAGACCAAATTTCCTAGTATCCTTGTACCAATCAAAAGTAAAAGAACTCTGTTTTTTGCCACGGTGACCCTATTAAAAAAAGGGTCCTAGAGAGCGTTCCAAGGGCACAAGAATTTCAAGGCGTTTACTCTCGCTTGTTCCTGATTCCAAAAACAGATATGTCCTTCCGTCCCATTTTAGATCTGAAAGGTATAAACTGCATGATACCATATCCACATTTCAGAGTGAAAACTATTGCAGCTGTGACGCATACACTGCAGAAAGGAGACCTGATGGCTACACTGGATTTAAAAGATGCATATCTACACATACCTATGAAAAAGGTCTCAAGAAAATATCTAAGGTTTGCTATAATAAAGGGTTGCAAGATTTATCAGTACCAGTTTAAAGCCCGGAGGTTTTAGCTCCTATCACCGTGGTCCTAAGGGAAAAAGGTATTGCCATCATTCCATACTTAGACGACTGGTTTATCAAAGCAAGTTCAAGAAACGCTCTGGTAAGAGATGTAAATTATACAGAATATTAAATGAGCATGGTTGAGTCATAAACCTAGAAAAGTCTCAACTTCAACCAACAAGAACCATTCAGTTTCTAGGTTTTCTAATAAAGTTGGAAAACCTGTCTATTCACCTTTCTTTGCTAAAAAGGAAAAAGATCAGAAAATATATCTTCAAATAGATCAAAGAGGCACTATAAGAAGAGCAATGAGAGTGCACTTCTGTTATACCAGCAGTAAAATGGGCTAGATCTGAAGCAAGACCACTACAAATGGAAATCCTAAGAAGTTGGTCCAAAAAAGAAGAATTGGATTT
Organism: Pelobates fuscus; assembly: GCF_036172605.1. Lineage (NCBI taxonomy): Eukaryota > Metazoa > Chordata > Amphibia > Anura > Pelobatidae > Pelobates > Pelobates fuscus. The sequence goes on along the minus strand of NC_086321.1, from coordinate 298,110,743 downwards.
TATTATGGAGACTTCAGATACTGTAAGAAAACCTCTGTCTTGGTGGACAGAAGCCAAATTTATTTCTGCAAGCCTATCATTTCAACCAAGGTTGGGGAGTTTACCGTCCGTACTGTATGCGTCAAGGTATGTGGTCAAAAGAAGTAAAGGAAGAATCATCAAATTGCAAAGAATTAATGACAGTCCTTTATGCTCTTCTCCAGTTCAAATCTCTCATTATGGAAAAGGCGGTGACGATCCAATCCGACAACCAAACTACGGTCTCCTACATAAGCGAACAAGGAGTTACAATGGTGAGAAAACTGCACTTTTTGTGCACAAGAATTATGTTGTGGGCTCAACATTATTATTATTGCTATTGCCATTTATATAGCGCCAACAGATTATGTAGCGCTCATCTGGAAGATTTACCTCAGGGGAATAAACAACATCATAGCAGACGACCTAAGCAGATCAAGATGGTCTCAAAACTAATGGTCCCTAAATCCAATTATGTTTTAGCAGATTGTGAGGAAATTCGGTATGCCAGTCATAGACCTCATGGGAAGACAGAAAAACGCAAAAGTAGAAAAGTTTGTTTCCCTTTTCAAGGCAGATTCTTCACTTGTACTAAATGGCCTATCAATCAATTGGAACTTCAGCCTATTTATGTCTTTCCATCTGTCATTGGTGCAAGAATCATCATTGCCTAAGTATTTTCCTGTCTACTGATAACCATTTTAAGTTTTTTGCAGGATGGTCTTCAGGCGGGCCTTGGTTTATCTACACTCATGGTTCAGCTGTCCGCTCTTAGCCACTTACTGGTCAAAAATTTGGCTTCTAACATTCTGATAGGAAGATTCTTCAAAGTAGTAAAATTAATTAGACTTCTGTAACAAAAAAACCCAGTTAACCAGTAAAATGGCTGCTTAATGTGTGTGTGTGTGTGTGTGTGTGTGTGTGTGTGTGAACTCAGACGATTTGTTAATACCAATCCAAAGTTACCCCCCTTACTTGGAGGGATGTGTGTAACAATAAGTGCTAACGTAAATGAAAACGGTTAAAAGCAGCTCTATACACGTATGTGGAAATATCCTCGTTTCCACAAAACAATAACATATAATATAATGTGGTTAAGTGACAAAGACCTACACCTATAATTGTAGTGCTAAAACAAATATAAAGCTTACCAAGCGTAGCTTGATTCAGTAGTATGGTGTAAAGTACATGCCAAAGAATATAAAAACATAAAGTACAATATAGTGCAGATGTTTTTTTCCCAAATGTAATCCAGTGAATAATATAGCAAACAGAACACTCACATTTTAAGGAGCCTGTGTGTAAATACTGGCTCCGTACTTGGGCCTGTGTGCTTATTTAGGTAGCACCACCCTTCCGCTTCGATTCGGAGTAGTTCTCAAAAACATAAAAGGAGAGCAAATCAATGTGCAGACTGTAGCAATAAAAAATGTGTATAAAATAGTAAATGTGGTGCTCACCTGGTCCTGAGCCTATAGGTCCTGGCTCTAAGGTGTATAAGTGTGGTGCCAATTTAAATAGGGATGACACTGTCCATATGGGGATTTCTGGAGGCTCCAAGGAAGGACTTGAGCAGGGTATTTTGAGTAAAAATACCAAATTTATTAATGTACAATGACAGAGATAAAAAAAAATAATAAAAAGTCCTGTAAAATAGTCCTTTAAAATTGCCAAAACGCGTTTCACTCTCAATAGAGCTTCCTCAGTCAGCTTTAGTGATGATCCTCATTTTAAATGTCCATTAGTCCTTCCCCTTTAATTGTCATAATGCAATTTGTCCAATAGCAATAATGGAAAGTTTGGGCTTGTGTGGGGTAGATGATGTGTTTACTGTTCGTTGGCCGAATTTTCAGCGCTTTTATTTACTTTAATTATCATTGGTGGGCAGTGGCGGTTGGCGGAAGTGCCGGGAGCTCGCCGGGGTGGTTGGCGGAAGTGACGTCACGGACCTCCGTGAGCGCCATCTAGCCGCCTCCCCGAAGAGACTCCAGACACTCCGACATGTTGTGCGCCCATCATGCGTCCGGGTCGGAGGGAGGGGACTCAAATGGGAGGAGATACATCCTCTAAGAGGATGATATTTAGGCCCATCGGCTCGTCCCTCCCTCCAGCCCAACACTGAGAGAAGTCTCCTGAATCGTGAGGAGGATGACATCGCCCTTCTCGTCCAGAGGAGGCTAGCACTGTACCAAAACCCATCCGAGGAACGGATTGACCGGACCATCATGGAGATCAAGGAGGAGATTCAAAAGAGGAGGGAGTACAACCTACAGATGTTAAGGGCTGAACAGCCTGTTGTACCCAAAGCTCCTACCCCTCTTCCGGTCACAACTACAAGGGAGGTCCCATTCGCAGCCTTCAAGGCCTTTGTTGAAAGTGAGGACGGAATTGATGGGTACCTCACGGACTTTGAGCGACAGTGCTCACTGCACCAGGTACTATCTGGCAAAGCTAACAAAGCCTTTCGGGCTCTACCGTTGGAGGACATCCAGCTATACCAGCTAGTTAAGGAGGCCCTACACGCCAGGTATGCAGTTACTCCAGAGACCTATCGCCCCCGATTCCGTGAATCAAAAGAAAAGAGCTGCGGATTTCCACATGGAATGGGCCTGCCGGCTGCAGCGAGTTGCCTCATACTGGGTATGCAAAAGGGATGCAACGCCAACACTGGAGAAGAAGTGCTACAGCTATTTCTCACGGAGCACTTTTTCCGGGATTTACCCACGGATTTACAGGACTGGGTGCGAGACCGCCACCCCCTCACCTTAAAGGACGCTGCCTGGTTAGCTGATGAGTTTGCAGAAACCCGTAAGGTGAGCCAGAGTACTTCTCGCCAACCAGCCCGGATAGAATACCGTACCCCAGCTCCATCCCCCAGGCCGGAGTTCGTGCTCCGGTACCCCCAGGGCCTACCCGTCCCCAGGGGTCCAACAACTATCCTCGTGATTTATCCAAGACATCAATGCCATAACACCGGACACATTGCCAAGTACTGCCCTTTGGGGTCCTCCGCCTCAAACTGGAAGCGCCCCTCACCCATCACCGAGACTGCAACCCCTCGGGCACCAGCTGTTCACTGCATGGACACCGAGCTTGGCATCGAGGAATACCTGGGTATCCTATATGAGGCAGATCCAGTGCAAGCTGCCTCCCCGGACAGTCGCCAGCAGCACCGCCAGGAGGTAAGAGTAAATGGCAAAGTGGCTCAAGGCCTAAGGGACACAGGTGCCACCATCACTCTGGTACAATGACATTTGGTCAAACCAGAACACCTGCCCAACACACCGTAGATGTCCGGGTGACTGGAGGAGCTGTATTCCATCTGCCCACTGCCAGAGTTCACCTCGACTGGGGAGTCGGTTCGGGAAAGACTACCTTGGGCATCACGGACAGTCTACCCGCAGAAGTCCTGCTAGGCAACGATATTGGACCACTGACTTCGGCCTACTTGCCCTCCACTCCTGCTACTGCCTGCCCGGTGACCTACCGTTCCCAGACCCGTGGTGACGATGATCCTGCTCCAGGATGGGAGACCCAGGTAAGCCCCTAACCACCCCTTCCCCTGACTGACTGCTGGACCCCTAGCTTGGGACACCCCTGAGGAATTTGGGTGGGAAACTAGAGAGGATCCGTCCCTTCAGAAATATAGGGAGAAAGCTGAGACTGGGGGGGATGAACATGAGAGCTTTATTTGGGACAAAGATCGATTATATAGACTAATAACAGGCAGGAAGAGAATATGTGCCCCATCCCAGAAGCGCCAACTCGTGGTACTCCGGAAATACAGGTTGGAACTCCTTCGTATTGGGCACGACATCCCCTTAGCAGGACACCTGGGTGGCAACCGCACTACTTATAGGATCACCCAGATCTTCTTTTGGCCGGGGATCTCCAAGGATGTGCGTCTGCACACTGCAGCACGTGTGACGTATGCCAGAGAGTAGGAAAGAGGGGGGACCACCCTAAAGCTCGACTGCCGCCCATGCCAGTGATCGAGGAACCCTTTAGCAGGGTAGCGGCCGACCTGGTGAGACCTCTACCTAACCCCAGTCCATCCGGTAAGAAATACATTCTTACCGTGTTGGACTACGCTACCAGTTATCCGGATGCCGTCGCTTTGACGAATATTCAGGCTGACACTGTTGCCAGTGCCCTAGTCGGAATGTTCACCAGAGTGGGGTTCCCGAAAGAAATACTATCTGACAGGGGGATGCAGTTTACCTCAGATCTAACCCAACAGTTATGGAAGGTCTGTGGTATAAAACCCCTTCTCAGCTCCCCTTACCACCACCAGACGAACGGTCTCTTTGAGCGTTTTAATGATACCCTGAAGCAGTTGCTCCAGACCTTTACGGACGAGTACAGAGACTGGGAGCGATTCCTGCCGCACCTCTTGATCGCCTATCGAGAGGCGCCCCAGGAATCAACTGGGTTTTCCCCCTTTGAGCTGCTCTATGGATGGAGGGTTCGGGGACCCCTCAACCTCATCCGGGAGCACTGGGAGGGGGAAATGGAACATGAGGGTGTCCCTATTGTACCATATGTTCTGGAAATACAGGACCATATGGAACAGTTAGCCCGGAAGACCAGAGATCACCTCCATGCGGCCCAAAGCAGACAGAAACAGTGGTACGACCAGGGGGCCCGACATAGGACGTTCCAGGTGGGACAGAAGGTGCTTAGACCAGTAAAAGAGAATAAGCTCCAGGCCTCCTGGCAAGGTCCTTACAAGGTGGTAGCACAAGTTTGTGATACCACTTATATAATTGCTAGTGATAAGGACGAGAGAATCCAAAAAGGTTTCCATGTTAACCTTTTGAAGGTGTATCAGGAAAGTCCCGAGAATATAGCGGCTATCTGTAGCCCCGCAACGGAAAACCCGGACAGTTTACCTATCCCCGATCTACTAGCTGCTCCTACCCCCAGGTAGTTTGCTCAGTACCGTTCAGCTAGGGGAGCGATTAAGCCTCGCCAAAAAGGGCCAGCTCAGACAATTGCTAGCTGAAAAGGAGTTGACCTTCTCCCACGAGCCAGGGTACACTACGCTATCGACCCATAACGTAGAGACTCCCGGACAAGCACCCCTACGACAGCCCCCCTACCGAATCAGTTAAGGAAGGGATGAGGAAGGCAGTTAAGGAAGGGATGAGGAAGGAGATTCAGGAAATGCTTAGGTTGGGGGTCATAGAACCGTCTGACAGTCCCTGGGCATCCCACGTAGTGCTAGTTCCCAAAAAGGATGGGACCACCCGGTTCTGTGTTGACTATAGACGCCTTAATGACAGTACAGTAACAGATGCTTATCCGATGCCCCGAGTGGATGAGCTATTAGATCGCATTGCCAGGGGACGTTACCTGACCACTATCGATCTGTGCAAAGGATACTGGCAGATCCCCCTGGCCAAGGAAGCTATCCCCAAGTCGGCCTTCAACGCCCCGTTTGGCTTATACCAATTTAGGGTTATGCCATTCGGGATGAAGAATGCCCCAGCCACCTTCCAACGCTTGGTGGATAGACTCCTTGATGGCTTCCAGGACTTCGCTTGTGCGTACCTGGATGACATTGCGATCTATAGCGAAACATGGGGGGAGCATTTGAAGCATATAGAGGCCGTGCTGAATCAGATTCGGGCCGCAGGCCTGACTCTGAAACCGGAGAAATGCCACTTGGGCATGGCTGAAGTCCAATACCTGGGACACCGGGTAGGGTGTGGGAAGCAGCACCCTGAACCAGCCAAGATTGAGGCCGTAGCCAATTGGCCCACACCGCACATCAAGACCCAGGTACTGGCTTTCCTAGGGACCGCAGGGTACTACAGGAAATTTGTGCCAAACTACAGCTCTATCGCTAAACCCCTGACGGACTTGACAAAAAATTATTTACCCAGAGTAGTACTGTGATCTCCCGCCTGTGAAACAGCTTTCCAGACTCTAAAGAACGCTTTGATCAACACACCTGTATTAACTTCCCCCGTCCCTAACAAACGTTTTGTCGTCCATACAGATGCTTCCATGTATGGACTGGGGGCAGTTCTGAGTCAGATTGGGGACGATGGAGGGGAGCACCCTGTCGCGTACATTAGCCGGAAATTATTACCTCGGGAAGTGAGCTACGCGGCAGTGGAAAAGGAATGCCTGGCTCTAGTCTGGGCTCTAAAGAAATTGACTCCCTATTTGTATGGACAGGAATTTACCATCATCACAGACCACAATCCCCTGGTCTGGCTAAACCGAGTGGCAGGGGACAATGGACGGTTATTGAGATGGAGTTTGGCCCTCCAACCATATAACTTTTCTATTCAGTACCGGCTTGGCAAGAACAACGGAAATGCAGACGGACTGTCCAGGCAGACAGAACTTATACCGTTCTAACAGCCCGGACATCCTCAGGCTGACCGAAAGGGATCAAGCCAGGTCTGCCGGGGTGTTCCACAAAGGTGAGCCGTGTAACAAAAACCCCTACTAACCGGTACAATGGCTGCTTGCATAAATATATATATATATATATATATATATATATATATGGGTGTGTGAACTCAGACTATTTGTTGTTTTGCCTTCAGTAATCATTTATTTGGTCTTATGGACTTTTATTTGGACTAGTGCTGGCCCTTTAAAAACAGTGTATGGACATATTGAAACTTTTGGGACACTTTTTCTGCCCCTTTGAATCCATGGGAAGGTGTGCCTCTTCCCCTCCCCCTGTTCCATTGTTCTCCAGTAGGGCGTTGTCCCAGGGACACTGCCATACTAGTTGGAACTATCTGCTTTGTCCCTCCTCGGTCAAAATATGACTTCCACCTATTTCCTGAACCACTTAACCGATTCAAGTGAATTTTTGATTTGTTTGTCCCCAAATTATGCTGGTTATAGAAATATACGTTTTTTTAATATTGCATGTAAACTCACAAAGTTACAAAAAAGGCATAAAAGTATGTTTTTTTTAGCTTGGAGATAATTGAGTTGATACAGTAATTAACTCAATTATCTCCCAAGCAGAGGGGAGGATTCTTGTTGTAAAAAGTGGGTGTGATTATCCATGTGCTTTTATTTTATTGGTTATTAAATTTACAGTTCCAGTGCCCCACAAGGTCCACGTGGGTGGTAACCTTGCTGGGAAAGTTGTATATAAGCAGGAATAAACGCTCATTGGAGTCAGTTCTTCTTCACCCTTCAAAACGTAGCTGTGTCTCGTTGTTGAAAGGGAATTTGCAACTTAATCACTAGTTCTTTTCAGAGCTCTGCCTCTCTATTGCTCCTGGGATCCAGCGATGGGACTTGACCTCTCCCCTACAACCCAGCATCTTGCCCGGAGGAAGGACGTCGCCAACGTCACTACCCTGGGTAGCCATTACAACCTCCTAAAAAAAAAAAAAAGTCCCTACTTAACCTTAGTTCTTAAGGCACTTGGTAAAAAAACCTTTCGAACCTTTGGAAGAAATTTACTTGAAACTCCTGTCTATTAAGTATTTTTAGTAGCATTAACATCTGCTAAAAGAATCGGAGAAATTCAGGCACTTTCTTTTTCTCCAGAATTTACTATATTTTTTTTCTGGATAACATTATCTTACGCCCGAAACCGTCATTTCTGCCTAAAGTCATCACTTCAAGGGCTATAAATCATCCGATTGTGCTTCCTACGTTTGGTAACCCGTCGACCTCTGAGCTGGAGAGAAGTTGGCACGTGCTGGATGTTTGGAGAGCCCTTAGAATTTATATTGACTGTTCATCTGATTTCAGGAAAACTGATCATCTTTTTTTTATTTTTTGGGGAAATTTAAGGATCTTCCAGCTTCTAAGGCTAGTCTGGCTAGATGGTTCGTGGATACCATAAAATTGGCATACACCTCCTCTGATTTGCCTTTACTTACATCTTTGAAAGCACATTCAACTAGAGCTATGGCTACCTCTTGGGCAGAAAAAAGCTCAAATCTCCAGAAGATATGTGCAGAGCTGCTACATGTTCTTCATTCAACACCTTCATCAAGCATTACAGGCTAGACGTATTCTATGCCTCAGAGGCTACTTTCGGGCATAAGGTGTTACAAGTGGTGATTACAAGTCCCGCCCAAAGTGTTCTGGGATCTCGATACATCCCTATTGTACTGCCACCATATGTCAGGAAAGACTAATTTTATCTACCGTAAATTCCTTTTTCCTTAATATGATGGCAGTACAACTTTACCTCCCTTATTTTGATAATAAATATTTTTTCAGTACTAGGCCTCTGGTGTGTTATTGATACAAACGGAGTAATCCTGGCAGGTCGATGTTTTATACCTATTGGGGGATAGGGATCAACCGATATTGATTTTTTTTTTTTTTAGAGCCGATATCGATAATCTGTGAACTTTCAGGGGGGGAGGGGGGTAAGTAAAATTATAGTTTTTATTTACCTGGGATTCCGCATCACATTATTATTATTTTATATAGCAACAGCAAATTCCGTAGCACTGTGCCATGGAAGAGCTTCTAGTGGCTGTCAGTGTGACAATCAGTAGAAGAGAATTTAACTCTGTAATGTAAATATTGCAGCACAGTAACAAAGACAGCACCACTGCACCCAGACCACTAAGATGAAGTGAGCATTTCATGATCTAATTTGTGAAGGAGATAGGCGGGTTACACATTCAAGTATTTATTTTTAAACAGGAACAGCAAGCAGAGGAAGCATCGTCCCAATCTGATCAAATGCCTCCTTCTTTGCCTTCCGGTGGTTCTTCTAGTCTCTCGCCTCGGTCGGCTGATTGTAAGTATGGGAAGGGAGATAATGTTTTCAATTAAATGCTTGATTAAAAAAATAATTGATGTGATTGGTAAAGCAAATGAAAAATAAATAAAGTATAGGAAAAAGCAGCTTTATGGCCTACCCAGGAAAGCGAACAAAAGAATAGGACTAATAAGAGAGAGAAAAAGGGGGAGGGATTTAAGTTTTTTTTTTTTTTCATCTAAATGTCCCCTAGGATCTCATAAGCATTGGTTAGTCAGCAGGGGTAGGCAACCTTCGGCACTCCAGATGCTGTGGACTACATCCCCCATAATGCTTTTACACTCATAATGCTGGAAAGCATCATGGTAAATGTAGTCCAAAACATCTGGAGTGACGAAGGTTGCCTATACCTAGGTTAGTGTATCGAGAGAGATGGTTGAGGAAAGATCTGTGTAATGGTTCAAGAAAAGTCCCCATAGTTTGTTTATTCACTGAACAAGGTAACTTGGCATCATCCACGTTGAGACCAGGGTGGAAGAAAACCCGAATAAAAACCTTTTTCAAAGCGATCTGGTGGGGCTGGGGACCTAAACAGCACAATAGGCACTGTAGTGTCAGGAAAACATATTATATAGTATTCCTTTAACCCCTTAAGGACCAAACTTCTGAAATAAAAGGGAATCATGACATGTCCCACATGTCGTGTGTCCTCAAGGGGTTAAAGTCAGACCTGGTGCTGGGAGGGAGGGGTTGACAACACTTGCTGGTGTAAGCCCTCTGCCTTTTGCAGGTATTGTTAACTATGGGCTAGGTGGGCTAGGTAACTTTAAGTGTGCAACAGTGCTCAAGAAAAACATCAAATTGAACCCTGACTATAGTACACTATTACATGGCATGTTTGATTTTAGAGTGAACGGAAATATTTACTTTCATCCGGATATAGTCATAATCTCATGTGTGATATTTGATACATCAATTTGATATCAAAATTCTACTATTTCAGTCGTTTTTGAGAGAGTCTATTCCATTACCTTACATTAAGCAGTGAAGCTTCAGTTATCACAATCCTGAAGTAAAGGTGTTAGCTGCACTTTAACAGAACCATGTTCCAGAAAAAAGACTGGTTTTAAGACCATAAAGTGTTCTGATTTTGAGAATACTGAGAATAATTTTGTTTGTGATTTTTAAAATAAAATGTTGATGATGATATTTGGTTATTGTCATGTGATTCTGGACAAAAATAAGAAAATTGTTGATGTTACTGATATTGGATTGTCATGTACTCCAAAGATGGTTGCAGTTAGAACAACTATGGCTGTACTTTCCTTTTTGGTAGAGTAATATCAATTCTGCATTTTGTTTTGTCATACAGATCCTGAGGACTGGGTGTCAGAGCCTGTTTTGGAAGAGGAGGTAAGAGATAAAGTAACAAAGGCATCCTTTTTTTTGTAACTCCACCTCTGGGTCAGGGTCATTGGTGTGTCATCAGCCAGCCTGGAATTAGAGTTCTGGGCTGGCTTATATAAATTCTGTATAACTTTCATTGCACAGAATGTCAATCATGGTCTGAGAGCAATTAGCAGACCCTCTCAGCCAATGAACTGCAATGGCTCTGGCCTCTGTGGTTTTGTAGAAGCCAGAATAGTCACCGGAGCATTAAGCCTGGCGGGGACCCAGGAAAAGGGCCAAAGTGTTGCTAAAAAAAATTTTCATTTTTTTTTTAAATATTACAAAAAAGTACAGATTTCAATAGAAATTAGCCCTTTTATAAATTAAAAAATTATACTTGTTACACCCTATGACTGTCAATCGGACATGATTGTTACTTCCTGGTTGCTTAGCTCAGTGGAGCTAAACTCGAGACCCAACCCTGTCATTGAACTGCATGGGGAAGTCTTTAATTGCACTGCCATGGATCCACAGTTTGTGCTGGGTTATAAGGGGATGGATTTCAAAGGCTTCAGACAAGAGAGGTGCAGCTTTTGCAAACTTTTTTTTTGTACACAAATGAAGAAAAAAAAATTCATTATTAAAGGGACACTATAGTCTCCTGAACAACTACAGCTTAATGTATTTGTTCAGGTGAGATCTATAGCTCCCTTCAGGCAATCTAATGTAAACACTGTATTTTCTCTGAAAATACAGTGTTTACATTGATTGATAGGAATACCTCCAGTGGCCGTCACGGCCACCAGAGGGACTTCCTATCATGTAGGGCCCTAAAAAGGCCTTGTACACGTCAGACGTATTAAGATACGTCTGACGTGTGCAGGAGAGAGAAGGCACTATGTGCGCGCCTTCTCTCTCCAGCCTGTCAGCAGAGGAGAGGGGGCGGGCAAAGACCGCGACCTGAGCTGTCAGTCAGCTCAGCTCGCGACCGCGCGCATGCGCGGTAGTGCGCTCAGGACTTCAGAGGGCGGCATGAATGGAAGCGTCTGATTTCTTCCTGCTCACGCCCGCATATTTCATCATTTTGACTAAATGGGGGGCGCGGCTTCACAAGGCTCCCGGCGCTGGAACCAGGTGAGTAAAATAGTCCCTTTAACCCCTTAAGGACCAAACTTCTGGAATAAAAGGGAATTATGACGTGTCAGACATGTCATGTGTCCTTAAGGGGTTAAATGCATGTTTTAATTTGGGTATATCTACTAAACAGTAATTTTTTTTTTTTTTTTTTTGTATTTCAGTGGTGTCCCTTTAATGATTACCCTCCCCCAACTTGCTTTCATCTATACTTATCATTTTTTTTTTTTTTTTGTGCTGCATGTCAATGCCTCTGTGCCTACATTTTCTTCTCTGTCCATGATGTTTGCAGTTTGTGTGGGATTTTTATGACCGATGGATTGTGGGTACATTTTCTTGGGTAGCTGAAACTGACCTTTGCTTCTACCCATTGCCAAGGGTCACTTGAGAAAACCCTTAAGAAAAGGTTGTCCCTCTTTCAACTTGTTTTCTTATGTATAACAAAAGAAAAAAAAATAGTGAATTAATAAAATTAAAAAATCAAGTGGAAAGAGGGGGCAAAAAATATTTTAAAACATTCAAAAGTCTCCCCCCATTGACCAGCATTTCAGTCTACATAGTTGGGTTTTGGTTGATCCTTTGTTTTGTTTTTTTTGTTAAAATAAAACACATATATTAACTTATTCTGGTTTTCAGGAAATACTTGGATCTCAGGCTGAGCTTCCATTTCTGCTCTACACTCCAGCAGAAGAGAGAGGTGAGTAGTGGTCTACTGTGTAGATTACCATACAGTTCAGAGTACAATACCATTTTTAATAGGGACACTTCTAATGCATGGATCCTGCAAATTCTGTAAATGCAGCATATGTTTTCTATGTGTGTCTAGAATAATGTAAAATATGTTCTCATTGTATTAAGAGCACAATGTTAATCACTGTATTGATACTGTTTTAGCATTTCCTTCATCTGCCCAGTGTCGTCTACACATTACCTTTCCTCTTTTTAAATATTGAAAATGTGTCCATGCATTTGCTCTTGGACTGATGGTGTGCATTTTAATATATTGCAAATAAAGGTTTTGTGTGCTCTTGTATGAAATAGACTTTGACGAAAAGGACCAGCTACTTTGGGATCCAAATGTCCTTCCAGAGACCGAGGTTGAGAGTTTCCTAAACCGAGCAGCAGAGTGTCAGCAAAGAAATGCACGTGGACTTCATCGAGAGAGGGGGATTATCAGGGATAGTGAGCAGGTGAATTGGTTCCACTGGTGTTTCCTTTTAAAGAGCTTTAACAGATCTGCAGCAGAAAATGCTTAATTGTTTTAAGTGTCTTCCTTAGTTTCCTCCTTGTTGCCGTTGCCTAGTTCAGATATAGGCAACCTTCGGCACTGCAGATGTTGTGGACTGCATATCCCCTGATGCTTTGCCAGAATTATGTCTGTAAGAGCATTTAAGATGTATTCCACAACATTTGGAGTGCAGAAGGTTGCCTACTCCGGCCCATTTGTTCCATCTATGCATTTTATCAGCCAGATAGCTAGCAGATGTTTGTTTTATTACTACTTATCTGGTGCAGCTAGATACAGTTAGGTGGTCTGAAATTCAACATAACTTGACAAATGTACTTTTCTAGGCTAAGACAAAGACTAACACAAAGTATTATTGAAAGGGACTGTAGTAGTAGGCGTCATCCAGGAGGTGTATATCCCAGAGTCATCAAACACCGCATTCTAACCATGTGGGCTTGCAGGGAGAAGACCCAGATATGTTTCTAAACCCAGATATGTAAAATTTAAATCAAAGTAAGTATGTATACATTGGTTACCTGTGGCTAGCACAAAGTGTAGATAGAAAGTCACTGACATGTTTTTTTTTTTTATTGTATTTTTTTTATACATGTTGCCTAACGCTCTCTTACCCACTCTTGATTCTGTCTTCCAGGCTCTGTATGAATTGGTAAAATGTAGTTTCAATGTAGAAGAGGCTCTTCGGAGGTTGTATTTTAATGTAAAGGTCATAAAAAGTAAGTAGCGTTCATGTTTACTGCTTTATATCTTATTTTATTTCATAGTTACATGCAAAGGGTCATTAGGTCCCCCCCACCCTCAGGGCCCCCCCTCCTGCTCGGCTGAAGGGGTTAAAACCCTTTCAGCCACTTGCCTTTCTCTAACGCCAGGCTCCCTCTGTGCTGGGGACTCTCCACCCCCTGCCGACATCAGATCCGAATGCGCATGCGCGTCAATAGCAGTGCGCGTATTCAAACAGCCCATATGAAAGCGTTACTCAATGCTTTCCTATGGATGTCCAGCGTCTTCTCACTGTGATTTTCACAGTGAGAATCGCGGAAGCGCCTCTAGCGGCTGTCAGTGAGACAGCCACTAGAGGCTGGATTAACCCTCAGTGTAAACATAGCAGTTTCTCGGAAACTGCTAGGTTTTCAGTTGCAGGGTTAAAACTAGAGGGACCTGGCACCCAGACCACTTCATTGAGCTGAAGTGGTCTGGGTGCCTATAGTGGTCCTTTAAGGAGGTGGAAGATAAAAAAAACAAATGCTTTTGTGCAAACAAAATAAGAATAGCCCTAAATTGAGTAGTAATATGCATTATGTGTGAAATAAATTAATTAGAGAAAGCAAGAGAACCATGGACCCACTTAAAGGGACACTCTGGGTACCATATTCACCAACATGACGTTATGATGCTAGGAGGTCCATGGCCCTTCCTTACCAATAAGGGTTAAACCTTTCACAAATGTTTTAACCTCAAAGTTGTCTCTCCAGCGCCTGTCCTCCCTGACTGCAACAATATCTGGTTTCTCAAATTCAGATCCTGGAAGTAGTGACTACTGCCAGGCAAGGGGCGCTGCTGCTTGGTGTAGAGTGGTCAGCAGACAGTCTAAGCCAATCAGTAGCTTCCCGTTCAAATGGGTCTGAAATTGCCTGGAATCTCATGGCACCATAACAAATGCATGCAGTGTATAATCCTCTACTGTTAAGTTAAAGGAAAACATTTTAAAAGATAAACAAAATTTAAACCGCATCTGCAGGCTGAAGTGTCCCTTTAAGGGAGGCGTGTGAGAGCAAACAGAATAGTAAAAATAAAGAGACAGAGGTCTATGAAGCTGCTTTAAAAAAAATTAAGGTGTACTCCCCAACTAGTTAATGTTTAGGTGGTAAATATAGGGTAAATTATAGCTCAGAACTGAAAACACACCCTGGAGATCTAAGCTTATCTTATAGGTTATATATAGCTCTATACAAAATAAAAACGAAGGTCCCATATGTTGCAGCTTACTTCTTTAGAAGGAAACTTCAGGTAATGTAAATAACTCAACATACTTTTGTTAGGTAACATAAGTAGAGATATGGAACATTTTCAAATCTGCATAGGTCAAAGAACATATATTAGCAGAAGTATCTTAAAACAGAGAAATTAAGTACAATTAAGTCAAAGAAACCTCCTGTAAATATGCTGAACCAAGTGTTTTAGATAAGTCGCAGGTTAACTAGTTCCATCTATTGCATATAGCCATAGTCCTAGCAAAAGGTAAGACATGTGCACTACATATGCCAAATAGATCCTTTGTTGCCACGTAAGTAGGCCAAACTGGTGAGCCAGGTTAGTAGTCATCCTAGAGTTATAGAGTCCAGAGTTACCAGCCACAACCCTCCAACCACATTGGCTCGAAGGACGAACTTCCCACTGAGCGGGGGAGTAACAGCTGGGTACAATCTCTTATCACATAGTGACATTGATGGTCACAAAGGGCATGCCCAGGGATGTGCTGAAAATGCTGACTCTGCTATATGGAAGCCCATCTGTCATATACATTACAGGGAATCTATAGTGATAGGAATACAAACACTGTAGTGCTCTACCCCCCCCCCCCCCCCCCAGCATATAAAGGGTTAAATAACCCTTTACTTACCCGGATGCAGCACCAAGGACTTCGCCTCCTCCTTCATCCGATAGGCGGACCTAATGTGCTCGCCGGCAGGAGGTGGAGAGCTGCAGGTAGTCCAGGAAGACCCCTGCTGGAAAAAAAACGATGCATTGCTGTCATGGGTAGCTGTAGGGGATGCCATACTGTGATTTATGCACTTCATTGACAACACGAAGTGTACCTCAAGTCATCCGCAGTATGATCACCTTAATTTCCCCACTTTAACAAAATATTTGCCTCAGTATATATCCACCAAAACAAATTTGTATTGATGAGTCCCTGATGAAGTGTAAGGGAAGACAGGAGTTCAAACAATACAACCCATACAAGATATGGGATAAAATTATATAAACTGTGTGGCAGTGGCTATGTTTAAACCTTCCATGTGTATGAAGGAAAAGACAAGCCACTGTGATCTCCCAGGTTGCCCAGATATAGTAGGGACAAGTGGGAATTTTTGGGGACCTGATTAACCCCTTATTTTACAAGAGTATCACATTTACATTGATAATTAGTACAACTGCATTCCACTACTAAAATGCTGGACTGTTTTTACTGTGGCCTGTGGCTCTATCAGCAATAGTTACATAGGTTTCCCAAAGTCTCTAGACTCTAAACAGAGTGAAAAAGCTGTCTCAAGTACAAGGACACAAAGGATCCTAACCACCATAAGCTGTGAACACACTCGCAGGGTCGTAGTTCGTGGCAGACAGAAAACCAAACGGTGCCAGTCTGCATAAAGCATTATAGAAAAGACATGAGTGTTAACAATATTTTTGCAGACCTTCTTAATCATGCGAAACACCAGGGCATAGTATAAAAAAGTGGGCATTTATTTAATGCAGATGGCAACCCGTAATGCCTTTTTTTTTTATATTCAAAAACGCAAATGCTGAACTGAAATTTCAGGGCTGCTTACATAGTGCCACAGAATGGAACCAGCAGTGGAACTGTCAGCAGAAAAATAGAGGCAGGTCACTTCTGCTTCTGCATTCCACCAATCCCCAAAAAGAAAATCCCCCTAGAAAAGAAGCAGGCGGTTACCTTGAGGGAATAAGCACTGAAAGCGGTTTTTACTGCCCTCTCAGCCTTGCCTTTATATTGGGAACTGTTTAAAGGAACACTATAGGATCAGGAACATAAACCTGTATTCCTGACTGATGAGTGTTAAAATAACTATCTGCCCCCCCCCCCCCCCCCATAGTTCCCCAAAATCTTACCTTGTTTCTAGCACCACGTGGGTCTCTCTCTCTTTCCTCCACACCCGCCCTCCCCCCACCGAAGTGGAAATTAGCCATTTTCCCTCTCTGGTGTCATGTGACTCGTTGGTGTTACAAGGTCTCAGGTGTGAATGGGGAGCAAGTGTGTTAGATTTGGTGTTATGGCTCTCATACTGGTCACTGGAAGTTCAACATGGCACCTCATGTCAATGAACTCTCTGAGGATCTGAAAAAAAGAATTGTTGCTCTATATAAAAATGGCCTAGGCTATGAGAAGATATCCAAGATCCTGAAACTGAGCTGCAGCACGGTGGGCAAGACCATACAGCGGTTTCACAGGACAGGTTCCACTCAGAACAGGCCTCGACTTGGTCAACCATAGAAGTTGGGTGCACATGCTCAGCGTCCTATCCAGAGGTTTGTGTTTGGGAAATAGATGTATGAGTGCTGCCTGCATTGCTGCAGAGGTTGAAGGGGTGGGGGGTCAGCCTGTCAGTGCTCAGACCATGCGCCGCACACTGCATCAAATTGGTCTGCATGGCCGTCGTCCCAGAAGGAATCCTCTTCTAAAGATGATGCGCAAGAAAGCCTGCAAACAGTTTGAAGACAAGCAGCCTAAGGACATGGATTACTGTAACCATGTCCTGTGGTCCAATGAGACCAAGATAAACTTATTTGATTCAGATGGTCAAGCGTGTGTGGCGGCAACCAGGTGTGGAGTACACACTCAAGTGTGTCTTGCTTACAGTCAAGCATGGTGGTGGCTGCATGAGTGCTGCCGACACTGGGAAGCTACAGTTCATTGAGGGAACCTTGAATGCCAACATGTACTGTGTCATACTGAAGCAGAGCATGATCCCCCTTCCTTCGGAGACTGGGCTGCAGGGCAGTATTCCAACATGATAACGACCCCAAACACACCTCCAAGACGACCACTGCCTTGCTAAAGAAGGTAAAGGTGAGGGACAGGCCAAGCATGTCTCCAGACCTGAACCCTATTGAGCATCTGTGAGGCATCCTCAAACGGAAGGTGGGGGAGCACAAGATCTCGAACATCCACCAGCTCTGTGATGTCGTCATGGAGGAGTGGAAGAGGACTCCGGTGGCAACCTGTGAAGCTCTGGTGAACTCCATGCCCATGAGGGTAAGGACAGTAAAATAATGGTTGCCACACAAAATATTGACACTTTGGGCCCAATTTGGACATTTCCACTTAGGGGTGTACTCCCTTTTGTTGCCAACAGTTTAGACATCAATAGCTGTGAGTTATTTTGAGGGGACAGCAAATTTACACTGTTATATAGACTATACACTTACTACTTTACATGGCAGCAGAGTTTCATTTCTTCAGTGTTGTCACATGAAAAGATATAAAATATTTACAAAAATGTGAGGTGTGTGCTCACTTTTGTGAGATACTGTGTATATATAGTATATCTTTTTTTATATATATTTTTATTGTTAAAGTTCTATTTTAAAGTTAAAGATGCTTAGGAGGCTCAAAATATCTTATTTTTATTTATTAACATTTAGTTCAATGCCGTGGAGGCTTACATAATTCTGACAGTGGACTCAGAGGTGACAGACAGTGCCTCAGATTTTGATATTTTTTACATCAAATGCTCATCCTTTTACAGCAAATAGTATGAATTTGAAGTAAGGAACTGCTTATATTTAAAAATAGATTTGGAAGGAGATTTGAAATCATGAACTGCTAAAATGAGAAAAAGGCCCAGCATAAACTTGGAAAAATATGATATTGGTATAACTTAAATTTCCCCTTTCAATATCCACATCTTCCCTGGGGTATCTAATTTAAGAAATGGTAGGCGTTTGTGGGACATTTTGAACTAGCAACCTGCTGAGATGCTTCACAATGGGACATGGACCTAGCATCAAAATCCAAAGTTTGAAAAACAAAATCAAACCTATAATAGATGTGTATTAAATTTGGGCCTTAAATATCCACATATACCTGGCAAGGGTACCCATGATTGTATCGCTGTAATCGGAAGCAGGGCCGGATTAACATAGGAGCTTTTTTTTTTTACACACTACTCTTAGTTTTGCCTCCTGACTGGTATTTTACTGGCACAGCCGGTGTTTGAGGCTGCCTGGCTGTGCAGGTATTGCAGTAATACCGGCAATACAAATTCAGGTATTTTTCTCAGTATAAACGGAGATTACTCTGCAATACCAGCACCGGCCAGTAGGGGTCACTGTGTGTGGAGAGAGGCAGGGATAGGAAGTTACAGCATATCCCTGCCTCTCTCTACTACTCACTGATCCGCGGGGGAGCAGCTACACAGCACAGAGAGTCCAGACAGCAGGTAAGTGAGGGATGGGGGTAAAGGCAGCAGGAAGACATGGGGACGCTGAGATACTTGTGGACACTTTGACACATGGGGACGCTGTGGCACATGGGGACGCTGTGAGACAAAGGGAGACATTGGGACATGGAGACACTAGGGACACAGTGTCCCCATGTCCCCCAGCTAGTGTCCCTAGTGGCTCAGTGTCCACCTGGACCCCCATTTCCCCTTGTCTCCCAGTGCCTGTGTCCCCATGTCTCTCAGTGTCCCCATGTCTCCCAGCCAGTGTCCTCAGTGTCCCTTTTCCAAAGGTGGCAACACTAACTACTCTTCACATACTCTTGCTTAAAGGATTTCTGACCCTATTATGTAAAAACCACCATCTAGCCCCCCTGATCCCCTCTTGCCTCCCTAAATATAGTACAATCTTACTTGTATTCAAGTCTGCAGGTGCTGGCTCTGCCTCTGAACTGACATCATCAGAAGTGGTGGTCTGAGCAAATTACAATGCTGAGACTGTCAACTAGGTAGATCAGGGGCAGAGCCAGCACAAGTCAAACATAGCCCTTGCCAATCAGCATCTCCTCATAAAGATAAATTGAATCAATGCATCTCTATGAGGAAAGTTCAGTGTCTGCATGCAGAGGGTGGAGACACTGAGTGGCAATGCTGCACACTAGGCAGTACTGCCCCAGGAAGCACCTCTAGCAGTGATCTAAGGAGTGACTAGTGGAGTTATTTTCTCTGAAAAGACAGTGTATAATGCAAAAAGCCTGAAGGGAAGGATTCTACTTACCAGAACAAATACAATAAGCTGTAGTTGTTCTGGTGACTATAGTGTCCCTTTAAGTTTGGAAGCTTAAGAGGGATGTATGGCAACAAAACTTGTGTGGACTGGCTGACAAAATTAGTTTAGGTAATGCAGACTTTGGTTTCTCTAACACCGTGGCATGACCCCTTTCTTCTACACTCACTACCTACACCTTTACACTGTCCCAGACTATATATCAGGAATGTCTGCCTGCTAGTAAGACGATAAGGAGACAAGTGGACATGTGAGTCTTAGGGGACATACCTTAGAAAGTGTGGAGTAGGCACATCATTAGACACATTTATGCCAAGTGACATGCATTCATGCCCGGCTGGCCTTCCAATTCTTTGGACAAACATGCCCCCTGTTTGGGCATGTTCTCCCCTTTTGGCAGGTCTGGTCATGTAATGCACGTCAGTGGCACACCCTTTTACCCTGCCCATTGACTTCCTGCTTCACTGGACACTGCTGTTATGGATTTGGATTTACTTGAAACATGAAAGCATACATTAAAAAGAGATTAGCATAGAGTATGTGTTTTCGTATAGCTGCATCCTTTCCCTCCAACACCATCTCCATCAGATACATGACGCTTGAGAGGTATGACTGTTTTAGTGTTTTTGGTCAATAAGATTCTGTAATTAGGCCCCTCATAATTGTCAGCACCAGGCCCACTGGGCTCTTAATCTGGCTCTGGTCGGAAGAAATAGCTGATCAAAATATCAAGTAGCACACAAAGGGTTTATAAAATATGTAGCAATATCTCAAAGTGTCTGTCAAAAAGACCTGGGGGAAAATGGCTATTACAATTACACTTGGAACAAACTAGCAAAAGGTTCCACGCTAAGGTTCAAAATCTATCTTTTGAAATACCCTGAGGTGTAAAATAGGAGATGGACCCATCATCACCATCTATGAAAATTCACACTTAAAATCCTGAAATGGTAACTGCAGTAACTTCACAAAATAGTGTCTAGGTCAAACACTTGGCTTATTGTTTTACTCAGAAGATGTAGCTGAGCATAATTTGGAGTATTTTATCACTGGTGCAAACCTCACATTTACAAAATACCCATCAGAAATGCACAATATACACCATATGAGATACTCTGGATTTTCACAAATGGTAGGACTTGCTACAATTCCTTAAAATGAGAGGTAGGCCCATCAAATCCTTCTCTCAAATTTATACAGTTAAAACTGAAATAACCAGCACTGTAGCTTCACAGGATAGTGTCTAATTATATATTGGCGGTATCATTGTATGCAAAAGATAAATACATACTTTTGTGTTGCAATTTTGTTTTAAGCAAACATACCAAATTCTAAAATTGCTCCACATTGGAATTTTACTCCTTGTATTTGGTGACCTGTAACTACCAAAAATATACTGAAATCCTAGACATTATGTAGTCTGTAAATCAGGACAAATAAATAAATGTATTGATTACATTCTTTAAGCTGTACTAATTACGCACACATTGTCAAGTTTTTTTTTTTTTCTTTATAAGAAAGGATAATCCTCCCTAATACACAAGTATGTCCCATCTAGGCCCTTGCGCTCTGCTGAAGACTTACGTCTATCTTCTGTCCGTACTCCCACCTCTGATGCTCACCTTCAAAACTTCTCGAGGGCTGTACTCTGTTACATGGTCACCCAGTCTCCACTCCTTCAAAAAATCATTAAAAACCCACTTCTTCATAAAAGCGTATCAATTACACTGTTAATAGCTCCCGACTGATTCCTCTCTTGCAACTGTCATTAGTCTAATACTATCCTTACCTTTTGTGTCACTTTACCCCACTCCCTCTAGCATGTAAGCTCATTGAGCAGTGCCCTCAACCCCTCTGTTCCTGTGTGTCCAATTTGTCTGGTTACAACTACATGTCTGTTCGTCTACCCATTGTAAAGTGCTGCGGAATTTGTTGTTGCTATATAAATAATATAATAATTTATGTATGTGACGTCAAATTAAAGCCCTGATGTTCGTCAAATGTTAGTCCTGATTAATTAAAGGGCCACTATAGTGCCAGGAAAACAAACCTTTTCCTGGCACTATAGGGTCATTAGGTCCCCCCCTACCCTCAGAGCACCCTCCCGCTGGGCTGAATGAGTTAAAACCCCTTCACCACTTAACTTTCTCCAGCGCCGGGCCTCGGCGCTGGTGACCTCTCCTCCCCCTGCCGACGTCGGCTCCGCGCACGCATTCAAACAGCCCATAGGAAAGCATTTTCACAGTGAGAATCGCGGAAGAGGGACCTGGCACCTAGACCACTTCATTGAGCTGTAGTGGTCTGGGTGCCTATAGTGGTCCTTTAAGAAGTCATGTAACATCTGTCATGATATGAAGGTACTAAATAAACCTCCTTAACCCCTTAAGAACATTGCTTAAGAAACTTGTCTTGCACTCAAGGATACAAGCAATTTTTGCTGTTTGTGAAAAAAAATGAGAAAGATGCAAACACTTATTATATAACTTTTTTTTTAAAGTAGAAAAAGTCCTTTAAAAAAAAAAAAAGGGTATATAATAAGTGTTTGCATCTTTTTCAATTTTTTTGCACAAACCGCAAAACTTGCTTGTATCCTTGAGTGCAAGACAAGTTTCTTAAGCAATGTTCTTAAGCGGTTAAGGAGGTTTAGTACCTTCACATCATGACAGATGTTACATGACTTCTTAATTAATCAGGACTGACCTGTTTTGGAAAATGCATGCATAGGGGAGCAAACAACTCTATCATCTGAGTTGCATCCATTACTACTATTTGGTTATCTTTATATATTTTTATTTCTTCAAAATTTTCATATTACAATTATCAAAATACATCAATTTACATACAATGCCTCTATATCCGATCTATGTATCAATAGATATGTTTCCATTCAAAAAGCAAACATCATTACCAATATTAACCAAATTTGGATGACCATATCCATAGATAACATAAATAGATGGATAGAGGTATATTAAAACCTAATTCATACCAAACACACCCACACCTGCCGGAGGAACCAAGCCTGTACAGTCCGATTATTCACATCCTTCTTTAAAGTACCGTAATGCTGAAGTTCCTCCGGGATCAAACACACTACGGGGCAGCGAAAAAAACTCATTATAAATTATCCTTATTAACAATGAACTTATCAACTATTATTTCCCATTTGTTTGTTGATTCCTTCAGAGCTACAGAGCTACAGAGTTACCTTGGTTAATTCCCATTTCCATTTTACATTGGTATATTACTTGTTTTTTTATTTCACTCCATTCAAGTACCTTATTACTTTTCCAATATCTGGCTAAAACTATCTTAACTGCCAATAACATATGTGTTATCAGCATACATTTCTCTTTAGGCATAGATGGCCAGTCAAGATGTAACAAGAAACTTTGTGGTGTAAAGGGTATACATATCTGGCACGTATTATGAATCTGATGATATACGCACTTCCATATATTACTTAGAAATTTACAGTGCCACCAGATATGGAGATACTCTCCTATCCCTTCCTCACATCGCCAGCACACAGGGTTCTGGTCTTTATAAATTTTGGCCAATTTTTCTGGGACCATATACCATCTGTTTAAAAGTTTATAGAAATTCTCTACTATGTTTAGGCAATGAACCGTTTTATTGACTTTAACTATCGCATTTATCATGTCTTGCTCAGAGATCCTGGTATGTAAATCTTTTTCCCACTTAATCTTGGCTTCCCAGACAGAGAGCTTCTGAGAATCCTTTAAAAATTCGTAGCATCTGGAAATATGGCCTTTAGTTCTATAATTTCCCATGATTTTTTTAAGAATACTAATATTTTTGCTAAGCTGGAAATCCAAAAATTTCGCCAAATAAAACTTAATTCTTAGATAGGTAAATATCTCCTTGCTGTCAATCCCGAACTCTAATTGTAACTGGTTCAATGGCTTAATTTCCTTTCTGTCAATAATCTCCTGTATATACATAATTCCCTTTTGTGTCCATCCACTGATATTAATATCTTCGATATTGCTCTTAATCACCTCTATGGGTAGAAACGGAAATAATCTGAATTCTATTTTAACATTTTTCTTAATTTTTTTCCAAAATCTCCATATACTATCGATAATTGTCGAATTTTCTGGATGATCTGGATTATTTTTATTTCCCTTCCTCCTTGTTGTCCAGAACAGGGCAGACAGGCTGTTTGTCTCTACTAATGATTGCTCTATTTGATACCAGGCTTGATCTTTTTGATCTGTACTTAAGGTATTAACCGTGTGTGCCAGCATACAGGCATTATGATATTCTATTATATTTGGGGCAGCAAGACTTATTCTCGTTTTTTTTCCCTTCCAAATAAATTTAGAAAAAGCTGCCTGTACCATTTTTAACCAGGGATTTGGAACCTGTATTGGTATCATTCTAAATAAAAAATTCCATTTAGGCAAAATATATGAGTGTATGGTATTTATACGCCCTATCCAAGAAATCTCTCTGCTGACCCATTCTTTTAAAATCTTGTTTGTCATTTTTATAAGAGGGAGAAAATTAACCTCTATAACTTTATTTATGTTTCTTGGTATTTTAATGCCGAGAAACGAAATATATCCCTTTGCCCAAACAAAATCATCAGATATTTTAATAAAATCCTTGTCTTCTCTTGATAGATTTGTTGTCATTATTGTAGTCTTATTAGTGTTAATTCTATAGTTTGAATATTCGCTATATTGGCCCAATAATCTTATCAATTCCGGCAGTGATGTTCTGGGGTTCTGCAACATGAGCACAACATCATCCGCATATAGATTAATCTTGTGTTCTAAATTATTAAACCAAAAAACCTTAATCTTCCCATTCTGCCTTATGTCTTCTACCAAAGGCTCGATGGTTAGAACATAAAGTAGCGGGGACAGGGGGCAACCCTGCCTGGTGCCATTCTTGATACTAAACCAATCAGCCTCTATTCCTGGGCCTATTGTCCTAGCAGAGGGAGCCATGTATAACGCCATAATGGCGTCATATGCTGCTCCCACTATACCATACGCCTTCAATGCATTTCCCAAAAAATCCCATCTGACCCTGTCAAAGGCTTTTTCAGCATCTAATGACAGGGTCAGAAGGGAAACATTCCTCTTAATCGCTGCGTCATGAACATCCAAAATTCTTCTAAGTCCACCTGAAGCTGCTCTGCCATGTATAAATCCAGCCTGGTCCTGATGTATCAGGGCTGGAATACAAATTTTTAAACGGTCTGCTATAATTGAGGCATAGATCTTTACATCCCCATTAAGGAGATATTGGGCGATAATTCGCCAATTTAGCTGGATCTTTGTCCGGCTTCAAGATTGGGACAATGTTCGCTTGAAGCATCTCACTGGGAAATGCACGATTTTCCACTATCAAATTAAATACCCTAGCAAGACATACCGAGAGAGTATCTCTAAATATCTTATAGAATTTATTTGAATAGCCGTCTGGGCCAGGGGCTTTATTTATCTGTAGCTTATTTATTGCTGCTATAATATCCTCTGAAGTTATTGGTTTATTTATCTCGTTCAGTTGATCTCTAGTTATTTTTGGCATTTTTCTATTTTTAAAGTAATCTAATGAGGGGGGTTGTTGTCCCACCGAGTCTAAATTGTATAATCGACTGTAATAGTCATTAAAAGCTGACCCTATCTTTTTGGGGCATAATAACGTTCCTTTTTCAATCTCAATTCTATGAATCCTCCTCATTTGTTTTCTATTTTTTAACTTATTTGTAAGCAGCCTGTCTGCCCTGTTGCTCTTATAGTACCAATTAATCTTTAAAGAATGTAAAGTTTTCATTTTCTCCTCACATAATAATTCATTTATACGGTTTTGCACTAATAACATTTTTATACCTATCTCCTGTGTTGGTGAGGTTTTATTTTCATTAGATAATTTATAGTAATCTACATGCAGATCTTTCAGGGATTTTCCCTTTTTTTTGTCAATTGTGCTTAGTTTAATTAAATAACCTCTTGTAACACATTTATATGCGTTTCATACCACTGGGAGCGGCAATATATACTGTTTTCTTTACTAACAAGGATATTATCGTTTAGTCTCCAGTTTGTTCTTCTTGCACTATTATTCACTGTGTCCAACTCCAGAATTATAGCGTTATGGTCTGACCATGTTACTTCATCTATAAGGACTTTTTTAGTACTATTGGCCAGAGCATCATTACCCAAGAATAAATCAATTCTTGAATATGAGAAGTATGATCTGGAGAAGCATGTAAAATCCCTCTCAAGTGGGTGGAACACCCGCCAGATGTCCATTAAGCCATATTTCTTAAGTATCTTTTGAAATTGTACTGCCTGTGTAGTAACTGCTTTATTTTGCCCAACGGGATTTTATGTTTTCTTGTCCAGATTAGCATCCAATATACGGTTGAAATCCCCTGATAGAAGTAATTTACCCTGTTTTATTTTTTCTACTTTATCTAAAAGATCATAAAAATACTTATTGGAGGGGTTATTAGGCGCATAGACATTAACTAGCGTGTAAATTTCTGTTTGAATTTAAATTATCATTATAATCTAGCTTCCTCGTCTATTTCTTGATAAATCATTTTGGCATCAATATCCTCAGTTATCATAATGGTTACCCCTCTTTTCCTCTCTTTCTCTAATGAGGCGCATGCTACTATTGGGAACCTATGAGGGATAAATCTTAAACTATCATCTCTTTTCCAATGCGTCTCCTGTAAAAAGATGATATGAGCTTTTTCTTTCTTAATGTAGTCAAACAGAATCGCTCTCTTACTAGGGGAGTTTAAACCTTGAGAATTTAACGATCTAATTTTAACCATTACTCTTTTTTTAGCCTCTTATAAAATTTCTTCAGAGCCCAGAATCGATGTTTTATAATCTTGTTGGACTTATATATATACATATCTTCCTTGTCTGAAAGCGATCCCATGCCCCTAATACACATACTACACCAGTCATACATCGACCCCTCATACAAGAGAGGCATTCATACAAATAACCCTGAGTGATGTCCTCTGGGTTTAGATCCAAAAGGGAAAAAAACCCTAAATGGAATCTTGTCCTCATCAGGATAACTCCTAGATAAGGAGAAAATAAGAGCTGAGCTGTGACCGTCCCTTTTTATTAAATAATTTTTCCACCTTCCAAAGTACTACAACCATATCCGAAAACCTCTCCCCGAGAGACAACCTCCTCGCAACTTTTTACTCTTCGTAATTAGAAATCCCATACCATAAAACAGTCTATACATCAATTTTAGTCTCACCCTTGTTTGGTGTTCCCTCCCTTCTTATCCCCTGTTTTCCCCATAGAGCCCCTGATGGGAGTACTACTAATCTTCTTTTACATGTGATTCAAATTTATCTTCTAGTGCACCTATTATCAGGGGCGGGCTGGGCCGGGGGGCAGGGAGGCAATTGCCCCCCAGGCCCCCCGAAATTATTTTAGGACCGGCCGCGGCGGGCCGGCCCTTTAAATGATGCAGCCGCCGAGCGCTCTGTAAAGAGCGCTCGGCGGCTGCAGCTGCTTTTGCCTCCCTCCCCTCCCCTCCCCTCCCCTGTCCTGTAGGTGGCCGAGCTGCACTCCGGTCCGCGGTCCCGGCCGGAGTGATGGGAAGGTGCACCTTCCTGTCAGTCCGGCCGGGTACAGGAAACAGAAACTCCTGTTCCGCGCGGAACAGGAGTTTCTGTTTCCTGTACCCGGCCGGACTGACAGGAAGGTGCACACTGAGCACCTTCCTATCACTCCGGCCGGGACCGCGGACCGGAGTGCAGCTCGGCCACCTACAGGGGAGGGGGTAAGAAGAAGGGGGGAGAGAGGAGAGTAAAAAGAGGGGGGGGGGGAGAGTAAAAAGAGGGGAGGGGGGGGGAGAGTAAAAAGAGGGGAGGGGGGGAGAGTAAAAAGAGGGGAGGGGAGGGGGGGGGGAGAGTAAGAAGAGGGGAGGGGGGGGAGAGTAAGAAGAGGGGAGGGGGGGGAGAGTAAGAAGAGGGGAGGGGAGGGGGGGGGAGAGTAAGAAGAGGGGAGGGGGGGGGAGTAAGAAGAGGGGAGGGGGGGGGAGTAAGAAGAGGGGAGGGGGGGAGAGTAAGAAGAGGGGAGGGGGGGAGAGTAAGAAGAGGGGAGGGGGGGAGAGTAAGAAGAGGGGAGGGGGGGAGAGTAAGAAGAGGGGAGGGGGGGGAGAGTAAGAAGAGGGGAGGGGGGGGAGAGTAAGAAGAGGGGAGGGGGGGGAGAGTAAGAAGAGGGGAGGGGGGAGAGTAAGAGGGGAGGGGGGGAGTAATAAGAGGGGAGGGGGAGAGTAAAAAGAGGGGGGGAGAGTAAGAAGAGGGGGGGAGAGTAAGAAGAGGGGGGAGAGTAAGAAGAGGGGAGGGGAGTAAAAAGAGGGGGGGAGAGTAAGAAGAGGGGAGGGGGGGGAGAGTAAGAAGAGGGGAGGGGGGAGTAAGAAGAGGGGAGGGGGAGAGTAAAGGGAGGGGGGGAGTAAGAAGAGGGGAGGGGGAGAGTAAAAAGAGGGGGGGAGAGTAAAAAGAGGGGAGGGGGAGAGTAAGAAGAGGGGGGAGAGTAAGAAGAGGGGAGGGGAGTAAAAAGAGGGGGGGAGAGTAAGAAGAGGGGAGGGGGGAGAGTAAGAAGAGGGGAGGGGAGTAAAAAGGGGGGGAGAGTAAGAAGAGGGGAGGGGGGGAGAGTAAGAAGAGGGGAGGGGGGGAGAGTAAGAAGAGGGGGGAAAGTAAAAAGAGGGGGGAGAGTAAAAAGAGGGGAGGGGGAGAGTAAGAAGAGGGGGGGAGAGTAAGAAGAGGGGAGGGGGGGAGAGTAAGAAGAGGGGGGGGAGAGTAAGAAGAGGGGAGGGGGGGAGTAAGAAGAGGGGAGGGGGAGAGTAAGAAGAAGGGGGAAGTAAGGAGGGGAGATAAGAAAAAGAGGGGGGCAAGAAGAAGAGGGGAGTAAGAAGAAGAAGGGGGAGTAAGAAGAAGAGGGGGGAGTAAGAAGAAGAGGGGGGAGTAAGAAGAAGAGGGGGGTAAGAAGAAGGGGGTAAGAAGAAGAAGAGGGGGGTAAGAAGAAGAAGAGGGGGTAAGAAGAAGAAGAG
Organism: Pelobates fuscus; assembly: GCF_036172605.1. Taxonomy (NCBI): domain Eukaryota; kingdom Metazoa; phylum Chordata; class Amphibia; order Anura; family Pelobatidae; genus Pelobates; species Pelobates fuscus. The sequence goes on along the minus strand of NC_086321.1, from coordinate 298,082,202 downwards.
GGGGTAAGAAGAAGTAGGAGGGTTAAAAAGAAGGGGGCAGTAATACGAAGAAGGGGGTAAGAAGAACAAGGGGGGAGTAAGAAGAACACAGGGAGGAGGGGGAGTAAGAAGAACACAGGGAGGAGGGGGGTAAGAAGAACACAGGGAGGAGGGGGGGTAAGAAGAACACAGGGGGGGTGAGAAGAACACAGAGGGAGGAGTGAGAAGAACACAGAGGGAGGAGTGAGAAGAACACAGGGGGGGTGAGAACACACAGAGGGAGGAGTGAGAAGAACACAGGGAGGGTGGAGGGGGGATGAGAAGAGCACAGGGAGGGTGGGTGAGTGTGAGAAGAGACCGCTAGGGGAGGGTGGGGGAGAGGAGAGACCACTAAGGGGCAGGGGAGAGCTCTAAGGGACAGAAGGGATAGCTCTATAGGACAGGGGGCAAGACAGGGAGCTCTATAACACTACGCGCACACACACACACACACAATGCATCCCTATACATACACAGAAACACACAATGCACCCCTATACATACACAGAAACACACAATGCATCCCTATACATACACAGAAACAGAACATGCTTCACTTACACACAGAGAAACACACAATGCATCCATTACACACACACACACACACACAATGCAACCCTTACACACAAAGACAATGCATCATTTGCACACATACACAGAAACATACAATGCAAACCCTTAGACACACATGCAAACACACACAATGTTTTTCTTACACACAGAAACACAATGCATCTCTTACACTCAATGCACACACATACAGACACACACCTTGCATCCCTTATGCATACAAACACAGATTCACACAATGCATCCCTCACACACAACCAGAAACACATAATACATCCCTTATACACAAATACACACTGCTTCCACTACACACAAACACACTGCATCACCTGCACAAACTGGTATCCCTATACACTACATATCATAAGCACACATATGAGATAACACATACCACATCCCCTACACACTCCACTCCCTGTGAGCGAGCTCATGGGTGGGTGGAACATATAAGTGGACTTATGAGTGGGCCTTATGGGCATACTCACCGTCAGGCACTGGGGCCCAGACCTTGAGCTGTGTAAGAGGCCCCCCAAAAATGGAGCTGCTTCCAATTCTCCCAGAACGTTGAATTTTGTGACCACAGTTGCAAACAGCCTCCAGAGGTCCTGTTCTACACCAGACCAGTGGAGCCAAACTGCAGCCCATCATCATCCTCATCTAATTGTAAGTAGGCAATCTAGTATATTATTAGTGACACTAATCTATAATTTACCTCACATTAAAGGGACACTATAGCTTAATGAAGTGGTTCTGGTGTCTATAGCTGGTCCCTGCAGGCTTTTTAATGTAAACACACACTGTGTGCAGCACTGGCGTTAGTTCATATGGCAGATCATATGGGTGGGGAATTGTGATGTCACATGGGGGGGGAGCGGCAAATTTATATTTTGTCTAGGGCGGCAAAAATCCTTGCACCGGCTCTGATCCTGGGCAGGTGCACCAGTCTACTGGTGACCCACAGGAGGGGAGTGCACTGATTGCACTGCACTCTCCTCCTGCCCAGACCCGTCTTGACCACAGTGCAAGTGCCCTCTGCCCCTAATTTACAGTGGCTCACACTCACAACAAGCAGTGCCTAGAGCCCTTTGCAGAGACGGAAACAAAGAGGTTCTGCGGCAGCTGGCCGTCCTGCAAGCATTACATTAAACAGCTGTTCCCCATGCAGCCACAGGTGGCGTTGTGCTGGGAGACTGTGATTACTCTTCACTTCCTCCCAGCCTACAGAGCAGCGCATGGGGGAGAGAGGAGGAGGCATGATTTAATCTTGAATAAATCCTCTAAGCAAACCTTTATAAATTTGGGGGGATCAGCTCTGTTTCCACAGTTTATTGGTGTTTACTCTCATCTTTGTATTAATATTGAGGGATGTCTAAGAAGTAACATCAGTGTGTGTCAGCAGGGCCAGCCGTTAGGGTGGGCAAGCTGTGCGGTCACGCAGGGTGCCATGACAACAGAGGCGCCCGGCGGCCAACACAGCTCACAAGTTGGGTACACCAGCATATTTAATTTAAACGATTCGCTGGTGGTCCACTGGTGCGCACCAGCAGTAGGTGCAGTCAGATCAAATCCTCTCCCTCGTGGTTCCGGCGCTCAGTTAGTGAGTCAGAGCACAGGCTCAGAGATTCTCAGCCTGTGCTCTGACAACATTGAAAGTCAGAGCCGTGAAGGAGCGGGTATGGCAAAGAGCTACTGATTAGCATAACATCAATATCCGTTATAAAACCAGAAAAAGGTGGGCATGGATGGTGAACTGATTTGGTGGCGCAATGGGCCACTTGACTGGTTTTGCCCCCCAGGCCTAAGGCTGCCAGCCCTCCCCTGCCTATTATAGTAATTTATATTTATAAAATTATTCAATTACTGCAAAATTAATAAGGATAGCCTCTTCTTATTTCAAGTAAACCCAGTGATTCGTGAGTATCTCTTCCATTTATTTCCTATTTATTAGTATCACTCTGACCTAACATCAGAATTGAATCGACTTGTGTAAATATTATTTTTATCTATTTCCCTTCCCCTCCCTTCTTCCTTATCTACCTACCCCTTTTTTTCTTTTTCTTTTTTTTCTAAAGTACTACTCCATCATGTGAAAATACCCGTTCCTAATCAGTTTGAAATATCCCTAATGAAAAGTCAATATCATTATCATTAATTCTTTTAACTATTGTATCGCTTAATATTATTCCTTTCAGTGTACTATTTTCCCCAAACCTTCGTGCTATTTCACATCGTGATTCGGTCATATATCCTAAGTGGTGATTCAATTTCAACTATCAATTCAAACTCAATCCAAATTAGGAGATATTATCTTAATTCCAATTATCTCCCTAATTATACTATATTTGCCAACCAATTTGTAACTTTTTCAAGTGAGTCAAATATGTGCGTAATCCCATCTTTGGAAACTATAAGTTTAGTCGGAAATCCCCATCTGTATTTTAAATTTTTTTCTCTTAAACTTGAAAAAATTGCTTCCTCGCTTTCCTTGTCTGGAATGAGAGATCCGGGAAAACCTTTATATCCTTAAATTTTCCTTGATCTCTTTCCATTTGTCTTGCTGCTTTTAGAATTTTTTCTCTAAAGGAGTAAGAGTGGCAGGCAATAATTATCTCTCTTGGGAGATCATCCGGGAGTGTTCTTGGTTTATATAATCGATGTGATCTTTCAAGAAAGTCCATTTTATCCTCGATATTTATTTTGAGAACATTAAAAAACTCTGTGAGGTAGTTTGCCAAATTTTCTTGTGAGATAGATTCCGGAATATTCCTTATTCTTAGATTGTTTCTTCTTCCTCTATCCTCCATATTTGTAGATCTCTCCTGCAATTCATTTATCATCTCTTGTTGTTTCTCAATAGTCTCTTTTTGCTTCTGTAGGATAAATTCCAAATTTTCTATTTTTTGTTCGTTGACTTTGACTTTTTGTCCAATCAGTACTAAATCTTGCTTTAAATTGGCAAAGCTCCCCTGCATTTCTATTTTTATTTGTTCCAAATCTGTTCCAGATCTAAACACTCTTTTAAATATGCTGGAGTAATCATTTGTTCTTCTAAGTGTTCCTGTAAGTCTATCTCATTAGGGTCTCCAGTGACCTTACTTACAGTCATCTTATTTGGCGTTAATACCGAAGAGATTTCCAAGGTACTTTTATCTCCTGGGGCATTGAAAAAATTTGAAAGTCTCTTTTCTTGTTTTTCCTTCTTTTCCCGATCTTTCTTTGGGAGAGGCTTTTGATCTTGTCTTTGATCTGCTGTTTTCCTTGTTGTCATAGTTCCAATCTGTTTAGCCTCGATTTTCTAAAAAGCTTTTCTCTTTTATTTATTTTCTATAGAGATCTCCTGTCCCTTCCTTCCCCTTTGCAAGTAGAGATTCTCCCCTTCTCAGCCTCCTTTGCCTTCAGGGAGGTTAATGGACAGGGATTATATTTAGCTTAAAAATTTAATTAATCCAGCTGCTCCGAGGCCCGCCTTTTTCCAGATATAAATTCCCGTTTGTCCACTGTATTTACCAATCTCGTTGAGTAGCAGCTTTCTGAGTATAGGTTTACATTCACGGAAATACCTGTTTCATAATATTTGAGCTGACGTAATTTAACTGTAACGCCGTTTAGCTGAGGTGCCCTGATAGACCTAACTTTTATATATATATATATATTTTTTTTTTTTTTTTTTTAACCACTCTGAGAAGTGATAACTTCTCTATCTATTTTCTTGTTATTTCATTTTCTTACTTCAAATCAGATCAGATACAGTTTTTACACCGCTTGACTTCTCCAAATACAATTTCTTCCACTTGAGTACTTAAGTACTTTATTGAGCAGTGTTAGTCTAAATTAGCTTTGCACCCTTCCCAGCTTCTCACTGCAATACTTGCTATACTTGCACTTCCCTCAGGGCAGATTGTCAAACCGGGCTTTTTAATATTTTATATATCCTTCGCTTTTCTCTTCCTTATCACTTCTGCTGTCTGTTTTCCCAATTTCCTCTCAAAAGAAAAAGGAGAAAAGGAAAAAAAGTCCTTTCAAAACTCACAGCCACTTCGACTTCAACTCAACAGGGAGTAATTATTAAGCCCAGTTTTCTTTCTCTTTAAACTGCCTTATTTAGTAATATAAATCACTCAGGTTGTTATTTCAATAATCAGCTCCAATTCCAGCTGCCCTCAGCGTTTCCACATAACTCCTTTCTAGATGTGTATATACATTTTGCCTCACCAATATCACTTTCCACGTAGCAGATGGCTTAGAGGTAGAGGCAGACTTAGGAGACTGGAGCCTGGAGCCGGTAAGCAGCATAAACTGTCTCTCCTGTAGTGCAAGTCCAGGCAACATACGGATCGAGGCAAACAGCTACGAGATCAAAACGGATGATGACTTCCTCAGCGTACTCGTCGAGGCGAACAGCCGCACATTCAGACGGATGGTGTCTCCCTCATTCCCGCGTGGGACTCCAGCTCAGCTCAACACGGCGGCGTGCACGCTATGCTCCCTGCGTGACGTCACGTCGTCATCACGCCCACCCCCCCCCCCCCCAAAACGTGATCCACATGTGTATTTGGTTATCTTTATAATAGCTACACCATACCAGAATAAATTTTCTCTTGAGTGTCTTCACATACAAACCATAGAATTTTCTTTTTCAAATGTTGAGTAATTCAATTTTAGGCATAATGAGCCATCTCAGGCTGGAATCGTACTCTTATTATTTATATTGCATTATGGAGATGACTTATTTGTGTCCGTTTGCAGATATGTTTCTTGTGTTGCAGCACTCCCATAGAAAATGTAGTTTTGTTTCTTGGTTTGTATCCCTCTTCATATTTGAAGAAGATAAATGGGTAGATCAAAGCTGCATGTGTTTATGGTTTACCAAATATAAAAATATTTCTTGCAATTTGCGAAAAGGAAGACCATATATGAATCTCTGTAACTGCAAAACTATCTTTTAAAGTTCTGATCTTTAGTTGATGGGTTTGTTTTGTCACCTTAAAATGTTAGGTGGTCTGTTTGCATGGAGTGAGGATGAGCGTAGGAATTTCGAGCAAGGGTTCCGTGTTTATGGCAAGAACTTCCACCTCATTCAAGCCAACAAGGTAAGAAATTACTAAACAATGGACCATAACACCTTCCCAAATAGCTGGAAACTGTAACGAGTAACTAAGAGTGTAGTTGTAGACATGAAGTGAAAGTATAGGCATGTTGGGCGAATTATTAGGCCTCATTGTAGTACAGATGAATTTTCACCCCATTATTCCCCTACTTGCATGGCCTTCTGACATTTGTCTGTAACCAGTCAGTTCAGTGGGTAGCAAAGCTTTTAACCCCTTAACGACGAGTGCCGGACGAGCTCGTCCGTCACTCAGGGGAATGCGTTAATGACGAGTGACGGACCTTGTCCGTCACCCGTTAAAATTAACCCCAGATCGCCGCAAAAGCCGCGATCGTGGAGTTAATGGTGCTCCGGTCTGCCTCTGCATTAGAGGCAGACCGGGAGCACCGGATTGGGCTGTCCCAGTACATGTGCCCGCTCTGACAGCATGTCAGAGCGGGCACATGTGCTCTGTATACTCACCTCCGCCTCCCTGCACTTCCGGGTTCACTGTGAAGTGCAGGGAGACGGATCAGTGTTGATCCTGCCCCCTGGTGACAAAAAAATAAAGTTTATTTAAAATCCCACCCCCCCTTTACCCATTTTAATAAAAAATTAACCCCTTCCCTGCCAATTGATCACTGACTACAGTGATCAATTGGCAGGGATTACATTTTACTATGATCTGATTATTTTTTTTTAACCCCTGAGGGTTAATTATTTTTTTTTTTAACCCTCAGGGGTTAAATTTATTTTATTAATTAATTTAAATATTTAAAAATTATAAATTTAGCTAGCTGGGGAGGGTGGAAGTTAGTGGGGAATTGGGGGATTTAGTATTAGGCTAACTAGGGGTTAACGTTAAAAAAAGTTTAAAAATAAGCTTAAAAAAGTTTAAATAACGTTTAAGTAAAAAAATTAAAAAAAATAAACCCTTTACCCAGTCCAAATAAAAATTAACCCCTTCCCTGCCAGTCGATCACTGCCTACAGTGATCAAAATACAGATCACAGTATTATACTGTGATCTAATTTTTTTTAACCCCTGATGATTAACTTTTATTTATTTTTTAACCCTCAGGGGTTAAATTTATTTAATTAACTAATTTAAATATTGTATAATTAAATATTTTGCTAGCTGGGGTGGGTGGGAGTTATGGGAAAATGGGGAATTTACTGTTAGTTCTGCTTACTGCTAGTTAGGGGTTAACGTAAAAAAAAAAAAGCTTGGAAAAATGTTAAATCTGTAAAAAAAAAAAAAGTTTTACCAAGTTTAGGAAACTTTAAAAAAATTAATAAGCAAAACAAAAGTTAAAAAAATAGTTTTAAAAAGTAAAAAAAGTTTTAAAAAGTGAAAAAATACATTTAATAACGCTCATTACCACTACGCCTGGTACAAGCTAGCGGAAAAATTATCCCACGCTAAGGTTCAAAATATGCCTTTTGAAATACCCTGGGATGTCTTCTTTAAGAAATGGTAGGCCTTTGTGGGGTAGTTTGAATTTAAAACCTGCGAAGATGCTTGGAAATTGCACTTGGGCCCGGCGTCAAAATTCAAAGTTCGGTAAAAACTGATATGGCTTGGTCTCCTATATAGCACTGTAGCTTCACAAAATAGTGCCGTAGACATACAATGGGGGTGTCCTTTTACTCAGAAGACTTAGCTGAGCATAATTTGGGGGGTTTGAACTTAGTGGCACACATGAAATATACAAAATGCCCAGCAAAAATGCAATCCGTATGTAAAAAATGCACAAAATAATTTTTTTACCACATACTTTGGCATGTAATGGTAAAAAAATGGGGGCATGTTAAGGCACAATATGCACCTTATGAGATACCCTGGAGTGTCTACTTTTACAAATGGTAGGCCTTTGTGGGGTTTTTTTGAACAGTCAAACTACTATAATACCCCAAATGGAAGCATAGGCTCATTAAATCCGTCTCTCAAAATTCTACTGTGAATACTGAAAAGGACAGGTCTCCTATATGGCACTGTAGCTTCACGAAATAGTGCCAAAGTCATACAATGGGGGGGTACCGTTGTACTCAGCAGAAGTAACTGAACACATAATAAAGCTTTGTACAGGAATAGCACACACCAACTTTACAAAATACACATGAGAAGTTCTTTGTTATAAGTTTGTGTGCGAAAACCCCCAAAAAACTAAATTTTACTCCAATATTTAGCAAAGGTTGGCGGTAAAATGGCTACGTAGAAAGTGTCAAAACAACCTTAGGTAAATAGCCTGTGGTGTCTACTTTATATAAATATATACTTTTGTGTGGCAATTTTGTTTTCTTTTATGGCTATTAAGCTTACAAGACAAACATACCAAATTCTAAAATCGCTCCACATTAAAAGTTTATTTTACTCCTTGTGCTTTGTGACCTGTAACTACCAAAAAAAAACTTCAAATCCCAGACACATTATATATTCTGTAAATCAGAACAACTAAATGAATCTATTTTTAATTACTTTCCTTAACCTGCACTAATTAGGCACACATTATTATTGCAAAAACTGTAAAAAAAAATAATCACATTTTCATTTTTTTTGCATTTTTCTGTATTTTTTTTTCATAATAAATAAGCATGTATATGTATATATATATATATATATATATATATATATATATATATATATATATATATGTTACATCAAATGAAAGCCCTTTCTGTCCTTTAAAAAACGGTATATAATATGCGTCGGTGCAATAAATTAGTCAAATGCAAATTGCAGTTGAACGCAAACAGCAAAAAATGCCGTTGTCATAAAGTGAAAGACAAGCTTCCGAAGCTCTGCCCTTAAGGGGTTAAGAACATTTATCAAAAAAACAATGGACAAATCACCTACAGCGGTTTGTTGATGTTAAATAGTATACATGGGCTTGAACACAAATAATTTCCTAATTAACGCCTAATTAACGCCTTCAATAGTACATGTTCTGATCAAAACAAAATGTTAACGAAAACTGAAATTCGCGCTATATGTCTGTTCAACCATAATGCACCCACACTTATTATATATCATTTTATTCACAAGAAACAGGGCTTTAATTTCTCATGAACTATTCGTATATGAAACATAATTTATTATGAATAAAATCAAAAAGAATGTGAGAAATTATTGTTGTAATACGTTTTACTGTTTTGAAACACTAATATTTTTGTTCGTGAAGTCTCCCAAGTATTACAGTACCCCCCATGTACAGGTTTTATGGTATTTGGGAAAGTTAGAGAGTCAAATATAAGGCTTGCATTTCATTTTTTTCACATTAAAATTTGCCAAATTAGTAATGTCACAACCCTAAGTATTGCCAGTGGGGTATGTGTCCAGTCTTTTTTAGTAGCCACTTAGTCACAAACAATGGCCAAACTCGGCGATTATATTTGTTTTTGTGTGAAAAAAGCAGAATACTAATATTTGGCCAGTGTTTGTGACTAAGTAGCTACTAAAAAAGACCGGACATACCCCACTTGCAATACCTCGGGTTGTAACATTACTAATTTGGCAAATTAAAAAAGACTGGACATACCCCACTTGCAATATCTTTGGTTCCCTACTTTTGCAAATGGTATGCCATCATGGGGATAATTCTCATTCCTGGGCTACCATACGGTCTCAAAGGCAACATTTCAATGTGAAAAAAATGAAATGCAAGCCTTATATTTGACTCTCTAGCTTTCCCAAACACCATAAAACCTGTACATGGGGGTACTGTTATACTTGGGAGACTTCACTGAACACACATATTAGTGTTTCAAAACAGTAAAACGTATTACAACAATAATATCATCAGTGAAAGTGCCGTTCATGTGTGAAGAATGCAAAAAACTTCACTTTTACTAAAAATATCATCGTTGTAATACACTTTACCATTTTGAAACACTAACATTTGTGTTCAGCGAAGTCTCCCGAGTAAAACGGAACCCCCCATCTTCAGGTTTTATGGTGTCTTGGAAAGTTACAGGGTTAAATATAGTGCTTGCAAATTAAATTCTCTCAACTTTCTGCCTGGGTTGTCAGGCATATCAATCAAATTTTAATTAATAAAATCACATAATTATGCAAAAAAAATTACTTAAATATACATGTAGAATTTTAATATATATATATGTATTTAAATTCGACATGTATACTAATGTAATCATATATATTTATCTATATACATTTATTTGTGGTTATTTGTATTTTATAGATAGATTGTCATTCTAAGTGTATTTTGTTACATATATATATATATATATATATATATATTAGTAACAAAATACAGTTGGAATGAAACTACATATGTATGTATAATTTATTTTCATTTTTTAAATATTTTATTATTTATTGTAATTATACATATATATATATATTCGTATATATGTAACTTCATTCTAAGTGTACTTATGTACTTATATTAAAATACACTACGTATGACGTTACATATATAAGGTGTGTGTGTGTGTATATATATATATATATATATATATATATATATATATATATATATATATATTTATACACACAAATATGTGTCCATTTAATTTATTTTACATGTTTAATAATATTATTTTTTACACTACCCACCAGAAGGGGGACTGTCTGACAGCCTAGATCCACAGCCAGCTATAGGGGGCCATGTGATCGCTCTCTGTGAGCGATCACATGGCCCCCGGGGGCCTGATTTGTCATGGGAGGGCTGTCTGGGCTGTCAAGCAGTCCTCCCGAAGAGGATCGCGGCGGAGGTAAGTACGGCGGACCTCCTGAGGTAGATTATATAGTAATATTAGCTTGTAATTGTGACTTTTTTCTTTTTCTATCCTCCACCAGGTTCGAACAAGGTCAGTAGGGGAGTGTGTGCAATACTATTACTCCTGGAAGAAGTCAAAACGTTTCGAATTATTTGAAAAAAGTCGTCAGGGAAGAAGGAAACATTGGATACCGCCAGCTTTGTGAGTGTTGGGGTGCTACATTTATGAATTATGCTCATACTGCAATAAATGTCTGTGTTTGTGGTGTTTTCTTACTGTATAATTGTTGAATATGCTTTCTCTCCTAGCGAGTACGAATGTGACATGCCAGTATCTGAGCGCCCATTTGGAATGCAGGAATCTCTGCATAGCAGTCGGGAGAGTTTTGGAAATTCAGGTATCGCTTATATATCCCTGCCCTTCCATAACACGTTTTATACGTTTCCTTATGCATGTCATTATTTTGCATAAGGTTATATGGTTTACTTTTTTTACATTGTCCCCTCCTTTTTTTTTTTTTTTTTTTTCTTGGTATACCATAGATACACCAGATACTCAGAACTGCTCACTCTGTGTTAATGGCTCTTCCAACGAAGATCAGTACTCCTCCAGACACCATCATCTTTCTGGTCCATCCTGTGAGCATCACCAGGAAGCTTCTGTACTCCCTAATGACCTCAACCGCCTCGAATACCCTACTCAAGAGCTTCCCGTCGTGTCTGATTTAGTGGGGCTGGATCTCCCACTGAGCACTTTCTCTATGACCAACATGGCTCTTCCAGACATTCTAATATCACCTTCTCGACTTTGTGCTGCCACACTAGCTCCCTGATAACCCATCTCTACTACAAAAAGTATATGTTTTCAGACAAAAGTAATAATGCTTCTTTGTGTCCTTTATTGTGTTTAAAGGATATTTTATATAAATTTTGTTATTTTAACAGTGCCTCCTCACACTCAGACAACTGTCTGTGTTTTTCATTTTTTTTTTCTCATCTGTCACATATGGAGTTTGCTGTTAACTGTGGTATAATGTTAATCAGGTTGCATTCAAACAAAAAGTCTAGGTTTGTGATTGTTTTATGAGCCAGTCACCATCAAGTAGAACAAGGAGGTTCTTAATCTCCTGAGCATTTCTGCAACATTGAGCATAATGGCAGATTTGTATTTTTTCATTTTGTTAAGTACGTGTTTGAATTTCAAGCCAATAATATTCCCTTTCAGCCCCCCCCCCCCCCCCAAAAAAAAAATCCTCAGGTCTGTATTTATATCCTTGCCAGACATTAGATTCTAGAGCCATGAATATCAACAGCAATCTCATTATTTAGTATTTGTCATAAGACTACCCAAGCAACACTTTAAAGTTTCAAAAATGCATTGTTCTTGGTAGTAGGAGGATAAACCACTTCCAACTTTTTTTTTTTTTTTTTTTTTTTAAACTAAGCAACTCAATTTTCTGGGATGTTACTATCCCAGCAGGTGAAAAGGAGGCCACACACACTCAATACCTTTATTTTCTTTTAAACTATTCAAGCTTGTACTATGGACAGAATTTGTTCAGTTTTGTTTCATTAGGATATTTTTGGATTTTTTGGCTGCAGTTTGTTTGCTCCTAAACATTTAATCGCCTGAGTGTTTATTTGTGTCTAATCAAAGAAGAGACTATTCATATTTTATCAATGGCAAAATAACATGATTATGCTCTAATTTGCATATGTCTATTTTTAGGTTTTGACTGTACAACTTACCTCTTCCAATGTAGGCACATGCCTTTTCAGCTGCCAAATTGTCTTGCTACGTAACCTGAAGATCTGTGAAATATGTAACTTATGGAACCTTTCTAAAAATTTTTGGGAAAGGAATTTTATACCCACCAAAACAATGCAGTATTAACATGCTACCTCAGAAATGAACATTTGCTGGTTGCTAACGAGACATTTGGTCTTTCTCTTCCCTGTGCTTAGTGTGTGACAACCTCAAGTTTATACCCTTAAAGATCTAGAATAGGTATTGTGGAGGTGGTCAGTCTCTGTTTGCAGCGGGGCTGTATCCAGTGGAGACTGATTTCACAAGGATTTGGAATGTAAAAACGTTTAGGACCGTTGTGCTGTTTGCCGTCATCACTGATGATAAATGAACAGAAAACCATATTTAATAAACCTGGCATTCTGCCTAACCATTTCTAAATCCAAGAGAATACCTCTTAAAGTTGATATGCTCTTCAATAATTAGTTTAGTTTCTGAAACTAGTCGGTTTGTATACCTGTTGATTTTTTTTTTTAATAAAACAAAGTTTTCTATAATATATTGATTTGTATGATGAGTCCTACTTTCATGCAATGCAAAATAATGGATAAAACGTATAGATCCACGCTCATTATTTTAGAGTTCAGATATATGATCTACTTAGTTTAGCTTTCAGAGGCAGTATAGAATGTATGTGTGTTTTTAGTTTTAAAATAGGCGAAAAAGAAGGATAACAGTGGAGAGCAGAACAATAAGCAGTAAGAACAGAATTTCAAATGAATCGCAAAATGCCTTATAACAGGGCTTGACAAATTTGCTTTCAATCTAGGAGCCAGCTAAAAAAGTTAGGAGCCAGTTTCTGCACCCCTCCCCCGACAAAAATACAATTCTTAAAGGAACACTATAGTCACCAGAACCACTACAGCTTAATGTAATGGCTCTGGGGTATATAGCCTGTCCTTGTAGACTTTTCAATGTAAAAGCTGCCTTTTCGGAGATAAGGCAGTTTTTACATTGCTGCCTAGTAACACCTCTAGTGGCTGTCGCTCAGATGGCCACTAAAGTGTCTCCTATCTTAGTAAAAAAATGAGCAGCACCTACATTCAGCGTTTCCACGCTCTGCATGGAGGCGCTGAATGTTACCCATAGAGATGCTTTTAATTAATTGATTTAATGCATGAGGAGATGCTGATTGGTAATTGATAATCTGAGCTACGAAGGTGGGCCAGCTATAGCGAGAGCGGTAGGGCGCTGGGTAAAAGATATGTAAAAACATAATTTCCATTGCGATCGGAGGGGGCTGGTGACCTAAACATACACATTCACTGACAGACATCCGGACTGCCATAGACACAGACACACTGAGAGAGACAGAAACACTGACAGATGCAGACACACACACACTAACAGACAAACACACACACTAACAGACAAACACACACACTAACAGACACACACACACAAAGTATTATTATTGATACACTCAAATATATACACACACACAAACTCTCATACATAAACACAGACAAATACACATACAGACATACACACATGATAAATACACAGAAATTAGAAAAGAAAAATACATATTTTTAGCAACCCTCCTACCTTTTAAGCTCAGGAGGGTGGTTCCCCTGGGGTCCAGTGGGACTGGGCAGCTGCAGGTGACAACTGGTTAGTGGGGCTGGTTGCGGCTAATGGGAGTAGGCAGCCACTGTTTCAGACTCCCTGCTTCCGCCACCTCCTGTCTCTCCAGCCCCGTGTGCGCCGAGAGGAAGCTGTAATAACTTCCTCGCGGCGCTGAGGTCACACAGGGTAAAGGGCGGCTAGCCGGCATGAATGCGGGCAGGGAGCAGGATCGGCTCTGCAGCATGTCGGTGGGAGGCGAGCAGGGTTGGCTTTGCGGCATGGGAGCAGAGCCGTCTACCTGGTGTCCTGCCAGGTTAGCTTGTCATTCCCCTGCGCTGCCTCTGGACCAGGAGGAAGTAATTACAGTTCTTCACTTCCTCACGGCGCACACAGCGCTGCACGGGTATCGAGACAGGAGGAGGAGGGAATGGGCTGACCAATCCCAGGACAAAATGTTGAGTCACCATGGCGACCTGGCGCCTGGGATTTGTCGAGCCCTGCCTTATAATATGCACTATTCTAGAAGCAATCCTACAGTTGTGAAGTCACATGGAAGAGTTGCTAATCTATGTCTTCCTGGAAAAGTTAGCTGTTAATAAACTGCTCATTACCAAACTTAGAAATTAATGGTATGCAAAAACAAGAGAATGTGTTGCTGTAGAAAAAAGTGGGGGTTATCATGGAGGCTAGAAATTGAAAAGAGAGACAAAGGATAGAAGGTGGCTTCATGAAATGCAGCACATTGCCTGGAATGATGTTTGATAATTAATATTTGAGTAAAGATGTGTTAAGGAGGTAGGAGTGTCATTATAAAATTTACCCATGCATTTGAAGGGCAAATAGGGTTTTCTGATATCTTATATTTCAGTGGCTCCCAAACTTTAGGTTCAAGGCGCCTTTAATATTTTTCCAAGGCACCCCAAGTCAAAAAATGTTCTAGGTTGTATATATGTACAGTGCAGCGGCATATACTGGGCCCCTGTTCGGCAGAAATGGATGCCATTCAAGCGCAGATCCAGAACCTAATCTTGGGAAGGGCACTGGTAGATTATTTAAAGAAATAATCCAGGCACAATAACCACTACAGCACTTTGTAGTGGTTATGGTACCTAGAGTGCACTCCCAGAGTAAGTAGTCAAACTGTTTAAGAACAGTTTGACAACTTACCTGGGATTTGCCGGGATAGGGGCTGTAGAAGGGGATAGGGGACTTGTACATTTTAATTAATAATTCTATTTTGAGGATTTTTTTTTTCCTTCTTTTCTCTTTGCACTTTTTTTTATTTTCTTGCCAAGCCAGAGTTTAAGGCAATGAATTTTAAAATAAATAGAATCCCACCTGTGATTCTCCACAAATTAAATTTTTTTCTGATACGGATATCTTCTATTGACCAGGAGGTATTTTTTGTTTGTTTTTTTGTTATGCCATCTTGTTTTTCTATCTAAAAAACAATTGCTTTGTGGTTATATAATTTCCATATTATTCTGGAACATGCTTGCTCACTTTATACTTTGTATCCTTTTTACAGCAATGTATGAGTGTGTGCAGGGACTGGTAGCCCCGATCATAATGTTCAAATTCCATGACTGGCTCACTAGGATATTTCATGGTGTACTGCAGTATATAGGGCTAACAATGCAGCTAGACTAAGTTGTCTCTGGAAATGTTTGCAAGTAGCTGCAGGATGAGATGAGGCAGTGCTATAGGCATTCATTACATATGCCAATTGTCATTGGTGACAAAGTAGTAGTGGGAAATAGAATCTAAAACTCTGTCTCATGTTGTGCAGGCCATACTTTATGAAATTGCAGACATACAGTGAGGGGAATAAATTATTTGATCCCCTGCTAATTTTAAAAGTTTGCCCACTGACAAAGAAATTATCAGTCTATATAATTTTAATGGTAGGTGTATTTTAACAGTGAGAGACAGAATAACAACAACAACAAAAATTCCAGAAAAACACGTCAAAAAACGCATGTCAAAAAATTAATACATTCATTTGCATGTCAATGAGTGAAATAACTATTTGATACCCTATAAATCATCAAGATTTCTGGCTCCCGGGAGTCTTTTATACAGGTAACTAGCTGAGATTATGAGCACTCTCTTAAAAGGACTGCTCCTAATCTTAGCTCGTTACCTGTATAAAAGACACCTGTCCACAGAAGCAATCAGATTCCAAACTTTCCACCATGACAACAGTTGGTGCGATTATTCGCAAATGGAAGAAATACAAAATAACTGTCCATCTCCCTCGGTCTGGTGCTCCATGCAAGATCTTGCCTCGTGGAGTTTCAATGATCATGAGAATGGTGAGGAAACTACACGTGTGGATCTTGTTAATGATCTTAACGCAGCTGGGACCATAGTCACCAAGAAAACAATTGGTAACACACGCCATGAAGGGCTGAAATCCTGCAGCCCCAGCAAGCTCAAGAAAGCACATGTACAAGCCCGTCTGAAGTTTGCCAATGAACGTCTGAATGATTCAGAGGAGAACTGGGTGAAAGTGTTGTGGTCAGATGAGACCAAAATCAAGCTCTTTGGCATCAACTCAACTCGCCGTGTTTGGAGGAGGAAGAATGCTGCCTGTGACCCCCCAAGAACACCATCCCCACCGTCAAACAGGGAGGTGGAAACATTATTCTTTGAGGGTGTTTTTCTGCTAAGTGGACAGGACAACTGCACCGCTTTAAAGGGATGATGGATGGGGCCATGTACCGGCAAATTTTGGGTGAAAACATCCTTCCCTCTGCCAGGGCATTGAAAATGGGTCGTGCATGACAATGACCCAAAAAACACAGCCAAGGCAACAAAGGAGTGGCTCAAGAAGAAGCACATTAAGTGACCTAGCTAGTCTCCAGCCTTTAATCCCATAGAAATCTGTGGAGGGTGCTGAAGTTTCACGTTGCCAAACGTCAGCCTCAACACCTTAATGAGAGAGAGGATCTGCAAAGAGAAGTTGGACAAAATCCCTCCTGAGATGTGTGCAAACCTGGTGGCCAACTACAAGCAACGTCTGACCTCTGTGATTGCCAACAAGGCTTTTGCCACCAAGTACGAAGTCGAAGGGGTCAAATATTTATTTAACTCATTGACATGCAAATCAATGTATAACTTTTTTGATATGCGTTTTTCTGTATTTTTTTTTCCCATTCTGTCTCTCTCTGTTAAAATACACCTACCATTAAAAGTATAGACTGATAATTTTTTTTGTCCGTGGGAAAAAAAATCAAAATTAGCAGGGGATCAAATACTTTTGACCATTTGAACCAGCCAAAGGGTGAAGGTGAGCCTGGCTCTACTTGACTTCAAATTGTACTACATTGCGTGTCACCTATTACGGGTACTGAAATTGGGAGAAACAGGTACCAACAAGTTATGGTGGTGGGGATACCTTTAACAGCACAACCTTGGCTCTAACAGACGGTAGACCGGAAATTGGGAAACCCACAACCATGCGTAAACACCACACCTCTGGTCTGGCACAATAATGTTGCAAAAGTTGTCCTGACGACTTTGCACTGGGTCTGAGGGGATAACATCTTTAGGGTCACTGATTACAGGATCACATGTTTCGTTTATGCATATTTTTCTATACAGACAATTACGAGACTATATTCAGTTAATTCTGCAACAACCCCTTCTGATCAGCATTTGAGAATTTATACATGGATCCGTCTAGTTCATGGAATTACAGTTACATAGCTATGAAGAGACTTGCATCCATCAAGTTCAGCCTTCCTCACATATGTTTTTGCTGTTGATCCAAAAGAAGGCAAAACAACCCAGTCTGAAGCTCTTCCAATTTTGCAACAAACAAGGAAAAAATTATTTCTTGACCCCAAAATGGCAGTCAGATATCTCATTGGATCAAGCAGGTATTACCCTACTAATTAGAATCTATTTCCCTGTATTGTTATGTTTTTACAAGTATTTACCCAATTTCTGTTTAAACATCCTTGTAGTTCTTTCTTCCAGCCTAAATGCGTGACCTTGTGTCCTATGTATAGCCCTGTTTATAAATAGATTTCCATATAATGGTTTGTACTGGCCCCGAATATATTTATATAATATCATATCCCCTCTGAGGCGTCGTTTTTCCAAACTAAAGAGATTTAAATGTTTAGCCTTTCTTCATAACTAAAATGTTCCATTCCTTTCATCAATTTTGTAGCTCGTCTCTGCACTTTTTCTCGTATTTTGATATCTTTCTTTAGAACAGGTGCCCAAAATTGCACAGCATATTCAAGGTGTGGTCTTACCAGCGATTTATAAAGCGGCAAAATTATATTTTCATCCCTAGAATTTATGCCCTTATTTATACATGACAAAATCTTACTGGCCTTAGCAACTGCAGATTGACAACTGCGTGTTGCTGCCTAATTTATTGTCTATAACAGTGGTTCCCAAACCAGTCCAGGCAGTGGCGTACACATGAACTATGGGGCCCCGGTGCAAAAATTGATCCGTGCCCCCCCCTCCCCCGCACACTTACTCTGCGCAGGCCGGGGCCGCAACACATGGCGGCGGGCACCTGGTCGCAGGGGTTGCAGGGCTGCGACCGCGGTATGTACACCAGTGCATGCAGATGCACACACACTTAAAGGACCACTACAGACACCCAGATCACATCAGCTCAATGAAGTGGTCTGGGTGTCAGGTCCCTCTAGTTTTAACCCTGCAGCTGAAAGCATAGCAGTTTCAGAGAAACTGCTATGTTTCACTGAGGGTTAATCCAGCCTCTAGTGGCTGTCTCACTGACAGCCGCTAGAGGAGCTTCCGCGATTTTAAGACACTGAACGTCCATAGGAAAGCATTGAGTAATGCTTTCCTATGGGCGGTTTGAATGCGCGCACGGCTCTTGCCGTGCATGCGCATTCGGAGCTGAGCGGCGGAGGGATCCCCAGCGCCAAGGGAGTCAGGCGCTGGAGAAAGGTAAGTGCTGAAGACACACACACACTCTCACGAACAGATGCATACACACTAGCTAACAGACACACACATTTACTGACAGACACACTCAGCGACAGACATACATACACACTCACTTACAAAACATACTCTCACTGACAAACACACACTCACTAACAGACATCAGACTCACTAACACAAACACACTCAGTAACAGACACACACAGTAACACACTCACTGACACTCACTAGCAGACACACTCACTGACACTCACAGTAACACACACAGTAACACTAACACACACACTCACAGTAACACTAACACACACACTCACAGTAACACTAATACACACACACACTCACAGTAACACTAACTCTCACAGTAACACTAACACACACACACAATAACACTCACAGTAACACTAACACACAATAACACTCACAGTAACACTAATACACACACACCAACACTCACAGTAACACTAACACACACACAAACACTAATACACACACAAACACTAATACACACACACACACTAATACACACACACACACACACACACTAATACACACACACACACACACTAACGCATTTTTTTTTTATTTAATCCCCCCAGCCTCCTTACCTTTTGGAGTGCTGAGGGGATTCCCTGGGGTCCAGTGGTGCTGCTGGGCTCCTTGGAGGCCGGTCACCCGGCGGGCGCGCGAGGGAGCACTCTCCCCTGAGTGCTTCCTCTTCAGCTCCCTTGCGCGCCGCGTACTGATACCGGCGCCGGAAGATGACGTCATCTTCCGGCTCCGGTATCAGTGCGGTGCGCGAGGGAGCTGAAGAGGAAGCACTCAGGGGAGAGTGCTCCCTCGCGCACCGGCCAGACTGACTGCCCGCCGGGTGTAAGCAGGGCCAGCCTCGGGGGGCCCGGAGGTGGCCGGCTCCTGGGCCCCCCAGGAGAAGAGGCTGGCCCAGAGCGTACATACCGGGTCGCAGGGGCGGCCGGGCCCCCTGGCGGACCGGGCCCGGTCGCAGCCGCGACCCTGGTGTGAAGAAAAGAAACCTCAGCCGACCTTTTCTTCTATTTTTTGTGTATTTTATTTTCCTTTTCTGCCTATAGTGGATTATTCGTTCGGCAGTATGCAACTACCGAACCACGACCTCCCTCCTGGCTTGTTGTGATCTGAAGCACCGACAATTAAGTGTTCCCTGGGTGGCCGCTGTTCGTATAGCCGAACGCCACGAGGAAAAGAAAACGGCGGCCATCTTGTTCGCACGAGGCGAGTCAGCGGGACTTGGTCATCGAGTGTCTGGAACTAAAATCGGACACTCGACCGTGCGAAGTACCGCTGAAAACTACCGAACGGCGGTTCTCCTACTTGCCGAACATCCAGAAGAGCGGCATTCGGTAGTTATGTTCGTATGGACCAGGGGAACAATCGCTCCTATGAGCCAGGAGGGTATCTTCGGTATTTTGACCGCTTTCGCCTTTTTCTCCAATTGACCGACCACACACTCTGAATTCGTGGAACTGTTTTGGGCAGGAGCCTCGTGTGTGGTCGGTAAAATAAGACTTCCACACTTTTTAAGAACCCCTGAACCGATCTGGGTGAAATTTGGATATGTTTGCCTCCCAGATCGGGGCTATCAGGGGATATGTATTTTGTGGGGATACCTTGTGGGGAAAGGGGTGTTCCAATGTTTGGGTAAAATGTGTGCCCTCTGCCTGGAGATAATTGATTTAACCTTTAACTTATCTCACTATCTTCCAGGCAGAGGGAGGGCGTGTATTAAGAAAATACTGTACAGTGATTGGTGTTTGTCAGGGTACCTGAGGTCTCTACCTCCGAGAGAGGTAGAGACTTAGTCGTTCATCCATCCGGACGGCCTGATTTCCCTCTTCCTCGCGGTCCATCCGGTCATGCAAAGCCGGCCGCGAGGGAGTGACTCCCTTTGATAGCATGACGCCCGGAGGTCGACGTCAGGACATCAACCCGGAACGACCTGTCACTCAATTGGTTCAGGACCAATCAGGACTCGTCGGAGGTGTGTCTACTTATCTGAACAGGGCATTTAACAGTGCTTCTTTCATTAGCTCATTGCCCTGTCGTGGTTCTAGCTTGTTCTAGTCACTCAGTGCTCGTGTTTTCTAGTTATCCCTTTTGGTTTTGACCCGGCTTGTTTGCTCTATTCTGCTTATCTCTGTTACCCTTGATTCGGCTTGTCTATCGCTTACCTGTCTTCTGTTACCCTCGACCTCGGCTTGTCTTTGACTATTCTCTACTGTACTACTTACGTTAGTCCGGCCATTCTAAGGTCCGGTATACGTATCTGGCTACTGTTTGTACTCTGCGTGTTGGATCCCTGTCCCGATCCTGACAGTGTTATGTTTGTTTGTTTTGGGAGGTCCTCTTGCATGAGGATCCCCCATAAAAGCCAGCCTGTTTCAATAAAGCTTTAGTTCTGTTACACCCTTCATGAAGTCTTGGCTCATGTTTGGGGAAAGGATACTCTAACTACTGGGAAGGATTGTCGGGAAGCTGTATTCATCTCTACCCTCTGCTAGAGCTATGATCACTTATACTCAGCAGCTGGAAAAGGAACAAGGGACCGCAGCACCATCACCCCTGCAGGTCTTAACAACTGGTGGCAAGCGACGGGATTGAATGGAACGCAGAGAGACAACTGATGAATGGCCCAGCAGTACGAGAAACTAAAAAAGACGACGCTACAAGATCTACTGGAAGCCCGAGGCCAGGTGGCAAGCAACAAGAGAAAAGCTACCCTCATAGCAGAACTGATGGAGGGCGACCAAACCAGCAGCGTGGCGGACGTCAGCCGAGAGGAAGCAGAGTTCCAGCAGAAGGTGATGTGGAGGCTAAATTTATATGGGCCGAACCCCCCACCTGAAGCGATAACGCAAATCCTGGCACAAGTAAACGCAGAACGCAGTGCCCTACAGGCCAGCTTGAACCAAGCAGACAACGCGTCTCTAACGGGATCTATAAATGGAGGGCAGCGGAGAAAAATTAACTATGCTGCATTTAAAAGCTTTGCGGACGGAGAAACAGAGATTGACGCATATCTACAGGATTTTGAACGTCAATGCGCTTTGGAGGGTCTGGAATCAGAGCAGTGGGCATCGATCTTAAGCAGCAAGCTCACAGGCCGTGCAGCCGAGGCTTACAGAGCAGTTCCTGACACAGCCATACATAACTATGCCAAGGTAAAGGAAATTCTGCTAGCTAGATATGCCGTGACCCCAGAGACTTACAGAAAGAAATTTTGGGCCTTACGGAAAGGGGGCCGAGACTCCTACACTGAGTGGGCTTTTAGGCTGTATCGAGCAGCCCAAAACTGGATACAAGGCTGTCTGGCCACCACATTGGAAGAGGTACTACAACTCTTCTTACTTGAACATTTTTTTGAGCACACCCCGACAGACACCAGGGATTGGGTCAGGGACCGAAAGCCGGCTACCATCGAAGCCGCAGCCAAGCTGGCGGACGAGCATCATGAAGGCCGAAAGGGGGAAGCTAGTGGGAACCGTCCTCTGGTAAGGTCCAGTGCTCCACCATCAGGACCTGTGACCAACCCCAGACCACCCACAGCGGCTCCCACACCCCAGCCAGGTTTTGCCCGGAGACCCACCCCGGTATGTCACCAGTGAAATCAGCCCGGGCACTACAAAATCCATTGCCCTCAGCGGAGCCGAACCAGCTGGGAACGGCCCCCACAAACCCCGAGGGCGGCCGCTCACCACTATCAGCACACCCCTGTGGGAGAGCCAGCACCCGACTCAGAACAGTGGGCCGTGCTACATGAGGTAGACCTAGCCCAAGCTGAAATCGACAACCGAGTCCACCACAGACAGTTGGTCACCGTAGATGGTCAAGAAGCAGAGGCGCTCCGAGACACGGGCGCCACCCTTACACTAGTAAAACCCCACACCGTAGCTGCCAAGGCCCGCACCCACAGGACTATAGCCGTACGAGTGGCCGGGGGTGCCATCCACAAGATACCCACTGCCCGGGTACAGCTAAATTGGGGACATGGCGACAAGCCGATGGAAGTAGGCATTATGGCGGGACTGCCAGCGGACGTTTTGTTGGGGAATGATTTGGGGTGCCTGACTTCACAGCTGGTACAATCCGAACCTGCTGGAGCCTGCGCAGTGACTACTAGGGCGCAAGCCCGCCGAGCTGGACCAACACACTCCGAGGAACCATAGGTAGGAACTGAAAACCCCGTAGCCGCCCCTAACCCTATCCCCTTCTGGGGTACCCCCCAAGACTTTGGCCAAACCCAACAAACAGACCCCACCTTAGCCGGTTACAGGAGGGCAGTAGGGACACCCAGGGAAGGGAATAACCACGAGGGATTCCAATGGGATAAAGGGTTGCTGTACAGGGTTACCGGGGGAGTGGGGAGAGGGGCAGCGCAAGTGATTAATAGGCAACTAGTAGTACCCCGGAAATACAGGGCAGAGCTTCTAAGGCTCAGCCATGATATCCCGCTAGCCGGACATCTGGGTATCAAGAAAACTAAGGACCGCCTTACCCAGACGTTCTTCTGGCCAGGGATATCCAACGATGTGCAGTCCTACTGTAGAACCTGTGATACTTGTCAAAGAATAGGGAAAAGGGGGGATCACCCTAGGGCCAAGTTAAGACCCCTACCTATAATTGACGAGCCATTCTACCGGGTAGCAGTAGACCTGGTGGGGCCTCTCAGCAAACCCAGCTCCTCCAGGAAGCGCTACATACTCACGGTGGTGGACTATGCCACCAGATACCCTGAGGCGGTGGCGCTCTCCAACATTGAGGCGGAGACGGTATCAGAGGCCCTAGTTAAGATCTTTTCCCGAGTAGGGTTCCCCCGGGAAATACTTTCCGACCAAGGGACCCAGTTCACGGCAACTGTAACTCAACAGTTGTGGCAGAGCTGCGGGGTGAAGCCCTTATTTAGCTCCCCCTATCACCCACAGACGAATGGCCTCTGTGAACGGTTTAACGGCACGCTTAAGCAAATGCTCACGGCGTTCACAGAGTCCTACGGTCAATGGAAGAAGTTTCTACCTCACCTCCTGTTTGCCTACCGGGAAGTGCCTCAGGCATCCACTGGGTTCTCCCCCTTCAAACTCCTCTACGGGAGAAAAGTTCGGGGACCCCTGTACCTCATACGGGAGCACTGGGAGGGCAACACAGGAGAGGAGGGAGTCCCAGTCCTGCCATACGTACTGGAGTTTCGGGACCGCCTACAAGCTCTCACCGAGTCCGTTCGGGAGAACTTGCGGGCGGCCCAGAAGCGCCAGAAACAATGGTATGACCACGGGGCAAGAGATAGGCACCTGGAAATAGGGCAAAAGGTTCTAGCTCTCAGACCGTCCAAAAAGAACAAGCTCCAGGCAGCCTGGCAGGGGCTATTTAAAATAGTAGAGAAAATTAGCGACACCACGTATATCGTGGCCAAATGTTCAGATGAAAGGGTACGACGGGCCTTTCATGTAAACATGTTGAAACCTTATCACGGACGCTCTGAAGATGTGGCTGCCATATGCGCCCCATCCACGGATGATGGTGAGGGACTCCCCTTACCAGACCTACTAGCAGCTAACCCCGGGACGGTAGAACAAGTCGGGCTAGGAGACAAGCTAGACCCCCCCCAGCAGGCAGACGCTAAGCACCTGCTACAGGAATACGGTGGGCTATTCTCCTCTCTACCCGGATACACATCCGCCGCAGTACACCGGGTAGAGACCCAGGGGGAAAACCCCTTGAGACAGCAGCCCTATCGTATACCAGCAGCAGTACGCACGAGCATGTGGAAAGAACTCCAAGAAATGCTCGAACTAGGGGTTATTGAGGCTTCCCAAAGTCCCTGGGCGTCCCCGGTAGTGTTAGTACCGAAGCGAGACGGCACGACTCGCTTCTGTATTGACTACCGGAAGCTGAACGACAGGACAATCACGGATGCTTACCCTATGCCACGGATCGACGAATTGCTCGATCGCATGGCTAGTGGACACTTTCTGAGTACCCTAGACCTGTGTAAAGGCTATTGGCAAATTCCGCTAGACCCGGCCGCCATCCCTAAGTCAGCATTCGTCACCCCATTCGGGCTATACCAATTTAAGGTTATGCCGTTTGGGATGAAGAATGCCCCGGCTACATTCCAAAGGATGGCGGACCGACTTCTGGAAGGAATGCAGGACTTCGCATGTGCCTACTTGGATGACATCGCCATCTACAGCGGCACATGGGAAGCTCACCTGGGACACTTGGCTTTAGTATTTAACAAGTTACAGGAAGCCGGCCTTACCCTGAAACCCAAGAAGTGCCATGTGGGCATGGCAGAAGTCCAATACTTAGGGCATCGGGTAGGTTCGGGTAAGCAGCGGCCAGAGCCCGCCAAAATAGAGGCCATAGCAAATTGGCCCCAACCCCAATACCCCCCAGGTATTAGCTTTCTTAGGCACAGCAGGGTACTACCGCAAGTTTGTCCCCGAGTATAGCACTCTAGCCAAGCCCCTCACAGATCTAACCAAAAAAGCCCTACCCAAGCAGGTATCGTGGTCCCCGGAGTGTGCAGCAGCGTTCCAAAGTCTTAAGGCAGCTCTGAGCAAAGCTCCAGTATTGGCGGCCCCAGACCCTAATAAGACATTTCTCGTTCACACAGATGCTTCCATGTTTGGGCTGGGAGCCGTGCTGAGCCAGGTGGGGGAAGATGGCATGGAACACCCGGTGGCATACCTCAGTCGGAAGTTACTACCTCGGGAGGTCAGCTATGCCACCGTAGAAAAGGAATGCTTGGCGTTGGTATGGGCTTTAAAGAAGCTCCAACCGTACCTCTACGGCCGAGCTTTTACGTTACTAACTGATCACAACCCCCTCATTTGGCTCAACCGAGTCTCTGGAGACAATCCCCGGTTGCTACGCTGGAGTTTAGCGTTGCAACCATACAATTTTACACTGCAATACCGTCCGGGCAAACAGAACGGTAATGCGGATGGACTTTCCCGTCAGACGGACTTGGACTCTTAATGCTACCACCCGGACATCCCCTAGCCAACCCGGCAGGGTCTAGGCGGGTATGCCGACCCATGGAACTAAGGGGGAGTAATGTGAAGAAAAGAAACCTCAGCCGACCTTTTCTTCTATTTTTTGTGTATTTTATTTTCCTTTTCTGCCTATAGTGGATTATTCGTTCGGCAGTTTGCAACTACCGAACCACGACCTCCCTCCTGGCTTGTTGTGATCTGAAGCACCGACAATTAAGTGTTCCCTGGGTGGCCGCTGTTCGTATAGCTGAACGCCACGAGGAAAAGAAAACGGCGGCCATCTTGTTCGCACGAGGCGAGTCAGCGGGACTTGGTCGTCGAGTGTCTGGAACTAAAATCGGACACTCGACCGTGCGAAGTACCGCTGAAAACTACCGAACGGCCGGTTCTCCTACTTGCCGAACATCCAGAAGAGCGGCATTCGGTAGTTATGTTCGTATGGACCAGGGGAACAATCGCTCCTATGAGCCAGGAAGGGTATCTTCGGTATTTTGACCGCTTTCGCCTTTTTCTCCAATTGACCGACCACACACTCTGAATTCGTGGAACTGTTTTGGGCAGGAGCCTCGTGTGTGGTCGGTAAAATAAGACTTCCACACTTTTTAAGAACCCCTGAACCGATCTGGGTGAAATTTGGATATGTTTGCCTCCCAGATCGGGGCTATCAGGGGATATGTATTTTGTGGGGATACCTTGTGGGGAAAGGAGTGTTCCAATGTTTGGGTAAAATGTGTGCCCTCTGCCTGGAGATAATTGATTTAACCTTTAACTTATCTCACTATCTTCCAGGCAGAGGGAGGGCGTGTATTAAGAAAATACTGTACAGTGATTGGTGTTATGTTTGTTTGTTTTGGGAGGTCCTCTTGCATGAGGATCCCCCATAAAAGCCAGCCTGTTTCAATAAAGCTTTAGTTCTGTTACACCCTTCATGAAGTCTTGGCTCATGTTTGGGGAAAGGATACTCTAACTACTGGGAAGGATTGTCGGGAAGCTGTATTCATCTCTACCCTCTGCTAGAGCTATGATCACTTATACTCAGCAGCTGGAAAAGGAACAAGGGACCGCAGCACCATCACCCCTGCAGGTCTTAACACCTGGTATGTACGCCACTGAGTCCAGGATTCAGGGATTAACCAGTTGTATCTAAGGTGTTTTGGGAAAAAAAGAAAAAAACATCTTGGACACAACAGAGTAATCCCTAAATCCTGGACTGGTAGGGATTCCTTGAGGACTGGTTTGGGAACCACTGGTCTATATCAATTCCCAAATCCTTCTTGTCTGTTGCTATCCCTAATTCACTACTATTTAGGGTGTAAGTTGCTTGTGCATTCTTTACCCCGAAGTGCATAACTTTGCATACATTAAATTTCATCTGCCAGTTTAGTGTCTAGTCCCCCAATCTATCCAAATCCCTCTGCAGCAAGCAATAACCTGCTCACATTTTATTACGTTACTAAGTTTTGTGTCATCTGCAAACACTAAAACATGGATTGCAATGCCTATTTCAAGATCATTTATAAATATGTTAAAGAGAAGAAGTCCCAAACCAGCACCCTGAGGGACACCACTTTTGTACAGCTTGAAAATTTACCATTAATGACGACTCTTTGTACTCTATCCTTAATCCAATGTTCCAACCAAGAACAAGAATAATCATCTAGACCGATTTCTTTTAGTTTGAACACTACCTTATTGTGAGGAACCGTATCAAATGCCTTGGCAAAATCCAAGTAGATCATATACACTGCAACACCCTGATCTATACTTCTACTTACTTCTTCGTAGAATGCAACTAGGTTACTTTGACATGACCTATGTTTCATAAAACCATGCTGATTATTGCCAATAACAGTTCTACCCAATGAATTCATGAACATTATCCCTCAATAGCCCTTCAAATACTTTCCCAGTCACAGAAGTTAAGCTCACATGTCTATAATTTCCGGGCAAGGATTATGAACCCTTGTTAAACATAGGAACAAAATCTGCCTTCCTCCAATCCTGCGGTACAAATCTTGAAAGATTAAATACAGAGGTTCACTTATTTCCACCCTCAGCTTCTTAAGTACTTGTGGGTGAATACTGTCAGGACCCAGAGCTTTATTTACATACATTTTCATAACAATACATTACATAAGAAATAATAATATTATTTATATAGCGCCATCAGATTCCGTAGCGCAGTACAATGGGTGGACTAACAGACATGTAATTGTAACCAGACAACTGGATGTACAGGAACAGAGAGGTGGAGGGCCCTGCTCAATGCGCTTACATTCTAGAGGGAGTGGGGTAGAGTGACACAAATGGTAAAAGTAGGGGTACGAAGTAGGTTGTTGGAAAAGTATTCATTGAGGGCTTAGTAGGTCATTTTTGACAGTTGCTGGAGAGGAGTCATGGAGGGTGGGGGATAAAAACCTGCTAACAGTTTAATTGGCATGCTTTCTTGAAGAAGTGAGTTTTCAATGATTTTGAGTGGAGACTGGGTGAAATTCTTACTGAGAAGGGAAAGGAGTTCCACAGAAGAGGTGCAGACCTGGAAAAGTCTTGGAGGCAAGCATTAGAGGTGAGAGTAACGACAGAGGATATACGTAGGTCTTTGGCAGAGCGTAGGGGCCTGTATTAGGGAGGATAGGTAGGTTGGAGCAGCATTATGTAGGGACTTGTAAGCAAGCACCAGAATTTTAAATTGAGCCCTATATCTAACTGGAAGACAATGCAGGGATTGACAGAGCGGGGAGGGTGTGGGAGGTGCGAGCAGACAGGAAAATTAGCCTCGCCACTGCATTCATTATAGATTGCAATGGTGCAATCTGGGAACACGTAAGACCACTGAGAAGAGTATTGCAGTAGTCCAGGCAAACGAGAACAAGAGAATGGACCAGCACCTTAGCCGCATCCGGGGTTAAAAAGGGGTGGATGCGCGCTATGTTTTTGAGATGGAAGCAACAGGATTTGGCGATTGATTGGATATGAGGGGTGAAGGAGAGCTTGGAGTCAAAAAGAACATCCAGGCAGCGAGCCTGCGAGGTAGAGGTGATGAAAGCGCCGTTGACTTGGAGGGAGACAGACACGGGAGTAGTAACACTTGAGGGAGGATAGACCAGAAGTTCTGTTTTGGACAGGTTGAGTTTAAGGAAGTGAGTGGCCATCCATTTGGAAATCGAAGAGAGGCAGTCAGAGACAAGAGTCAAGATGGACAGAGAGAGATCAGGAGAGGACAGTTAGAGTTGCGTTTCATCCGCATAGAAATGATAACGGAAGCCATAGGAGCTGATGAGTTTACAAAGGGAGGCAGTGTAGATAGAGAACAGTAGGGGACCAAGGACAGAACCTTGGGGGACGCCGACAGAGAGTGGTTGGGGGGGGGGGGGGGAGGGCGGGAAGAGGTGTACTTGACTGGGACAGTGTACTTATGAGGGTATTAAAGTAATTTACTTTTGCAGCGGAAAGAGCCAGGCTGTAGGAGTGCAGCATAAATTTATAGTGGAGGAAGTCAGATGCAAAGTGAGTTCAGCAGTTCTAGAAAATTTTTTGGAGGTAACAGGTCAGCTTGGTGTGCCAGGGTTGTAATTGGGGACGCTTGCTGCTTTTAATTGTAGGAGGTGCCATGATGTCGAGTTGAGAGGAGAGAGTTGAGTTGTAGGCATGTGCATGGGAAAAAATTTCGGTTCGGTTCGGCATTCCGAAATTCGTTATTTTTACAAATCAGGACTTCGGCAACTCGGCACTTCAACACTTCGGAAATTTGGCAACTTCGGAAATTCGGCAACTTCGGCAACTTCGGCACTTCGACACTTCGGAACTTCGGCATTTTGGAATTTCGGGACTTCCGCACCTCGGGACTTCTCTTGCAGCCGCTTGGTAGATAACTCTCTAATTCCCACGGTATCAGGGAGTTATCTACCAAAAGGCTGAAAGACCTAAATTAGTCTTTTAGCCAAATTTACTAATACTAAGTAAAAATCACTTAGTATTAGTAAATTTTGCCCCTACTCGCTATACCGCGAGTAGGGGCATGTCTAGTAAACAGTGAGCAGCCTGTGACTGCTCACTGTTTAAAAAAAACAAAAAAGTGCCCCCCCGGCGGGTGGGGGCCCTAAATACTAATAAGGGGGGACCTAATGTCCTCCCCCCTGGCCTCCACCCCTGAGCGATGGGTGGGGGCCCTAAACTAGAATAAGGGGGGGGACCTAGTGTCCTTCCCCCTGGCCCCCACCCTTCAGCGGCGGGTGGGGGCCCTAAATACTAATAAGAGGGGGGACCTAATGTCCTCCCCCTGGCCCCCTCCCCTGAGTGGCGGGTGGGGGACCTAAATTGTTATAAGGGGGGAAGACCTAGTGTCCTCCCCCCTGGCCCCCACCCCTCAGCGGCGGGTGGGGGCCCTAAATACTAATAAGGGGGGGACCTAAGTTCCTGGCCCCCACCCCTGAGCGGCGGGTGGGCGCCCTGAAAAAAATGTCCCCCCCAGGTGACTAGGGGTCCCCAAACCCCTAGTCACCCCCTCCCCCCCCAATAAAACTTATCCCCCTACCTCCCCCCCTAACCCTAAAAACTAATGAGGGGGGACCTGTAACTAAGTTCCTGTAAAAAATAAATAAAACTTACCATTCGATGTTTTCTTTCTTCTAAAATATTTTTTCAGCCCCAAAAAAGGCCAAATAAAAAACCATAATAACCGACGCAATTATAAAAAAAAACGAGCGCAAAAAAAAATAATCCATCTTCACCCATGGAGGGCTCCACGCAGACTGAGCTCTGCAGGGCGGGGGAAGGCTTATAAAGCCTTGCTCCGCCCTGCAATTAGGTTTAGAGCACTCTGATTGGTTGGTTTAAGCCATCCAATCAGAGTGCTCTGACAGGTAAATGAAGAGACTGACAGTCTCGCCGCTCAAGGGTGGGGGCCAGGGGGGAGGACCTTAGGTCCCCCCTCCTTATTAGTATTTAGGGCCCCCACCCGCCGCTGAGGGGTGGGGGCCAGGGGAGGACACTGGGCCCCCCCCTTATTTTACTGTAGGGCCTCCACCCATCCAATTTAGGTCTCCCACCCGCCGCTCAGGGGTGGGGGCCAGGGGGAGGACATTAGGTCCCCCCCCTTATTCTTGTTTAGGGCCCCCACCCACCGCTCAGGGGTGGGGGCCAGGGGGAGGACATAAGGTTCCCCCCCTTATTCTGATTTAGGGCCCCCACCCACCGCTCAGGGGTGGGGGCCCAGGGGGAGGACAATAGGTCCCCCTCCCATTATTTTACATTATGGCCCCCACCCGCCGCTCAGGGGTGGGGGCCAGGGGGAGGACATTAGGTCCCCCCTTATTATAATTTAAGGCCCCCACCCATCGCTCAGGGGTGGGGGCCAGGAGGAAAACAATAGGTCCCCCCCCATTATTTTACATTAGGGCCCCCACCCACCGCTCAGGGGTGGGGGCCAGGGGGGAGAACATTAGGTCCCCCCCCCTTATTCTGATTTAGGGCCCCCACTCACCCCTCAGGGGTGGGGGCCCGGGGGGAAGACAATAGGTCCCTTCCCCATTATTTTACATTATGGCCCCCACCCGCCGCTCAGGGGTGGGGGCCAGGGGGGAGGACATTAGGTCCCCCCTTATTCTGATTTAGGGCCCCCACTCACCCCTCAGGGGTGGGGGCCCGGGGGGAAGACAATAGGTCCCTTCCCCATTATTTTACATTATGGCCCCCACCCGCCGCTCAGGGGTGGGGGCCAGGGGGGAGGACATTAGGTCCCCCCTTATTCTGATTTAGGGCCCCCACCCACCGCTCAGGGGTGGGGGCCAGGGGGGAGGACATTAGGTCCCCCCCCATTATTTTACATTATGGCCCCCACCCGCCGCTCAGGGGTGGGGGCCGGGGGGGGCAATTGGGTGAAGATGGATTATTTTTTTTGCGCCTACACTGCGGTTCCTTTCTAAAGTATGTTATTCTCATTCTGCATAAAAGAAGACACATGAATGATTGTTTTATTTTCTTTTATTTCTTTGTTGTTTTTTTCTCTCTTTAGTTTATTGAGAGACCTGCGAGTCTCTTTATCAGATTTGTTTTGGGTCCTGCAAGACTCATCTTTAAATCATTAATGCTTTCAAAAATATCTAAATAATTTGTATTTTTTTTTTTAAAGTGTATTTACATGTCAGGTGTAGGCATAAAATTCTAAGTCACTCCCTGCCGCCCACCCCTAAATTAAGGCAGATAAAGTAAGTATAATTAATATATTACCTTGACATTGCAGGCATACAAACATTTAAAAACATTTATATTTATAAATGAATGTGTACAGGGCCATCTTTAACGCAGGGCTAACGCAGCTGCCCCTGCCCCAGTTACTCCTGGGGGGCCCAAGGTAGCTGCCATGTAGGCCCAGCTACCCTCACTAATCTCTCTTTATCTCCCATGGGCCTGCTGGTGCAGCCGGGGGCCCACACACAATGAGTCCTGGTGGGCTTGTTCAGCAAGTGCCCGGTCACGCTCTGTGGCCCTTTAACAGCACGACCGGCCCCCTTGCTTTTCGCCAGCTCTTGGAGGAAGTGACAGCTGCGAGTCACTTCCTCCCAGAGAGAGCCAAGAGCTTTGGGGGAGGAAGGAGTAGGCATAGAGGGGGGCTGTAGAGCCAGACCTCAACTCCCAACAGCCTGTGGTGACACTACACCCCAGTCCTGGAAGGGATGTGGGTTGGAATCCGTAATTGAGCATGAAGGGAGAAACATGTGTGGAGTCCTGTATATGCTTACTGTAGGCAAATTTTGCAGTAGTGAGAAGTTCTTTTCAATCAGTTTGCAGATGTGTTATTTAACACGGTTTGCCCATTGGTATAAGGGTGGAAGGCAGTGGAAAGTTGACTGAGATATTAGAGGACTGAAGGCTTTCTAGAAGTGGGATGTGAACTGGGTTCCCCTGTCGGAGAGGATAGAGTCAGGGATTCCATGCAATCTGAAAACATGGTCTTTTGTTGTCCGCTATGACCAGATACTGGAGCGTCGTGGAAGTGCTGCAATATGCGGAGATGAAAAGATTCATCAACATAGATCTTTCCATGCAACATTGGGAACCCTTCTGGAGACAGAGGCAGAGTAGTAGTAGCGACAGTGGATTTGATGTCTTTTACAATAGAGGTCATGATACCCAGGAAGTGTTGAGGGTTTAATATTGTTTCTTCTTTCATCTGGGGCTTCTTTAATTTCTTAAAAAGATTCTGGCCCCTGCTGGGGAAGTGGAAGGTCTGATAAATCCTTTTGCCAGATTTTCATTGATGTACTCTTTGAGAACAAGAAGTTATTTTTTCCACCAAGGGGTATATTTTACCAAATGGTATGGGGGCCCCAGATAAAAAGTTTATGGGGCAATCATATTCCCTTAGTGGTGGTCAGGTATCAACCCCCTTTTTGTCAAAAAAACAAGCATAATCGAGATACACCTTGGGAAGTAGAACCTCTTGACCTTTCTTCATATGTACGTCCAGTATGGAATGTATGGTGTGGTTGTGATGGAAGCAGTGAGTGGTGCACAGAGTGGAGGTAAGCTACCTGAGGTCCACTTGATAACTGGGTCGTGCTTGCATAACCAGGGAATACCAAGAATTACCGGGAATAGAGGCGAGGGGACAAGATCGAATACAATATACTGCAAAGAGAGGGAGACTGATAAGGGAAAAGTCGTAGTATGCAAAGTAGCGGGTAGGAGAGTAACACTTATTTGCTTAAACCTTGTGGCTCTTGGTTTTTCGGGGCAGGTCCTCATGGTATGCTGTGAATGTCCACAGTAAAGGCATATGTTCTCTCTACTTCTACGTTGTAATTCAGCAGGGGGTAGACGACCTTGCATCAGTCCCATTTGCATTGGTTCCTCAGTCCTATGTGAGGTAGGGAGTTACTGGAATCTGGGAGGAGGAGCAAGTGCCCTTACAGGCAGAGAGAGGGGCTGCTTTCTCATGACCTCTCTCACATTTTCCTGCAAATCAGAGACACCAAAGTGAGCAAAATCATCTTTGAGAGGGTCTAAGAGACCCAGGCGGAACTGGTTAATATGTCAGATTTCATTCCACCAGGTATCTTTGGCACAGTATTTGAAATCTGTAATGTATTCCTCTACTGGTCTGTGTCCTTGTCGCAACGCTCTGATGGCTGTCTGAGCAGTATCCTGCCTGTTCGGATCGTCGTACATGGAGAACATAAGTATCACAAAGGAGACCCAGTGTAGCACAGCAGGATCATTATCCCATAGCAATTCACGTGCCCATTCTTGTGGAGGGATATAAAGGTACGTACTTTTATGGAGTTAGAGTGGTACATGTGTGGTTGCAGATCGAACATCAACTCACATGACATAATGAAGGACCGGTACTTTTTCGGGCATGGGGATCCGTCGTTCAGGTGTCATAGCCGTATCTTCTGGAATGAGCATTAGATTGACATCTACAGCAGACATTGCTTTAGTGTTTGCAATTCTTGGACTGCTTGAGCCAGGTTGGTCACTTGTCTCGTTAGGGTATCAAGCATTTCAGCCACGTCTGTGAACTCCTGTTGTTCTGTCAGGTTTACAGTTTAGAGGATGGAGGCCATGATGCAGAGGGGTGCTGAAGGTAATGTACAAAAGGATCAGACGAAGAGAGTAGTCGGGGAAGCCAAAGATCAGGACAGGTGGCACAGGTTCAGAAGCGATGATACAGGCAGGATACTCACTGAAGGTCTTTGCACAATCAGAAGCACAATAGAACTGAGTGAAGAGTGAAGGGTGTCGTTTAAATAGGGAAAGTGGGTGGTCTTGTCTATTGAGGTTCCTCCATGGTCTCCTGTAACTCTAGAAGGCTCCCTTTGATTCTCCTCAAGTTCTACCTCCTCTGTGGTCGCATGTGGAAGCAGTGGCGCTCTTACGAACAGAGTTCTGTCTCGCTGTGTTCGGTAAATGGCGTCCGTACAAACAGAGTTCTGCCTCCTATGTTGGTGAGTGGTGTTCGCACGAATAGAGGTGGCGGACGGCGTGGGTGGTTGAGCCGACCGCGCTATCTGGGGGGTCGCACTCTGACATGGCGTACTTGTGGAGTGAGAGAGGAGCGGTGTGGGAGCGCAAGATAGGGGAGTGTGGGAGCGAGGGGGGGTGTATTTGTGAATCTTGCTGTGTGTCAGTGTGTTTATCAGTGTGTCTGAGTATCAGCATATGTGTCAGTGTGTGTATCTCTGTATCTGCATGTGTGTCAGGTTGTGAATCTGTTTGTCTGTATGTGTATCAGTGTGTCTGTATCTGCATATGTGTCCGTGTGTGCATATTAGACATGTGCAACTTTTTCATATTTGTTTAGTATAACATAAATGAATGCAGGTATGTGCATGGGGAAAATTTTCGGTTCGGTTCGGCATTCCGAAATTCGGGACTTTCGCAAATCGGCTATTCAACACTTCGGAACTTCGGCACCTTCGGCATTTTGGGACTTCTTTTGCAGCTGCTTAGTAGATAACTCTCTAATTCCCACGGTATTAGGGAGTTATCTACCAAAAGGCCCCCCTCCCAAGCCCCCACCCGCAATGCACAAGTGGGGGCTTTTTAACTAAAGGACCTATTGCCCTAAGCGGCGGGTGGGGGCCCTAAATACTAATTAGGGGGGGGAACCTAATGTCCTCCCTCTGGCCCCCACCCCTGAGCGGCGGGTGGGGGCCCTAATGTCCTCCCTCCTGGCCCCCACCCCTGAGCTGCGGGTGGGGGACCTAAATGCTAATAAGGAGGGGGACCTAATGTCTTCCCCCCTGGCCCCACCCCTGAGCGGCGGGTGGGGGCCCTAAATACTAATAAGGGGGGGACCTAATGTCCTCCCTACTGGCCCCCACCCCTGATCGGTGGGTAGGGGCCCTACAGTAAAATAAGGGGGGCCCTATTGTCCCCCCCCTGGCCCCCACCCCTGAGCGGCGGGTGGGGGCCCTAAAAAAAAATTTCCCCAAACCCCTAGTCACCCCCCTCCCCAAAAAATTAACCCCTACCTAACCCCCCTCACCCTAAAAATAATGAGGGGGGGAACTTTAACTAAGTACCTGTAAATAAAATAAAACTTACCATTCAGTGTTTTCCTTCTTCTAAAATCTTCTTTTTTCAGCCCCAAAAAAGGGCAAATAAAAAATCCATAATAACCGACGCACAAAAAAAAAAAAAATCCATCTTCACCCATGGAGGGCTCCGCGCAGACTGAGCTCTGCAGGGCGGGGGAAGGCTTATATGGACTTTTCATTTTGATCTATCTGGGGTTAAGCCCCGAGGACACCCCTGGAGTGTCTCACCCTGGTGTATTGAATCTGAGATCTGGATATACATTTAGTTGCGGGCGCTTTGTGCACATGCATACTGGTGTGTTTCAGTCACAGAATCATATTCTTTGCACCCCCCTTATTGCACTAGTGACTGGACAGTAATAGCTTTAAATGACAGCAAGCAGCCACTGGCAAGTAAGGGCTTTCCTAATCCTCCTGCAAGGCACTTCCTGTGTGAGAGGTTACACATGGAAAGTAATCTCTTTCACTTCCTGTCCAGCCTCACACACAGACACTGGAAGAGCTTGGACAGCACTGAGTTGTACACTCTCTATAACTGTTCCTGCAGTTCTGCTTTTAGGCTGACTGGACTACAGAGGGCACTGGACAAGGCTCCTGGTACTTATCTCTCCGCACCAGCAAATTTAGCTCAAAAGGTATATTAAATGTGACCACCAGAGGCACTCTCTGGTGGCCATACCCCCGAAGACAGGTGCCTACTCTGCCTAATGGGAAATACGGCCCTGCGTCTTCATCTGTCAAAAGCATTTTTATTAGCCTTGCTGGCCAAAGATTTTGATTGTTTGAAGTGGGAAATTTAAAGACTATCTTGTATGGTAGAAGGAAACGGATTGAGTGGAGAAGTTTATCTTGGTAGTAGAGGCCTAGAGAAAAAGGAATGGTAGCTAAAATGAAAAGGCAGCTTATATACATGTTGTCATGATACGGACGGGTGGAAGGGAGACATGAAGAGTAAAGAAAACATTTTTAATGGAGGGGACAAGAATCTGACAATAATGAGGAGACTAAAACCGAGGAAGCAAATAAGTGGAAACACAAAGAAATGGGAAATACTATGCTGATAGAAAACAATAAAGTAACAAACAAACGATGAATAGAGTATTTGGCTAGAGAAAGCATGAACAAATGGGACTGGACACTATTAGTACTGTTACTTTACTTTTGCAGAAAATGTGACCCTCAATACTCGAAAACATTTAACAACACTGATACAGCCCTTAAATGAAAATTGTATGAAGTCCAGGATTGGACAACCAAGTCCTTGATTATATAGCTTAACACGATATGGCCATATGGTGGATCTGAATTCCCAATATTTATTTGCCAAGATTTTAAGCAGCCTTATAGAATTTAAGACTGTATTTTTGTATGGTAACGATGTTGCTTAACCTGTATCCTTGATTAAAAGGATTTTACACCTGGAGAAGCTACGCCCAGGGATTTGTTTCAAAAGAGTTACAATAAGAAATGTGCATTTTTATTAAATTTTGTATTCTAAATACTTTGGTAATTTATCTGGGTGGTAAAGAAACATTGTGGGTGCCCTTATAAAATGCAAATTGGCTTATTTGCTGGAAGCACTTCTACTAAGTGAACACCAGAGGGAAGTGTTGACCAAGTCACTCTTTTTCCCGCAGAGCTGAGCTACCCACGTTTTAAGTTGAGAATAGGGAGTGACAAGCCTTTGGAGTGTAATGTTTACTGAGCTATATGACATGATAAGACCTGTGAATTTTGGTAAGTTCTGTAACTATGACAGGGGTATGTGAAATGTATGTTGCTTGGTTGAAGAGGAGTACTGCAAGATT
This sequence comes from Pelobates fuscus, assembly GCF_036172605.1. Classification (NCBI taxonomy): domain Eukaryota; kingdom Metazoa; phylum Chordata; class Amphibia; order Anura; family Pelobatidae; genus Pelobates; species Pelobates fuscus. The sequence goes on along the minus strand of NC_086321.1, from coordinate 298,044,594 downwards.
TAGAGAATTCCATAAACACTATCATACCATACAATCAGTTTCCATACAATCAGTTTATATTAGCGATAAAATTGCAATCCCTGCACATAAACTATAATATATGATGGATAAACACCGATAGTGTGTGCAGATACCAGGAGCTGGCCTAGAATAGGGTGAATATCTGGATATGAAAGTGAGTAGGTGTGCAATGGTACTGTGCCTTTAAGAGGGAACTGATGTTTATAAAAGGTAAAAGCAAGATAAATAGATAGATATACTTAAAACGCATAAATGGGATATATCTGGATAAGAAATCGGTATCTTATAGACATATAATACATAAAATGAATGAATAAATAAATGAATAAGTGAATGGATGAAAAAAAAAAAAACAAGGATACGTTTGTGTCCGAAGCAAAACTGTGCAGTGCAGGTGCCTCTATTACTGCTATGAAACAGAATGGCTGGCACTTGTACTAAGTAGTATACTCTGTGTCTTAAAAAGATACAGATGGAAAAAGTACACAATGGGAATATAATAGCGATACAGTATGTGGAGCTGTAAGCTAAAAATTGTTACAATGTAACAGCAGTACTAAAAAGCAATGGTTCTGAAACTGGATGGGAATAAAAAAAAAAAAACAGTTTATTAGACAAAGAATAAAATATATGAAAAAATAGGTATTGTTAAAAAATATGCATCAGGAGAAATTCATACAGATGTTACCAGTAGTGATGTCGCGAACATGAAATTTGCCGCTTGCGAACGGCGAACGCGAACTTCCGCAAATGTTCGCAAACGGGCGAACCCGGCGAACCGCCATAGACTTCAATAGGCAGGCGAATTTTAAAACCCACAGGGACTCTTTCTAGCAACAATAGTGATGGGCCCCCACCCACCTGAGCGGTGGGTAGGGGGCTCTAAACAAGAATAAGGGGGGGGGACCTATTGTACATACCCACCATACCTACATACCAACGGGGGGGGGGACTTATTGTCCTCCCCCCGGCCCCCACCCCTGAGCGGAGGGTGGGGGCCCTAAATACTAACAGGGGGGACCTATTGTCCTCCCCCTGGCCCCCACCCCTAAACGGCGGGTGGGGGCCCTAAATACCAACGGGGGGACCTAATGTCCTCCCCCCGGCACCCAACCATGAGCAGTGGGTGGGGGCCCTAAATACCAACAGGGGGGGGACCTATTGTCCTCCCTCCCGGCCCCCACCCCTGAGCCGTGGGTGGGGGCCCTAAATACCAACAGGGGGGGGGACCTAATGTCCTCCCCCCGGCCCCCACCCATGAGCGGCGGGTGGGGGCCCTAAATACCAATAGGGGGGGACCTAATGTCCTCCCCCTGGGCCCCACCCCTGAGCGGCGGGTGGGGGCCCTAAATACCAACAGGGGGGACCTATTGTCCTCCCCCCGGCCCCCACCCCTGAGCGGCGGGTGGGGGCCCTAAATACCAATGGGGGGGACCTAATTTTCTTCCCACCTGGCCCCAACCCATGAGCGGCGGGTGGAGGCCCTAAATACCAATAGGGGGGTACCTATTTTCCTCCCCCCAGCCCCAACACCTGAGCGGCTGGTGGGGGCCCTACATACCAACGGGGGGACCTATTGTCCTCCCCCCGGCCCCCACCCCTGAGCGGAGGGTGGGGGCCCTAAATACCAACAGGGGGGGCCTATTGTCCTCCCCCTTGCCCCCACCCCTGAGCGGCGGGTGGGGGCCCTAAATACCAACGGAGGGGACCTATTGTCCTCCCCCCCAGCCCCCACCCCTGAGCGGCGGGTGGGGGCCCTAAATACCAACAGGGGGGGACCTAATGTCCTCCCCCCGGCCCCCACCCATGAGCAGTGGGTGGGGGCCCTAAATACCAATAGGGGGGGTGGGACTTATTGTCCTCCCCCCGGCCCCCACCCCTGAGCGACGGGTGGGGGCCCTAAAAAAAAATGTCCCCCTCAGGTGACTAGGGGTCCCCAAACCCCTAGTCACCCCCTCCCCCCAAAAAAAAAATTGTCCCCCTACCTATCCCCCTCACCCTAAAAATAATGAGAGGGGAGTCAATAAAGCTAAAAACCTGTAAATAAATAAAAATAAACTTACCATTAGATGTCTTCTTTTTTCTAAAATCTTCTTTCTTCAGCCCCCAAAAAGGCCAAATAAAAAGCCAATATAACCGTTACACTTTGACCCGCAACAGTGAGCAGCCACAGGCGGTATTGCAAGTAGGGGCACAGTTTACTAATACTAAGTAATTTTTACTTAGTATTAGTAAATTTGGCTGAAAGATCACAAAAAAAAATAGGGGGCGGACCGAACATCGCATATGTTCGCCGTCCGCAGCCAGGATCTATTCGCCAGCGAACTGTTCGGGACATCACTAGTTACCAGTCAGTATTGAAGTCAGAATTAGTCAGAGACCTTCGGATTGTACTCGGATGGATGTAGATTACATTTCTTGTCGCTTGTGATAATACCGCCGGTGAGGACAGCGTGTTCATACAGCATGCGTCCCTGCGGGAGCCTCACTCAGGAGGAGCGTGTGCTGTAGGCAGCTCCGATTCAGCAAAGAAAAAAACAGGTCCTGTAGGAGTACTGGCTTCAAATGATGTACGGATGCTGGGTCTGTATCCTGATGTGTGTCCAATAGTCTTACGCGTTTCGTAGGTGAACCCCTACGTCTTCAGAGACGGATGGAGATCCATTGCTTCGGTAGTGCTTTATATATATGTCCTACTAATTGATTAATGTGACTTTTTATGCAACTAATAAAACATCAGATAAAAGCATTTTGCATATTATACGTTGTGTGTAAATACAATAACATTGTATATGAACAATAAATACAATAATAGATGAATTGCCAAATAAAAATAGAAATAGATATAAATAATAATAATAATACAAATTACAATAAAAAATAAATTAAATAAAAACAGAGCTACTTAAATACAGAGAATAATGATTCCAATTTTTACATACAGAATATGATTCCATAAATATAAAACCGTGTTTGTCAGTTTGTATAGCAGCAATCCATAAAAGAGCATTTAATAGACCAAAGTACAGGCAGGGAAAAAAAGGGAAAAAAAGGAAAAAAAAAAAGGGAGGAGAAACCTTAAGAACGAGAAACAGGAAGAATGTCTGGTAATTAAAACTCTATGTAATAACCTAGGTGATAAAAGCTCAGAGGAGTATGGGGATTAGTCCAGAGAAATATGGGACTGAATAGTGAAATATATACAGGCAAGTCTATATAAATCTATTGAAAGAAGGAGGAGAAGATATAGGTAAAGACTGAGATGCATATAAGTATAAATTCAAAAGAAAATTATAAAAATGCATTTAATTCAAAATCTATATTGAGTCCTTTGGGGGCTAGGGTATCTAGCTCAAAAATCCACCTAGCTTCTGTCTGATCAAGTAACTTATCGATACTGCCTCCTCTCCAATGGACGTTAACTTTTTCTATGGCTGTGAACTCTAATCCTGTAGGATCTCCCCCATGTATCTCCTTAAAGTGTCTGGAGAGGTTGTGGTTGAGGAGTCCTTTCTTGACATTCCTAATGTGTTCTGCAATACGTACTTTGAGTGGTCTTTTTGTACGTCCAATATAATGTTTTGGGCAAGGGCACGTAATTAAGTAAATGACTCCCAAGGTGTTACAATATTGCTCTTGATGTTAAATACTTCTTGTTTGCTTAATGATGTGAATTTGGTGGTTAATTCCTCAGTTGAACTGTTGTTTTTGCATGCTAAGCACTTCTTGCATTTTCTAAAACCATGGGTGGAATCTTGGTCTGGAATGTTAGCGTGAGATTTAATAGTAGGTGCCAACATGAGTTGGAGATTGGAAGCTCTCGTGAATATAATGCGAGGTTGAGGATGATCAAGAAATTTAGTGAGTATTGGGTCATTTTGGAGAATTTCCCAATGTTTTCTAAGAATCTTCTGACTTTTAAGTGATTGGTGGTTGTATTTTGTAATAAAGCTAGGTGCAGAGGTATACGGTACCATAGTCTTTGTTTTTTCACATAAGGTGTCTTCCCTGGGAATGGATAATGCTTTCTCCATTGCTTCTCCCAATAATTCTGTAGGATATCCTTTGTTTAAAAATCTCTTCTTCATTTCATCCATTTGGTTCACACATGTCTCTGTTTTGGAACAGTTGCGCCTTATCCTCCTAAATTGACTTTGGGGTATGCTTCTTAACCACGTAGGTTTATGATGGCTGCTAAAAGGGATAAAACTGTTGCAATCAACACTTTTTTAAAAAGTCTTTGTGTGAATCTTTCCTTCTTCAATATAGATGTTGAGGTCTAAAAACTCAATTTGCTCTTTAGAATGGTTAAAAGTGAATTTTAGCTGGGGGGAAGCAGACGGACGCATGGTGGAGGAGCTCCGGGTAAAACTACTACAAAACCCATCTTTTCCACACCTGGGCACCGGCGGAAACAACCGCACGGTGAGTCCTGAACCCCCCTCGAACCAGATGGGGAGAAAAATGAAAAAACAAAAGCCGGATAAGCCCCGACCCGGCATGGATATCGGGAACCTCTGGCGGCAGGCCTATGAGGCCGCGAGCTCCAAGATGGCATCCCTGCATGGCGGCTGCTCGGACTTCTACGAGGGGTCCTCAGACGACACTGAGGGAGACCCATCACCGGCCCCAGCTTTAAAACAGCCGACCCAGACACGGACCCAGCCACCCGCGACTGACCCCAAACTGGTAACTATGGAAGCTATAGGAGACCTCATGGCTGAGCACCATAGAAAAATCGCGGCTGACGTGGCTATGATATGGGATGACTTAAAAAAATTGACTGGTCGATTCCAGACAGTGGAGGGAATCTCCACAACACATACCACTCAAAGCTCCAAGCTGCAATCAGTGCACTGCAAAAACAGAACCAACTACATGACCAAAGATTCTCTTTACAGGAAGACAGAAGACGCTACAAAAACCTAAAGGTTAGGGGGGTGGCTGATTCAGTTCCAGACGCGGAGCTCCCACACTTTACCAGGCGGCTCCTCACCGCACTCTTGACCCCGAAAACCGCCAGGGCGATTATGCTAGACGGCATATTTCGCCTGCCAAGACTGACCAGGGCACCACCTAGCACCTCTAGGGACATAGTGCTCCAATTCCAAAACCTGAGGGAAAAAACTGCAGTCCTAGCAGCCACCAAGGAACAGTCGGCATACCTCTTTGAAAACATGACCCTGTCATTCTTCCCAGACCTCTCCAGCGGAACATTAGCATGGCGAAGATCTCTACAACAATTCACTGCAGTGCTACGAGCCAACCAAATCAAGAGCCGTGCCGAGGAGGCCTCAAGTGGAACAACACGCAGTGGCCACGACCTGAACCAGACCTGAAGACCACCAAAAGACTTTTGGGACATTCCCCCATGCAGCATCAATCCACATCACCTAGAGAGACTCTAAAAACACCCCGCACTTCAGACCATTAATACTGACAGGCAAGCAGAGGCCCAGACCAGATCCTGACTGCCTACCAACTGAATGATAACCTCCCCCCCATGCCAAGGGGTAATCTAGGCGCACATAACATACACCACAGTGCAAACACCTAATCAGCAAGGGACTCTACAATCCCCATTAGACCACGCGATCACAGTACCCACCGAGACCCGGAGGACTCACCCCCCCCTCTCCCCTAACTAGACTGCAACACTATAGTAGACCAACGACTAACATTTCATATCTTAACCTGACACACTAACTGACACTCAACAGGAACCAACACGACCCAGCCAAGGAGACCGGAGTGAAGGACCCCTACCCTATAACAGACGCGACTGGTACCTCTTACCTTCACAACGACTCACTTCTTCCACAAAAAATATATGTGCATAGACTCTTGCCAAAATGTTGTTGAATGCTTAAACAAACGTAGACACCAGCTGTTGTGGCAGGTGATCTGTTGAATAACGCTTTGCTCACATGCACGCAAAAATAAAGAATTGTGAATTTTAAATGGTAAGGATGTTGTTGAGGTATATCTTGAATTCCTCTAAGGACTGTAAGTCACCTCTCCATATAAAAATTATAAATAATTTGCAGTTTAGATTGTAGCTTTTAGTTATTGATTTTTACCCACTAAAGACCAATGACAATAAACATGTTATGATAGAAATTGATTACTTTACCCAACTCCTGGTCCCTAAATGGTTTATTGAAATGTTTGACTTGAAGCAGGTTGTCTACAGTACATTTGTTTTTTTGTTAAACAATTTTCTAGGGATGGGGTGAATGCTGTGTGATTCACCAGTGATGCCACAGTTTACAAGCTCATTTGTAAAAAGGTGCATGGCAGTCCACAGTGGCGGAGCTACCGGGGCCCACATGCCTTGGGGGGGCCATCAGGTGACCCATGCACTAAGGGCCAAATGATGGTATTGCTAAGCAGGGGCCGGTCAGGCACTTTGGCCCTTTAAGCGCATGGTCGGGCCCCTGCTGTACCTGATATGCAGAAATCTCCCTAGGTAGGTCTTATTAGGGGCCCGGTCCGATGTTGCAGCCCTTTGGCAGCATGACCAGGCCCCTTTAATGTTTACTGCATTGGCTGGGAGAGACCGAGGAGGAGGGAGAGTTCAGCAGGCAGTCGGCTTCAGACTCACATTAGCGGCAGCCAGCCCCAGAAAGTCACCCCTCTGCAATTAAAAGGTATGTAAATTGCAAATACATGTGTGTGTTTCAATTTGTGTCTGTGAGTGTCAGTGTGTATCTGTGTCTGTGTATCTGTGAATGTCAGTGTGTATATGTGTGCATCTGTGAGTATCGTGTGCATCTGCGTCTGTGTATGTGTGTATGTGCCAATGTGTGTGTCTGTGTATCTATGTCTGTGTGTATATGCCTGCCATTGTGTGTGTGTGGATGTGTTTGTGCCAGTGTGTATTTGTTTGTGTGTATCTGTGAGTGTCAGTGTGTGTTTGTATAGGTATGTGTGTATGCCAGTGTGTACGTGTAGGTATGTGTATGTGTATCTGTGTACCAGTGTCTGTATGTTTAGGTATGTGTAGGTGTGTGTGTGCCAGTGTGTATGTGTAGGTATATGTGTGTTCCAGTGTGTATGTGTAGGTATATGAGTGTGTATGTGTAGGTATGTGTGTGTATCTGTGTGCCAGTGTGTATGTTTGTGTGTATCTGCAGGGGTGTGTTTACCGCGAGGCAAACAAGGCATTTGCCTTGGGCGGCACTTTCCAGCCTCTTTTCCTGGGGGCCAAGTAGCGGGCCGGGTTGCCACCTTAGGGCCTCCCAGGCTGGCAGCGACAGAACTTTCCAGGGGCGGGCGGTGAGGGAGCACTGATCCTACAGTTTAGCTCTGTCACGCGCACCGCAGTGATGCCAGAGCCGGAATATGACGTCTGTTAATGAGTGTATGTGTGTGTGTGTCTGTTAGGGAGTGTGTTACTATGTGTGTGTCTGTTAGTGAGTATGTGTGTCTGTTAGTGAGTGTGTGCATGTCTGTTAGTGAGTGTGTATGTTAGGGAGTGTGTTACTATGTGTGTGTCTGTGTCTGTTAGGGAGTGTGTTACTATGTGTGTGTCTGTTAGTTTGTGTGTGTGTCTGTTAGTGAGTGTTTTAGTGTGTGTGTCTGTTAGTGAATGTGTATGCATGTCTGTTAATGAGAGTGTATGCGTGTCTGTCTCTGTTAGTGAGTGTGTTAGTATGTGTGTCTGTTAGTGAGAGTGTATGCGTGTCTGTTAGTGACTGTGTGTGTCTGCTAGTGACTGCATGTGTCTGTTAATGAGTGTGTATGTCTGTTAGTGAGTGTGTATGTCTGTTAGCTAGTGTATGTGTCTGTCAGTGAATGTGTGTCTGACACTGAGTGTATATGTGTCTGTCAGTGAGTGTGTATGTGTATTCAGAAGGCGGGGCGGGAGGGGGGAGGGCAGCACAAAACCAGGATACACCACTGTCTGTGTGCCCGTGTGCCAGTGTGTATGTAGGTATGTGTGTCTGTGTATGTGCGTGTAGGCATGTTTTTATCTGTGTGTGTTCTAGAGGTGGCCTAAAATTTCTTGAATCAGGGCCCTCTCTGCATTAGTTCCGACACTAGCCATCCAGCATGCATGATGCAGTTTTGCAGCTCTGCCACTCACTGCTCACAGCCCCATTAACTGAGTAGTTCACTGGACTTAAAGTAAAGAGAGAGCAGTTTCAGTATGGCTGCTGTGAGTATATAAGCAGTTCTACTCATCAACACCCTGCTGAGTATAATGGCAGACACCATAGACCACAATCAGAGGCTCCTGATTTGTGGAGCTTCTTCCTGGTGAGGAATAAATCTGCATGATTTAGATAGTGCCTGGTAACTTTTTTTGGGGGGGGAGAGGGGCGTTTGTCTCTACTTTTCAGATGGTGAATACTGTCCTTTGCTGCAAGCCATAAGAAGTGGTAGTTTGAGCTTAGGGATTATTACTGTGTGTTTTTATTTGCTTTTGTATTTCACGGCTATGCTACAGTGCGGCCTCCCACCTCATTTGTGCCCTTTTAGTGGTTAATGAGTCTGTATGGGTTCATAAAACTATTCCTTTCTGTTTCATTATAGATTTTGCACTTTAGCTGGAAAAAAACAAGGTAAAAGGCTCATGTCACCATAGAAGTTTGCCTTGGCACTGTTAGGTTAGCTTACACTCTAATGATCATTGAATAAAAAACAGCTGCGATTTATTTGAGAATGCAATAAGAACACTGTGCAGAATCCATTCAAAGAGGCCTATAAACATAGATGTAAATAGTCCTAGTAAATGATGCCATGAGTTAGCATCATGCCAAAATCTATGCATTCATTGATTTTCCTAAAAGAAGATTGGCTGAGGGAAATAACTTACCATACATATTTCATACTTTAGCTATACTGTATTTTGAAGGTGTTTTCTGTTGTTAATGAGAGAGTTCTAAGTTGTAAAATTGCTGTTTACAAAGGAAGTTGCAGGTTGACTGTGAAAACGACTTAAATTTGCTAAGATCAAAATATCAGTATGGTCAAATTAGCTGTTGGATGATTATTTAAAATGATGATGAAAAGGACAAGTTTAAATTGACTTTTGTCAAAGGTGAGTATGGTTAAACTGACACTACAGGTTGTGTCCTCTTTTTTTCAAAATACAAGTGCTGACTTTGATAGAAATCGACACTTATAAATCAACCTGGTTACACCCCCTGGCTTTCAAGCAGATAATAGGTTCTGTTACTTTCTGGTTTGCATAGTTCAGTGGCAGCAATTGCCCAGAGCACCTACCTTGCAATGACTTCTCATTGAGCTGCATTGGGAAGTTTATGATTGGACAGCTAGTGAGTGGGAGGGATTAGAAAGGGATACATATTTGTATACATCTAATGAAAAAAAGCATAATTAAATACATGCAAGTTTTCATTTGGGTTATATCTACTAAATAGTGATATTTCTTTATTTTCTATTTGGGCATTGAGTGTCTAGTTAACATTATGGCTATGGGAGAAAATTTGCAATGTACATTGGTTTAGGATATATTATTTACTTGGCATTTAACAATATGGTTTATTTTCTTTGGCATATTCTCCAAAAAATATTATAATTAAAAAAAAACAAAAGTATTGTTAAATTCATTACAAACATCAATTGAAATCTATGTTTCAAACCATATACCTTTTTTGTTTGTCTCTTTGCACATTTCCAAGTTTAAATGTGTTATTTGTCCATTTACGATTGCATCACCTGGAAGAGGAGGAAAATAAGTGAATATTTTGAGTGGACAGCCAGACTCTGTCCCCAACCTGATAGGTAGATATAAAACAGGAATACCAGATGTAAAAATATAATTAGGATGGACTGCGGGATGGGACATGTATAAATGCAATTATTTCTGGAAAATCATGGGCCAAGATAAGACAGTGCATCTACAGCACAATTAGTTTGGGGGTTGTATCCAGAAGAGGAGAAGAGCTGGATAGCAAACTCAGGACGTGCTTCCAAAACTAAGAGAAAAAGTTGCCATCCCTGTCTGAGACAATATCTGTTGGAAAGCCATAGAGACAAAACATAACCTTAGGATTTATCGTGGCCAATTCAGTGGAGGAAGAAAGTTTAGGAAGATAAATTAAATGCGCAATATTAGAAAATATATAATTTCAACCATTAGGATATCATTATTGCCAAGGAGGAGGGTAGATCTGCAAAGTCGAGAAAAAACGTTATTCTTTGCAAAAGTGGTTCAGGATAAATATGTACTCTTATACCTTGTGTCATAGAAGGCCACCAAAATGTTCTAATAGCCAAGGAGGAGTGCTTAGAAATGTCCATGTACCCTGCTACCTTAAAAGAATATATGAAAGAATGGATACAATAGAAGCTTTTCTGAAGGTCTTTTAAGTCATTTGTTTTTGAACAGGAAGAACCTGCTCCATGAAAGAGAAGACAATGGATGCCACAATACAGTTATGTGGTACAATTGGAACTGTAGGTCTCTCTTTAGTTTTGCTGGGCCCAAATTGCCTGGACAGAACATCAGCCTTTCCATTCCTAGGCTGGCTTGCCATAAAGATAATATAATAACCTCATTGATGCATGTTAGGCTCTTATGATCTGTAAGAATGATAAAAAGAGAAGTAGTTCCCTCTTGCAAATATCTCCAATCTTTGAGAACTAAAGGGTATAAATAGTATTTCTCTATTTCTAATATCATAATTCTATTCTATGATTGATAATGTTTTGCAATAGAAATTAGCAGAAATTAGGAGGAGTATCAGGAAAGGAAATCTGTGATAGACCTGTCTCCACTCCTATCTCTGAGACATCTACTTTTAAAATGAAGGGCTTTTAACCCCTTAAGGACCAAACTTCTGGAATAAAAGGGAATCATGACATGTCACACATGCCATGTGTCCTTAAGAGGTTAAAGGGACACTATAGTCACCAAAACAACTTTAGCTTAATGAAGAAGTTTTGGTGTATAGAACATGCCCCTGCAACCTCACTGCTCAATTCTCTTCCATTTAGGAGTTAAATCACTTTGTTTATGAAACCTAGTCACACCTCCTTGCATGTGACCTGCACAGCCTTTCTAAACACTTCCTGTAAAGAGTCATCTAAAGTTTAGCCTTTCTTTATTGCAGGTTCTGTTTAATTTAGATTTTCTTATCCCCTGCTATGTTAATAACTTGCTAGACCCCACAAGAGCCTCCTGTATGTGATTAAAGTTCAATTTACAGAGCAGGAGATAAAATTGTTTAAGTTAAATTACATCTGATTGAAAGTGAAACCAGTTTTTTTTTTCATGCAGTCTCTGTCAATCATAGCCAGGGGAGGTGTGGCAAGGCCTGCATAAACAGAAACAAAGTGATTTAACTCCTAAATGACAGTGAATTGAGCAGTAAAACCTGAGCGGCATGATCTATACACTAAAACTGTGTCATTAAGCTAAAGTTCCTTTAACATAAAATTACTTTTAATCTGGCATCTAAAAACTACTAGAGGTGCTGTTAAGGGATTTGTTTTCTCTGATATAACCAGGTCATAGGACTGGACTTGGAGAACATTTTATATATACTCACATAAGATTGGCCTCCTTGCTACCTCTGTGATTGAAAACTATATCAATTTAACGGCTGTAAGAATAAAGCTTCAAAATGTTATTTAGACAGTTACTATTTCTGTATTTTTGATGTGTATTGCTTGTGACTCTGTGGTCACCCTTGTATTCTCTGTCATTTATGGTGGTAATAGATGGGTCAGAATAGCATAAATCAGTGTCCACACATAACTAAAGATGAGTCAAAACAGTTTGCTGATGCTAGGAGGTACATCTTCATATAGCTGAAAAGAAACATGCGTCCATCAAATTCAGCCTCTCTCACATCTGTTTTTGCTGTTGATCCAAAAGAAGTAAAAAAAAACAAAACAAAAAAATTTGAAGTGCTTCCAATTTTCCAACAAACTAGGAAAATATTCCTTCTTAACCCCAGAATGGCAATCAGATCTCTCCTTGGATAAAGAAACTATTATCCCACAAATTAAAAATTATATTGTTTTTGCAAGTATTTATCCAATTGCTGTTTAAACATCTGTACAGACTGATAAAACCAACTATTCCGGCAGTGAATTCCACATTCTTATTGTTCTTACTGTAAAAAAAACTCTTTCCATTGCCTTAGACTAAATCTTCTTTCTTCCAGTCTAAATACTTGTTACGAAAGCCGTATTTTACTATGTGCCTTTTGGTGCTATTTGCACCTTTCTGACTTGTTTACAGCCGTTCGTATGGTTCAGCACGAATCCTTTGTGTAAACGTATAGGTGGCCGCCATTTCGGGACTTTGCACGTGTTCGCGGCCATCTTACGTACGACCAGCGGTGTTTGCCCACAACCATCTGGAACTAAAAACGGAGAGGCAAACAGGCGAACACCGCTGAGACCTCCAGTATAGCATAACTTCGTGCTGGACCTACCGAACGGTCCACCGTTCGGTAGGACAATTACCCTTCGCATGGGGAATACAGCGACCCCCGGGATAACAATGGATGGCAAGGGGTTCGTGGAGTTTTACCGCACGAACAGAGACCGACCGCAAGGCCTAAACGTATGGAACTATTTTCGGCTAGAAAGTCTGTGCGGTCGGTCCAAACTTTGGAGACCCATAACTCCCGAACCGTTCATCCGAACGGGCCAGTTTTCGGATATGTTGCTCCCCTGAACGAGGTCTATCCAGCAGTGGATTTAAAGGTGTACCCCCTGGTTTTGGGGTACATCCAGAATGTGGGTGAAAATGTGTGTAACATAATTGTCTTAACTGTTTATCTGAGGGGAGGGGACATGTGGGCTGCACCCAATATGTGATTGGTTATTTTATGCCTCCCCTTGGGAGTGTCCCTTTTGTATGTAACCACAATAAAAAGCAGGCTGGGCACCCCAGTCCTGAGTTCTTGTTTGACCCTCAAATCGCAGCCTTGACTCGTTTTGTGGGCAAAAGGGTATCCTAGCTGTGCTATAGCTAGTGGGATTATTCTACATTTACAGGACTCGTATGGAATACTATGGAAAGCAGCTCCTCTTCAGCAATAGGAATCCAGACTACTAAGCGGTCCAACTCTCAGCAAGACTAAGGGTAACCGTAACAATACTTTACCTTGTGTACTATGTATAGTCCTGTTTATGAATGGCTTTCCAGACAATGGCTTATACTGGCCCCGATTATATTTGTATAATGCTATCATATCCTCTCTGACGCGCCTTTTTTTAAATTACAGAGATTTAAATTTGTTAAGCATTCTTCATAATTAAATGTTTCATTCCTTAATTTTGTAGCCCTCCTCTGTACTTTCTTTACTGCCAAAATATCCTTCTTTAGAACAGGTGCCTAAAATTGCACAGCATATTCAAGGTGTGGTGTTACCTGTGATTTATAAAGAGGCATGAAAATTAATGCCTCTATTTATACATGACAATAACTGACTGACCTTAGCAAATGCTGATTGGCATTACACATTGTTGCCTAGTTTATTGTCTATAACAATTCCCAAATACTTTTCATGTGTTGTTATTCCTAATTCACTACCATTTAGGATGTAAGTTGCTTGTGCATTCTTTTGCACACCCCAAAGTGCATAACTTTCCATTTTTCTACATTAAATTTCATCTGTAATTTGAGTGCCCAGGTAGAGGCAGATTCTCTAGTAGTGCCCTGGTATGCTGGTATGTCAGCAAGTCATATGGTTGACTAATGCCAGCTAATGTAATTGGGGTCATGGTATTTTGCATTGTCAAATTGTGAATTTATTTTTGTTTTTAATGCATTGACTTTAAAATCCATTAAAAAAGTCAGTCTTATAATAGATTTCATAAGTAAGAAATGTTTGATTAGATTAGTAATCAAGTTGTAACATGTAAAAATCCAACTCCTTGAACAAGTTACTGGAAAATACGCATAGAATGCTAGGACACTTTTGACACTGTGCAACATATTAAGTAATACGAATGAATAAAATTAATTGCTACACTATTAAATTTTTAAAGTAAACGTATAACCTGGAAAAAATGGATGTTTGCCTACATCAGCAGTGTTTAAAAACAGTCAGTTGTGTATGTTGTCAGCTTTTTCAAACTGTTTTAGCAGTTCATAATCTGTCTATGAACTTGTGTAGCGCATGAGCAGGACAAGGCTTGCTTCTATAAGTTGTGTTGCCTGAGGAAAGACAAAAAAGGTGAAAGTGGAAAAAAAGGATATTAAATTATATCTGTGTTATGTAACGGGTTAAAAAAACTGCTCTATTTCTGAGTGTAAATTTGAGTGTAAATTTGCTGACATTCTCTTTATTGCGTTCATGTTGTGTGTAACATTACGTTTATTGGACCTCTTCCATGTATATTAATATATCATGATGCATTATTATGGGAATTTTACATTATTCTCCTACTGTCCCTAAGGTGATGATCTAGGTGTTAAAATGCTTGCGCAAATTATTCTGCTCTTTCCACTCATCTCAAATCTCTTGGTACATATTTAATGAAAAACTGCTTGTCTGTTTAGAAACTGTTAACACAAGTAACAGGTTTTTAAACTCTAGTGATTAGTGTAATAGCTTTGTGTTCTAATGCACAATGTTAAAGTATCTCAGTCTCTGAGGTTAATCTATGCAATTTTGGAAAATTTAGCACAAAAAAATGTTCTTCTTTCGAGGGCGGGGTCTGGCTGCCAAACTGAATGGCTGCATGCAGTGTGAGCTCTCTCCAAGACATGACAATATTCGCCTTAAAGCAGTATTTTTAAAGCAAACAAACAGCTAACAATGCACTGATGCCCAACTGCAAGCTTCTCTGCTTCAGCCCAAGGGTTTCCAGGCGTCCGACAAGCAGATTGAGCGTGCACCCCCACTGAGGCCTACCTGGAGGTTAGAGCCTGGGAGAAGTGGCCGTTTTCCTTATTGCCTCTCCGACCAGAATAAGCTCACGATACACGAGACCCGGTTCCCCCCCCTGCCGGTGGGGTTATCCTGGCCCCATCACCTCAGCCAAGCTTCACGGTCGCCGGTGGAGCTGTGAACAGACTCAAGCATGGGCAGCGGCACTAAACATACCCTCCCGACCGACCCAAAATGGCAGATGCCGGGCACCTCGCCGCAACAAGAGGCCAGATAGCACTGACCCTAGCGAGAATCAACTTGCTTTTTGAGGCCTTCTAGCAAAAGATTGAGCAGGGGCAAAGAGGGGAGACTCAGACACATCATTCACCTCCTGCAGCACAGCGGTCTCTGCTGAGGCCTCCAAGACGGAATGGGAACATACCCAGGCGCCGGAGGAGGAGACAACCCAAGCGACAAACTCCAAGGGGTAGACCAAACCACAGATCCCCCCCGCAGAGACTTTACCCCACAGGAGGCCCCCCACAACCCCACCAAACCTCACGTGGCCTCAGCCACAAAGCCGATGGGGGCAACCTGCAACCACCAGAATCTCATCCAAAAGGTACAAGGAAAGAGTGGGACAGACGAAGACGGTTGGAGGCGCTGGGACACAGACACAGAGGACAACCCGGCCGCCTCGCATACCCCAACCATGGACTGGATAGAGACTGTCCGCAGGGGCCTGGGCAACCCGGTAATAAACAAGCACACAGTCTCCCAAGTGCCGGCATAGGATGAACAACAGATGGCTGGGCAGCTCGCACCTTAAGACTTTCCCATGCCCAGAGGATGCCGTGGTTCCATATATCACACCCAGCCGCTTTAGGCCTACTGTATTGTTTATGCTTTTCTTTTATGTTTTAGCATAGCCTGATTGTTTGTTTTTTCTTCAGTTAGTGACTACCCTCATATCCACACACGATAGACACGTTCTCTCACACGTATATAGTAAGAAGGGTCTCACCTATTCCAAACGCCTCCATAATGCTCTGAACATGCACACAGTACGTTTGCCTGAACACTCTCTACTTTCAGTGGACACGCACACATAGTCTCCTATTCCTTATGGCTCAAGGTGAATGGCTTAGATTAGTGTTTCAATCTAATTGATACCTACATGTTTTTCAAATATGATCTTTTCTCGACTAACCTCCATGTCATTATTCTAAAGAAAATGTGCAATGTATACCCATGTTATGCCTTACTGACTTAATGATTATTGTTAAAACGTGAGGATATGCTGTTGGGGCATTACAGATGCATTTGTAACTGCTTGTTCTTTGCAAGCAAAAATCAAGAATTGAAAAAAAAAATATTTTTCTTTCTGTCTGAATGGAGTTTATGTTTTTTTCTTAAAAAAATAAATTGATGATAAGGAGGTAGGGTAATTGAGGAGTGGTATGACCATTCTCACTTTTCAAAATAAGACACCTGCTATGGGATTTCATGTAATTGTTGGGGGTTAAAAATGTTAACGATAAAATTATCAGCAGTTCAAAGTGTGTAATATATTCTTTAAATAGCTGACTTTTTAAGATAAACTAGGTCACTAACTATAATTGATGATGCCGAAGTTAGCTTTTTTATTTCGCCAGTTTCTTATTTGAGGGTTGCAATGAGCTTCCTATTCACCCAGCTTCTTATACAGGTTCATCCAGCTTATTTTTCATGAAAGTAATTATTTGCTAAACATCAATAAGAAAACTTCCAAAAAGTTAAATCTAGCTTGAGTGTTTTACTGTGCATGGGCAACAGCCTTTCAATGCTTTCCTGGGGGAAAGCATTGGATTGGCTGAGGTCATCAAGATTGATGATCTCAGCCATGGAGGTGGGCTAGTTGCTGCAAGAGCGGCACGATGTGTGAGTAAAAGGTGAGTTAAAATACCTTTGCCATTTGTGATTGGAGTTTAACATGTTCAGACTCACCTTGCGCTATTTGCAGTAGTTGCCTTCCTGATAAATGCGGAAGTGCCGTTCAGCCGTCATGCGGCAATATATCTGACTCCTGCGACATCTTGAGGACCGCTAGCCGCTGCGGATCCACATCAATATGTAGCCCCACGTCCGCCCACGCTACTAACGACGTCTACGTGCGTATGATGTCACGTAAAGGACGTGCACGCACGTTCTGGGGTCAAAGGCCGGGTACGGCCAATCGGATCTGAAGGAGGCTTATTAAACTCCTTTTTTTCTTTTACTCATTACCCTGTTGTGGTTTCCCTTAGTGGTTGCCTGAGAGTGTGTTCCTGTGCATTTACTTTTGGTTATTGACTTTGGCTTTGTTTTGACTTCCCTGTATTCTGGTATCCCTGACTTTTGGCTTTCTCTTATCGTATTCTGTGTCCCTGACCTCTGCAAGTATTCTAAATACTCTTTGGTACATTAAGTCCGGCCATTCTAAGGCCCGGTAAGATGTTACCTTCTAGTCCTAGGTGTGATACAGTTCTACGTGCTGAATCAATTAGTAATCCTGACATGGAGGTGGGCCGGACACCTTGACAGGCACACTCACTCGACAAAGGCCCTGTTGTGGGCCCTGAAACGTTGCTTTTATCTGCTCCATCATTTATTATGCCTCATCTGACTATAATTTATTTTCTGCAAATTACATTGTGAGGATTGGCCAACCTGAGGCTCGGTTGCACCCTGGGATCCAGGAGAATGTGGTATCCTTTACGGTAATTGCACAATGACATATACGCAGACACTCACTGATTTGACACATACTGACAGACACACACAGTCACTGACAGGCACACACACTCATTCAATGACACACACACTCACTAACAAACACACTGATATTGATGCGAATTAGTGAAGAAATGTACCAGGGGCTAGAATTGATAAGTGCTTTATAAGTAAGGGTTAGTATTTTGAACTTATACTGGGTACAGTAAGTCAATAAAAGGATTTCTAGATGTGCGGGAGGAACTACATGAGAGGAAAATCAGCCTTGTGGCAGCATTCTGGACAGACTCTAGTTAAGCAATGCGGTTTCTGGGGAGACCAATTAGGAGAGAATTACAGTAGTCAATGTAAGATATTACTAGAGCATGAACAAGCTCTTTAGCAGCATATTGTGTAAGAAATGCAACAGACTAGACATGAGGTGCAAAGGTGAAGCCAGAATCAAAGAGAACACTAAGACAGTGAGCTTGCAAGGACAGGCTGATGTGGGTACCATCAACTTGCAGGGAGAAGGTGGTAGGATATCCAATCAGAGATGGAAGAAAAGCAACCAGTGATGCTTTCTAGGAGAGTGGGTGAGAGATCAGGAAAGGAGAGCCATATCTCTTTGTCATCAGCATACAGGAGGTAGAGAAATCGAAAGGAATTAATAGGTTTGCCAAGAGAAGCAGGATAAAGAGAAAGCAAAAGAAGGCCAAGAGAGAAATGGGTAAAGGCAAGTCATTCAAGAATCTTTGAGAAGAAAGGGAGCAGAGATATGTGACGGTAGTTAGAAAAGGAAGATGGGTCAAGAGATGGCGTTGTTAGGACAGGCACAACAGCATCATGTTTAAGGGAAACAGAGACAATGCCAGGGTACAGAGAGCAGTTGAAGATACATGTTAAGGATTGACAAGACAAGGGAAAGAGATCTGATAAATTGCAATGGGATAGGATCAAGCGGACAAATGGTGGAGTGAAAGGAAAGGAGCAGTGCAACCACATCCTGTTCAGTAGTCGGGGGGAGGTTTGAGTGTAGCAAAGGCAAGGTCCAAATGTGATTGAGAGAGAGTAGTGAAGGGGGGGGGGGGGGGAGAGAATTCTTTCCTTAACTGGCTAATCTTGTCAGTAAAATAACATGCAATGATGAGGATAGTTTGGGGTATGGCCACAGCTGTCAGGGTACCTGAGGTCTCTACCTCTAAAAGAGGTAGAGATTTAGTAGTTTATCCGTCCAAACGAGCTGTTTCCTTCGTTCCTCGCGGTTCATCCAGTCACTTAAACACCGACCGCGAGGAATCCACGTCCTTTTCTAGCGGGACGCTCAATACGTGACGTCATGACGCTATCACGAGCGACCTGCCACTCAAGTGTCCGATATCCAATCGGTACTTGTCAGAGGCGTGTCTACCATCCGGAGCCAGGGTATTTAAGCTTACTTCTCACTTCAGCTCATTGCCCTGTCGTGGTTCTAGCTTGTCTAGTCACTCAGTGCTCTGGTATTCTAGTTTGCTCTATTGGTTTTGACTCGGCTTGTTGTACTACCCTGCTTATCTCTGTTATCCCTTGACCCGGCTTGTCTCTCGCTTATCTGTCTTCTCGTTCCCTCGACCTCGGCTTGTCTCTGACTATTCTCTATTACTCTCGGTACGTTAGTCCGGCCATTCTAAGGCCCGGTATACGTACCTTTCCACTCTTTGTACTCTGCGTGTTGGATCCCTGTCCCGATCCTGACATTACGACAGGGCCAATGGATCCTGCAGGTACAAACAGTCAGCTTGGTTCTTCTGATCCCAGGTTTGACGCCATGGAGCATAGGATGGATCAGATGGCTCTAGCACTACAGGCACTTTTGTCTCGTGCTAGTAACCCACCTGAGGAGACACGTACTCCTTCTATTTCTCCTGCAGTCTCAGGTCTAGAGGTAGCCACTGTAGGTGCTTCTTCCCGTATTACCCCACCAGTACGTTATGGCGGGTCACCGGAGAAGTGTCGTGGCTTTCTGAACCAGATTAGCATCCATTTCGAATTACAACCCCGCTCTTATCCTACAGATAGAGCGAAGGTTGGATTTGTTATTACTTTACTCATTGAGAAAGCTCTGAGATGGGCCAATCCTTTATGGGAGAATGATAATCCACTAGTCTATAATTATAATGCCTTTGTAGCTGCGTTTAGAAGAACTTTTGACCCTCCTGGTAGAAAGGTCAATGCAGCTAGATTACTGTTGCGCCTTAGACAGGACGATCGAACACTTGTGGATTATGCACTAGAGTTCAGGTCCTTGGCGGCAGAAGTTAAGTGGAACGAACAGGCTTATATAGATGTGTTTCTGAATGGGTTATCAGATGTAATTCTTGACGAGGTCGCTACTAGAGAACTCCCTGAGAATTTGGAGGATTTAATTTCTTTTATATCTCGTATTGATGAACGCCTAAGAGAGAGGCAGAACACTCGAGATAGGACCCGTAGACCCTCCTTTAAACTAGCGCCTACCTTTCAAAATTCTGAGTTCGAGGACTTACGTATTTCTGAACCTATGCAGATAGGCAGTACTCATCTCACAGAGAGGGAGAGACAGTACAGAAGAAGGGAGGGTTTATGTATGTATTGTGGAGTCAGAGGTCATTTACGCCTAAATTGTCCTAATCGTTCGGGAAACGCTCGCACCTAAGTTTCTCTAGAGGACAGGCCTTGGGTGTTTCTACTTTGTCCTCTATTCACAACTACAAAGAGTTCAGGCTTCTGTTACCCGTTTCTTTAAAGTGGGAAAAGGGAGTAGTCAAGACTATGGCACTAATCGATTCTGGAGCTGCTGAGAGCTTTATAGATCAGGGTTTTGCTGCCAAGCATGCTATTCCATCCCAGTTAAAAGAGACACCACTGGCTGTTGAGGCCATCGATGGTAGACCGTTACTTGAGCCTGTTATTTTCCGTGAGACCATACCGATTAACTTAACTGCTGGCATCCTACATAGAGAGGACATATCCTTACTGCTCATTTCTTCTCCGTCTATTCCCATAGTCCTGGGGTACTCCTGGTTGAGGAGACATAACCCTATTATTAATTGGGAGTCAGGGGAGATAGTTTCATGGGGACAGAATTGTCAAGAGAAATGCTTGCGGAAGGTCTCACCTCTCTGCTTAACCAACACCTCGGCTAACTCTGACAACCCTACAGAGACACAAATTCCGTCTCACTATCTAGATTTAAAGGCAGTATTTGACAAAAAGAAAGCCGATACCTTACCCCCACACAGGTCCTTTGATTGCAAAATTAACCTACTCCCTGGTACCATGCCGCCCAGAGGTCATGTATACCCGTTATCTACGAAAGAGAACTCAGTTCTAGAGGAGTATATTCACGAAAATTTAGACAAGGGATTCATTAGGAGGTCCTCCTCTCCTGCCGGGGCTGGATTTTTTTTTGTTAAAAAGAAGGATGGTTCTTTAAGACCTTGTATTGATTATCGAGGCCTAAATAAGATAACCATTAAAAATGCCTACCCGATTCCCTTGATCACCGAACTCTTCGATCGTTTGAAGGGCTCTACAATTTTCACCAAGTTAGATCTCAGAGGGGCATATAACTTGGTGAGAATCCAGCAGGGACATGAGTGGATGACGGCATTCAATACTCGATATGGCCACTATGAATATACAGTTATGCCTTTTGGGTTATGCAATGCACCAGCTGTATTCCAGGATCTGATAAATGAGGTTCTTAGGGAATTTCAGCAAGATTGCGTCATTGTATACCTAGATGATATACTCATACATTCTAGTGAGATTGAGACTCATCACAAGCAAGTCAGGAGGGTTTTGCACAAGCTTCTCCAGCATGGCTTGTACTGCAAGTTGGAGAAATGTAGCTTTGATCAAACCCAGGTAACCTTTCTCGGCTATGTGATCTCTGGGGAGGGATTTAAGATGGATCCGGATAAGCTCCAGTCCATTCTAGAGTGGCCTTTACCCAAAGGTCTTAAAGCCGTACAGAGATTTATTGGTTTTTCTAATTATTATAGGCGCTTTATTAAGGGTTATTCTTCAATTATCGCACCTATCACCAATATGACCAAACAGGGGGCTGATACTAAGAATTGGACTACTGAAGCTCTTCTTGCGTTCAAAACTCTCAAGGAGCTTTTCGCTTCCGCTCCAATTTTAGTTCACCCCGACACTTCCCTGCCTTTTCTACTTGAGGTAGACGCATCAGAGACTGGTTTAGGTGCTGTCCTATCTCAAAGGTTGGGTGTTGATAAACCATTACATCCATGTGGATTTTTCTCTAAAAAATTGTCTGGTACAGAGAGCAGATATGACATTGGTGACAGAGAATTACTAGCGGTTATCAAGGCTTTGAAAGAGTGGAGACATTTATTGGAAGGTACATTACATCCTGTTACCATTCTAACGGACCACAAAAATTTGTCTTATATCGGAGAGGCCAAGCGTTTGTCCTCCAGGCAGGCTCGTTGGTCGTTATTTCTTACCCATTTCAATTACGTTCTGACTTACAGACCTGGGTCAAAAAATTCTAAAGCCGATGCGCTATCTCGCCAATATGAGCCTTCTGCTTCAGTTGAACCACTTTTGTCCTCCATTGTACCCAAATGCAATATTATTGCTAATACCAGTCTCAAAATCCATTCTCCGCTACTTGACCAGATCTTGAAGTCACAACATCTGGCACCCGGAAACACTCCTGAGGGAAGAAACTTTGTCCCTCCTGAACTCCAACTGGAGCTCTTACAATGTTTTCACGAAAGTAAAGTAGCTGGCCATCCTGGTATTCGCAAGACATACTCTCTGATATCCAAGGATTTCTGGTGGTCTTCACTACGAAAAGATATTGAGGAGTTCGTCGCAGCTTGTGAGACTTGTGCCAAGACTAAACAACCTCATACATCTCCTTGTGGTCTGTTACACCCCTTGGACATTCCTGAGAAACCTTGGTCCTGTTTGTCCATAGACTTTATCGTAGATTTGCCTGCTTCCAAGAGACAGACTGTTATTCTCACGGTGGTGGATAGATTTACTAAGATGGCCCATTTCGTGCCATTACCTAAACTTCCGACTTCTCCTGAATTGGCAGAGATTTTTGCGAGAGAAGTTTTTCGCCTACATGGGATTCCTTCGGAGATTGTTTCTGATAGAGGTTCTCAATTTGTCTCACGTTTCTGGAGATCCTTTTGTTCTCAAATGGGAATCAAATTGAACTTCTCCTCTGCCTATCACCCTCAGTCTAACGGAGCTGCTGAACGCACCAATCAAAAGATCGAGCAGTATCTACGTTGCTTTGTTTCCGAACACCAGGACGATTGGGTCGGTTTGATTCCTTGGGCGGAGTTCGCACACAATAACCTTGTTTGTGATTCAACTCGCTCTAGCCCTTTCTTCATGAACTATGGCTTTCATCCTTCAATTTTTCCTTCGGTTTCCTCTTCTCAGGGGATACCGTCGGTTGATGATCATGTCGCCAACCTGAAGAAATTATGGGATCAGACTCGGCAAATTCTGTTACATAATTCCTCGTTATTCAAGAAACACGCTGACAAGCATAGAAGAGCGGCTCCTGTCTTTGTTCCTGGGGATAGGGTGTGGTTGAGTACTAAGAATATTCGCCTAAAAGTTCCATCTATGAAATTTGCTCCTCGCTACATAGGTCCTTACAGGGTTCTCACTCGTATCAACCCGGTTGCGTATCGCCTTGCTCTGCCACCTGCCTTACGCATTCCTAACTCTTTTCATGTCTCCTTGTTGAAACCTCTTATTTGCAACAAATTCTCCTCTAAGGTTTCCTCACCTCGTCCTGTTCAGGTGGAGGGTCGGGAGGAGTACGAGGTCAGCTCCATCATTGATTCCAGAATTTCAAGGGGAAAATTGCAATATCTGGTCAACTGGAGGGGATATGGTCCTGAGGAGAGGAGTTGGGTACCTCAGGAGGACGTTCATGCTTCTCGCCTTCGCAGAGCATTTCACCTCCGCTTCCCATCTCGTCCCGGTTCCTTCCGCCCGGTGGGCGTATCTGAGAGGGGGGGTACTGTCAGGGTACCTGAGGTCTCTACCTCTAAAAGAGGTAGAGACTTAGTAGTTTATCCGTCCAAACGAGCTGTTTCCTTCGTTCCTCGCGGTTCATCCAGTCACTTAAACACCGACCGCGAGGAATCCACGTCCTTTTCTAGCGGGACGCTCAATACGTGACGTCATGACGCTATCACGAGCGACCTGCCACTCAAGTGTCCGATATCCAATCGGTACTTGTCAGAGGCGTGTCTACCATCCGGAGCCAGGGTATTTAAGCTTACTTCTCACTTCAGCTCATTGCCCTGTCGTGGTTCTAGCTTGTCTAGTCACTCAGTGCTCTGGTATTCTAGTTTGCTCTATTGGTTTTGACTCGGCTTGTTGTACTACCCTGCTTATCTCTGTTATCCCTTGACCCGGCTTGTCTCTCGCTTATCTGTCTTCTCGTTCCCTCGACCTCGGCTTGTCTCTGACTATTCTCTATTACTCTCGGTACGTTAGTCCGGCCATTCTAAGGCCCGGTATACGTACCTTTCCACTCTTTGTACTCTGCGTGTTGGATCCCTGTCCCGATCCTGACACAGCAAGGCAAAGTAGATATTTGAAGGTACTAAAGAGACACATAAGATTGTGGGAGCATAAACTAATAAGTGCAAGTATGATTGTTTAGCAAGGAAGGGGCTGCGCTGTACGAGTGCAAAATTACTTTGTAATGGAGAAACTCTGACAAGGTGCGAGACTTACTCCAGCAGAATTCAGCTGAATATGAACATCTCTACAGGCACCCTGTTGATTTTGTGTGCCACTATTGGAGGTATATGTTCGAAGCGGGCTGCAGCATCCAAGGCAAAGGTTACATAGTTACATAGTTACATAGTTACATAGCTGAAAAGAGACTAGCGTCCATCAAGTTCAGCCTTCCTCACATATGTTTTTGCTGTTGATCCAAAAGAAGGCAAAAAACCTAGTCTGAAGCGCTTCCAATTTTGCCACAAACTAGGAAAAAATCCCTTCTTGACCCCAAAATAGCAGTCAGATGTCTCCTTGGATCAAGCAGATATTATTAGAAATTATATCCCTTTATGTTATGTTTTTGCAAGTATTTATCCAATTGCAGTTTAAACATCTGTAATGACTGACACAACCACCTCTTCAGGCAGAGAATTCCATATCCTTATTGCTCTTACTGTAAAAAAAACCTTTTCTTTGCCTTAGATGAAATCTCCTTTCTTCCAGTCTAAATGTGTGACCTCGTGTCCTATGTATAGCCCTGTTTATGAATAGATTTCCAGATAAAGGTTTGAACTGGCCCCAAATATATTTGTATAATGTTATCATATCCCCTCTCAGGCGCCATTTTTCCAAACTGGTTTTTTTAACCTTTCTTCGTAACTAAAATGCTCCATTCCTTTTATCAATTTTGTAGCTCGACTCTGGACTTTTTTGAGTGTCATGAGATCTTTCTTTAGAACAGGCGCCCAAAATTGCACAGCATATTCAAGGTGTGGTCTGACCAGCGATTTATAAAGAGGCAAAATTTTATTTTCATCCCGAGAATTAATGCCCCTATTTATACATGACAAAACCTTACTGGCCTTAGCAACTGCAGATTGACATTGCATATTGCTGCCTAATTTGTTGTCTATAACAATTCCCAAATCCTTCTCGTGTGTGGTTATCCCTAGTTCACTACCATTTAGGGTGTAAATTGCTTGTGGATTCTTAACCCCGAAGTGCATAACTCAGGGGTCAAGTCCTGGGGAAAAAAGTGTGGGAACTCACCCAAGATTCCCGCCCCTCCCCCCCTCCCCCCAAAAAATTACACTCCTATGCATATAGTGCAGTGCATGTATAATGAATGTAGTGTGTTTTTAGTGAATGCAGAGTATGAATAATGAATGTAGTGTGTTTGCAGTGAGTGCAGAGTGTGTATAATGAATATAGTGTGTTTGTTGTGAGTGCAGTGTGTATAATGAATGTAGTGTGTTTGTAGTGAGTGCAGAGTGTGTATAATGAATGTAGTGTGTTTGTAGTGAGTGCAGTGTGTATAATGAATGTAGTGTGCTTGTAGTGAGTGCAGAGTTTGTAGTGAGTGTAGAGTGTGTATAATGAATGTAGTGTATTTGTAGTGAATGCAGAGTATGAATAATGAATGTAGTGTGTTTGTAGTGAATGCAGTGTGTATAATGAATGTAGTGTGTTTGTTGTGAGTGCAGTGTGTGTATAATGAATGTAGTGTGTTTGTAGTAAGTGTAGAGTATGTATAATGAATGTTTGTAGTGAGTGCAGATTGTGTATAATAAATGTGGTGTGTTTGTAGTGAGTGCAGAGTGTGTATAATGAATGTCGTGTGTTTGTAGTGAGTGCAGTGTGTATAATGAATGTAGTGTGTTTGTAGTGAGTGCAGTGTGTATAATAAATGTAGTGTGTTTGTAGTGATGGCAGAGTGTGTATAATGAATGTAGTGTGTGTAGTGAGTGCAGTGTGTGTATAATGAATGTAGTGTGTTTGTAGTGAGTGCAAAGTGTGTATAGTGAATGTAGTGTGTTTGTAGTGAGTGTAGCGTGTGTATAGCGAATGTAATGTGTTTGTAGTGAGTGCAGAGTGTGTATAATGAATGTCGTGTGTTTGTAGTGAGTGCAGTGTGTATAATGAATGTAGTGTGTTTGTAGTGAGTGCAGTGTGTATAATGAATGTAGTGTGCTTGTAGTGAGTGCAGAGTGTGTATAATGAATGTCGTGTGTTTGTAATGAGTGCAGAGTGTGTATAATGAATGTAGGGTGTTTATAGTAAGTGCAGATTGTGTATGATGAAGTGTATGTGTGTGCTGGATGATGTGTGTGTGTGTGTGTGTGCTGGATGAAGTGTGTGTGTGTGTGGTGGATGATGTGTGTGTGTTTGCTGCATGATGTGTGTGTGTGTGCTGGATGGTGTGTGTGTGTGTATGTTGGATGATGTGTGTGTGTGTGTTGGATGATGTGTGTGTGTTGGATTGTGTGTGTGCGTGTGTGTTGGATGATGTGTGTGTTGGATGATGTGTGTGTGTGTGTGTGTGTTGTATTGTGTGTGTGTGTGTGCGTGTGTGTTGTATTGTGTGTGTGTGTGTGTGTGTTGGATGATGTGTGTGTGTGTTGGATGATGTGTGTGTGTGTGTTGGATTGTGTGTGTGTGTGTGTGTTGGATGATGTGTGTGTGTGTGTTGGATTGTGTGTGTGTGTGTGTGTTGGATTGTGTGTGTGTGTGTTGGATTGTGTGTGTGTGTGTGTGTGTGTGTGTGTTGGATGATGTGTGTGTGTGTTGGATGATGTGTGTGTGTGTGTTGGATTGTGTGTGTGTGTGTGTTGGATTGTGTGTGTGTTGGATTGTGTGTGTGTGTGTTGGATTGTGTGTGTGTGTGTGTGTGTCTGTGTGTGTGTGTGTGTTGGATGATGTGTGTGTGTTTGTGTTGGATGATGGGGGGAGCATTTTTATTTCTTTTTTACTTTGTGTTTATATATTTTTGTTTTATTCCCCCCTCCCTGCTTCTTACCTTGTCAGGGAGGGGGGAGATCGCCTGGTGGTCCGGTGGAGGGAGGCAGCCGCTGCACACAGGGACCATCACACGCTGTGTTCCCTCTCCAGCTCTAACTCTCGCGAAACTCGCCTGTGCGGAGCGTTGCCATGGTAACCCGTGGCAACGCTCTGACAGCCGCGGGTCTCGCGAGAGTTAGAGCCGGAGGGGGAACACAGCGTGTGATGGTCCCTGTGTGCAGGTAGCAGGGCAGGTCCTGCAGGACTGGTAACAGGAACGGCGTTCCTGCTTTGGAAAAAAGGGCAGGAATGCCGTTCCCATGCGTTCCTGCAGGACTCGAGCCCTGGCATAGCTTTGCATTTCTCTATGTTAAATGTCATCTGCCATTTTAGTGCCCAGTCCCCCAACCTATCCAAATCCCTCTGCAGCAAAGCAATATCCTACTCACATTTTATTACTTTACAGAGTTTTGTGTCATCTGCAAACACTGATACATGGCTTTCAATGCCTATTTCAAGATCATTTATAAATATGTTAAATAGAAGTGGTCCCAAAACAGAACCCTGAGGGACACCACTTACCACTTTTGTCTAGCCTGAAAATCTACCATTAATGACAACTCGTTGTACTCTATCCTTAAGCCAATGTTCTACCCAAGAACAAGAATATTCATCTAGACCAATTTCTTTTAGTTTGAAGACCTATTGTGAGGAACCATATCAAATGCCTTGGTAAAATCCAAGTAGATTACATCCACTGCAACACCCTACTTCTACTTACTTTTTCGTAGAATGCAATTAGGTTAGTTTGACATGACCTATGTTTCATAAAACCATGAATTCCTCAATATTATCCCTTAATACTCCTTCAAATATTTTCCTAGTTACAGAAGTTAAGCTCACAGGTCTATAATTTCCAGGCAAGGATTTTAAACCCTTTTAAAATATAGGAACAACATCTGCCTTCCTCCAATCCTAAGGTACAATACCTGAAACAAAAGAATCTTGAAAAATTAAATACAGAGGTTCACTTATTTCCCCACTTAGCTCCTTAAGTACTCGTGGTTGAATACCGTCAGGCCCCGGAGCTTTATTTACATTCATTTTCTTTAATAGCTGTAGCACCTTGTCTCGAGTTATCCAATCACAATTGCAAGTTTTTTGCAGCAATCATTTGCATATCTCTTGCCATAGGATCCTCATTAATATATACTGAAGAAAAATAGTTATTTAAAAATTCAGCTTTTTCCTGGTCTTCATTAGCTAATAAACCCAACTCTGTTTCCAGTGTTTCACTTTCATTTTTTTTTTTATGTACTTGAAAATTTTTGGGGGGTTTTGCATTCTTTGGGGGGTTTTGCAATCTATTTCTCATTTTCTAGTTTAGCCACTTTAATTGTCTTTTTGCAAGTGTTATTGGCTTCCTTATATCTTATATAGGATGCCTCTGATATGTCCGATTTAAACGCTTTAAATGCCCTTCCAATTTTTAATCTCTTGTTTTACTTCTCTACTGAGCCACATTGATTTGTTTCTTTTATATTTATTACCCAATGGTACATACTGAGAAATGTACCTTTCTAATATTTGTTTGAATAGTTTCCATTGATCCTCAGTGTTTTTATCACTAAGGAGTTTATGCCAGTCGATATGTTGTAGAGCTGCCCTAATCTTATTGAAATTGGCTTTTTTAAAATTATATGTTTTAGTATACCCCACTTGCTTTTGCTTTTTTGAGTTTATTTCAAAAATTACCATATTGTGATCACTATTTCCCAAATGCTCCCCTACTTGAATGTTGGTCAAAAGATCAACATTGTTTGTTATAACGAGATCCAGACAAGCATCCTTTTCTGATTCCCCTTGCTGAAGTACTAGTCCCTCTATCCCAATGTATGTCCGGGTAATTAAAATCTCCAATAATTAACGTGTTACCTCAATTTGCAGCTTTCCCAATTTGCTCTAACAGCTGTTCTTCCTAAATAATATTTACATTAGGTGGTTTATAACATATCCCAACCAATAATTGATTTCCCTTTGTTTGCCCCAAGCAGATCTCTACCCATAAAGCTTCCACATTTTCCTTGTCACACTCCACATGCCTAAGATTGTTTTACTTTAACTCATGGTTGACATATAAACATACCCCACCACCCTTCTTGTTTTTCCTATCCTTCCTAAATAAACGTGCACCCATTTAAGGTAACTGCCCAGTCATGCGTCTCATCCCACCATGTTTCTGTTATGCCTATTATATCATATTGTTTAGTGTATGCTATTGCCTCTAGTTCCCCCATTTTGTTATATAGGCTCCTTGCATTAGTAAGCATGCATTTAATATTATCATGAGTCGTTTGTACTTTTTGTGAATTATCAATATTACATACCTCCTCTGTTCTGAGCTTTCCCCTCCCCCCATCTCCACCCCCTTTGTTTTTGAGCAAAGGCCCATCTCCTTTCCATCCTATCTCCATTTTCTAGATAGCTTTGACCCTCCCCCCCTACTACTAGTTTAAAATCTCCTCCAACCTTCTAACCATCCTATCCCCCAGCACAGCAGACCTTCTTCTGTTTAGGTGCAATCCATCACGACTATACAAGTTGTACTCAAGCGCAAAATCGACCCAGTGTTCTAAAAACCCAAACCCCTCTTTCCTGCACCAAGACTTCAGCCACACATTGACCTCTCTAATCTCCTGTTGCCTTTCTGCTGCAGCGCGCGGCACAGGTAATATTTCTGAAAAAATTGAAAAAATTGCCTTGGAGGTCCTTTTATTTAGCTTACTTCCTAGTTCCCTGAACTTTTTCTTTAGAACCTTCCATTTTCCTCTGACTTTGTCATTGGTAGCAATATGGACCATGACAGCTGGGTCATCTCCAGCCCCTCCCAATAATCCCTCCACTCTGTCGGCAACATGTCGTACCCGAGCACCCGGGAGACAGCAAACTGTCCGGTTGACTCGATCAGAGTGGCAGATTACCCTATCTACTCCCTTAATAATAGAGTCCCCTACCACCACAACCTGTCTAGACTTCCTTACCCTCTCAACCCCACCTGTACTAGAGGGGCTGTTCCCACGGCTGTTAGAAGGAACAGCTTCCTGCAGTACAGCTACTCCTGAGCTGATACTCCCAACATCTTCACTCAAACGGGGCAAATCTGAGCTTCCAGAAATGCCACTCGCTCACACCCACCACAGAGGTATGGACCCTGGCCAGAATCATCCAGGCATGCATACATGCGGCATGATGTGCACTGAGTTAAACTCGCAATCTTGCTAGCACTCATCCCCAGTTACAAAAAACACAAGTGAGCAAAAACAATATTTACCCTCTTGATTTAAACTCCTTTGTAGTTTCAACTCCTGTTGTTTTAACTCCTACTTAAAAGAGACTATTTTTAATAGCCTACTTTCAAGCAAACTCCAGTGTGCAAGCTCTGTGAGTCAGTAGTGGGTTTATATTAGCAATACAAAACCCACACATGTGGAAATTAAGGGACACTCCCCCTAATTAGCAGCACCCACAAGGAGGGGGATATAAAGAACAAGAGAGAGGGGGAAAAAAGGAGGGAAAATGTTTTAAATAAAACCAGCAAGGAGAGAATATAGAAGAAAAAAAAAAGGGACAAAGTTTAAATAAATCCAGCAAAGAATATATATATATATATATATATATATATATATATATATATATATATATATATATATATATATATATATATATATATATATGAAAAGAGGAAAAAAGTGACAAAAAGTTAAAATAAATCAAAACAGCAAGGGTAAAAGTAAAAAAATAAAAATACAAAAATACAAAAAATTAAACCTGCATTATACATGAAATAGCATTATACAAGGAGATAGCCAGAGGGGGACAGGAGAAGGAAGGGATGGATGAGAGTTGAGCTGACAGGTGATGGAGGTCAAGAGAATTAATGCTTCTCCTGAGTTGAGGAGGGTTCAACTGACAATGTTGAGAAGTCTCAAGAACAAAAGATAAGAAGTGGTGATCTAAGAGAGGAAAATAGTCAAAAGATATTTTGAGGCCACTAAGTTCCAGAGTAGGTTACTTGGAACGAATGATGAAGTCCCCAAGAATTAGATATGGATTAATACATGAAAGAAAGTAGGGATGCCAGGCAGAAAAATTGTCAAGGAAAACAACAGGGGTAGGGGGTGGGGGCGGACTATAAATACCAGCAATGTTTGCATAAATGGGTGTCAACAGGTGAGTGAACTTCAAATAAGGATAACGAGAAGTAAGGGAATTACAGAATTTTTCCATTTATTTTTTTTCTTTTTTTCCCCTTCTCCTCTTCTACTTTTCCTCTTTTTTCCAATACGAGATGTATTTTCCTTGAAAATCTCCTGTGTACATTACAGTAGAAGTTTGAAAGAGGAGAAGGATCAACAGCAAAAAAACAAATGTGAGGAAGGCTGAACTTGATGGACACAAGTCTCTTTTCAGCTATGTATCTATGTAACTATGTAAGGGTGAAAGCAGTTACCATACCCCACCACCCTTGCTGTCAGATTGTCTTGGAGTATGAGTTAAATGAAGATCACCAAAGGATAATGAGACAGGGGTAGAAGTATCAGAGGGAGAGAGTCATGTTTTTGTTAATGACAGTAAATTTAGGGAACATTAGATGTATAAGTCATGTACAGCAGTTGATTTAGTGATGTTGTACACAGAGCATGCATTACAGAAGGACTTAAAGGAAGAGTTACATGGGATGTGTATAAGATTGGTGGGGTGACTGGTGTTGGCACAAACTAGGACAGTGGAGGAGAGTATTTGGAGAGACATTACCAGCTGCCAGGAGCTGAAGGATAAAACGGAGGAGAAGGTTGGAATTAGATTTAAATTTTTGATGTGAGAGCTTGTGTTTGGAGACGTTAGAAGGAGTTGGTGGAGGGTGGTTATGTATGAGAAAAGTGCACGGGATAAATAGAGAGGGGAGGGAAGTAATCCAGGGGCAAATCAGATTGTGTTAGCAGGAGCAGGTAAGCAGAAAGATAAATTATTTTAGCAATGAGAGAAGTGAAGGTAAAGGTGAAAAATAGAAGGGAGAACATTATTAGGAGAATAAGGAGTTAGTCATAAGCTGATATTGCCTTCACCAGGACTCTTACAGGGTTATTTACTAATCTATTATTGAATAAAGAAGCTGTTACCCCACATATTAATTCATCTGTTATATACGTGAAAGTAATATGTGTTATCTATCTCAGTTGAGTGATATATCCTCCAAGGATCTACAAAATTGTGTTGTAGCAAGATATTACTCATTTGGTGTGTAGTAGAGTTTCTGGTATTAGCTGTATGCGGAGTGATGGTCTCTGCTGAGGAGGAGTCTAGATTCGGATTTAAAATAAAGATAGTGTTGCTCTAATAATCACCTCTCCATATCTAGAGGAAAAAGTTAGCTTGATTTTTGTGAGGACCATAAATATTTAGCATTGTGTATGGTACATTATTAATATAACATTGCACCAACAAGTAATTCCCCTCCTCATTCCCGATTTTGTGAACCAAGTAGAAAGCATCCCATCTCCTAATTAAAATTGTCACACCTTGTTGTTTGGTTTTGAAACAAGAGTGGAAATAAATAGGTTATTCCAGAGAATTAAAACAGAGGCATTTACCCCACTAAAAATGTGGTTCAAGACAACATGAGGTGATGTTTTTAATTTTTGAATCAATGCAGGAATGTTCAGTGCATCCATACACGGCATGGACTGATCCATAAAGCACATCTGAGTGAGCAATCTCTAGGGAGCAATGTAAACACTGCCTTTTCTATTATCTACTACATACTGATTTTTATTTTTTTCTGAATTTTGGCAGTGTAGTGTCCCTGGAGTTTCTGGAGAAAATCACAATAGCACCAAGAAGGTATTTATTGAAGAAAAAGTATGGAATTCTGATATATTTCAAAGACTGAAATTGTCACTGAATTGACTCCAATTATGCCATATCGGAGATTTCTGTAACTCCTGGCAGCACAAGAGGGACAATATGATCCTACCAGTTCCCCCTAAATGTGGAACTGTTTGAGGATTATTACAGCAATGTGAAATATGTTGGTGATATAGATGTTATTTCAGTAACATCTAAAGGGCGAGTTTGGAGAACTCTGATAGGGGATGCCCATGCTCCAAACACAATAAAGGTGCCACTATCTCTTCCCTTTCTACTTGGCTGTGTGACGCGGCTTATCAGAAAATAATGGGCTAATCTATTGAAAAACAGCAGCAATGACTAATTTTGATATCTAATAAAGTCACACTTTAAAGGGATACTCCATGCAACATAACTTCCTGGTTTTTTTTTTGTTAATCCTCTCCTA
This sequence comes from Pelobates fuscus, assembly GCF_036172605.1. NCBI lineage: Eukaryota > Metazoa > Chordata > Amphibia > Anura > Pelobatidae > Pelobates > Pelobates fuscus. The sequence continues at coordinate 298,011,147 of NC_086321.1, read as the reverse complement.
AACAGTTAACAGTTAATAAAATAGGATACAGTAGCCAGAGACCATCAGGATTATTCCGCAAAAGGAGAATTCAAAGGGAATTTCAAATTTAATGTCAAAATAGCCAAACTTGAAATAGTCTCTAACTCAGCCATACTTTCAGTTCAGCTACTTTGGCTACTTTGGCCTTAAATATAAACTTCACTTGGAATTCTCACTGATCTGCTCCCTAAGTCAAAAATGATTGTATACCAGTATGTAAAAAGAAAGGGGACACAAATAGAGCTTTTCTCAACAGTCAGTTTTAAGACGGATGGCACAGAGTCCAGTCCCCGAATTTATACTTCCCGATTTATATCGTGGGAAAGTTCTTTGGAATTTTAGGTCCTTAGGTCCCCCCCCCATTAGTATTTAGGGCCCCCACCCGCCGCTGATGGGTGGGGGCCAGGGGGAGGACACTAGGTCCCCACCCCTTATAAGTATTTAGGGCCCCATCCGCCGCTCAGGGGTGGGGGCCAGGGGGGAGGACATTAGGTCCCCTCCCCTTATTATAATTTAGGTCCCCCACCCACCGCTCAGGGATGGGGGCTGGGGGGAGGACAATAGGTCGTCCCCCACATTATTTTACATTAGGGCCCCCACCCACTGCTCAGGGGTGGGGGCCAGGGGGAGGACATTAGGTGGTCTCCCCCCCTTATTCTGATTTAGGGCCCCCACCCGCCGCTCAGGGGTGGGGGCCCGGGGGGAGGACAATAGGTCCCCCCCCTATTATTTTACATTAGGGCCCCCATCCGCCGCCTAGGGGTGGGGGCCTGGGGGACCTTTTTTTTTTATTACAGTGAGCAACCACAGGCTGCTCACTGTTTACTAGACATGCCCCTACTCGCGGTATAGCGAGTAGGGGAATAATTTACTAATACTAAGTAATCTTTACTTAATATTAGTAAATTTGGCTGAAAGACCAATTTAGGTCTTTCAGCCTTTTAGTAGATAGCTCCCTAATACCATGGGAATTAGGGAGTTATCTACTTATTCATTCCTGTCATTACACTGACTGGCTAAGTAACTTAAATTTTATATGAATGTATGTTACTTGATTGTTGTAAGTGTTGCAAATGCTTACAGCTGAATCCTGGCTAAATCTTTTTATTTAAAATTGTTTACAATGTAACATTCTTCTTCTTTCGGCACTTCAGCACTTCGGAACTTCGGCGCTTCGGCACTTCGACACTTTGGAAATTCTGTAATTTCGGAACTTCAGGACCTCGGCAACTCAGCACTAAGGCAATTCGGACATTCGGAAGTACCCGAAGGTCCGAATTGTCCGAAATTAGTCCGAATTCATATTCGGACCGAAACGAATTGCACATGTCTATGGAATAATACTAAATAATAATATAAATATATATTTATATAAATAAATAGAGATTGGCACTCTGTCACCATTACAAATGTGCAATCAGGTCTTAGGGACCTGTCAGATTGTGTTTGTCCATCCAAGATCTAGATGATATGCATAACAGTGAGGCTTATACTATACAATAATAATGCAGCTGAAGAGAAATTGAGAAATAATAAACTATAAGAATAAAAATTAATTGAAACAAAATATGAATGGCTCCAGGACTCCAAGATTGCTACCACCTGGGTGTAGAAGTCCCATTAATCTCAGGCAGGTGGGTTTCTGCACGGTTTCTGTCACACTGCATATTTTGTTTTGTTTTTTACCAACAGAGAAATATGGTAACTGAAAACATGATTATAATAATAATGGCTTATAATGATATATACAGTATATATATATATTTTATTTGCCAAGGGCCATTTGGATATTTAAAACATAATTCGTGGGCCATACAAAATTACTAAAGGGACACTACAGTCACCAAAACAACTTCAGCATTATGAAACAGTTTTGGTATATAGACCATGCCCCCGGTATTTTCAGTGATCAATTATCTGCCATTTAGGAGTTAACTAAACTTTGTTTATGAACCCTAGTCACATCTCCCTACATGTGACTTGCACAGCCTTCCATAAACACTTCCTGTAAAGAGTCATCTAATGTTTATCTTTCCTTTATTGTAAATTATGTTTAATTTAGATGTTCTTATCCCCTGCTATGTTAATAGCTTGCTAGACCATGCAAGAGCCTCTTGTATGTGATTGAAGTTATATTTACAGAGCAAGAGATACAATTGTTTAAGGTAAATTGCATCTGATTGAAAGTGAAACCTTTTTTTTAATGCAGGCTGTGTCAGTCAGAGCAAGGGAAGGTGTGGCAAGGACTTCATAAACAGAAACAAAGTGATTTATCTCCTAAATTGTAGTGTATTAAGCAGTGAAACCTGAGAGGCATGATCTACAAACCAAAACTGCTTCATTAAGCTAAAGTTGTTTAGGTGACTATAGTGTTCCTTCAACTTAAAATGTAGCCTGCTGTATTTGGTCAAACATTTAATCAACTCACTCATAATGTGATAGCTGGAACTGCTTTTCTTAGCTGGTATTGATGATGTTGCTACTCACACATGTGTGTGTGTGTGTGTGTGTGTGCGTATATGTGTGTGTGGGGGGGGTGTAGTGTGTGTGTGGGGTTTATTGTGTGTGTATGATTGTGTGTGAGGGGTGCAGAGTGTGTGGCGTGTAGTGAGTGTGTGTGAAGGGTGCAGAGTATGTGTGAGTGAAGGGTGCAGAGTGTGTGTGTGTGTGTGTGTGTGTGAGGGGTGCAGAGTGTGTGTGTGAAGGGTCCAGAGTGTGTGTGTGTGTAAGAGGGGTTTGGTATGTTTGTGTGAGGGGTTTGGTGTGTTTGTATGAGGAGTGCTGTGTGTTTGTGAGGGGTACAGTGTGTGAGAGAGGGTGCAGTCTATTTGTGTGAGGGGTTCTGTGTGTGTGGCATGCAATGTGTTTGCGTGTGGGGGTTCTATGTGTGTGTGAGGATGCAGTGTGCGTGTGTGTGAGGGATGCAGTGTGTGTGTGAGGGGTGCGCAGTGTGGCGTGCAGTATGTGTGTGAGTGGGTGCTGTGTGTTTGTGTGAGGGGTTCTGTGTGTGTGCGAGGGGTGATGTGTGTTTGTGTGAGGGGTTCTGTGTGTGTGCGAGGGGTTCTGTGTGTGTGAGTGAGGGGGTGTACTGTGTTTGTGTGAGGGGTTATGTGTGTGAGGGTGTGGCGAAGTTGCTTTCATCACAGAGGGGTTATGTGTGTGTGTGTGTGTGTGTGTGAGAGGTGCAGCATGTGTGTTTGCATGAGTAGTGCTTTGTTGTGTGTGGGGGTAGTGTGTTTGTGAGGGGTTCTATGTGTGAAGGGGTGTAGTGTGTTTGTGTGAAGGGTTCTGTGTGTGTGAGGGGTGCAGTGTGTAAGAGGGTGCAACCTGTGAGGGGTTCTACGTGTGTGTGTGTGAGCAGTGGTGTATCCTGGTTTTGTGCTGCCCTAGGCAGGACAAAACTCAGGCGCCCCCCCTCCCTCCGGGCCACCCCCACCCAACCTTTCCCCCCGCCCCGCATTCTAAATACACACACACATTCACTGACAGATACGCATACACTAGCTAACAGAAACACACACTCGCTAACAGAAACACACACACACTAACAGACACACTCACACTCAGTAACAGACAAACACTCACTAACAGACACACACTAACTCACTAGCAGACACAAACTAGCAGACACACACACTCACTAACATACACACACACTCACGGGCAAACACACACTAACAGACACACACACACACACTAACAGCCACACACACTAACAGCCACGCACAGTCAGACACACACACACACTAACAGACACAGACACACACACTAACAGACTCAGACAGAAACACTAACAGACACACACTAACAGACACAAACACTAACAGACACACTAACAGACACACACACACTAACAGACACAGACTCAACCACCCACATTAACACTTTTTTAAAAATTTATTTTTAACACATTTTTTAAAATTTATTTTTAACACATTTTTTTTAAATTTATTTTTCACACATTTTTTTAAATTTATTTTTCACACATTTTTTTAAAATTTATTTTTCATAATTTTTTTTTTTTATTTCACACCCCCCCCCCCCCAGCCTCCTTACCTTTGGGAATGCTGGGGAGGGGGGGTGTCTCTTCCTCCCTGGTGGTCCAGTGGCTGCTGGGCGATCGGGCGGCACTGCCTGGCGGGCGGGCGGCCGGCGAGGGAACACTTCCCCTGAGCTGTCTGTTCAGCTCCCTCGCGCGCCTCAGAGTGAGGCTGGGAGCCGGAATATGACGTCATATTCCGGCTCCGCCTCCCAGCCTTACTCTGCGGCTGGCGAGGGAGCTGAACAGACAGCTCAGGGGAAGTGCTCCCTCGCCGGCCGGCCGCCCGCCTGCCCGCCCGCCCGCCCACCAGGCAGTGCCGCCCGATCGCCCAGAAGCCCGCCGGCATGTCTGTTAGCCGCAAGGCTAACAAGACATTTGCCTTGGGCATTTGGGGGCGGCTTTTTTGCCGCCCCCTGGAAAATGCCGCCCAAGGCAAATGCCTTGTTTGCCTTGCGGCTAATACGCCCCTGTGTGTGAGGGGTGCAGTGTGTGTGTGTTAGGGGTTCTGTGTGTGTGTGTGAGAGGGGTGCAGTTTGTGTGTAAGGTGGAGTAGTGTGTATCAGGGGGTATCAGGGAGAAAATCTATATTTTTTTACTTAAAAAGAGGAAAAGAAAACTTTATGCACAACCCCTCTTACCCTTACTTACCTCTGGCCTGGAAGGAGAGGATATATCACTGCAATACCTGATGATCCAGTAGTTTTGTGTGCACTTTAGCCTGCAGCTCCTCCCGCTGCAGGCTGACTTCTCTAATTTCTTCCTGCGAGCACAGTGCTGTCGGAGCATTGCCATAGTAACACGTGGCAATGCTCTGACCAGCATGCTCGTGGGAGGATCACAGCATCCAGGGTCCTCCTCTTGTCCAGCAGGCTCCTTTTCCCTTAACAAACTGCCCAGAGACCAGTGAGCAAGATCTTTGATCTCCCCACCGGCCCAAAAAAGGCTCTCCACCGGGCCGGTACAAATGATTTCACGGGCCTTATACGGCCCGTGGGCCGGACGTTCCTCACCCCTGGTCTAAAGTCTGGGAACCAGCTGTAGAGAATCTGTCAATATTATTACAATCATAGTGTTTGTCTATTTCTCTCATTTGCCATCATATGCATGCTCTCACAGAACATGATTTATACATGGATGGTGACAATTTGAAAGACGAAAATGTCCACTTTATAGCCCCAAGTGAAATTGGTCTCTCTCTCTATGCACTATCTTTATTAAAGGAACACTATAGTTTCAGGAATTTAAATCTATTCCTAGCACTAGAGTATTTAAATATTTATGTCTCTGGTCCCTCTTAGACTGCATGGGAAAGGTGAAGATTTCAGCCAATTCAATGCATTCTCATAGCAAAGCTTTGGGAGGCTATTGCACATGTGTAGCAAAACACTGCACTGCGCCAATCAACATCTCTTCCTAGAGATGCATTGAATCAATGTATCTCTATGGGGAACATAAGCGCCTCCATGCAGAGTGTGGAGACGCTGAATGCCACTGGACTGCCACTAGAGTTGTTCTAGGCAGCAATGTAAACACTGCATTTTCTCTGTAAAGGCAGCATTTACTGTACTCTGTCTGCAGGGATATGCTATAGACACCAGAACAACTAAATTAAACTACATATCCCTTTAAGATGAGCATCTAGATTTAATAATCATATTACAATTATAAAATAATTGCAGAAGCTAGTTCATGAAAATACATTTTTTTCACCTTAAAATAGTGATTCCATTTGCAGAAGAGATGTACAGCTATAAGGTCCAATGTTGTCCTACAGAGGTAGCTTCCAAGCAGATGAATATGGTGCACATCTGGTCTTTTGGAGTTTAAAACATCTGTGAGACAACCTTGGAAAATGACAAAGATAGCCCTGTAGCCAGACACTTTAAATTTGTCATGGGGCCCAGAGTAAGGAACCCAAAGTACAGAGGATAGCTTAGCTGCATTTGGAGCGTGAGACCTGGAGAGGAAGAGGCTCCAGCGGAAAAGTGGATTAAAAAGATGATTTTGTTTTTTATTTCCAAGAGGACTCTGAAAAAGCTAACATATGCTTGCTTTCTGTAAATATACTGACATTAGGATTAATTTGCCACTAAGTAATTAACCTATATCCCCTTAAGCAGAGAATGCAACTATTGCTCATACAGTTACATTTAGTCAACTTCATACAAAGTAAACATGCTAGTGTTTTTGTTATGATGAAGCTATTTAATAGCTCAGTATTTCACAAAACACTCTGAAATCTCATAAATTCAAAGAGTCGGAGAGACCCAACAAGAAAATCATGAACCCAAAAATGATCCTAATAGGTTATGGGAAATAGGATAAATGCATTTTACCATCCTTAGAGTGGCCAGGCTTAATGTGCTACTAATAAATAGTTAAAATGACTAATGGCTATTGGCTAATAGCTGCTATCAAGCCATGGTCAAGAAAGTAAAAAGGTAAGAGTGAGGAGGGCCCAAAAAATTAGAAGAAGCCTAAGATTAGTAGCCAGGAATGAGCCCTGCAAGAATTCGTACATTACTGATTATAAGGAATAATTGAATTGCTTATGTCCAATATTACAGGTCTAAATGTGCATCATGTACGTAGTCAGCTCCATGCTTTTTTTGTAAATGTAGTTTTATTGCTATAAGTGTTATTATTATTACCGTCTATTTATTGGTTCACTAGAATTAGGTGGTAAATAGCCTTGTATAGGAGAAAAAAAACATTTTGGGGATACTGCTGTTATTCTAAAAGCAAACATACAATAACAAATGGCACATTTTCAGATATGACCCCCTTAAAACAGCACTACAATGTAATTGAAGTGCACAGGGTCAGAATTCTACACTACCAATTGAATTCCATAACCCACTCCATGAGTTTTTTACAAGGGATCCTAACAAAACAGACCTGTTGCTAGGTACCCACTTCCCTAAGAAAGTACGTAATACTGAGAATTTGGGTTGCAGGCAATGTCTGTGGCATGCAACATGTAGACACATGACCCCAGGAAAGACATCACATCTACATACAGATACATTGTTTCAGATCCTACACAAGATACTTCTAGCTTTGGGATCTATAAACTTCAGTGTCCCTGTGCATTGTCCTATATTGGCAACAATTACAGTGAACTAAAGAAGAGTATTAGGGACAATGCCCCTCTATTTGCATGGCTTATTCAGATTGCACCTCAGGAAAAACTCAGGAAAGGTATTTCTTGCAAATAGGACATCCATTACCTGGCCTACGGATTGTGGCAATTGATAGAATACCTGAATCCACTGGAGAGACAGAGCTATGAAATTAAATAAACATAAAGGCTCTGCTCAAGCAAGCTTATAATCTATGTACATAGTACTTTCTAGGCTTTTATAATATATATTGAGTAGCATTGTGTATCTTTGCACGTGCATGTAAGCATAGGTGTTTGAGTGTGAATGAATAGGTGGGTGTAAATATGAGTGCATATACGTTTGCTGTTTGTGTAAATGATATTGTGTGTGTATGTATTTGTGTAATTGTCATCTATCTAGCAGTTACGTTGAAATCGTGTTTGTCCAGTTCATCTTATGCCTGCAGAAAGGGCTTTATGGCTGAATATCCTCTATTTATATTAAAAGTTCACCTACTGAGTCTTGTTTCAGGTGCTAAATCAAACATAATTTCTCCTTTTGCTGAAATGCAGCCCCTTGATTAATCTTCGTATTGCTACTAATTGCTAAAATGTTAAAGTGGCTCTGTCACCATCTGGGGTCTTTGCATATTTAGCAAATTCCTCAGATAGAGACATCGCAACTTGGGAAATGGTAACACGGGTGTGCAGCAATGGTAATTTATACTTATGTGATGCTGTCCCCCAATAGGTGCTGCCATCTTCTTTCTGTAACTTCTGGCACTTTAACCAGTAGGAGCCCATATTAGTGCTGTACTCTCATGCATACGCAAGATTAATGTCTGTGAATGATCCCTTCAAGAAGAGTATGTAGTACTACAACAGCAAAGGGCCAGTAGCTCCGTATATATATAGCAGATTGCATACTGTCTACAAAATCACCCTTCCAGACTTTTGCTACTTAGAAATGCAGACAAGCCCATTTATAAAAAAGCAGACCATATGTTAATGATAAATTATTGATAAAACACCTTGGGGAATGTACCTGTACTTTATTCAGTACATTGCAAGTGCCAACAAAATCAAGCTGCAGGGTGTAGAAGATGAAGTGTTGTATGTGTGTGTGTTTTTGATCATGCGTACATTTGTGAATGTGTCTATGCATGTCTATTACTATATGTGTCCATATATGTGTGGAATTGTGTATAAGCTTGAGTGAATATGTATGTGCCAGTAGGTGCCTGTCCATGTTTCTGTGTGTGTCTGTGCATGTAAGTGACTGTGTGTGTGTCTGTAAGTGACTGTCTGACTGTAAGTGATAATGTGTATGTTTGCATACAATGTCTGTGAGTCTATGAGTTTATGTGACTGTGTGTTTGATTGTGTGTCTGTGTATGTCACTTTGTGCATAATTATGTGTATATGTATGTTTCGGCTATGTTTGAAGCGTGTCTAAGTATATATGTGTATATATGAATGTGTGTATTTATGTCTAAGAATGTAGGTAACTGTGTGTTTATGTTTGCATGGGGAGTGAGATTTTGACTGATCTAGGGCATCTAAAAGCCTGAATAGGTCACTGATTACCAGCATCATATAATAAAGGTGTTAATAAGATTAAATACTTTGTTTCTGTATCAGTGGGCTCATCTAGTCTCATGTGGGTGTAAAATCTGACATCTAAGTGACAATGAGTGAGAAAGTTTTCCATTACTTGGATTAAGAACAGCAAATGTACCAACTTCAGGAAGCAAAATGCTTGTCCCCGGGCTGTTACACTCATCACTTTCACCCATTCTCTTATTACTAGCAGACCATTATCCATCTCTTATACATACTGCTGCAACACCCATTGCAAACAACTACGCAGCCATCATTCATTTTACTACATGACAGGCTTCATATTTTGCATAAACTGTTTTTACTGTACCTTCAATAGCAGCAATATTAAAATGAGCTATTCAGTAGCATTACAACAACATCATATGGGCCCTTTGTTACTGAGACCAGTAAAACCTCTGGAAAGTGATTTTATCAGTCTATGCAAAATATTTCCGAAATGTATGAGCCTTATTATTTTCCCTTTAAAATAGGCAACAGAACAAGCCCTTTAATCGCTAACTAGTGCTTTCTACATCGATAGGCTACCACCTAAGTTATTGTTTGGCAGTGTGAGGAAACTTACCAAATTTAATGCATGTGCGTCAATGCAGTCATGGTCACAGCACTCCTTTTCCAACACTGACGCATCCACGTCCATCAAGGGTCTTTTTTGTGAACATGACGCATCTGTGTCAATTTCTATACATACAGCCTAACTCAGAGACAACTGCGTCAAATATTATTAATGTATTAGACACAACTTTATTGTCATTACGGACACCTACAAACCTAATTGACGCAACCTGCATCCTTTGCACGTTTTAAAGTTTGTCTTTGGTAGATTGCTTCCTTGTATCTTGCTAAGGATCCTCACGTGTCGTGACAGGCAGCTTGCACTCCAGATGACATATGCACATTATGACTGATAAATGTTAATACATAAATTGCATTTATATTTCATAAATTTTCTCAAACTATTTAAAAAGATAAAAAAATATGTTCATCTTTTATATCCTTATAATACAGGAAATAATCAATGTTTATCAAAAAAGTAAGAATAATCTGTTTTTCAAGGTCTGCTTCTGAGAGAAAGAACACACCAGACGTCTGCTGTTAATGTTTTATCACTGTAGTGCGCTTGGGAATTATTATGCATAAAGAATTTAAAATTCTGCTACTGAAATATTAACTTCTTCGAAGCTGTGGTATGTGCTGCTCTTTTCTGTTGTGGTATGGTCCTGTGTTTTGGCTACCGTACTCAAACTGTGTTTAGGCTTGAGAAAGATCCAAAGGGCGCTGAAACCTAACTTTATTATTTGATGTATAAAGGCATTTGATTTTTTTTTTACTTGTGCACTGCAAGGGTTAACCTTAACATACCCAAACATAACAACATTTAAGAAATACACATAATAAGTACAGTAAAATAATAATAAGACACAGACTGAAATATGTGGTGAAAAAGCTGTGGTCTTTTATTTAGTTTCCAAAACATAATAAACTGTAACTTAATCACTTTAAAAATATATAACTTGCAACCAAACATCTCCGGTCTTTAACCCCTTAAGGACACATGACATGTGTGACATGTCATGATTCCCTTTTATTCCAGAAGTTTGGTCCTTAAGGGGTTAAACCCCCAGAGATTTAACACATGAATCACCAGAGTTCCCCAGAACAGGGCCCCAGAACAGTTCCAATTTCAGTGAGACAGTCCTCGTTTTGGGGTCCTACCCCGCCATCCTAGGGAAGCACTTCACAAGCGCATCATTAGATGCACTTGTGCTGTGTTTTGGCATGTGGACCATACAAAAAAAACCTTTAGCCAGCCAGATAGGACCCTTCACACCATTTTTTAGAGCAAGGCCCACCCATTGTAGACATCAGCAGTGATGCAAGTTGCATCACTGCTGATGCCCTCTCTCTGGCCCACCCAACCATCCCAATCTGTATATCTCTCAATGTTGGGAATGCTGATCAATAGCAACTAACCAGAAAATAATAGTTTAAAGGAATTCCCCATGCACGATAACCACTACAGTATGCATTGCCACCAGAAGCAAACTCTGTTTCAGAGATGGGAAAACACAAAATTGAATTGGCACAGGTAAGAATCTGGCAGCTTCCAGTGGCACAAAAGGGCACAAAAAACAAGAAATGGGGTACATTTTATTTCAAAGGCACATTTATAAGAGCGTTGAAAGGAATATGACTGGACAGGGGAATTAAAACAAAAACAAAAAACAACAAAAAACAAATAAACAAAAAAAAATTGAAACAACAGAAAGGACTAAATAATGCATGATTGTACTGCTAGGATATTTAAAACAGAGTCAGGGTAGACACATAACAAGACTATACCATCAACAAATACACAATAATGCAGTCCTTTTGATAAAGTGTGTTATTCAGTCCACACTAAAGCTTGGTACAATTCCTCTTTCTTTCTCCTTTAAAGGTTACAATTTTGCCAAATCAAACTGCCGACTGAATAATACCACTTGTAGACTTGAACTAACTGAAAAGCGCAATGTCAGAGCATGGTCATGATGACTGATAGGAAAAAAAGATGATTAAAAGTTCGGGGCAATTACTGAATGCACTTTTTATTCACAGAAGAGTGAGAAGTGGTAGTGGTGGTGAGCAGTGAGCAATAGAGGAAAAAAGGATAATCAGTTAACAAAGTCTACATTTATATATTTCATAAATATATAACATATAAATATATATAATGTATGTATTTTACAGTACACTGATTGGCCCATTTTCACACCCTTCTGGTTCATCTGATTTGGCTTCTGAAACAGGTTTTTGGTACTGAATAAAATTTTGCTCAACCGAACTAACATTCAGCACCACAGTTAGCACAGTAGAATTGAGCAATGAGGGAGAAGTAGACTGAGGTTATATAGGGGAGAGGTAGACTGAGGTTATATAGGGGAGAGGTATCCACCTCTCACATTCTTTTGGTTAGAAGGTGATTAGTCCGTTAAACAACTTCAGCTGTACTGTTCCTTTAAGAGGCCGGTGTTCAGGTGCGCGCACTCCTAGTGAGAGAGAATCACACGTGGGTTCAAATGGGAACTCCCGTATTGTGGAGAGCCTCAGCACCGCGTCTACGTGTAGCAGGACCAGGTATTCGTAGTGACCATAGCGTGAAAGAAATGCTGTTTTCCACTCATCTTCTTTACGGAGGCAGAGCAAATTATAAGCACCACTTAAGTCCAGTTTGGTGTATATTCGTGCTGTTTGAAGACGTTCAATACGCTCTGGAATAAGTGGTAAGGGGTACTTATTTTTTATGGTGATGTGATTGAAACCCATATAGTCTACACAAGGTCATACGCTTCCATCCTTTTTCCCAACAAAGAAAATCCTGGCTCCCGCGGGGGAAGTGGAGGGCCTGATGAATCCTTTTTTCAGATTTTTTTGTATAGACGCCTTAAGGATTAGTAGTTCTTTTTCAGATTGAGGGTAGATTCTACCAAAAGGAATAGAGCTCCTGGCAATAAATCAATAGGACAGTCATATTTTCTGTGGGGTGTAGGGATTCTACTCCCCTTTTATCAAATACATCTCGATATACGGCCTCTTAAAGGAACAGTACAGTTGAAGTTGTTTGACGGACCAATAGAATTTGAGAGATGGATACCTGTCCCCTATATAACCTCAGTCTACCTCTACCTCATTGCCCAGTTCTACTGTGCTTACTGTGGTGTCTACTTCAGTGTGTCCTGCCTTATCTGATTTATCTGGTATCTGACCCATGCCTGTTTATTGTCTCTGAACCTGTGCCGACTGAACTAACCCCTGGCTTTCCTCAACTACTAATTTGGTTTTCCCTTTGGTACTTTGCCTTGGCTGATTCCTGCCTCCTGGACTCCTCACGTCAAATATGTGCATTTACATAGTTACATATTATTATAGTTGAAAAAAGGTTGATCAAGTTTAATCTTTTAAACATGTGTTTGCTAGTGCTGTCAGAGAGCAAAAAGTTGGAATTTTTAAATACTTAAACTTACTTAAACTTTTTAAAAATGAAACCTCACTGATGCTGCCGGGATTTCACGTGTAGGGTTAGGCACTAGAGTGAGAATTGACAGGAATTCCATGTGTTTTTTGAAATGTTAGCCCAAATAGCAGAATTGAAAGGATAGTTGACTTGGAGAATTTTTCTGTCACACATTTTTCCCACTTTTGTGAAAAATCCTTGCAAGTTTTCTTCGTAGTTCAAAAGGCCAAACCATTCACGGCCAAATAAAGGAGATAATGTAGTATGGTTGGAACACAGAATATAATATGTTCAGGGGCGGGGCCGGGCCGCCGAGCCGCATGGAAGCGGGCCATCAGAACTCCGGGCCCGTGCCGCAATAAACGGCACTAAACCCACATATGCACTGCCTCAAATATCAGTGCACGACTAAACGGAGAATCATCTCAGCTCCGGTCCAATACCAAATATGACCTTAACAAAGCACAGGGAACGCTAAGTCCGACAAACTCGGCCTACCAGCCTCCATAATCAATTGCACAAGTGAGATCCTAAAACGGATGTATACTCTGCCAGACACACATGCCTGAAACATCTGCTGCTCTGGAGGGAAATGCCGGCTCGGGGCACGGCCCCGTCCCCCCCCCTCGGCCGGCGGGGGTAATCCCGGCCACATGGGGACCGCAGACACAGAGGAGGGAGCTCCCTACCAGAGCCTGCGATGCTTCCCAGCAATGGCAGAGGCTGTTTATGTGGGACCCGCCGACAGACAGACGCAGGGAACGGCTAGCCCATGCTTGGGGGGGACGCCCTGCGCCCACTCTTTGACCCGCGGTGGTCGGGGCTGCGGACGGTCTGTCCGGATGGCCTGGGAGCCAACGCCAAGGCTGCTCAACCTCCGGATGAGGTGGGCACCCGGAGGAACTTGTCCCCACCGGTGTTAGCCCGACAGGGCTGGGGGTACGCGCCTCCGGTGGACCGGTGGCCGCGGGGCCGTGCAGCTCTGGCCCAGAAGCAGTGGCCGGCGATGGGAGAGGCACACAGAGCAGACCTTGAACCTGCCGGGGTACTGGAGGTAGGGGGGAGGTGCAGGGGACTCTGGGCATGTGGACTCTTTGGGTGGAGGGGCCGCAAACGTTCAGGATGCCCCCGAGTGCCCACCGGGCCACGGTGCGTACGGGGGGAGGCCTGGGCCAGTCTGGGGGGCCGGCCGGGACCGGGCACCCGGAGAGATGGAGGGGCGCTGGTTGCGTCCTGACCTGTGTGGGTGACCCGGACACGTCACATGACTAGGCAATGTTCCCACACAGCCAGCCAGACTTTGCAACACTTCCACCTGCACACACCTGCACACAAAGTTTGGATGGAACGGTCAAGCTCACTATTACTGCGGCCACAACAGCTAACCAAAGGATTTTCTTAAACGCCCAGATTACATAATTATTACTGCATTAAGACAGTTGACTGATGTGATACTTCTGCCATATATGATTACTGTACCACATGTTTAAGCGGATATATGAGCTTATATACCATATACAGTTTTTTGCACTATTAGTTTTCTTTACATTTTTATTAAGGCATATATGTGTTTAAGCCCACAAAGCGCGATTATAAGATACATAACCATGAAGCTTAACGCTCACGGGCAGCTAGCGTAACATGGTACATCTGTTCATTATGCGCAGTCTGTGCTGAAATATGTACAAATGCATTTCTGCAAAGTTTATATATGTTTATATGTACTGCTCTGCGCAGGTGATATTCTGCATTAACCCTTTTAAACCGATACTTTAGCCTCTGCGCAGGCGACTGTTTGCTTTCATGAAAATCTGTCCGATATGAGAACTCAAGACATGATACCAATAAACATATTTAAAAAAAAAAAAAAGAACATAATATGTTCGTTATGTTCTTTATATTCCTTACACAATAAAATATCAGGTTCTGATTTGTCCACTGAGAATCCCATCTCTTTAACCCTTTAGTGACTGGTGACAAGTCAGAATAGTCACATAATTGTCATTAGTCTAATACTATCCTTACCTTTTGTGTCACTTTACCCCACTCCCTCTAGCATGTAAGCTCGTTGAGCAGGGCCCTCAACCCCTCTGTTCCTGTGTGTCCAACTTGTCTGGTTACAACTACATGTCTGTTCACCCACCCACTGTAAAGTGCTTTGGAATTTGATGGCGCAATATAAATAATAACATAATAATAATAATAACATAAAATGGTCCCTTTTCATGTCAATCTGCATCTTGTTTCTTATGCTGTCCGCATCCACTCCAAGTGGGACACTGATATAACTGATAATAATAATAATAATAATAACCAACCAGTGTTCTATCCCTAGTGATGCATGCCCCTTTAAATAGCAGTATTATGGTTGACTCCCCACTCATTTGTCTCTCCTTCCCTCCTTTTACTCAGCTTTAACAGATAGCTCCCAAAGAAATAAATATATTATGCTTTACCTTTAACATAATTTTCAAACAAAACTTTTAGGACTCAATTTAATATTTTTGGATAAACTTTTCTAATTATATAATATTGTGAAAAATATTCTTATATTTTGCTATTTTTTATATAATGGTGTGTGTTTTTATACATAATGTATATATTTTTTTATATTTTAATATTTTGAAAGCACAATTTAAAAAGCTTATTCAAAAACATTAATTGTAGCATCTAACTCACATGTATGGGAGGGTTTTACAATTTAAGCTCTCTACCTTTTTAAGTAAGAAGTCTTATTAAATACTTATGTGGTAAAGGAATATATTTATTTGAGCAACTGATTTATATTTTATGATTTTTCTTGTAATATCTTTTTAATGTTTTTAATGAAATGTGCCTTTTTGCACATTTCCTTTATAGTTAAAACTTTTTTGGTCATGGTCAGAAATACATTAAACAGTAGTGCAAAGCTAGTAGAAAGCGAGTGGTGCACCAGCACCACCACCAAATATTTTTTTTCTACAAAGAGTGTTAAAAAATGACCTACTACGCTCATTGTAGGCAGGGTTCACTTATGCAGTACACTATGTAGACCAGGGGTAGACGACTCTTTAAAACCTACTGCTCACTTTTGTATCTTTGTTGATGGTAAAATTTTCTTACCGCCCACCAGTAATATAGTAACTGATTTTATAGTGCAAGTGCGATTTTTCTTTTTTATGTGTGAGGGGTGCTGTATGTGTGTGAAGGGTATTGTGTGTGTGTGTGTGTGAAGGGTTCTGTATGTATGTGAAGGGTGCAGTGTGTGGGTAAGTCATGCTGTGTGTATGTGAAGAGTGCTTTGTGTGTGAGTGAAGTTGTAGTGTGTGTGTGAGAGGTGCAGTGTATGTAAGGGGGCAGTGTGTGTGTGTGAAGGGTGCTGTGTGTGTGAAGGGTGCTGTGTGTGTGAAGGGTGCTGTGTGTGTGATGGGTGCTGTATGTGTGAAGGGTGCAGTGTGTAATGGGTGCAGTGTGTATGTGAGGGTTGCTGTGTGTGTGGAGGGGGCTGTGTGTGTGTGAAGGGTGCTGTGTGTGTGTGTGGTGCTATGTGTGTGAAGGGTGCTGTGTGTGTAAAGGGTGCCGTGTGTGTGTAAGGGGTGCAGTGTGTGTGTAAGGGGTGCAGTGTGTGTGTGTGTGTGTGTGTGTGTGGATGGTGCTGTGTGCATGAAGGGTGCCTTGTGTGTGTGTATGTGTGAAGGATGCTGTATGTGTGTGTAAAGGGTGCTGTGTGTTTAAGGGTGGCAGTGTTTGTTTGATGGGGCAGTGTGTGTGAGGATGCAGTGTGCGAGGGGTGCAGTTAGTGTGTGTGTGTGAAGGGTACTGTGTGTATGAGGGGGTGGTGTGTTTGTGTTGAAGGTGCCGTGTGTGTGTAAGGGGGAAGTTTGTGTGAGGAGTGAACTGTGTGTGTGTGGTAGGGGTGCAATGCGCAAGAGGGGTGCAGTGTGTGTGTTAGAAGTGATGTGTGTGTGAGAGGTGCTGTGTGTATGTGTCAAGAGAGCAGAGTGTGAGGGGTGGAGTGTGTGTGACCGGGGAAGTGTGTGTGATGGTGCAGTGTGGGGTAGTGTGTGTGTATGAGAGGTGCAGTGTGAGTGAGGGGTGCAGTGTGAGAGGGTTGCAGTGTGTGTCAGGGGGCGGTATGTGTGTCAGGGGTGTAGTGTGTGAGGGGGCAGTCTGTGTGTGTGTGTGTGTGAGAGGGGTGTAGTGTGTGTTTGTGTGTAGGTGGGTGAGATGTGAAAATCTATCTTAATGTCTCCCCCTACCTTCTTCTTATCCTTTACCAGGGAGGGGGGACATAATGCTGGAAGCCGGAGGAGCTGCAGGCTGACTCTCCTGTCCTCCTGCGAGCACAGCACTGTACTGGAGCGTTGCTATGGTAATGAGGGGCAACGCTCCGACCAGCCTATTTGCGGTAGGAACACATTGTCTCCTAGGCCCTTCCCTCCCTCTGCCGGCCTCGGTCCATGGCCATTAAGGCCCACCGGGGGTTTTCTGCAGAACCCACCACTGCCCACCTGAAATCCCAAACAACCAACTAGTGTGCGGTAGGGACCAGGTTGACTACCCATGGTGTAGAGGCATGCAAAGAAGCATGAAATAAGCTTGCAATTTCTACTTGCAACTAGTGGCAGTGGAAACTATCTTAACACTAGCCTGTACACTAGTCCCTGGTTGATCAATGCTAATGTAAATGTTGATGGCAGTGGTATTTGTGGTGGTGGTGGTAGTATTAGTAGTATTAGTGGTGGTGGTGATGGAAAACATTGACAGTGGGCGAGTTACTTGTGCCACTGGTGGCAGGTTCAGCTGATAATACAGACAGAGCCAGATTAAGAGCCCAGTGGCCCTGGTGCTGACAATTATGAGGGGCCTAGTTACAGAATCTTATTGACCAAAAACACTAAAACAGTCATAACTCTCAAGGGTCATGTATCTGATGGAGATGGTGTTGGAGGGAAACTCAAAGGATGCAGCCATAAGAAAACACATACTCTATGCTATTCGCTCTCTAATTTATGCTTTCATCTTTCAAGTAAATCCATACCCCCTAACAGCAGTGTCCAGTGAAGCATGAAGCCAATGGGCGGGGTAAAAGGGTGGGCCAATGACGCGAATCATGTGACCAGAACTGTCAAAAGGGGCGAACATGCCCAAAAAAGGAGGCATGTCTGTACAAGGATTTGGAAGGCCAGCCTGGCATCAGTGTCCCTATGTATCACAGTGTCAGTGTCCCCATGTCACCCAGTCCCCTAGTCTCCCAGTGTCTCAGTGTCCCCATTTCTCCCAGTGTCCCCATGTCTCAGTGTGTCCCTTGTCACTAGGATACTAGGGGACACTGAGAGACATGGGGACACTGAGAGACCCGGGGACATGGGGGCACTTGTGGATACAGACATGGGAACACTGAGACATTTGGGGACACTGGGAGAAATGGGGACACAGACACTAGGGACACAGAGACATGGGGACACAGACACTGGGAAACATGGGGACACTGAAATATTTGGGGACACTAAGACACTAGGGACACTGAGAGACATGGAAACACAGACACTGGGAGACTAGGGGACACTGGGAGACATGGGGACACTAGGGACACTGGCTGGGAGACATGGGGATACTGGGAGACATGGAGACACTGTGTCCCTAGTGTCTTGTTGTTCCAATGTGTCTCCCAATGTCCCTATGTCTCACAGCATCCCCAAGTGTCTCAGTGTCTCCAGGTCTCCCAGTGTCCCCTAGCATCTCAGTGTCCCCATGTCTTCCTGCTGGCTTTCCCCCCATCCTTCACTTACCTGAACTGTAGGCTGTCTCTGCTGTCTGGACTCTCTGTGTTGTGTAGCTGCTCCCCCGTGGATCAGTGATCTGTAGAGAGAGTCAGAGAAGTATATGTTGTAACTTCCTATCCCTGCATCTCTCCACACACAGTGACCCCTAATGGCTGGTGCTTGTATTGCAGAGTAATCTCCGTTTATACTGAGAAAAATATCTGCATTTGTATTGCCGGTATAACTGCAATACCGGCACCAGCCAGGCAGCCTCAAATACCGGCTGTGCCGGTAAAATACCAGTCAGGTGGCAAATCTAAGAGTAGTGTGTGTAAAAAAAAAAAAAGTTGCATTTTTTTTTCTTGGGCCTACTTCATGGGCCTGGAGCTGCAGCTCGATCAGCCACTATGTTAATCCGGCCCTGGCTGAGAGTAGCTACCAATTTCTGAAGGTTCATCTGTAAAAAAAGAGGTATATTTATTGCATGAAGCCGTCTCATATGACAACAGGTTTGAGTGACTCCAGGACAAATTTTATGGCTAATCAATATGCTGATGTTATCAGTGGCATATTAAGGGAGCACATAAGCTCTTAAGACAGAGCAGAGGGAAAGGCTTTTCTTTGCCCTGGTCATAAGGCCCGGTAGAAACCAGGGACATACGAAGGATGAGATCTTAGAGACACATGAGGGACACAGTGGTTTTATAGAGACACGTGAGGGACACAATGGGATTGTGTAAAAACATAAAGGACGTTAGGTTATTGAGCGACATATGATGGACAGAGAAATTGAAAGACAGATGACAGTGGTGGAAGAATTGGAGAGACACATGACAGCCATGGGTCGATTAGAAAGACACATGAGGCACATACGGAATGAAAAACACATAAGGGACAGCATGCATATGAGGGCTCTAATGAGAAATAAGTATAATTGGCATTTTTGCTAAACTGGTAAAGGAAAAAGTCTAGTTAGCATTTTTTCAGCTGAAGTATTTTGGCATATAAATCACTTTGAATTCACTTTAACTGATGAACTTTAGTGAATAGTTATGGCGCATAATATCTAATAACCATTTTTCCAAATATGTCAGAACCTCTTAGCTAAAACCAGATTTTCCATCTATTTTCCATCAGTCTACTTTACAGAGGTGAGCAGAATTACCAAAACTATCCTTTCCAGCTATTTTTGACGGTCTCCCAGGGAAACCGTAGGAACAGTCAAAATCAGCTTTTCTAATTATTATTCTTTGGTTTCCCAAAGAAATGTGAGCAGAATAGTTCAAGCCAACTTTTCCACTGCATTTCTAGTCTCTCTGAAAAACAAGCACAGAAGTCAAACTCTGCGTTTAAATCCAATTCTATTGTCAATGCTGAATTAGCAACTTTGGGACCTCTATCCAAGTTAGTATCCAAATAGTACTGTCCAACCTGAATTAATTGTAATGGATAATGTGCACAATATATCTGTTAAAGTCATATGTTATATGGTTTACTGCAGAATAAATTACCATTTTGTTAAATGGATTTAAAACAGTTTACATGTAGTCATTTAACATTTATTTGTTTGTTTGTTTTTTTCCTTACTTTTTTTTTGCCTAGGCTATTTACTGTGAAATTTGTCAAGCCAAAACAGATGCTACTCAGAGGAAAAGTGATATATATGTTGTGAAACATTCTATTGGTTTCTATATCCGTTACTCCATATTTAGTTTGCAACAGAATAACATTTATTTTCGCTTTAAAGCAGCACTGTCACCCCCCTCCCTTCCCCTGAAAAAGAAATATTTCATAGAGATATAATCTTTATGAAATACTAGTTTTGACTGTGCTGGAAATTCACTGAAATTCTAACCCAGTCAAGAGATATACAGAGCAAAAGTAGGGACTACCTTGTCTCTGTATTTCTCCTTCGCCTGACTTTCTTAGGCTCAGGATGAAATCTAAGAGTTAATCCCAGTCAATGCAGCGAATTGGTTGTGTCTATGGAGGATTCCACAATCTTGCAGCATCCACCATAGACCTCAATGTGCTTTGGCTGATATGAGAGAGTACAGCAGTGACATTGGTTCCTGGCTTATTAAAGAGGAGCAGAGCAATAAAGATGGCAGCACTTGCTAGGAAGAGGTTCAGGTAAGTAATCTCACCGGTGATGTCACTGTCGGGGGTCTTGGCGAATTTGGAAAGTCCCCTGATGGTGACAGACAGTTCCACTTTAATGAATCCTACATTTAGTCTCCTTTATGGGGTGAAGATTACAGATAATGTTAGCAACAAGCCCAACCTACTTGTATAAATATGAATGCTTCAATATAGGGCTTGATGGATAAGCTTTTCAAATTATTTAATATTTTTAGATACACTTTTAAAATTATAGTGCTGTGTAAGTGACAAAGACCTACACCTATAAGTGGAGCGCTCAAACACATATACAGCTTACCAAACGTTATTCCGTTCATTGGTGCAGTATAAAGTACATGTCAAAAAATACAAAAACATACAATATAGTGCAGATGGTATATAAAGTGGCAGTGCAATAATAGTAGTAATATCGTAGTGAACTTGTACACTCACATTTCAAGGAGCCTGTATATAGAAACACTAGCTCCGTATTGAGGCTTGTGTGCTTATTATGGTAGCACCACCCTTCTACTTCGACTTGGAGTAATTCTCAAAGACATAAAAGAGAATGGACCAATGTGTAGATTTTGGCAGTGAAAGAACACAGGTATGGGTTAATAAATGTGGTGCACACCTGGTCCTGAGCCTATGGGTCCCGGCTCTAGGTATATAGGTTTGATGCCAATTTAAGTGGGGATGGCACTACCCCTATGAAGATTCCTTGGAGGCTCCAAAAAAGGACTTAAGTAGGATTTAAAAAAAAATAACAAATTTATTGATATACAAACAAATTAAAACAAAATAAATATGTCTATAAAAAAGTCCTCAATAAAAGTCCTTTAAAATGGCCAATACGCGTTTCACTCTCAAAATAGAGCTTCTTCAGTCAGCTGTAATGTTGGTCCTCTGAATCTTCATTTTTAAATGTCTTTTGGGTCTTCCCCTTTAATGAGTTAAGTGCATCATGTCCAATCACAGTAAAGTTTACATTCTCCCTGATGTGTGTATATGCCTTTAATTGGTGGAGGTGCTCGGCGCCTTTATTTGTTATTATTCTCATTGGTGGGCAGTGGTGGTTGGTGGAAGTGTTCTGAAGCTATCCGGGCGGTTGGCGGAAGTGACGTCACGAACCCATGTGAGTGTCACTAAGCCGCCGCCCGGAGTCTCCCGAGCACTCCGACCCTGCCGCACATCACACATGCGTGCAGGTCGGAGGGAGAGGGTTGTGGCATGGGAGGGGGTGGTCCGCGGTCACGCCGATGCATACCGCCCCTAAGGCGTGTCGGCGTGTCCGTTGGCTCCTCCCCCTCCTGCCTAATTGACATCTTCCCTGTGAATAGGGATACATAGCAAAAAAATAAATAGAAAATAAATAAAAATTAAAAATAATGTTGGGAGAAAAATAGAAAATAAAAAGAGAGGTTATACAACAATAATAATAGTTGTATATCCAAAAATTGTATAGTGCAAATATAAAGTGCATAAAGTGCTTATAAAGTGATGAGTATATTTAAAGTGAAAGTGTTATTAGTATGTACTAAGATAGATACCCTTATGGATATTACATATATCCAATAGTGGTTTAAGTTTATATTTGTATATTATTCTGTGATATTCACAATGGGAAATGGGTAATACACCACTGAGTAGGGGGGTGATATATATATATTGTGAAAAAGGATGAATGTATAATATAATAAAAAGGGGAATATTATGAATGACAGAAAAAAATATATATAGATGGGCGGATAAAATATACCTGGTTAAATAAAATGGCAGAGTTCGAAGTCTACATTCAAACCCCGGAGTTTTAAAGTCCTGAGGTTGAATATCCACCTCATCTCACTCTGTCCTAATAATTTATTAAGGTCCCCTCCTCGCCAGTTGCCCTTAACCTTATGAATGCCCATAAATTTAAGTTCTGTGGGGTCACTATTATGTGCCAGGGTAAAATGGTGTGATACACTATGTCCCTCGAATTTTTTCTTAATGTTTCTAGTGTGTTCTTCTATCCTGGTATGTAAATTTCGTTTAGTGCGTCCCACATATTTCAAACCACAAGGACACTCCAATAAGTATATTATATTCTTTGAATGGCAGGTTAAAAGGTCTTTAATGGGGAATTCCTCATTATTATTAAAATTCTTAAATTTTTTGATATGTCTTTTTTTATTGTTTGTATTCCTACATGCTAAGCATGTACCGCATCCATTAAAAACCTTTTCCTTTATCCAGAAAAGTGGTAGTCTTTTTTTTTTATGTGTTTTTTACCAGGAGCCTATTTAGATTGGCAGCACCCCTAAACACTATTTTGGGTTTTGCTGGCAAAATTTGAGATAGGGCATGGACTTGTAGTAAAATGGGCCAGTGTTTTCTTAAAATTTTCCTTAGTGCCTTATTGTTGTGGCTGTAATTGCATATAATGGGTAAGTTAACTTCACCTTCATTTTGTGTTTTATTCTTTTCCTGTAATAAAGTGTTTTGTGGAATCTTAGAGACTTGTGTGTAAGTTTCTTTTAGATTTTCTTTTTAGTAACCCTTATCCAACAGATCAATAATTAATATATCCGCTTGTTCTTTAAAGTTATCCTCATCCGTGCAGTTTCTTTTGATACGTATGAGTTGGGACTTGGTTACACTGTTTAGCCATGGGGAAAAATGGCAGGTAGAGGTGTGGATAAAACTATTGACATCCACATCTTTGAAATGGGTTTTAGTTTTTATTCTTTCATTATCTATAAAGATATCCAAATCTAAAAACATATGTTTACTAAAAAAGGTAGTTAAAATGATACCCCATTCGTTATTATTTAGTTGGTTTTAAAAAGTGTGTAGTGTAGTCTCTGTGCCCTTCCAGATAAAAAAACAGGTCATCTATGTAACGGTGGTAGGTCACCAGGCCCTCCACCCAGCCTCCATTGAGTTGCAAATACTGACGTTCCCAATCTGCCATAAACAGATTGGCGTAGCTGGGTGCGAACCTGGTGCCCATCGTCGTCCCACATGCCTGCAGGTAAAAAGTATTATCATACCAAAAGTAATTACTGGTTAAAATTAGTTGTATCCCTTCCATGATAAAATCAATTTGGTCCGGTTCAAAAGAATGGGATTGTTCTAGGAAGAATCTCACCGCTGTACAGCCCTTCTGATGTGAGATGATGGTATATAAGGAACTGACATCTGCAGTTACCAAATAGTAATCATGTTCCCATTTGATAGTCTGCAGATGTCTCAAAATACTATCTGTATCTTTAAGGTAACTAGGGATACCTTGAACTATAGGTTGGAGGCACTTGTCCACATAGAGTTTATGCCTGAGACTATAGGTCTTCCAGGTGGAAGCTCAGGGTTTTTATGGACCTTAGGGAGGTAATAAAACACTGGTATCTTTGGGTGTGTCACATTCAGGTATTCAAATTCTTTTTTATTTAAAATCCCCTTTTGTAGGCCCCTATTGATAAGATCATAAAATTTGTTTTTAATTTCACTTGTTGTTTTTTTTTTTTTTTAAATTGTATAGGTGACGTGATCATTTAATAGTCTCATGCATTCTGTATGGTAATCTTTTATATCTAAAATGTCTATAACCCCCACCCTCCCCCTCCCCCCTTATCTGCCGGTTTAATTACAATGTCATTGTCTTTCTGAAGTTTTTTTAAAAATGTATATTCATCTTTTTTAAGATTTTGTTGGTAGTGGTTGGCTTTTTTAAATTTATTAATGTCTGTTTTCTCATAAGTGGCCATTTCTCCAGAGATTAAATGTTTAGGAAAGAAGGTGGATTTCTCTTTTAGTGTGGTATGTGTGTATTTATCTGTCGTGATTAAACTGTTCACTATTGGATTTTTTGGGGAAAAAAAATTTAACCCCTTGCAGACTAGGTCGGTAACAACCGCAGACGTACCTGCTACGTCCAATCACAAAAATGTACTTAACTGATCGCTGGCGATCCCCCGCAGGCGAACACAATGTGGGGACTTGCCTTGCATCCCAGGCAGTCCCCCTGCAACTGTTCCGGACCCCCGGGGCCATGTGATCGCGGGGTCCTCCAGAATAGCCATCTTGTGCAGTGCATGCAGGGGGAGTGCCTGAGCTCTCAGGCTGTCCTCCTCATGCCTGCACAAAAGTCATTAAACATTTTAATAAAGTTAAAGTGGTCTTATTTATTTTCAATGCTCCCTTTTAAAATCTCAAAATATTGGCTTGATATGATTCAAACAAGTTTCTCATCTTATATATGGAATAAAAAAAAAACTAGATTTAGATTAAAATTATTGTCTAAGAAATCAAAACAAGGGGGCTTAAAGTTTCCTAACATAAAACTTATATATTATGAAAATGCAATAAAACATGTATACAACTTACAAGATAATCAAATGAAGGAGGACCTGTGGTATATTATTGAGGCAGAAGTTACTGAGACAAATAATCTAGAAAATTACCTATGGCTAAATAATGATAAGGAGTGTATTGACTCTCTTAGGAATAAATCATTAATATTATCTCAATTATTACAGGTATGGAAAGAGATCAAAAAAGATTTGAAAATTACACAATATATACCAAAAACTTGTAAACTGAGTGTAATAGAACAAAATATGAAAGATCTGACTTTAAGGCTTTGGCCAAATAAAGATTTCTTAACTATAGCGCAAATAATGAATGAAGACAAGATACTCACATTTCAAGAATTGGTTATACAATTTCAGATACCTGAGAGAGAAATTTTCACCTACTTGAGAATAAAAACTTTGTGGATAGAAATGTTTTAAAGTCTACTTCCAAAGCCTCCCACTATATGGAAATTATATTTAATAACAAACACATAAATAAGATCACTTCAAAAGCAAATTTCATTTTAGATTTACTTAATGACAGTCCAATAAATATAATAAATTCCTGGGAACGAGATTTAGAAACAACGATATCTATCGGATATTGGTGCTCCTCTTTGAAACAATTATATAAAAATATCCACTGTTTAAACTTGGTAGAATGCCATTTTAAAATTATAAACAAATGGTATTTAACTCCAAATAAATTATCCAAAATGTACCATCAGTACAACCCTATATGCTGGAGATGTGGTAATGGTATAGGTACATATATCCACATATGGTGGACTTGCCCCCAGGCCCGGACTGGCCATCGGGCACACCGGGCAAATGCCCGGTGGGCCGCGATGGCCGTGGGGCCGAGGCCGGCAGGGGAAGTCCCAGGATCTCCCCAGCCGGTCTATGCAGGGCCGGCACTATCCGGGCGCCGGGCAGTGTTTGCATGAAAATGCCTGCATATAATGGTTATACTCACCAGAACAACAACATTAAGCTGTAGTTGTTCTGGTGACTATAGTGTACATATACATTATATATTTAAATTCTACAAATATATTTATATCATATTTTACATAATTAAGTCATTTTATTAAGTACAATTTGAGTGACCTGCCTGACAACCCAGGCAGAAAATCCAGAGAATTTGGTTTGCAAACACTATATTTAACCCTGTAACTTTCCAAGACACAATAAAACCTGTACATGGGGGTACTGTTTTACTCGGGAGACTTCGCTGGACACAAATATTAGTGTTTCAAAACAGTAAAACATATCACAAAGATGATATCGTCAGTGAAAGTGCAGTTTTTGCATTTTTCACACATAAATGGCACTTTGCTTGCCAATATTAATGTTGTGATACATTTTACTGTTTTGAAACACTTATATTTGTGTTCCGTGGAGTCTTGCAAGTAAAACCGAACCCTCCAAATATAAGGCTTGCATGTCCTTTTTTCACATTGGAATTTCCCAGATTGGTAATGTTGCCCTTGAGACTGTATGGTAGTGCAGGAATGAGAATAACCCTCATGATATCATACTATATGCAAAAGTAGACAACCCAAAGTATTGCACATGGGGCATGTCCAGTATTTTCTAGTAGCCGCTTAGTCACAAACACTGGCCAAAATTAGCGTTCAAGTTTGTTTTTTGTATTTTTTGACTAAGTGGCTACTAAAAAAGACTGGACATACCCCATATTTAATACCCTGGGTTGTCGACTTTAAAAAGGCATGTACATGTAAGGTGTGATTCAGAGATTTATGACAGATAACAGTGTTACAATGTCACTATTGATAATGTCCTACTTGTAATTATAGCCCTATAACTTGCAAAAAAAAAGCTAAGAACATGTTAACATTGGGTATTTCTAAAAAAAAATG
This sequence comes from Pelobates fuscus, assembly GCF_036172605.1. Taxonomy (NCBI): domain Eukaryota; kingdom Metazoa; phylum Chordata; class Amphibia; order Anura; family Pelobatidae; genus Pelobates; species Pelobates fuscus. The sequence continues at coordinate 297,984,285 of NC_086321.1, read as the reverse complement.
TAAACTATTTAGCATGGGTGTTTTTTTGGCTGTTGTAGATGCGTAACAGATTTTGGGGGTCAAAGGTAGAAAAAGTGTGTTTTTTTACATTTTATTTATCATATTTATATTTTTTTATAGTAAAATTATATGATATGATGAACATAATGGTATCTTTAGAAAGACCATTTAATGGCGAGAAAAACGGTATATAATATGTGTGTACAGTAAATGAGTAAGAGGAAAATTACAGCTAAATCCAAACACCGCAGAAATGTAAAAACAGCCCTGGTCCTTAACGGTAAGAAAATGTTAAAACGGTCTGGTCACTAAGAGGTTAAAAGTCTCATTGACCATTTTCCATATGAAAAAAAAAACAAAACTCTAAGCTGAGATACCTCACCATAAAGAAAATAAACGAGTACCATGTCCTACCTAGGCAATTTATTTACCTATGCCGAAATGTCCATATTAGTTTGTTCTGGGAATGGAACGGTTAATGGAATGGATGATGGTTTTCTGTCTGACGTCACGAGGTGGGCCGGTCCCAGAGTGTGTCTCGGTGGGCGGAGCTGGAAAGCTCAGTCTGGTCCCGGAGTGTGGACCGGAGCGGGTGGGGGGAGGATGTTGCCCGGCAGGAGGAACGTTTATGTGCTGCTGGACATCCTATGTGTCTGTGTCGGTGAGTCCAAAACTTTCCCTTCACATACAAGTATCTTCCCGTCTGGGGACACTGCCATTTAAACTTTTTATTCCACTTATCCAATCTAGCCTCCTCCCTTCTTTCTATCCCGGACACTACTCACTGTTGTGGAGTCTGAACGCCCCCTCCGCATTCCTGGACTTTTCCCAACTCTACATATGTTGATAATCTCCCTTGAATATACCCCAACCCACTCCCACATGTTCCTACTTTATATGTGCACCCCAGTCTTTCAGTATGATATCTGCCCTCTCTCCCTGGAATGGCTCCTAGTTTATATTCCAGTCTCTCTCTTTGTCTCTCCCAGTCTTCCACCCATCCCACTCTGTCCTCTCTCCAGATGTGCTTTCACCCCTGGACTGCATTATCCAGCTTTACTTTCTGCACTCTTGTGTGTCACCATATGTTGCTCCCTCTTGTGGATCAATATCCCCGTTTTCTGCCCTCACCTCATGCACCCTAACCCTGTCCTACCTTGAAGTTTTACGATTTTCCTTAACTCTATGATGCTCTCCTATTTTACTTTTCATATTGTCTTATCTTTTTCCTCTCCCCAGTCTGCCATTTCTCCTGTTGTCTCTTTAGTGCCCTTCACTGTTCTGCACCTCCCCTGGCTAGTCTCTTTGTTTGTACCCCTGCCACAGCCCTCTTCTGGGTTCTCAATTTCTGCAAGCACAATGTATTCTTCCTGTGTCCTAATTGTGTCCATTAAGCACAAAAGTCAAGTATGCTGTTACATCCTGCAGCTCATAATGCCCCCAGGATGTCCCGATTCTTACCTGTTTGTGTAGGCGTGTATGTACTTTGATACCAGTTTCTGTTTATTAGCTGTATGGGCTGGATATTGATCTGCAGTCACTGGCGATTGCTGTGATTAGGGTTGTTATGTGTGTTTTGATCTATTTAGCTTATAATTTATTTAAACATTTTCAGTTTAATGTATTACTGCGTCAACGAGTCTGTGCTTCTCTACATATAGACCTGTTGTGGATAGCTTCAATAGCTTCAAGTAATTGGATGAGTGCTTGGCCTTATTTTATTGCCATTATGCATCCATTCTGCGGCAGGATTCTCAAGTTGGAGTAATCAGCTGATAGTCTATTGGTTTCCATGGTGACTGCGTAACTATTGGAATCTCAAACATTTTATATATATATATATATCAACTTTTCCTTCTAAATAATATAAGAACCACCAAACTAATTGGTCTTTATAATTATCCAGTACTCTTATCAATCTAAAACATTCTTGTCGCCCACCAGGTTAAAAGTAGCATGTGGCTCTAATGTATACCACACAGTTTCAGAACACACCTCTCATTATTTCAATTTGCTGGATAATTACAAATAGTTTTTCTATGTGGTTTTGGCAAAGGGGAGAAGACTTGTTGTGGTAACTTAACTATTTTTAGCCATTTGTATAATAACTGGTAACACTTAAATGAACTTTTTTTTTCTTGTCATTTAAATTGATGATACCTGAATGTGCTCCATATTGTGAGATTTTACATATGCAAATGAGACTTCTAGCTATACAAATGTGTCTGAAAATATGTAGATTAAGAAAGGAAGCATTTTTAATTTAAAAGCCACAGTTCTGTTTACCACAATGCTAATGTTGTGTTAGAGCCTGAAGAGCTCATAATTGATTCAAACTTTGTTAGCCTTTTTTTCTCTCCATTTTTAGTGATCACTATGCAACAAACCTGATGTGTTGGCTTTCTTTTTACCAGTGGGATGGAGTCTTTCTGTGCGACAATAAATACATTTTTTATTTTATTTTAATATACAGATATATGCTATAAATACATGAGGGGACATACTTCAAATGTAAATTTATATACGAACAACATTTTATGAAGTAATTCAGGTAATTATGTATGGGGGGAGGAGGGGCGGGTGTAAGAGGTGGCCTGTGTGTCTTCTCCTGGGTGTAATATTTGCCACCCTGCCTTTGATTACATTGGGGGAAGGGACATCAGCAAAAGTGGAACCCTCCTGGCTAGGATCAAATATCTGACACTCTCCCATTGTTAACCTGCTCTTCACCAAACAAGTCCTGTATCAGCTGTGGAGCATTACTGTTTAAAAACTTGGCATGCTGTTTGTACAAAGGGATACTTCAGAAATATGTTTTGTATATGGCAGGAAGAAGCCTTTGGTATCCAATCGTGATCCTTGTTATCACAGAGATTAAATATCTTTTCTGATTTAAACATCAGTGGAAGTGCAGAGAGCAGAATTTAAAATTGAATGTTCTACCAGCTGAGTCCAATATTTGCCCCCTTGTGTTCTGTCACCTTTTTAACTTGTACATTTAGTATATTTTAATTTATGCGCATGTGAAATTCTTTCATATATAATCCATTTTCATTTTGTGATATCTGTTACATGTTGTCCTTTTTACAGACTGTATTTCGTACCCCTACTTTAACCCTCTGTGTCACTATACCCCACTCCCTCTAGAATGTAAGCTCATGGAGCAGGGCCCTCCACCCCTCTGTTCCTGTACGTCCAGTTGTCTGGTTACAATTAGATGTTTATATATATATATATATATATATATATATATATATATATATATATATATATATATTGTTTGAGATTCCATTTGAGATTCCACCCATTGCACAGTGCTACGGAATCTGATGGCGCTATATAAATAATAAAATAATAATCTGCTGATGCTTTATACATTTGCAAAATGTAAATTTTTCCTATGTTAATGTGGATCTCAAGAGATCAACAATCTATATTTATCTACAAAGGATGCAACTTGTGTATAGCTTTGGAAGCGTCTGTATAATAGGCGTAAACCGGAATATCAGACAATTATGCAACAAGCACGCCCACTCCCTGTCAAAGTGCCAATTATGGGTGTACATGGAAAGCTGCTTAGGCAGATAACCAATATCAAGCATAGAAATTGCAGACCACAATGAATAGTTGTTTTTATTTGTAGTCACTGTTAGCAATGAGTATAATATTTTACAAAGTTAGTGAGTCCATAAGATTGTATTTTCATGTTACATATATTCGCAATGGAAGACTAGATCAATTTTGGGACAAATCTATAAACTTTGAGCAATTAGTATCTAATGCATTGTTTCCCATAGGGGGTTTTCCACCGCTTAATGCTGCCAATGGATCGCATTCATATTTTCATAATGGCTAGGGATTAGGGCCACACGTTGTGGTCTGTGCAACTCATGTGTGTGGCATCCCATTCAACCACACAGTTTTATTCTGTGGGCAGTGTGGCATGTTTTGTGAGTTGTTGGAATCACTGGAATCCACAGAAGTGGATGGAGCATCTAAACATTGTGATGATTAAATGTCCTAGTGGTCATTCTCATTCATTCTCTCTCTCCCCAAACACCACCCCCCCCCCCCGGGTTTTGCACACATTTTTCTGTCTTCCATCAAATAACCTTTAAGTGCTTTGCTGTGTAATAAAATATATGGATTTGTGAATAGTCAGTAGGGAGAAGAATCTCCCAGGTACAACCACACATCCAATAGGAATATTTGTTTACATTAAGATCTGTTTTTATTTTAGTATTTATTGGTAGCTTCACCTGTTTTTACTTTCATGAAGTCTTGAGACAACAAAAAGTTGTGAGACAGCAAACAGGGTGTGTACAGTTGCGTGTTTTTGTTTGGGTGTAAAACGCAAAACACATTGAGTCCTATTTTTAAAATTCTTTTTAAATTAAGAAGGTAGCACTAATCGCGGCCACATATTCTTGGTTTTCATTTATTTGCGTGGCAGACTTACTGACAATTCAGGTTATCTTAAAGAGTTACTCTAACCAAAAAAACGTGTGTTAAGAAAACACTGAAATGGCCATGGTACTTGGAGTAACGATCTAAGGGAACACTAAAGAGTTAGACAAGGCAAACCTGCCCTTTTTAATGCTTTAATGTCCCTAGTTATATAGGTCCCCTGAGTGTGCCATAAAATAATTAAATGGTTAAATGAATCGTTTTTTTTATTTGTTGACATTGTTTGTTAGTTTGTTGATGGGATCAACGCCACAGGCCACTTCATTGTGGCCTGGTAGACTTTAGTGGTCTTTAGTGCTTCCATTAAAAGCAACTATATTAATAGCAGTTTTTGTAACACAGCCATGGCTTGATTAGAGTGTGGCAGAACAGACAAATTGTAGACGCTGCATATCTGCAAAAAAGTATATGCATTCTCTGTATAATGTACTAAAATGCACCTCTTACTTGACATCACATGGCGCACTTTCTCTTGCTACCTTTTTGGTTTCCTCCCTTGTTTTTTTTTTTTTTTTCCCCTACTTGAACGTGCTGTAGGCAGTACTTTAAAAAGATTCAGGTGATCACCTGAGAAACCTGATCTACAGGATCCTGACTACTTAACCCAGGTGTGTCATCCGCCCCTGTGTGCAGTAAGGTGTGTTTTGGTGAGTGCACAGGTGTTGCCTGCAGTTTATATCTATTGCATATAATATATGTATATGCAATTGGCCTAAAAGTGTAGCAGTTTTATTGTAGGATACATGTATAATAATAATGTATTATGTTACACTCAGTGTTTTTGCATTTTTGCATTACTAAAGTCCATCCATTATCTACCTGTTTTACCCCCGACTGGGTGTCATTTTATAACCTAATAAGCCTGAACAAAAGGTCGGTGTTCGAAGGTCGATGTGCTTAACCCCTTAAGGACACATGACATGTGTGACATGTCATGATTCCTTTTTACTCCAGAAGTTTGGTCCTTAAGGGGTTAAAGGGATACTCCAGACTCCTAAATCACTTTAGCTTGATATAAGCACTGTGTGTGAAGATTCTCTTTTTTTTTTTTTTAATTGACACTTTTTTAAAGTAACCTGGTTACAGCAGGTCCTACTTCTTGTTGTGGTTAGCTCAGTGGATCTAAACTTAAAAGGCAGCAATTGCTCTGTGCACCTGGCTTGCAAAGACTTCTTATTTAGCTCCATTTGGGAAGTCTGTGATTGGACAGAAAAATAAAGTCTGGGCAGGGTTAGAACGGGATGGCTTTTTTTGCAAGCTGTTTTTTTATTTACCTCCAGTGAAAATATGCAGAATTAAAATTTGGGGAATATCTACAAAGCATTAATTTTTATTTTGTATTTGGGCAGTGTATTGTCCCTGTAATGGCTTGCAGTGTAGAATATTATCACTTTTTGTTGTTAGTGGGCTGACTACAGACTCCAAATATGCACTGAATTTACATTAGGCAGCCTGGAACGTTCTGGGCTGCCTAAGTCGCATGTGCATGTTTAGTGCCATTGCACAGTGAGGGAAGCCCTGCCTTTTGAAAACAATCTAAGTGTGTCTTGGTAAAATATTTAATCCACATATTGTACATTGTAAAAAGGAATTATTTAGTTTGTATCTTTCCTTTATCAGATGCACACACTGTTATTAGCCATTTGTGTTCAGTGAATGAAATCAACTACCGTAATTTACAATTCCATTTACTTTTATACTATGCAACTATTTTAATTTTCCTCAAATTACAGTAAAGCACTATTCATTTTGCAAATAGAATAAAAGGTTACCTCATTTGGCCAGGTACCTATAAAGAACCCTTTAAAAAAATAAATGTCTCGTGCTTGTTTCCTTTGTAAGATGCTACACAATTCTTTATCGAGGCACAATCAATCCAGGTAACGGAAGTTTCTCTCCAGCAAGAGATCAGTCTGTAAATGATATGTGCAACCTGAGGGTTCTGGTGGAAACTTCAATTAAAGAAACACTATAGGGTCAGGAACACAAACATGGTGGCTTTCTGCTCCCTCCCCCCCCTTACTCCACTTAAAAGCATGAAAAACACATTATTTCCAGCCCCGTGCAGGTCTGCTGGGATTGGCCCCGCCCCTTTGGTGACATCAGAATTGCTGATTTTTAGCCAATCCAATGCTTTCCCATGGAGAAAGCATTGGATTGGCTAAAATCGGCAAGGGGCGGGGCCAAACACCGTTTTTGCAAATCAGCACCTCCTCATAGAGATGCATTGAATCAATGCATCTCTATGAGAAAAATTCAGCATCTCCATGCAGAGTGTGGGGACGCTGAACGGCAGAGCTGCCTACTGTGCAGCACTGAGCCAGGAAGCACCTCCAGTGGCCATCTGAAAAGGCAGTGTTTGTGTGACAATGCCTGCATATAATGATTTTACAAACCAGAACAACTACATTAAGCTGTAGTTGTTCTGGTGACTATAGGGTCCCTTTAAGTGATTTTGATCCATAGATGCTGCCACACTTGTCTGACAATGTAAAACATTGCCATTTCAGAAAAAATGGTAATGTTTACATTTGGTCTAAATCACGCCTTTAGTGGCTGTTAGACAGCCAGTAGAGGTGTATCCAACTTAAGACCTTTGCATTTCAAAGGTCTTCACTCTGTATCATCATGCACAGCGTAATGACGCTGAACAACTCTAATGCTTTTCTTAGAGAAGCACTGTAGTCAGTGCACCTCTATGAAAGTATTGGATTGGTGGGGTGAGGCGGCTGTAACAAAGAGCATGGGAACCTGCTCAGGTGCTAGAAAGAAAAGTAAGTTTTTTTTTTTTTAATGTTTTTTTTTTTTTTGTTTCATAACAATTTAACCCCTTAACGACCGCTGACGGTTCAGGACCGTCAGCGGTAAAACGTGCGTTTGGACCGCTGACGGTCCTGAACCGTCATAACGGTTTTGGGCTACTTGCCTGATCGCCGTCGGTCCCACGGCGGCGATCAGTGCTCCACCCGGTCCAGGGGGGTTGCCTGTCTGCCCGGGCAGTCCCCCTTCGGCAGATCAGGACCCCACGGCCATGTGATCACTCGATCACATGACCGCAATAGGTGTCCATGTGTCTGCCTGCAGGGGAACTGTCTGTGCTGACAGGCAGTCTCCCTGCAAGTGAAAAATCCAAAATAAAGTGTAAAAAAAAAATCTGTGTAAAAAAAAAAAAAATAATATGTGTATATATATGCTATATATACATGTATTATATCTATATATACCTATATATAATATATGTATATATATCATATATATAATGTCACACTAAGTGTATTTTTATATTTATATATACGTATATAATTATAAAAATACACTTATATTTAAATTACACACGAATATATACAATATATATAATAACTATATATATGGTATATATATATATTATTATAAAATACAAATAATATGTTAATAAAAATAAATAACAAAAAATAAAAATAATTTTTAATAATTAAAAAAAAATTATATATATATATTCAGTTTTATTCTAACAGTATTTTGATATTGATATATATATATTTATATCAAAATATACTTAGAATGTAATGATATATATATCTATGTATAAATAAATAAATAAAAATAATACGAAATATACATATGTCCACATACATAATTACATAAATAATTTCATAAATATACACGTAGACGTCAAATATATAAATATGTATATATATTAAAATTCTACGTGCATATTTATGTAATATTTTTACCTAATTAAGTAATTTTAATGATTGCAATTTGAGGGACCTGCCTGCCAACCCAGGCCAAAAGTCCAGATAATTTAATTTGCTAGCACTGTGTTTAACCCTGTAACTTTCTATGACACCCTAAATCCTGTACATGGGGGTACTGTTTTACTCGGGAGACTTCGCTGAACACAAATATTAGTGTTTCAAAACAGTAAAACATATCACAGCGATGATATTGTCAGTGAAAGTGAAGTTTTTTGCATTTTTCACACACAAACAGCTCTTTCACTGAGGATATTATTGCTGTGATATATTTTACTGTTCTGATACACTAATATTTGTGTTCAGCGAAGTCTCCTGAGTATAACAGTACCCCACATGTAGAGGTTTTATAGTGTTTGTGAAAGTTACAGGGTCAAATATAAGGCTTGATTTTACCTTTTTTTTTTTATTGAAATTTGTCAGATTGGTTAGGTTGCCTTTGAGAGCGTATGGTAGCCAAGGAATGAGAATTAGCCCCATGATGGCATACCATTTGCAAAAGAAGACAACCCAAGGTATTGCAAATGGGGTATGTTCAGCTTTTTTTAGTAGCCACTTAGTCACAAACACCGGCCAAAGTTAGCGTTTTTTGCATTTTTAACACACAAACAAATATAAATGCTAACTTTGGCCAGTGTTTGTGACTAGGTGGCTACTAAAAAAAACTGGACATACCCCATTTTGAATACCCTGGGTTGTCTACTTTAAAAAATATGTACATGTTAGGTGTGTTTCAGGGATTTATGACAGATAACGGTGTAACAATGTCACTATTGATACATTTAAAATATATATATATTGAAACAGCAATTTCCTACTTGTATTTATAGGCCTATAACTTGCAAAAAAAAGCAATAAAGCATGTAAACACTGGGTGTTTTTAAACTCGGGACAAAATTTTGAATCTATTTAGCAGTTTTTTTCATTAGCTTTTGTAGATAAGTAAAAGATTTTTCAAGTAAAAGTCCAAAAACATGTTTTTTTTTTTATTTTTCACCATATTTTATTATTTTTTTTAAATACAATATATGACATAATATATATACTGGTATGTAAAGAAAGCCCTTCTTGTTGTGAAAAAAACAGTATATAACTTGTATGGGAACCGTAAATGAGAGAGCGGAAAATTACAGCTAAACACAAACACCACAAAAGTGTTAAAACTTCTCTGGTCCTTAACGTACAAACATCGCAAAAACAGGCCGGTCCTGAAGGGGTTAATCTAAACAGGAATAGCTTAATATAAAAAATAAATAGAAATTGTATGAGTCCCAGTATGGCTAATTATATTTACAGCGCTGTGGAATTTGTTGATACTTTATAAATAATCATAATAATGTTTGTTGCTCTTTACCTTTGGTCCCATCTCCTAAACCCTAGGGAAATTAGTCGCCTGTACTATAAACACCTTTAAGAAACCACCACCAGCTTCTAAGGAAATTGAAACCAATCCTGTTTTAGTTACAGCAAGTAAATAATTGTATAAGATGCATCAGGACCTCGTATTGTTTACTTTTGCCTGACATTGTGAAACCGTTTTTCTAATGACTTTACTACATGTGACAGGCAAATCCACATTTGTTTTTTGTTACTAGGAAGAGCTACTCTGTCCTCTTAACAACAGCCCAATAATAACTGCTTTCCCTGGGCAACCAGACAGGGGGTTAAAAGGCATATGCTGGCTATGGCTGTTTGTCATTCATTTGCATCAAGCTGTTGTAAACAAGGAAACTACTCTAGGTAACCCCAGCCTTTTCAACTGTCAACTGTGACCATAGTTTGGAACTAGTGATGTCCCGAACGGTTCGCTGGCGAATAGTTCCTGGCGGACATAGCGTGTTTGCGTTCGCCACGGACGGTGCGATGTTCGGTCCGCCCCCAATTTTTTTTTTTGTGGCCAAATTTATTAATACTAATTAAAAATTACTTAGTATTAGTAAATTGTGCCGCTATTCGCAATACCGCGAGTAGGGGCATGTCTATTAAACAGTGAGCAGCCCTGCGCGGGTGGGGGCCCTAAATACCAATAGGGGGGGAACCTATTGTCCTCCCCCCTGGCCCCCACCCCTGAGCGGTGGGTGGGGGCCCTAAAAATAACAATAAGGGGGGGGACCTATTGTCCCCCCTGGCCCCCACCCCTGAGCGGTGGGTGGGGGCCCTAAAATTAACAATAAGGGGGGGACCTATTGTCCCCCCCTGGCCCCCACCCCTGAGCGGTGGGTGGGTGCCCTATAATTAACAATAAGGGGGGGACCTATTGTCCCCCCCGGCCCCCACCCCTGAGCGGTGGGAGGGGGCCCTAAAAATAACAATAAGGCGGGGACCTATTGTCCCCCCCAGCCCCCACCCCTGAGCGGTGGGTGGGGGCCCTAAATACAAAGGGGGGGACCCTAGTCACCCCTCCCCCCCCCAAAAAATGTATCTCCCTACCTACCCCCTCACCCTAAAAATAATAATAATTAGATAAAAACAACTTATTATTCGATGTTTTCTTTCTTCTACAATCTTCTTTTTTCAGCCCCCAAAATAGCCAAATAAAAAACCATAATAACCGACGCAATTAAAATAAAAATAAAAAAAACGAGCGCACAAAAATTCCATGTTCACCCATGGAGGGCTCTGCGCAGATTGACCTCTGCAGGGCGGGGGAAGGCTTATAAAGCCTTGCCACGCCCTGCAATTAGGCTAAGAACACTCTGTTTGGCTGGTTTAAGCCAGAGTGCTCTTTGTCATTTTACACAGCGTGGGAAAGTTCAATTTTCCCACGCTGTGTTAAATGACACAGAGCACTGTGATTGGATGGATTTTAAGCCATCCAATCACAGTGCTCTGTGTAATTTTATATTTATTTGTATAGGGAAATCAAGCAACTTAGTTCAAATATTTATATTTCATACAAATAAACATAAATCCACACACTCTGCATAGCAGTGTTGTTTTTACCCCACGTAAGGTGTCCTGTCTCTCACAGAGCCATGTTTCAGTATTATCCCTAATATAAGAGTGTGTCAACTTTTAATCATCAGCCATGGCTGAGTGTGCAAAATCGTAAAGAAGCATGGGTACATTGTTTTTGTAATAATCTGTTTTTTATATATATATGTATGTGTGTGTGTATATATATATGTTTGATTAAGTATTAAATTGTAGTTTGTCCACTGTATTCGTCTGTGGTTGCAATCAGAACTAGCTTGTTTGCTGATCCCGTGGAAGGATATTATATGACATAATGGATGAGCCCAGTCAAAGCTGGAAGTGGCCCTTATTTTTACTGCATGATAGGAATAATTCTTTAAAATGCTAACTAAAAATAAATTATCTTCATAATTGTTCATGCCCTGAGGTGAGGCTTTGCACCATCTGCAGTGAACACTCAATGAGATAGAAATGGCTTTGGTAATTATGCTGCTCTCATTCTGTTCAGTAGAGTTTTCAATTTAACCCACAAACTCCCAAATAGCAGAAATTAACGGGATAAGCAGTTTAGCACTTTGCAGCAGTTCCATTGATCACATAGTTTGAATGGAAGAGAATGAGCGTACAATCACTTAAATGAGCAGAGGATAAAGGGCCAGGTTTATAGCTTTTATTTTAGGGGTGTTTTTTTCTTATAATTTTGTGCTGGGAGACATGGGAACTCTTTGTACTATAACCTACGAATATAAGTTATGATTCTTGGAATGTCCCTTTCAATTTGCATTAATATAGCCAACTATTTTTTTGAAGGGGTGGTCCTTAGACTGTGTACCACTATCCCCTTGTGAATAAATAGGCCAAATGTTTCTAAACAAGAAGAAAAAGAAAATACTTTCATTAAAAGCACTGTAATCTATATAGTTTATTGTAATGTTTGCCACGGTATTGTGGTACAGTTTGCCAAGGATCAGATGGCAGATGGACATCCTGAGATTTTCCTACAGAAGCTGCTGTTCTGATCTAATTGTTGCAAGGTTTTCGGCCATGCTATGAGCTCCAAAACTTGACAAACCAAGCAGGTGATGCTTTTCAGTATTCTTCCAGTAGCCGTAAGGAACACACTGGTTACATTAGAAATGGTCTCTTGTCATCTTGAGACTCTTTTTGGAAAGAACAGTGTTTCTGCTTTATTAAAATAACACTCCAAGCCTACCATAGTGGTCCCAGTAGTCGTCTAGTGACCATCCCAGGTAAGTAGTTAAATGGTTGGGCTTTACTTGTGCTTAAAGGACCACTCTAGGCACCCAGACCACTTCAGCATAATGAAGTGGTCTGGGTGCCAGGTTCTCTAGGATTAACCCTTTTTTTTTTAATAAACATAACAGTTTCAGAGAAACTGCTATGTTTATAATAGGGTTAATCCAGCCTCCAAATCTTCTAGTGGCTGTCTCACCGACAGCCGCTAGAGGCGCTTGCGTGATTCTCACTGTGAAAATCACAGTGAGAGCACGCAAGCGTCCATAGGAAAGCATTGTAAATGCTTTCCTATGAGACCGCCTGACTGCGCGCGCTGCTCTTGCCACGCATGCGCATTCAGCCGAAAGGGAGGAGAGGAGGAGGAGAGCTCCCCGCCCAGCGCTGGAATAAAGGTAAGTTTTAACCCTTAACTCTCCCCAGAGCCCGGTGGGAGGGGGTCCCTGAGGGTGGGGGCACCCTCAGGGCACTATAGTGCCAGGAAAACGAGTATGTTTTCCTGGCACTATAGTGGTCCTTTAAAAGTAGTAACAAATGCAAACTTTTTTTTTTACATTCCATGCATAGTGCCATACATATAGTAAATACAGTTCAATCATATATTTCTAAAATAAAGTATTTGAGCTTGCTATACATTCCTCTCAATATTGGAAAGTATGTAATTTGAAATGGTTTTCTGGCCTCGTATGCAGTGTCTTCAGTGACGCAACTTGCGTCAATGGTGACACCCATAATTGGCAGGTATGTCTGGGGAAGTTCGCATGGCCACCCACTTAGGGGGCGTGTCAGCCTGGCATTAGGCCCACCAGGCTGACCGCTTACACACCAGACACCTGCTAAAATATTCTCTGCAACGTCATAAAACTTCACTGTTAAAACCTGACAGATTCTTCAGTATACAGGCTTTGGTAGCACTTTAGTGGTATACTTAATATAGACTATAGCTGTAATAACTTAATGATCAGCTGGTTCTGTTGGATCTTATGTTACATCATGAGGTTAAGCAAAATAATGCAAATGTAATTATTTTTGCCTCATGACATAAAGGGAAAAAATTATTGAACTTTCCACTCCAAAATTTCTTCTGCCCACTTATGATCTCATCACAATGAAAATTCTGTTCAATGGCATTTATAACTGAACAGTAACAGTTGTATGTATATACGGTCATTTCACAAGACAATAACAAATTCAGATCTCTGAACAACTCACATCTCTGTGAGTAGCTTTTTCCTCATAATACTATATTGATATTTTAAATGAGCACTATAGTGCCAGGAAAACAATCTCGTTTTCCTGGCACCATAGGGTCAGTAGGTCCCCCTCCCGCTGGGCTGAAGGGGTTAAAACGCCTTCAGCCAATTCCCTTTCTCCAGCGCCCGGCTCCCTCTGTGCTGGGGAACTCTCCACCCCCTGCCAACGTCAGATCCGAATGTGCATGCGTGGCAAGAGCCACGCACGCGTTCAAACCACCTATAGGAATGCATTATTCAATGCTTTCCTATGGACGTCCACCGTCTTCTCACTGTGATTTTCACAGTGAGAATTGCGGAAGCGCCTCTAGCGGCTGTCAGTGAGACAGCCACTAGAGGCTGGATTAACCCTCAGTGAAACATAGTTTCTCTGAAACTGCTATGTTTTCAGCTGCAGGGTTAAAACTAGAAGGACCTGGCACCCAGACCACTTCATTGAGCTGAAGTGGTCTGGGTGCCTATGGTGGTCCTTTAAGCATTATGTATATTGTAGTGAATCTTAGATCTAGGTTGGGATCAACTATTGGGTCCTCGTGTTTGTTCTGTGGCTTTTCAGTGAAACATAATATTCAACTGGCCCTAGGCAACTGCCCTCAATAAATAGCATGCTGTTGAAGCCCTGCTTTCTGAAAAACAAAATTTAGTCTAATGAAGTTAAATGTCTGCAAATAAATCTGTTAAAAGAATAGGACGGATAATTCAGTTAACAAAATCATTCAATTGAGTGTAAATTGACTTTGACAGGAAGAAGAATGCAAGTATTCATGTTTGAAACCAGTTACCTGGATACATTGATTGCTGGTGGACCGAGCACAACAGAAATAATCCATACTTTTCATTTTGCCAAAGTGTTTGCAAAGCGTAAACGAACAATAGTCTGTCTGCATCCGCTTAAAAAGGATCACGCGGATAGGACTGTACAAAATTGCTATAAAAGTCATAAACATTAAACTTAATTAAAGCAGAACTGTCCCTTGAATTGTACACGTCCATGAGATGTATGCATTATATAACTCTGTCAGTTGTGGATTGTTTGGAAAAAAAAATAATAATTCACATTCGATTTAATATTTTAATTTGCATGGATGCCTGGCTAATGTAAGTTACATGAAGTTCAAACACTCAATGTGCCCCCTGTTTAGAAAAGTTTGATTTCCCCCATTCCAAGTCTTCACTACAACAGAAACCTGAGATCCAGGAACTCCCAAGCAGGTGCTTTTGTTAGCTGTCCTGAGTACTGCAGTGGGTAGTAGGCGAGGCAAGGAGTGGTGCCATGCAGACCCCAGGTAAATAAGTGAAACTGTTATATGGTCTGACTACTTACAATGGGGGGCACCAAGACACTTCTAGGACCATAACCACTGAAGGAATGCCTGAGCACGCATGTGTTTTTATGACATTTCTCTGTATCTTGAGCATGCCAGGGGTATCACAGAGTGGGAAAAGAAAGTGTGGCTGAAGTTTTTTTGTTTTTTGTAAACTTTTTCTATAGACGCCCTACCCTATGCATGTTAAATTTCCAAATTCTATCCTAAATACAATTATTAAAATGAATGCGCACAATGCTAACAAACTGCATCAAACAATAATGTGCCAAACAGTTTGCAGGTAGGTATTCAGAGGGCACCTTATTTCCTCCTTACTTTCTTCTTCACTTAGCTTCTGGCTTCTTCTGTTTTTGCTTTCTTCCTCATAATGTATTCCTTCGAGTGGGCGATTAAAAAAATTATAGTAGCAATAAATGATCTATCCACACCATATTTTATATGAGGCTGCTATCTATATGTCAACCATAATTACTTTATGAACTTATATTTTATTTCTTCCTTACTATTTACAAAAGTGTATACAGTATGCACATATTACTATGCTACTTCTTATTGTGCATTTTCATAACCATTTATTCTATGTTTGTTCAAAAATGTAAATACATTTTTTATTGGTAAAAAAATGTAACATGCACAATACTAAAATATACACATACTTACACACAGTCAGGGCCAGACTGAGAAAAAAATTTGGCCCAGGAATTTTTTATCACAGCGACCCACTAAGAAGGGGGCGGGGCAGAGAGGGTGTGTTATGTCATCCCCAATGACAAGCACGCCCCCTCTCAAAGTAAGCATGTTGGTTCAATGAACTGTGTGGGAGTGTAGTGTGTGTGTCTATATGTTCCAGAGTTCACTCTTGCGAGATTGGGGGCGTTGCCATGGCAACGTTCCGGATCTCCCGAGAGGAACCCGGCAGAGCTGCAAGATAGAGCTCTGCCGGGTCTTCTCTCCCTCCACCCCCCAGCCGCTGGCCGCTTGTTAGTGATAGTCGGCCGGTGAGGGAGATCTTTGACCTCCCCACTGGCCCGTCATGGCATGCAGCAGGGCTGGCACTCGGATAGCGCGGGCCCTGCATGGAACGGCAGGGATGATCCTGCATTTGCCCGGTGTGCCAGATGGTCAGTCTGGGCCTGCACTCAGTATCACATTGTGTTTAAGTCGAAATGTATATAAAGTGCAGAAAAATATTAATTTTCACTTTCTTTACCCTTTGCACTGTTGAAATAACTAAGACTTGCAACCCAGTATCTATATATAGTATCATTTGGTGTGATACACTAAGTGAAGGGAATTATTTTGTTACTTTATATGCATTTGCACTTGAACACATTGTGATACTGTGTGTTAGCCAGTGTATATTTGCCATGGCTTGATACTGTGTTAGCACTTGTTTACATTGCAGGTTAAGACAAACACTAGAGTTTAGCTCTGTGAAATGACATTGGACATCCTCACACTTTGCATGAGCATGTCCATCTTATTTAAAATCCCCATAGGAAAGCACTGATTCAATGCTTTCCAATGGGGAAGATCTTTTGCGCATGGGCTCTGGCACACATGACTTCGGTAGCCCAGGACTCTGTTCCGGCCTTACGAATATCCATTCTGTGCATACTTTATGTCTGCACTGCACGCTGGTAACAGATATAATTTGAATCTTCCTTTGAATGCCCTGCGTGTGCGTTAGGCATTGCCAATAGGAAAGCATTGGCCAAACACTTTCCTTTGAGGTGTTTCAACACGCTGGACGTCCAGTGTCATTTCACAGAGTCAAACTCTGAAACTGCAGAAATCGCCTCTAGCAGCTTTCTGTTAGCAGCCACTAGAGGCAGTCTTACAACTGCAATGTAAACTTCAATCTAAATCAATGAGATGAAGTGGTATAGGTGCCTATAGTGTCCTTTTAAATTGGTCATGGTGCTTGGAGTCTGTATGTACATATTTCAATATGTAACTCTGACAGCAATAAAAAATATCATCATATGTGATGAGGAGAACCTCCACCTCTGATAGCATCATTAGTAAACCATTAACAAGTCTGGAACAAGAGTTGCAGACTGGCTAATGCCAATTCTGTGGATATTCTTTTCACAGAGAGTCATTCAGTGGCTGAAAGCACTCAGTTGACACTTAACGCCCATAAATGCCTAGTGGATTGGTATCTGCCTTATTCAGCTCAGTTAAGCATTACCCAGCATTAGAGAAGGTTTGACACCCAACGGGGACCCAGACAAGAAGGCAAACCATTGCAGTTTCAATCTTGGTTTTTCTTAAAGATGATTTGTTTAAACGCTTTTATTTTTTTAATTAATTTTTTTAACAATATTGATGTTTAAGCAAAGACAAGAATATGTATGCTAGAATAATGTTTTCTGTTTTAGTTAAATAAAACAATTTAATTTGTTCTCCGAAAATCAGTGGTTAAACTATTAAGCTGGAGACAGCCCACTTTGCAATCATTTCATTATCTCAAAAAGTTTATTGTACATATCAAATCTTCATCTGGTTAAAAAATAATAAATGTAATAACCAGCAAGAAGGGGTATTTTTTATGGTTCAAAATCACAATGTAAATCAAGCCAAACTGGCAAGTGATTTAAATCAAATCAAATTTAACTCTGCATAATTTGGATTTACCCCAAGCATCTAGAAAACCATAAAATTGCACTTTAATGATGGTGAGATTTTTTTTTTATTTTTTTTATTGCATGTTCCTGAAGGCATACTTTCTACAGGAAACTATTCCTTACTATAGTATCTTCTTCTGATTTTAATATGTATGTCAATTCTTCCCAGAAATGAGCGTGAGTCACTTTTCAATTGCTGTGATAGGGTGTGTGGATTGATAGCAGACAGGACCTTGCAGTCTGTGTTTACTGATGATTTAGATGCATACAGTTTGCTTTTAGAGCAGTGTTTTCCATGGAAAGACTTGGTTGGGCATTGACACTAACCGCCCCGGTTCACAATTATAGTTAATGGTGTATAGCATCTTGGACACTTATGGACGTTCATACCCATATTTATACATCAGTGGTCTGAAAGGGTTTAAGGCCTCTAGTTTTTCCGTAATATATGATGTATACATGCTGAATGATCTAATACACAGTTTGCCAGTGTTTACTTGGACGGGTTTGATAGCTGCTGTTGTGTAGACTATTTTAATGACTGATTTTCGCAGTGTCTGGCTTATTTATTCTCATGCGGAACTGTTAAATGGAAGAATAGCTTTGGCACTTTCATAATGGTTCTTTTCTTGGAACATTACAGCAGAGCTCAGGCAACCCATTTATTATATTCAAGCAAGCAGGAAAACCAGATTCTCAACTGTGAAGTCTAGATGGTTCCTACTTTGCTACTTCTTTTTGGAAAATGTGATCTTTTTATAGCTGTGTTTGCACCTATTTTTTAACAGTTATTTGTTAAGTTATGATGAACACACAGCTTATCTAAGCTTGGATATTTAATCAGGTTTAAAGAAGATAAAAAATATAATTTAGAGGGCTTTCATGTTCATTGCTGTTATCTTTGCATGACATCCAGGACTTGACTGGCTATTGGATATGCTTTCCTGCTCTGTTGGGTTGTGATCAGATATGCATGATTCCTGTGTTGGAAATCAGAATCAGAATAAGTGGCCAGTAGGGACTATATCATGCCTATTTATTAGTTTATTAAACTACAACGGGTATTGGTCTGAATTGCAACATTGGTATAAAGTGTGTGTATGTGCTGTGTGTTAGCAGCAGGACAGGCACTAACATATTAGCACAGAAAATAATGGCTGCTTTTGGACAAGCAGCTGTCCTTCTATAATGATGACTCATTTGCCTATAGATTGGCTATTTGGGGCTTGTCAATGCACTAGTTATTTAGTTCTATCAAAATGTATGTGTGCACTGCTGAAATCCCATCAGTAGCAGAGACTGGACTGCTGGTTTAGAGATAAATGATATTAAATGAATGGCATTTTACATTTATCCACAACCTTAAAGATACTTTGACTGTTTATCAGTGACTATTATACCTAACAGTTGGGACTGTGATCATATCAAGATGAAGTGAATGACACTGACAATGAAGTTATTCATAGCAGTCCCTGACTATAGAATAAGCTTCCTTGTTTCTGTTTTGTTCTCCACACTGAGACATGGGAGCACATTTAGTAAATTAATATCGCCTCCAAAAAATAATCTGTTTTATTCTGACTATTTGGCTTCCACCGTGACCAGTTCAAGCTATAGCAGCTCGTTTTGATTAGCATATACTTTTTAATTTTACTCCTCATAAATGTAAATCACTATTGGTTACCATGAGTTCCCTTGTCAACGTTTCTTATCTTATTATCATGGCTGATATTAGCCCCGTGAGACGGTGACGTCTTCGCATTCCATTAGCATTCCATTAACAAACGCAGGAAAAGAGATAAGTATGTACAAGCATATGTGATTCTCATAGCCTGCTTTACTGGCTGTATTATCTTGAAAGAACGGTGTAAGAGACCACCTGGTATATATTGAGGACAGGATGAAACTTTGAAACATGGTGTTTGGTGTAACTGTTTTTTACATTTTTAGATTCGTAACCTTCATTGTACGTATAAACAAGAGCTTGGCAAATGCCTATATAATTGAGGAGCCAGTGGCAAAATTTAATGCACCATGCAAACTTTGTATAGCACACAAACTTAACCATGCACTCACACATCTCTCCTTAGTTAGTTAGCCATGCACTCACTCTCCTCTTCCTGGTTAGTTAATCGTGCACTCACACACACCTTCCTGGCTCGCTAACCATGCACATACTCTCCTCTTCCTGGTTAGTTAGCCATGCACTCACACACCTCTCCCTGGTTAGTTAGCCATGCACTCACGCACCTCTCCCTGGTTAGTTAACCATGCACTCACGCACCTCTCCCTGGTTAGTTAACCATGCACTCACGCACCTCTCCCTGGTTAGTTAACCATGCACTCACGCACCTCTCCCTGGTTAGTTAACCATGCACTCACGCACCTCTCCCTGGTTAGTTAACCATGCACTCACGCACCTCTCCCTGGTTAGCCAACCATGCACTCACGCACCTCTCCCTGGTTAGCCAACCATGCACTCACGCACCTCTCCCTGGTTAGCCCAACCATGCACTCACGCACCTCTCCCTGGTTAGCCAACCATGCACTCACGCACCTCTCCCTGGTTAGCCAACCATGCACTCACGCACCTCTCCCTGGTTAGCCCAACCATGCACTCACGCACCTCTCCCTGGTTAGCCCAACCATGCACTCACGCACCTCTCCCTGGTTAGCCCAACCATGCACTCACGCACCTCTCCCTGGTTAGCCAACCATGCACTCACGCACCTCTCCCTGGTTAGCCAACCATGCACTCACGCACCTCTCCCTGGTTAGCTAACCATGCACTCACGCACCTCTCCCTGGTTAGCTAACCATGCACTCACGCACCTCTCCCTGGTTAGCTAACCATGCACTCACGCACCTCTCCCTGGTTAGCTAACCATGCACTCACGCACCTCTCCCTGGTTAGCTAACCATGCACTCACGCACCTCTCCCTGGTTAGCTAACCATGCACTCACGCACCTCTCCCTGGTTAGCTAACCATGCACTCACGCACCTCTCCCTGGTTAGCTAACCATGCACTCACGCACCTCTCTCCATTTTGCATTCCCTAGTACTACATTTAGGCAGTTAATCATGATGCAGTGCACATATGTCAGGGGAGTCGGGAATGCTGCCTCTGCTACACCATAATGTAGAGACATTCTACTTCTCTACTAGGTAAATAGGCTACTTATCTCCTATTTCCTCTCTTGATTAGAAGACAAAACAAAGTAGCACAAAGTCCCATGTTTGTGTTACCATGAGAACCTGGTGCCCTTGAGTTATCTGGCCCTGGTATAGACACACATTTTACTGCAATTACATTTTATTGCAGGCATTGTTTTTGCCTCAGCCCCAAACTGTGGTAACCAATGTGGCTGTAGATGCAAAGTGGGTAGGTGGCCAGTAGAACGAATACTATTAAACTATAAATAGTGATGATGATGATGATGATGATGATGATGATGATGATAACTAAAATAAACGTGCATCTTTTAACTCTTGTTTTGGGCTCAGATCAATAGAGTGTTGATCATATCTTGCACAGATCACGTAACCTATTATTGGGGGTTGTAAAACCTCTCCCTCTCCAACAGAATGAATGATCTTTATGTTCAAAGGTTCATTGCTTACAGCAGGTTTTCAGGTTTCAAGCTCTATTCAGATGCCATTATAGTAGGTCGCACACATGAAATTCTATTCACCTACAGAGAGATCTATATCTTCAGACTGAGTACAGTTAGGGCATTATACCATTAAGACACTTGAGTTATGAGAGACTGTTAAGTTTCAAATAAGATTTTTTTTATTTGAGCATATGAAAGTAACTTTTACGATATTCACTGTGTATATGTGTATGTTTACATGCACATAATTTAGTTGTTTGTTTTTCTCTCACAGTTGTAATTAAAGGAACAATATAATATTAGAAATACAAACCTGTTTTCCTAATGCTGTAGTGCCCTGTAACTACCGCTACACAGCCTCTCACCCCCCAGCCCGGTTGTCATAAAATAAAGGATTTACTTACCATTGGCACTGCCTACCTCTCTGCTTCAAACCATGTCCTCAAGGAGGCATGGTCCGATCCAGTGCCCATCATAGCGGAGCGTTGGGGACCTAATGCACATATGCAGTGATCATATATTCAAGCTTTCCCATGGGAAAGCATTGAATCAATGTTTTCCAATGTGGGCTTCCGTGTGACATGATCGAGTTTGATGATCGAAGGAAACAACTCTACAGTCTGTCATACTGACAGCCACTAAAAGTAGACTTACCTTTGCAATGGGATAAACGACCTGGCCAGTGCACCCAGACTTCATTGAGATGAAGCTGTCTGGGTTACTATAGTGTCTCTTTCAGTAAATAGTCAAATACAATACACCATGTAACCATGAGGTAAAGTTTAAAAAAGTAAAACTGCCTTTGACCGCAATAATGGATGCAAATCTGTTCACAAAATGTCTGCTAGCCTGTGGCATGCAGGGAGTTGTTATTCAAAATCATTTTGGGTCACAGTGTAACATTTTTTTTGTTTGTTTCCAGCAGTATTCTAGTGTGGTACATTTTAAATAATAATGCATATTTCTCTAATGTGGCATATGATGTGGCATAGGGGCTAAATTTAATGCCCATCGTCCCCTGAAATGTTACAACGTTGCTTTGTAATTCTTGTTCAGAAGAGTCAGGTATTACAAAATTGGAGATGAGGCCACGTGGGGTACTTTACATGTGCAAGAACCAGCCTGACCAGGTAAAAGAGGGAGGAGGTGACCTTCCCAATAATCCATGTGCTGCGCCCTAAGCACACATTAGCTAGTGGAGTGCAAAGATTTTTTTTTTCGATTTTTTTTTTTTTTTTTCTTTTTTCACATTTCAGTCACTTGTTGAGGTGAAGTGATTCATTAGCAATCCATGTTTGGTATGGCACTTGAAGAAAATCTAATATTTCTTTCCTGTAATGTTTTAATAATTCAGACATTGTAGAACATTTACAAAATTCCCTATTTTATGTTGAAATAAAATATAACACACAAGTACTAGGGTACTACAATTCACTCTTTCAAATTATTCTTTTTTTGTTTTGTTTGTTTTTGTTTTTTTAAAGAGCCCTCTCACATGTGCAGCCATAAGTCGTTTCATTCATAAAACAACAAGATTGAAAGTATCAGCAATGGCTGAATAAATATTTCATAAACCCTTGCACACAGCAGGCAGTTATTGGATACCTACAGCAGTCTCCCTAAAAGCATTAAGGACCAGAAATGACTGAAACTGTCTCTTCAGATCATGGCATTTTGCAGTATATGAAGGGTTTTTAGAGTGCATGCTCAATTAATTATGTTCATAATGCATTGGGGATATTTAAACCAACAGTTACTAGCCTCAGCTAGTATATAGACTACATAACGATATATATATTAATCCGAGATTCCGAGGTATCTTTTCTCAGCCATATATCTTCTGCAGCGTATTAGCATTTGGGTAGAATGCATATGTTCTAAATATAATGTTGTTTACCCATCTTAATATTGAAAGTGTGATCAGTATAACTTATAACATATAGGAAAATATAATAGTCCAACTAGCTCACTTTCTTTCAAAAGGCTTCAGGCTCTAAACGTTAGTTATGTATATCAATATGGCAAAGATTTAAAAATTGTTAAAACTAAAGACACATCCATACAAACTGGTAAACTACTTTAAGGGGAGCTATAGTTATTGTTCTGGTGCCTATGCAGGCATTTTTTTGTAAATACTGTTTTTTTCAGAGAAAATACAGTGTTTACATTACAGCCTAGGAACACCTCTTGTGACCACTCCTCAGATGGCCAATAGAAGTGCTTCCACAGTGTGCTGATGTTCAGTATCTCCATGCTCTGCATGGAGAACTGAAATTTTCCCATAGAGATGCATTGATTCAGTGCATCTCTGAGGAGATGCTGATTGGCCAGAGTGGTGTTTGGCTCTGCCCCTTACCCCATTTCTTTGCCTGACATAATCAAAATTGACCATCTCAGCCAATCCAGTCAATTCTAATTATGTCAGCCAAGGAGGCCGATTGGGGGCAGAGCCAACACCAGCAGGCCCATGGGCCGCTGGAAATATATTTAATGGTGTATGAGGGGGCAGGGTGCTAAATTGTGTTTTTAACAGCATAGGGTCAAGAACACACGTTTGTGTTCCTATAGTGTTCCTTTAATGAATTGGCAACTGATCAGGGGATTAAGTATTAGGCCAAAAGAGCTGAGATCTTTTAACTATACCCCTGGTTAGTTGGTTTGGAAGATAACTAGGCTTCTTTCCACAGAAAACTATCCACGTACTAAAGCAACATAACCCTTACACTTATTCTCTATGTAGATGTCTAGTTTTCTTTCTGAAGTTAAGATTAGCATGACTGAACTCCCACCCTCATCTAAATCTGATCTGTTGAAAATATAAAAGTTTAATTTCAATAGCTCATTATTATTATTATTATTATTATTATCGCCATTTATATAGCGCCAACAACTTCCGTAGCGCTTTACAACATTATGAGAGGGGGGATTTAACTATAAATAGGACAATTACAAGAAAACTTACAGGAACGATATTTTGAAGAGGACCCTGCTCAAATGAGCTTACAGTCTATAGGAGGTGGGGTATAAAACACATTAGGAGAGCCTTAGGGTTGAATTCTGTATCATTTCTAAGCCTTGTGTTTAAACTATATTTGCTCCATCTTGCTATGTTCATGGTTTTTCCAATGCTGGGTTTTATGTTTGCTTTAAAGTATAATATGATCTGATCCCATATATCATTGCCTTTCAGCATCCCTTCCATTCATTATTATGACCCTGGTGAACTCTCCATACAAGAGGGGATTCTACTGCGATGATGAGTCTATTAGATACCCATATCGGGAGGATACTATTACTCATGGGCTGATGGCTGGAGTCACCATTTCTTGCACTGTTATAATAGTAAGTATTCGAACACTGACCGAGATTTGATTCTTGACTATTTATAGAAGAAAGGTAAAGTCACAAAGGAATAGCAAAGTGACTGGATGAATCTGGAAGCTCATCTGTACACAGGATGCATTATAACGGGTACTTATGTTAAGTGAAAAGAGATGTTAGGTTAAACTTGATCTCTTCTTTCATTCTCCCTGCTTGTGGATGCTCCTCTGTGATGCCGACACACTGGCTTTGTTGCCAGTCACTCTGTTTCTATACTCCCTAGCCAGTGATAGCTGCTAGGAGGCTACCAAGGCCAATCACAGTGCATGTGCTGTGGTTGCTACATGTGGAGAGCAGAAGAACTACCTGTGGGGGAGGTCTTTTCTGCACTCTCTTGTCTCTCAATTCTAAAGTGAAACTACCTTTCTCAAGCCAGTTTAGTAAAAGGGCAGTCACTGATTGGCTGAGAACGGTCAGCTGACACTGTCAGCCAATCAGCAACTTCCCTGGCTGGCGGCACTCCGAACTTGCTGAATTGGAAAATTCTGAAGTCTGATGCCATTTGCATGGGAGTGGACATCGGCACTGGAGTGAACTTTGGGGTTAAACAGTTCAAAAACGTTTTAACTCCATGAGTTAAGAGTGCCTACAGGGGCCTCTTGGCACCATAACTTAATTTAGATTAAGTTGTTTTGGTCCCTCGAGTTTTCCTTTAAACATAATTGTATGCCCTTTCAAAGGTGTTCAGATGAGTTTTTACTTGCCTGAACCTGTCAATTGTGGCCACTGCCATTGCTTTACTGATGGTCCTTTTCAGATCCTGTCTTGACAAAGCTTTACAGTGGTAGCTTTGCATTCTTGTCAAGTATAGGAAGATAACACAAGACAAAGTAGTCCCTACTCTGTTTTATGATCTCTTTTGACTGGGTTGGAATTTCAGAGAAAGATTTCATCTTTATTTTTTGCATAGGTGGATTACAGAGCAGCTTTAATGTTCACTGATTTAGAACATTTAAAAAGCAGTTTTATATATTAGGTGTTTGATATGAAAGACACATGATGTTTTCTATCAAATTGTCTAATGTTTGTTGATATTTCCCTTTTTATTTTGTCTGGTGTAACTTATAGAAACAGAATGGGATGGCAGATAAGAACCATTCGGCCCATCTAGTCTGCCCAATTTTCTAAATACGTTCATTAGTCCCTGTCCTTATCCTGTTCTCATAGCCTTATGCCTATCCCACACATGCTTAAACTCCTTCACATCTACCACTTCAGCTGGAAGGCTATTCCATGCATCCACTACCCTCTCAGTAAAGTAATACTTCCTGATATTATTTGTAAACCTTTGCCCCTCTAATTTAAGACTATGTCCTCTTGTTGTGGTAGTTTTTCTTCTTTTAAATATAGTCTCCTCCTTTACTGTGTTGATTCCCTTTATGTATTTAAATGTTTCTATCATATCCCCCCTGTCTCGTCTTTCCTCCAAGCTATACATGTTAAGATCCTTTAATTTTTCCTTGTAAGTTTTATCCTGTAGTCTATGAACCAGTTTAGTAGCCCCTTCTCTGAACTCTCTCCAAAGTATCCCTCTGGCGATACGGTCTCCAGTACTGCGTACAATACACCAAGTGAGGTCTCACCAGTGTTCTGTACAAAGGCAAGTGCACTTCACTCTTTCTACTGCTAATTCCTCTCCCTATACAACCAAGCATTCTGCTAGAATTTCCTGCTGCTATATTACATTGTCTGTCTACCTTTAAGTCATCTGAAATTATTACCCCTAAATCCCTTTCCTTAGATGTTGAGGTTAGAACTCTATCAAATATTCTGTACTCTGCCCTTGGGTTTTTATGTCCAAGATGCATTATCTTGCACTTATCCATATTAAATGTCAGTTGCCACAGCTTTGACCATTTTTCTAGTTTACCTAAATCATTTGCCATTTGGCTTATCCCTCCTGGAACATCAACCCTGTTACATATCTTAGTATCCTAAACAAAAAGACATACCTTACCATCAAGACCTTCTGCAATATCACTAATAAAAATATTAAAGAGATTGGGTCAAAGTACAGATCCCTGAGGTACTCCACTGGTAATCTGACCATGCTTCAAATATACTCCATTGACTACAACCTTCAGCTACTGCCTTACCCATTCAACAGTATTGGAATCTAAACTTAAAGATTGCAGTTTATTGATAAGCGTTCTATGTGCAACAGTGCCCAAAGCCTTCCTGAAATCTAGGTAAGGAATGTCTACTGCACCACCCTGATCTATTATTTTAGTTACTGAATCAAAAAAAAATCAATAAGGTTAGTTTGGCATGATCTCCCTGAAGTAAACCCATGTTGTCTCTAATCTTGAAATCCATGTGATTTTTAGATGTTCAACTTTTTTCATTTTATTATTTTTATTTGAAATGTATGTACTGTGAAAATATGTAGCCTTATGTTATTAAGCTCTGCTTTTGTAGCATAAAATACATTTCTGTAGTAAAAACAAAAATCCTTTTTTTTTTCCTAACCATTTTTCTAAATTGGTTAAAACTTATTTTTTGGGTTTTTTTTTTTAGAAAGAAAAAATTGGGGGAGGTAGCGTAAATAAATCATAATATTATGATAATCAATGCAGTGTAAGATATAAGCTGGGCATGTGTCTTTTTCTGTTTGTTTTTTGCAGATTACTTCAGGAGAAATGTACATGGTATTTTCCAAGAGACTATACTCTCGCTCTGAGTGTAATAACTATGTTGCTGCACTCTACAAGGTTGTTGGAACCTTTCTTTTTGGAGCTTCCGTAAGCCAATCTCTCACTGATCTTGCCAAGTACATGATTGGTCGGCCAAGGCCCAACTTCCTGGCGGTGTGTAACCCCGAATGGACTTCTGTCAACTGCTCTGGATATGTGACTGACTTTGTCTGCCGTGGAAGCCCTGCCAACGTTACAGAGTCTAGGTGAGGATTGTGTCCAGGAAGTTAAGGAGTCCAGTTTATATTAAACATGGTAGACCTTCCCTTTTTAGAGCAGCCACTTGCATGCTTCTGTGTGAGTTCCATATCACCAGGTGCTGCTATTACTCTGAGTGGCTCCAGGCTTTTAAATGTGAAAGGTCATTCTGTTTAAATTAAGATCTTACGTTTTATATTGCAGACTCTCCTTCTACTCTGGGCACTCATCATTTGGAATGTACTGCATGCTGTTTCTGTCTGTAAGTATTTTTCTTCCCTTTCCAGTATTTACTTTGTACAAATTGACGTGTACTCTAACCTATACATCGTTATTGATCCATGTGGGATAAACATTTTCTGTTCTGTAAAGCTGCAATTTTCAGCAACCAGGATTAACCTAAACCTGTGATGCCAGGTTAACGTTAAGTTCTAACACTTCCTAAAGCAATGAATATATCTAATTATGCACATCTCACTGTACACCTCTAACATTCCATTCCATTCTCTATCCAACAAGAGACTCCATTGTAAAACCTCACCCCAGAGTGCTATCCTTACAAATACCTCTTCCCTTTGGAATAGATTGTAGATATCATCCATAATGAACTGGATAGAGGGTTTTTTTTGTCATGCAGAACCCATTTACAGGTGATACTAGGAAAATTAGAATATCGTTCATTTATTCCAGTAATGCAACGTAAAAGGGGAAACTAATATATGAGATACACGTATTACATGCAAAGCAAGATCATTCAAGCCGTGATTTGTCATAAGTGCGATGATTATGGCTTACAGCTCATAAAAAAAAAACAAATCCACAATCTCGGTTAATTAGAATATTGTGAAAAGGTGCAATATTCTTGGCTCACAGTGTCCCACTCTAATCAGCTAAGTAAGCAATAACACCTGCAAAGTGTTTCTGAGCCTTTAAATGGTCTCTGTCTGGTACAGTAGGAATCACAATCATGGGGAAGACTGCTGACCTGACAGTTGTGCAGAAAACCATCATTGACACCCTCCATAAGGAGGGAAAACCTCAAAAGTTAATTGCGAAGGAAGTTGGATGTTCCCAAAGTGCTGTATCAAAGCACATTAATAGAAAGTTATGTGGAAGGGAAAAGTGTGGAAGAAAAAGGTGCACAAGCAGCAGGGGTGACCGCAGCCTGGAGAGCATTGTCAGGAAAAGGCCATTCATAAGTGTTGGGGACTTTCACAAGGAGTGGACTGAGGCTGGAGTCAGTACATCAAAAGCAGCAGACACAGACAGATCCTGGACATGGGCTTCAGATGTCGTATTCCTCTTGTCAAGCCGCTCCTGAACAACAAACGACGTCAGAAACTTCTTCCCTGGGCTAAAGAAAACCACACCTGGTCTGTTGCTCAGTGGTCCAAAGTCCTCTTTTCTGATGAGAGCAACTTTTGCATCTCATTTGGAAACCAAGGACCCAGAGTCTGGAGGAAGAATGGAGAGGCACACACTGCAAGATGCTTGAAGTCCAGTGTCAAGTTTCCACAGTCAGTGTTGATTTGGGGAGCCATGTCATCTGCTGGTGTTGGTCCACTGTGCTTCATTAAGTCCTGGGTCAACGCAGCCGTCTACCAGGAGATTTTGGAGCACTTCATGCTTCCTTCCGCAGACGAGCTTTATGGAGATGCTGACTTCATTTTCCTCCTGCCCACACTGCCAAAAGCACCAAAGCCTGGTTCAATGACTGTGGGATCACTGTGCTTGATTGGCCAGCAAACTCACCTGGCCTGAACCCCTTAGAGAATCTATGGGGCATTGCCAAGAGAAAGATGAGAGACATGAGACCGAACGATGCAGAAGAACTGAAGGCCGCTATTGAAGCATCCTGGTCTTCCATAACACCTCAGCAGTGCCACAGACTGATGGCTTCAATGCCACGCCACATTGAGGCAGTAATTGCTGCAAAAGGGGCCCAAACCAAGTACAGTATCCATATGCATGCTTATACTTTTCAGAGGTCCGATATTGTTCTACGTACTCTCCTTGTTTTATTGATTGCATGTAATATTCTAATTTACTGAGATTGTGGATTTGGGGTTTTCATGAGCTGTAAGCTATAATCTTCGCACTTATGACAAATCACGGCTTGAACTATCTTGCTTTGCATGTAATGCATCTATCTCATATATTAGTTTCCCCTTTTACGTTGCATTACTGACATAAATGAACTTTTGCACAATATTCACATTTTTCGAGTATCACCTGTAGGACTTTTTCATTGGTTTCCTGATTAATTTTTTTGACCACTCGAGGTTGTTTGCAGAGACATGTTGCCAATATTTCTTATTGCTTTCTAAACTCTCAGCTATGGACCCTTGCTGACTCCAGTTGTCCATTGGCTAATAATATAAAACTTGACCTTTACCATACCCAACAAAAGGGTACTCACCAATGAAACTGCTAAACATTAAATACATAGTTATGTATTATTGGTCTAATTCTAATAATGTTTGTACATGTATGATTAAAATTTGTTTAGTGGACGAAGCTGCATTTTAGCTACTGCTCCTTTTACTTTTGAGCACCTTTAATAATTCTCAGTTTACTGCCATCTTTCCCGTTTGTTTTCCCTTCAAATGTGGTCAGTGCTTAATAACATGACATTATTTCCTCCCATAGCTGTATGTCCAGGCCCGGCTGTGTGGTAAATGGGCTCGCCTCCTCAGGCCCACAGTGCAGTTTTTCCTACTCTCCTTTGCACTCTATGTTGGGTACACCCGTGTGTCTGATTACAAGCACCATTGGAGCGATGTCCTTGTGGGACTTCTGCAAGGGGCACTAGTGGCTGCTCTTACTGTAAGTATGCCCTGAAAAGATCATATATATATATATATATTTTTTTTTTTATTAGAAATATTGTTTGTATTCTATACAGATGTATATTACTGCCCCTTGGTTGTATATGGTGGTTGTTATTGTAAAAAACAAAAAAAACAAACAAACAATGAAACAGACTCCTCACTGCAGCCGATCCTCCCACAGTCCAATCAGGTGCTTCTCATAGAAAAGCATTGAAGAACACTCTGCACATGTGCCACAATCACCATGATTCTCTAAATGAAACTTTGAATCCACACTGACAACACATTTGTTGTCAAATAGATTGAATATTTAATCTTTTCCAGTTTGGATCCTCTAGTAATTGTCTTTGACAGCCAGTAGTAGATGAGGAAACTGCAAAATGTAAACAGTGCCATTTCTCAGGCTGTCCCTTTAACCTTACCACACCCGGTTTTGTCACTCATATTTCTTCTGTTCCTCTGTGGCTTGTTTATGGTTAACACATTCTCTGACCACACACACATTCACTTGTGTTTCTTGGTCTTCACTGCCCTTATAAAAGGCTGACAGGGGGGCGGGCCTGACTGTGATGGCGGCTGGACGCATTTTCAGAGAGCTCCGGGCAAATCAGTGAAACTAAGCCACTTACCCATATTCCCGGTGCTCTCTCTGAGACAGCCTGCGAAGCTTGAATGTCAGGTGAAAGGTGACTGGCTCTGAACAGTCAACAGCAGCCGTCCAGACTAAGCCCTCAATGGGCTGGAGTGAGGCCTAGCAAGCATTGTGGAGGGGAGAGGCGGCCACTCTCCCAGCCAAAGCTCAGGCGGACCTTCATCCAAATCTTGATGGTGCCCTGCTGCCCCCCCCCCCCCTATGGACCGGCGGGGGAGATCCCGGTCCTCACCCTGGAGGCTCACTCACTTTACCAGGACTGTGCGAACCTGACTCAGACGGCAATGATACCCCACATGGTAGACCTAATATGGCAGATGCCGCGGACCGCATGCCTGGCTATGGAGATGTGATGTCCAGAACGCTGTCCTTCCTGGACAAACTTCTTACCGACTTTTGGGGGATGCTGTCACTCCGACAACCGGTACCCGACCTACAAACCTCGCGGGATCACCCACCTAAAGCCGCTCTCCGGCAGCCTCAAACTTGGCGTGGCACAAAGACAGTGCAAAAATGGTGGCGAAGACCGGGTCGGCGGAGCACGGAAGGCGGGAAGCGCAGGCCTGCATCAGCAAGGGGTGCCTATAGAGCCGGAAGCTGGAATATCAAGCAGAATAAAGCAGGGAGAGGAGAGCAGGGGATATCGAAGAAGAAACCATATAACATGGACACTGCATCGATTTTGGCTGTGTCACTACGCCTCCTAATCCATCCCATTACCTGGTATTGTACCGTGCCCATGACGGGCATAGGCTAAGGGTCATCTAACTCACACTCACATCACACACAGCCAGGAGAAATTATCCCTTCTTCAACTAATTGTATGCTAAGATTTAAATTTCTGCTGATTTACGTGTAATTTATCTGCTGTCTGGGCCAGTTGCCCCACATGTCTTCACACTAGCACCTGCTACTAAATTCACTCAGGGTGGCATACCTTGCTTGTATACTACTCTTATAATATACCTCACAGTATTTACCTGCGCATCCTCTGCAATAGCAATGCTTCAATCTCTAGTGCTAAATGTATGCTACTAAGCTCTGTCTAATCTCATACTTTACCTTTCCTGTTAAGCAGAATATAAGAAATTCCTTGACAAGCAACATTAATCTGTAAAAATGTGCAGTAACCTTTAATGCCTAACTCACTCATGTAATACCATGTTAGAAAAACTGCTTACCCTAGCTGTTGTGGCATTGTAAGCCTGATGTGATTGATATATGCACAAATAAAATAAAGAATTAAAAAAAAAAAAAGGCTGACAAATCTACGATTTTTTTTGTCCCTTTCATTGTGAGTTTCTATCCATCAGATCAGTCAGTTTACAAACTAGTCCAGTGCCTTTTGC
This sequence comes from Pelobates fuscus, assembly GCF_036172605.1. Classification (NCBI taxonomy): domain Eukaryota; kingdom Metazoa; phylum Chordata; class Amphibia; order Anura; family Pelobatidae; genus Pelobates; species Pelobates fuscus. Next base: position 297,951,984 of record NC_086321.1, on the reverse strand, counting down.
CTCTTAATATCCTCCTGTGATACAACATTTTATGTATAGGGCAGTGCTTCTCAGTAGGTACGTGTACATGAAAATATCTGCTAACCTTAATCTTGTGCATATTGTGATGTACTTATCTTCTTCCAAAACAGAGGAGACGGGCACCATTTTTGCATTCACCAACACAGGTCCTCACGTTTTTTTTTTGGTTTTCCCTTCTAGGTTCGATATGTCTCAGATTTTTTCAAGGTCAGACCACCACAACAAACCAGCAAGGACCCTCTTGAGAGCAAACCAAGCCTCCAACTTTGTGAATCAGATCAAAATCACTTTGGATATCTGGGGGGATCCTGAGACACACGCATCCAGCACCTTGCCTCCCTGTGAGCAATACTAACCATTTCCTAGGGATGCTCAAGCTCTAATGGACAATTCCTGTACACTAGCCAATCCAACAGGCTCATGGACTTAACGAGCGAATTCTACTGGTTGAAATTTGCTTGGATATTTCAAAATGTTGTGACTTTTTTTTTTTTTTTTTTTTTTTAAGCACAAAAACCAAAGTAGTTTTATAATTTTTATTTTTAAGATTTTTTTTTTATTATTTTCATACGGCAGATTGTGGTTGTGTGATTGTATGTGCATGTTTATTGGAGTTCTGCCCATTTAAGAGTGCAGATTGGTGAGTTCTTAGTTCGAAATGTTCCAGCATGTGCTATTTTGACATGGTATGGTGTGTTAGCTGTGCATTGTTTGTATATATGAGAGTGATAGTTTGTGCCTGGGTCTCTGTGACCCTTTTGTCTTAGCTAGCCTGTGGTTGCTATTGTTTGAGTAAATGTGAAGGAAGAGGTAGCAATACCTACATGTTGTGTTTCCTTCCCTAATGGGTGCAGTTTGGCTCTCCATTTTCCTTTTACGTGAGTGTGTGAGAGCGATGCGCGTCACAATGACTATCTTTGTGTGTTGGTGTCTCCCCAGATTATTTTAACCACTGCTCATCAGCACAAAGCTTCTAAAGGGTAATCGGAGACCCTTGAGAGCTTGGGAAAGTGCATTAATGGGAGAGGTCAAAGGATAAAGTTATTTTAAGACACTCCTTGTACATAATATATATTCATTTATTGGGTTTTACTGTGTATCACACCCCGAGTCTGTGTGTTGGTTAAAAACGAGACCAAGTCCACAGCGTCCCTTTGGCAATGACGGGGTTAACTGCTTTAATCCGTTAGCCCATTGTCTGTCTGCAACATTATCATTAAGCATTTTTGGCTTATTTTTGTTCAAATAGTTTTTTTGTTTAAATTGGCAATGCAGTTTCAAAAGGTAATACCCTGTTATTTTCCACATGATACAAACTCCTTACTCCCACCCTGAATAGAACTTTCTTTGAGCACCGGGATGTGTACATTTAATAATGAAATCCACTTTTACCTTCCTGCTTTCCCTATAAGATGCGCACATTATGTAGTGCTACCTGCGTGAAGCAATTGGATAATCCTTTGCGACCCTGCAGGCCCCCACTATCTCAAAAAGAATCTTGTGCAGCACACACAGGCTCGGGGCATACTGACCAAATGCAATTTTTGTAATTAATGCTTTTTTATTGTATAAAATAGAATAAAATGTTATAAAGCAGAAGGAGGACCTCCCATGCCTCCAGATATCACATTCTCCTGGCCTGTGATTTGTTGGGCAGAGGGCTTGGATAATGTAGGCTGGGGTTTAACTGATTTAGTAATGATGCATTAAGGTGGCATATTGTGTTGAGTTGCTCCCTTTGTCACAATTGTTTTATATATTGTATGAAATAGTTTGATATTTTTTTTTTTTTTTTTTTTTTTTTAAGACCCTTGTTTGTGAAATGTATTTAGCAGTGTATATAGTAAAGTGAGTATATGCACATTTGACATTTTATATTGGAAAATCATATCTATTAAAACTATTGACCACGCAGCGGTTCTCGACCATCCACCTTTGGTCAGATGTGTAACACTGAAGAGGTTACAGTGTTGCAGTGTATTGTCAGCAATGCTTCAATCACCCCCTCCCTTGCAGGTAGAGACATTTTAATCTCATCAAGGCCCTACTTTGCAGAGTTTAGCTGCCATGGGGAAGAACGACGGTCTCTGCTGTAGGAATGCTGCCCACCCTGAAACTCCAGTTCTTGTTGTAGCACATCCCCACTCTCTTACTATTACCTAAGGGCAGGAATGGCAATCCACCTGTTTTTAGCTAAATCTACATTCTTCTACAGTTCTTCCTTTAATTTGACTTTGAATTACAATCTCATTTGAAGTAATTCTTATTCCACTGCTGTTATGAAGCAAATTTCAGTATGTGAACATGTGCACCCCTATTTCTCTTTGCCAATGTATTCTCTTATATAACAACTTAACATTTTGAGTGCTAGGTACATGAGCATTTTAATACCATACATATGCTTCATTTATATTTAAATTGGCCCCTTAGATCCCTATTATTTTGCACCTCATATTGCAATATTAAGGGTGTTAATAAAAAAAAATCTATTTTTTATTCTTTCTTTGCTGTGCAGAAAAGTACAAAGATGTCTGCAATGCCACGACAGCATAAACAAGCACATTCATGTCCAACATAGTATAACAAAGGCATGACATTTGAGATATAAGCACAATTGTAAAGCATAATAATAAAGAAAAATGGGTTGTATTATTAAATAAAAAATAAATAAAAAAGAAGTAGCAAAAGACAGGCAAACAGAGATGAGATTATCACAAGAATATGAGAAACCACTGTTTCACACTTTACTATATAGATACTGAATGCAATTTTTTGTTGTTCTTTAGTGAGAGTTTACTTTTTATTCCATGAAATATTGTGCATATGTTTTTTAATGTATTAAATAACATTCCATTATTTGCTGTTTTCACATAGTAACTATAGTATACACACTTAATCGGTTACAGTGTTGTTTAGGCATCCAGCTCTAATTCCGAATTAGAATGACATTGACCCTTTCATTTTAACTACTGCTTGGGATTGGCCTTTACAATTTCCTATTTATCCAGTTAGCTCATTCTAGAAAGGTAATGTTACAAAAAATGTGTTGGTGGAAACTATTAATAAACCTATTCTTTGTAGTAAGGGGAGAAAGAGTTGGGGGTATTTTGTTTTAATCCCAATTGGGCAAGATAATTTTTCCTGCACAGGGTGGGACAGTCAGACATCCTGTGCAGGGAGCAGGAGAACCGTTCCCCCTCCCCTCTCTTGTGCCTCCCTTTTAAATTTTGTAGACGGGAAGAACTGCTGCCTGAGAGGATGTTACTCAGCCTGAAAGCATCCGTTTGCTGGCAGAGAGCCTGGGGAACAGGGAGAGGAGGAACAGACAGCTAATGGGAACAGAGAAAAGATGGAGTTGTAAAGAAACATAGTGAGCAGAATGTGGGGGATCAGGCTGAGGGGGGTAGTAAGTAAGATAGGAACCTGCAAACAAAAAAAATGTTCAGAGCATGGTGTACCAACATAGGTGTTTTTTGGGGAAAGGTTGAGTGGAAGTTTGTGAGCTTTAAAGTGAAAGGCAGTGACAGGCGAAGTGCCCCAGAAAAGAAGAGAGAAAGGAGTAAGTAGAAGAGCGGTTTGTAATGGCCACAGTGCATTGCTTGGCACAGCCTTCATGTAGTGTTTGTCTTGTTTACCTATTGTACAGCGCTGTGTAATATGTTGGCACTTTATGCTTACTTGTCATTGGTATACATACAAGAAGGTAACTAATGTGATCAGAATCAGTCTGTTAGTGCTGGAAGAGTAGCTAATGCATATTGTCTTTAAGAGACTGAAATAAAAAAAAAAAGGTGGCAAAAAAAAAACAAAAAACTCACTTTAATGGGTGAGCATCAGAGAGGGAAATCCTTCTCCTGCGATACTATCTGCCAAAAAGAGTTACATTCTGTAGGGACCTGGGTCGCTTTTAGGTCCCCTGACATAATTTTTCGTTTCATCCAGAAAGTTATAATTCAAATCCTGTTCAGAAAATAAAAATGTTAAAGGGATAACTGAACAATGAATATTTAGTGGGATTAAACATGTTGGGTTCAAATAGCCACATTGATGATTTTTTTTTTTTTTTTTGCCTAAAGTTTGACTTTCAACTTTGCACTAGTCTCTATTAGAGGAACACTATATAGTATTAGGAATACAAACCTGTATTACTAACACAATAGTGCTGAAAAAATGTTTAGGTGACCGGCTCAACTGTCTGTGGAGTAAAAAGTTATTTAACCCCTTAGTGGCCAGACTGTTTTTCAATTTTCTTACCATTAAGGACCAGGGCTATTTTTACAATTCTGCGGTGTTTGTGTTTAGCTGTAATTTACCTCTTACTCATTTACTCTACCCACACATTATATACAGATTTTCTTGCCATTAAATGGTCTTTCTAAAGATACTATTATTTTTATCATATCATATAATTTGCTATAAAGAAATGATAAATAAAATGTAAAAAAAAAACTTTCTATCTTTGACCCCCAAAATCTGTTGCACATCTCAATCGCCAAAAAAACACCCGTGCTAAATAGTTTCTTAATTTTGTCCTGAGTTTAGAAATACCCAATGTTAACATGTTCTTAGCCATTTTTGTAATTTTTCTTTTGCACGTTATAGGGCAGTAAGTACAAGTAGGCTTTGCTATTTCCAAACTATTTTGTTCAAAATTAACAAAAGTCACATTGTAACACTGATATCTGTCAAGAATCCCTAAATAACCTTTCACATGTATATATTTTTAAAAGAAGACAACTAAGGCAGTGATGGCAAACCTATGGCACGCCTGTCCCTCTGTGGACACACGGCCATAGGTCGCCGGGGGAGGGGGCTGCTGGCTGTCGGGGGCAATGTAGAGTACTCACCTGCCTGCCCAAAACGGCAGGCGCTTTCATGTCGGGAGGACCCAGAAGTAGGGTGAGGGATCTAGGAAGCAGCTGTCCTGTCCTGTCCTCCCGCAAGCAATATGTGTGGAGCGTTTTGTTGCTGTGCATTACCATGGTAACGCACCTCACAGCATCGCATAGGAGAACTGCTTCGCAGACATGCTTACTACCACCGGACCACCAGGGATCGGTGTATGTGTCCCCTCCACCAAAGGTAAGAAGGGGGGGGGGGGGGGGGGAAATAAAGGTTTTTGTTTTTTTACATATCTTTACCACCTCTACACCCCCCCCCCGCCACACACACACACACAGCACCCTACCCCCCCACACACACAGTCCACTCCACACAAACACATACACTGCACCCTTCAATGCAGTATGTGTGTGTATTCAGCAGTCTTTATGTATTCAGCAGACTGTGTGTGTGTGTATTAAGCAGTCTGTGTGTGAATGTGTTCAGCATTATTGCATTTGTTGGAGATACTAATAAATATAAGCTTAATTTTATCTAATTATATCATTATTGAAAATTTGTATCATTGGACTCTGTTGTTGTGTTCTTCTTTTAAAACAAAATATGTTAGTTCGGACAACTATACAAGTTGTTTTTTCTAAACTTAAACCTCAGTATTCAGGTTTATTTGCCGTATTGGCACTTTAAGGAAAAAAAAGTTGGCATGTATTGCGGTTTGGGCACTCTGGCTCAAAAAGGTTTGCCATCACTGACCTAAGGTATTAAACTTGGGGTATTTTAACTCTCTTCATGCAACACCAAGCTATGCCAAATTAAAAAAAAAATTAAAACAAAATTGTTTTTTTTGACACACAAGCAATTTAAGAATACATACAGGGATGTATTTGCCTAGGGCGGCACTTTCGGGGGGCGCCAAAAAATGCCACCCCAAGCTCCCAGACAAATGCTTTGTTTGCCTCGTGTTCTGGGGCTGTCCACCTTACTGTGAGTGAGTGTAGCTGGGAGTGTGGGTGTGTCTGTCAGTGAAAGTGTGTGTTGGTTAAACAGTGTATGCCAATGACTGTATCTGTCAGTGAGTGTATATCAGTGCATGTATTAATGAGGGCATGTGTCTGTTAGTCAAAAAAATGGCCTTGACACGAATTGGGGGGGCACATTTAGATTTAGTGGGTGCCCGAATTTAGTCATGCCTAGGGCAGCACAAATCCAAAATACACCACTGAATACATGTACTGAGAACTTTAAGGGTTACTCTCAAAGAACACCCCAATATGTTTCAGCAACATCTCCTGAGTACAAAACCACCCATTTATAGGTGTGTCGGGTTCTCTGGGGGCTAAAAAGGCCTTATTTGGAGGGTACGCATTCCAGTTTTTCAACTTGGAATTTTCACAGCTGGTCATCCTATTTGGGACATTGATGAAGCTGGCCAATGTAATATACCCCCATCAAACCATATATTTGTGAAAAGTAGACACCCTAGGGTGGGGTTCTCAACCCAGTCCTCAGGACCCCCTACCAGTCCAGGATTTGGGGATTACCTGGGTGTGTCTAAGGTGTTTAGAAAAAGGGGGAAAAAAACACCTTATACTCTAAGGTGTTTTTTTTCTTTTTCTAAACACCTTAGACACACCCAGATAATCCCTAAACTCTGGACTGGTAGGGGGTCCTTGAGGACAAGGTTGAGAACCCCTGCCCTAGGGTATTTTAAAGGGTGGTATTTTAACTTTCCATGCACTAATTCTACCACCAGTGTTTGTCAAACTTTTGGGTAGTTTTATTTTTGTTATTTTACACACACATTGTACTTTAGGCATGGCTTCTCAGTTCCTGTTATGTGTTACTGACAAAGTATACCCCAATATGTGTTCAGCAAAATCTCCTGAGTACAGTGATATCACCTATGCATAGGTTTGTTGGGTTGTTTGGGAGGTGCAATGCCAAACGTCTGTTTTTCAAATTTTACCTTTCTTTTTTTTTGGGGGGGGGGGGGGGGGGGGGGGGTCTTTTTACATATCCCAATTTATTTTCTTGCCATGAACGTGCATATATTTGAAAAGTTGGCATCCCAAGGTTATGCACATGGAGTGTTTTTATGCCTTTGATGCCACCGGTTTAGCCCAAAAATTTAGAAAATGTGGCCTGGTAATGTTTCAATTTTCATTTTTACATACACATTTGTGTGTGATTGAGGGGAGCCTCTTGTTGGTTATTGCAAGAAAACACTCCAGGTTGTTTTCTGCAAGGCCTCCTGAGTACACTCATGCTCCAATGCATAGGTTGAACTTGATCATAAAAATAGTCTGGCACAGTAAAAGTAAAAAAAAAAACAGACTCAGGAATAGTAATCGTAACAAAAAAAAATGGCAAATGTAAATTTATTTATTTTTTAAAACTTACCAGTGTGTGATTTTGCTTAAAACAGCCCCCAACGCAGGCATTGATGTACACTGGCTTCCTTGTGCTCTCAGCTCTGCTACGTACAGAGACCTCCAAAGTCCTCTCAGTGTGGATGGTGGTAAGAAGGTACACATCCTTCTTGTCTCTGTACTTTACTGCCAAAAGCTCCTCTTGGTGCAGAGCTGAGGTTTCCCCCCTTCATAGTTGGGTGCATGCAAGTTGTCCTGGGAAACCTGCGCGGTTCTTTCTGATTGTAACGCAAGCTACTGTATCAAAACTACAAAGTAGCTTGAACAAAGGAACACTTGTATAAAAATTGTCTATATACAAATGGTACCCTTTTGTTTATCAGGCAGAATATCAGGTCCCAGCCAATCTTGCCACTGGTTCCTATAATGTTCTGGGCAACCTGGAGGGTCAAGGTGGCTATCCGTTCCCTCGTACACCCGGAAGGCCTGAGTATACCCAGTCTCGCTCTCACAGAGCTTTTATACACCTTTACACCATAACTGGAGCGCTTGAAAGGAATATACTGCTTGAATCCCAGCCTTCCCTTATACTTCATCAGGGATTCATCCATGCATATATTCCTTCCAGGTGTGTAAGCCTCTGCAAACCTGGCAGCGAAGTGGGTAATCAGGGGATGGATTTTATACAGCCTGTCAAACTGGGGGTGCAGGCTGTCGCTGAAGTGCATGAAATGTAGAATCACTCTGAGTAAATGGGGGTAGAGCAGATGGGACTACTGCTCCAGTAGGAGCAGATGGAGGGCTTCTTTATGATGCCCATCAGCATAGTTAATGCCCAGAATTCTTAAATTTTTGGCACATCAATGGAGGCCCATTGCTGCTATGCCAAAAAAGAGTCAGGCTTTGACGCACGGAACGGATAGGCATATAAAATAGTTTGGGCGATGGCCGCGTAGTCCAAGAGCTCCAACACATCCACGCTCAATCCGGCACATGCCAACAGCATCGAAACTCACAAAACAGCTGAATCCAGCACAAAGTGCCAGGCACACACTCCGGAGCCAAGCCAACCAAAAAAAAGAAGGGAGATAGAATAGAAGCCTCCATGTCTGTGGCTGATATGCTTATCGCGCCACGAGGCACACTGGCCGCGCAAGATGGCCGCCAGCACCGCCCGCATGGCTCCCTCTCCCCGGCATCCACAACGGGCAGCGAACAGCCCGATTTTCAAATGGGAGACACTCCACACATCCTAACAAAGCTGCTAGAGGTCCGCTACTACCTAGCCAGCGAACTCTCCAAAAGCACAAGGGAGGTAAAGGCCGAAATCCAGTCGCTGGGCACTTGGATGGCAGCTCTGGCAGACACGATGCAGCAAGTAACCCGGGCCCACAACACCATGGTGTCCCACTTCCGGACCATGGAGCAACAGATCACAGGCCAAAGAAGACCGGGCCAACTGCACCAGGTGAAATAATGTGAGACTCCGAGGCCTCCCAGAAGTGCCCAACGAAGGGGCCCTGGTAGACAAAATGGAGCACTATTTTAAAAACCTCCTACCAGACATTCCATAAGAAAAATGGGCGATAGACCAGGTTCTCCGAGCACGCAGAATGGAAGGGATGGTGCCCAGAGATATCATCATCCGCTTCCACTATTACTCGACGAAGGAAGCAGTGATGAAGTATGCAAGACAAAATGACCTTACCTATCAGGACGCCGCCATCACCCTATACCAGGACCTGTCTCCTACCACCCTACAACGCCGACTGGCCTGGAGGCCACTGACTGCGCTTCTCCAAGAACGGGAGATCCAGTACACCTGGGGGCACCTGTTTAAGCTGGTGGCATTCTAGTCAGGCGCAACGCACACACTACTACCAGGGACTAACCCACGGAAATTCCTCTGAGGTCTCCACTTGGAACCTCCGCCAGACTTCTCCTTGACACGGGAGACCCTGCCCAATCTTCGCTCACTTCCTCATGACTGGACCGCCACTAAAGACACAGTGGGCCTAAAGGCCCCGGACGAAGTCTCACCTACCCACATGGAGTTCAGGACCAGCATACACGGACTTGTAGCTAAGTAGCTCACACAGACACTGCCTGGGGAAATACTTGCTGGGGAGGGGATAGTCAGATCACTCGCAAGCTTCCCGACTAGGATACCATACCTCCCCTAAACGGATCCTGAAGGCGATCACACCCCGGGAACGGGGAATGTATACCCCACTATGCCTTCTTTATACTCTGCGACCACCATGCCGCCATGGAGCATTCTCACACACCCTAGCCAGATAAGGGAAATGACCGTTGCCACGGTACCTTATACCTTGTTGCCCCAACCACACTCCCTAGGAGAGTCACATTGACCTCTGCAGCCTGTCATGTGGGACTAAATGCATAGTAATATCTGCTCTCATTTAACGGGAGTGATACCCCAAAACGCCATATCGGGGGTACCAAACACAGGTGGTGATGGTGGGCTGATGCTAACTGGCTCCATGGCACTCTGGTATGTTACAGCGTTTGTTGGTGTTATCTCTCATTGCATTATTTCAGAACAGCTGGGACTCTGTGAGTGCCAAGAGGCCACATAAGTACTTTACTGGTGGGATGTAGGTGATGGGATTTCTGCACATATTCACTTAATAGCCAGTGGCGGAACCAGAGCCTGATCTCGTGAGGGGCACTTGTAGATTATTTAAATAAATAATCCATGCACAATAACCACTACAGCTCTGTGCAGTGGTTATGGTGACAGGAGTGCCGGGATCCTGGCACCTGTTTAACAAGTTGACAACTTACCTGGGGTCTGCTGGAATATGGGGCTTTAGTAGGAGCAGTGGTGCAATGTGGAGGGCGGGTGGCGTGTAGTGTGTGGGTGTGTATGGGTGGGCAGTGTATATGTGTGGGTGGGGAGGGGCTGTGTGTGTGTGTGTGTGGGGGGGGGGGGAATGTGGGGCACTGTGTGAGTGTGTATGGTGTGTGTGGGGGCATGTGTGAATGTGTATTATTTATTTATAAAATAGTTTACCAGGAAAGATACATTGAGATTTCTCTCGTTTTCAAGTATGTCCTGGGTTTTCAAGTATGTATGGGGGGGCAGTGTGTGAATGTGTGTATGGGGGGCAGTGTGTGAATGTGTATGGTGTTTGTGGGGGGCAATTTGTATATGGGGCAGTGTGTGAATATGTATGGTGTGTGTGTGTGGGGGGGGGGCAATTTGTATATGGGGCAGTGTGAGAATGTGTATGGTGTGTGTGGGGGGCAATTTGTGTATGTGGGGCAGTGTGTGTGTGTGGGGGGGCAATTTGTGTGTGTGTGGCAGTGTGTGTGTGTGGCAGTGTGTGTGTGTGTGGGTGGAGGCAATTTGTATATGGGGGCAGTGTGAGAATGTGTATGTGTGTGTGTGTGTATGTATGTGGGGGGGGGGGGAGAGGGTCAGTGTGTGGGTTGTAGGAGGCTATAGGGCTAAGCAACCCAATAGGGAGGTCACATATATCTGGGGAATGGGTGAGAAGGGCACAGGGAGTCCTTGCCGCAAGGTGTTTGGCGGTGGTATGAGTACTACTTGTTGTGTCAAGGGGCCAACAACTACATCCCTCTCCCATTTCCCCCCTGACTGGAGGTGAATCCCTGTGTTTTTCCTTGACAGAGTGGCGAGGGTGTTCACCTATCTGAAGCAGTGTAGGGCGGTTTTAGGACAGCTGTGGTGTGTGACCTGGTGTCTTGGGGACGGGCAGTCTCTTGTGGGTAGTGTAATTCGAGCTGACAGGTATAGCGATCATTTTTTTTTTTTTTTGCAGTGGTTATACACAAGCACTGCCCATTCATGTTGGTGCACAAACAAACTGACCCTGAGGGCAGATTCATCGCCATCACTGGCACTTTACATAATACCAAACTACACCTAGTAAACATCTATGCACCCAATAACCCAGACCACGCTTTATGGGACACCATAGAATCGCTACTATCCACACTACAAGGGGGCATTCTGGTGGTCGGAGGGGTCTTAATGATGTCCCCTGCCCACCACTCTCTAAACCAGGGACACATTGATCTCAGGGCAGGGGGGGGACAGGACAAAATCCTGCACTCCTTTGTCCATCATACTGGATTGCTGGATGCCTGGAGGCTCCAACACCCAGACACGAGGGACTACACATACTATTCTGCCCCACACAACACATACTCTAGAATAGACAATATACTCCTTAATTGTGCAGGTATGGCCAAACTCATCCATTCAGAGATAAATAGCATCACGTGGTCTGACCATGCTGATGTAGCTGTAACCCTGGGGAATCTACACTACCACTACAATTGACTTGGAGAATCAAAACCAACCTGCTCAATGACGAGCACATACTCACCACGACCCGGGTGACAATCACGGAGTACTTTAGTACCAATGATACAGGAGATATAAACCTGACGCCTCTTTGGGCGCCTCACAAATCAGTGTTGAGGGGCCACCTCATTTGGGCAGCCATAAAACACATAAAAAGAGAACAAAAACAAAGCTCCTACTAGAGCTACAAACTGTCCTGCGGAAAACTGAACAACACCACAAACACAACTCCACCACTGCTAAATATAACAACCTCCAAGCCATACAGCACTCTAGCAGGGAGCTGTCCATAGTGGAAACAACACGCTCCATGGTTTGGTCCAGACAACTCTACTTTGAAAAAGCCAACACATTACTTGCACAAACACTCAGACCTAGACAAGGCTACAAACCAATCACTATACGCCGTAACCCCTCGAACACAATAGTTAACACCCTGAAAGACATCAACAAAGCATTCACAGACTATTTTCGGAAACTTTATAACCACTCTCCTGGACAGCGACGCTCAGGCCTACTACCTCACACGCCTGACCGTCTTTGTAGCACAAGCGGACTTACCTGACAGTAGTGGAAGCGAACGCTCTGAATGAACCCATCACATGGGAGGAGGTAGAAGCAGCGATACCTGCCCTCAAGGGCAATAAAGCCCCTGGACCCTATGACTATGACATGTGCAATTACCAAAAATTCAGGACTGAACTGGTACCCCCCTCACAAACCTATGCAACCACTTCCTCAAGGGTGGGACCCCAGACCGTGACATGGCTACATAATTCTACTCGCAAACCCAACAAGGATGCCACCCTAGCCACAAACTATAGACCTATCTCCCTCATCAATTCCAACCTGAAAATCTTTGCATAAATCTTAGCGATGCGATTAACACCTCTGTTTCCCAAACTGATACATCATGTCGGGTCGCCAGCTATATGAAAACACCCGCCGTGGAGCAGACCTGATTTGGTACATGTCACACTCCAAGCTACCGTCCCTCGCCCTCTCCCTGGATGCCGAGAAGGCCTTTGACCGAGTCCAGTGGCCTTTCCTATTCCACTTACTGAAAATACAAGGCTTTCCCGACTCTTTCAATACCACAATCAGGGCCCTATACACAGACCTACAAGCACAAACCATACTAACTGGAGGCCCGTGAACCCCTTTCCGAGTAAGTAACTGGACGAGACAGGGATGCCCACTGTCACCGCTCCTATTTGCGATCATCCTGGAGCCACTCCTACACTCCATCAGAACCAACCCACACATAAATGGGGTGCAATTAGGGAACAAACAATTTAAAGTAGCAGCATATGCCGATGACATACTCCTAACGCTCACAGACCCAACTCGGTCCATGGCCAGTCTGGAAACGCTCCTACGAAACCATTGTGATGTCCAAGGGTATAAAGTAAACCTTGCCAAGTCAACAGCAATGCCATTCCATCTAACTGACCAAGACACAACTCACATCAGACACACCTACCACATTTAAACCGACACAGAGGCACTCACTTGTTCACACTCAAGACCGACCGAGAAAACTGGACAGACAAGCCCATCACCTGGCTAGGCCGCCTACATTCAGTGAAAATGAATCTCATGCCCAGACTATTATTCTTATTTCAATCTCTACCGATCTGGGTCACCAGGGGGGATAACCTGAGCCATACTCTATAACCCCAAATGGAGAGGAGGTCTTGGACTACCTCACCTCTACCATTACTATCTCGCAGCACAAGTAGCCCAAATAGCCCACTGGCATTGCCCCATCGATCAGTGTTGATGGGTCGACATCAAATCCCTCATGACTGGCGCCGACCTCCCACAATTCTATATATGGACGCCATGTGAACACAGTGTTTATTAGGACCACATGCCCAGCCGTCCTTAACTCCATTAGTTTATGAGATCAAATAGCACGGAAATATAAGCTCATGGACACCCCCTCCCCAATGACCCCAGCGCTACAAAATAGAGCGTTCCCAATGGGTCTCAGGGCGAGAAAATTCAAAGGCTTGGAAGCCACTGGCTTACAACGCTACATCCACCTATACATCGACAATCAATTAGTAACTTATGAGCACCTACAATCCCTCGCCCCGCTGAAAACCCATGATTTATTTTGCTGCGTACAACTTAGGGATTTTGCATAAACCATGGAGGCCAAGACCGCAATTACCAAACCCCTAACGTTCTTTGAACAAATTTGCCTAAAAGAAGCCATGCCAGCGAAATTAATCTCACTACTCTACAGTCACATAGGCTCTGAATCCGGCGCATGGAGAACACAAACATACACTGACCGGTGGGAAGCAGACTTGGGCGAAACATTAGAGGGGACCGACTGGCAGGACATATGGGAGGCATGTGCGAAAACGTCCATTTGCACCTCCCTACAGGAACAAGCGTATAAACCACTGCTAAGGGGGTACATAACCCCCATCAAACAATACCACATGCAGTTGTGTCCCACAGATTCTTGCTGGTGCCTTTGTGGGGAAAAGGGTATCTACATACACATGTGGTGGCACTGCACCAAAGTTAACAAGTTCTGGGGGAGGGTGGTGGACATGAACTCCTGAATCTTACAAAGGAGACTGACACTTGATCCCTGGGCATGCTTACTGTCTCGACCCACGGACAGACTAGACAGAGACTACTGAATATGCTCTATTTGGCAGTTCGACGAGCATAGAGCCAGAGACACCCCCACTCTCCCTAGTCCTGTCCAAAATCAGAGCCAACTACCTGATGGATAAAATGACTGCTCAAGTCCGCAACACTACTGCCACTTTTCAGAAGGTATGGGCCCTGTGGGAACAATTTGAGGAATGACCCACACACAGACATGAGGGAAACACGGCAGAAGAAGGGGGAGACAAACTCACACCCACACAAGACACTGGACATATCCACCCACTAGGGAACAGCTTACGCCCACGTTATGTGTGGGACCGGACCAGTGAATACCCATGTCAACCTCAACCCTCAGTTCCAGTAGACAACGGGGCTCGCTTACATATAGGACCTCACTTGTACAGGTTCTTGATTTTTTTATGCATTTTTCTTTTTTACCCTTGTATGTATTTTCCCCGTTTATATTACCCCCACTCAAGAAAGTGAAAAAACTCTGACAGACAGCGCATAACTCCACTGTGATAAACGGCTTTTGCATAGGCCACAAAATATATTACCTCACTGTATGTAATGCTCACTAACTATCTGACCTTGCTTTCTGTAACCCAATCTATGAAATCTAGAAAGTTGGTAATTTGGCTTCTGCGTAAGCCCCCTCTGTTAACATGCTGCATGTCTGTCAGTGAAAAAATAAAGAATAAAAAAAAAAAAATATATATATATATATATATATATATATAGTTTGGGCGACAATGTTCCCCACTAAATCATGGCCCAGAAACACCTCCATAAACTGTTGGGGGCTTAATCCTGTGACATCTACATTAATGCCAGGATTTGCAGTGAAGGGTAGGATATCTGGCCTCTGGCGATGAGGCGCTACCCACTCCTCAGCAGCACTGCCAGTTGGAGCAGCACGTCTCCTTCTGGCAAGGGGCCTAGCAGCCACAGATACATCACTAGCAGCAGACACTGTATCTATGAGGTATCTGAGCACCTGGCAGGGTCGGAGTCAGACATAAGCGCGTAAGACTCTAAAGCAAGGATGGCATATGCCGCCTCAACGCTAAACAATCACAATCACTTTATTTAGTGATCTGTCATACACACAAAAAAAATCAACCCCTAGAAAAATGCACAGACTGCAAAATAGGTGCTACTGTGCAAGAGCCAGTGATCTATACAGTGATCATTGACAGGATAGAGGTTAATAGCTCTGAAAAGAGCCTTTGGGTCTCATGGAAAAAAAAAAATCACTAAAAAAAAATGAACCCCTAAAAAATGCACAGAGAGCAAAAAAGTGCTGATGTGCAAGAGACAGTGATTTGTAGTGATCACTGGCAAGATAGGGGTTATTTGGGTCTCACAATTTTACAAATCCCTACTTAAAACTACCTAAATCTCTACCTAAAAAAACTGAAGAGAGGGAGAGAAATCCACACTGATCAGAGTCAATATTTACTAATATTGACCTGACCAGACAAATGGGGATCATAGTTATAATAATATTAATAATAGTAATAAAGCTCTGATTGGATGATTCTAGGGACACCCCCAGAAGCCCCATGATGCACAGTGTCATATTGGAAGCCACATTGGGGGGAGGAGGGGAATTAATTCTTATTCATTTTTTTTACAAATGATTTTATTTGAGTTTTCACTTAGTGCTGCAGCACTCAGCACATGGGTAGAGCATCAGAAGCCTGCCCGATGGCTTCCAATACTCTGCTACACTGCCGAGTGCCACGTGGGGTAACCCGTAAAGTGATCGCTCCTGGGTAACGATCACTCAGCAGCCCAGCAGTCAGGAGAGGTATTGCAGGATGCCGAGGCATCGCTGCAATACCCTTAGAGTGGCTGGAAGTGATCACGATCGCTTCCAGCCCTCATATTGGACCATTTTATGACGGACGGACTTAGTACGTCCGTGGTCCTTAAGGGGTTAAACTGACCTTTTCTCCATCGCCACGCCTGTCTCATCACAGCAGGCCCCACCTTAATGGTCAAGATCATTGAGAAAAGCAGTTGGAGGCTAATGTGCACGTGCGCCAAAACACCATGTGGTGCCAATCAGCATCTCTTTAATGAATGAATCTCTACAGTGAGTGGTCAGCTTCTTCATGCAGAGCATGGAGATGATAAACGTAGGTGCTGCACTCAGAAATAGGAAGCACCTCTACTGACAGTCTAAGTGACTGCCCCTAGAGGTGTTACTACTCAGCAATTTAAATGCAGCATTTACAGTGAAAAGCCTGCAGGGACATTCTATAGACCAGAACCACTACATTAAGACATAGTGGTTGTGGTGACTATCATCTCCCTTGAAATCCCTAATCCTTTACCTGCATTCATGCAATAACATTACACTGTATTCATCCCAATGGCGGGTCCAGAACCTAATCTCGGGAGGGGCACTGGTAGATTTTTTAAAGGAACAATCCAGGCACAATAACCACTACACCTCTATGTAGTGGTTATGGTGCATGGAGTGCCGTGGTGCCCTCCCAGAATAAGTAGTAAATCCATTTTAGAACAGTTTGACAACTTACCTGGAGTCTGCCGGGATAGGGGCAGTAGTGTCTGTGTGAGTGGTGCAGTGTGTGTGTTTGAGGGATACAGTGAGTGTGTGTGGCTAAGTTTGTGTATGTTAGAGGTGCAGTGTGTGTGTGAGGGGTACAGTGTGTGTGAGAGAGGTACAGTGTGTGTGGGGGGGGTACAGTGTGTGTGGGAAGTACAGTGTGTGTGTGGGGTCTACTGTGTGTGTGATAGGGGTACAGTGTGTGGGGTGGGCAATATGTGGGGGGACAGCATGTGAATGTAAACGTTATTGTGTGTGGGGTGGTGTGCAAGAGTCAGTGATCTATACAGTGATCATTGGCAGGATAGAGGTTAATAGCTCTGAACAGAGCCTTTGGGTCTCACGAAAAAAAAAAAAATCACAAAAAAAAATGAACCCCTAAAAAAATGCACAGAGAGCAAAAAAGTGCTGATGTGCAAGAGCCAGTGATTTATTAAAATAAAATGTGTTAGTTTTTAAATTAAAATATATTTTATATCCCCTCCCTTATATCCCCTCCCTTCTTATCTTTGCCTTATCTTCCTAGTGGGAAGTGAACTCTTGCCTACAGCTCAGACTAGAGTTCACTCTCGCAAGATCTGGAGCATTGCCACGGTAACCGTTCTCGAGAGGATGTCCCAGAGGAGCTGCAGGTAAGAGTTCCCCCGGGTCCTCTCTCCCTCCCTCCCCTGCCGGCTGTCAGCATTGTGCCTGTGGGCTGGAGGAGAGACCTCTGATCTCCCCTCCAGTCCATGAAGGCACATAGCAGGGCAGGCGCTTGGATAGCGCCATCCCTGAATAGGGAGATTATCAGCTCTCGGGACAGGGGCAATTGCCCTGTTGCCCCCCCTAGATCCGCCATTGATTCATCCCTCTGTTCTGTAGTGCTTTCTTTCACTTGGCCCCAATGCTGTCATTCAGTGTACCTTTGTGATCTCGTCCCAAAACAATATTTTGAATTAGAGTGGCCAATGTGAGGATGATTAGAGGAGTCAATGTGTGACTGAAGTCTTGGTGAAGAAAGGAGGGTTTTGGGTTCTTAGAACACTGGGCCCACTTTGCACTTGGTTACAATCTTTATAGTTGTGATGAATTGCACCTGAATGGAAGATGGCTAGTAGGTTGGAAGAGGCTTTAAACTAGTAGTAGGGTCAAAGAGTAAACGTAGTAGATCGTATAGAAAAGAGGGATTTCAGCTGTGGAAATGGGGAAGTGGGAGTGGTAAGATTGGCAGACTGAACAAGAAGCTTCTGTTGGATAAGGGTTTTGTTTTGTAAGTTTGACAAAATTGGGATTTCTGAGACTTGGTATAGAAAAGGGGTTTAGTATGTCTTTATATTCATATAACAAATAGAAGATAAGGTGTGATGGAGCTTCTAATAAATATGTCTAGTGTTTTGGTGTAACAAAAGGTATTTCCCCTATCACCTTAAAACTGTGTACACAGTAAAGCAAGTAGTTACACCCTTCAGTGAACACACAAATTGCATACTTATACACAGGAGAAGGATGAAATTTAGATCTAAAATAACTAAAAACAAACATACATAGTGGAATGTAAGAAATCCAACTCAAGTATAGAACTGTATTAGGCTCTATAATGCAGACTCCAAGGTGCCTATACAGACTAGGCAGCCAAGTGTCAGGTGAGATTCAATATAGATAAATGCAAAGTTATTAGTTTTTCAATAAGGAATCCAAAAGTCACTTATACATTAAATGGGGTTGAGTTAGGGATAATGCAAAATGAAAAGGACTTGGGATAAATTGTAGATTATGCTAGCTTTAGTGTACCTATAATCTTAATTTTATTAATGACAGGAGGCGAGTATTTGCTTAAGTCTCTCTTTACTAGAACTCCACAGCAGCACAGAAAAACAAACAATCAGAAAAAAATTAGGTACTATAAAACTCCCCTCCCCATGCATCATTTCCTCTTTCAAGCTGCGACAAAAAAACAGAATAACAGGCAGAAAACATAATGGGGAAGAAGCGAAGTCCTAGATACAACGAATACAAGGATGTCCACCATCCGAGAAGAGCTGTCAAACCAGATAATGTTGATGGACTGTAACTGAAACGAAAGAAAAAACAGAAACGAACAGGTTGATTATCCAAAGAAATGTACTCTGAATAAGCATGTAGGTACCCAATGTAGCAACCAAATTCATCTTAACATGCAGATATCCCAACCCAACTATGAAAAACAGAGATAAGAAACAAGCGACAGGTAGCAGAGACAACAAGCAGAGTTGCATACGTACCTGATTAATCTAAACTATAAAATTAAACAAGGGAGGGATAAGTATGGGTGGGAAATACTCGCCTCCTGTCATTAATAAAATTAAGATTATAGGTACACTAAAGCTAGCATAATCTACAATTTTATAACATGACAGGAGGCTTCGTA
This sequence comes from Pelobates fuscus, assembly GCF_036172605.1. NCBI lineage: Eukaryota > Metazoa > Chordata > Amphibia > Anura > Pelobatidae > Pelobates > Pelobates fuscus. The sequence goes on along the minus strand of NC_086321.1, from coordinate 297,932,791 downwards.
TTTGCTGTTTCAATGCTCAGATCACCAATCCAACGCTGTTTGTGTCACTGGTACCTATTCCAGGAGATAGCAGAGTAATCCTAATTGTACTTACCAACTGCGAAAAATGACAGTAGACGGATCAATGAAGATGTCAGCCGACGAAGCATCTCAAACACGGAAAAAACACCATCTGCTGATAGATCCATCGAACTTGGTGTTGCGCTTCCTAGCGGTCAGGACATGAGCTTGCAAGCTGACCTATCAGCTATTTTCTTGTAGTTGTAAAATATCGAAGGCCGTTTGCGGACGTAGGGCCGCGAGAAGAAACTGCCATCATGACTCAACTCTTGATCAGTAGGGTGGTTCCTCCGATCGTGTCAGGGTCATCCGGCGACGTGGCCTTGCAGGTAGATCACCAATCACAAGGAATGCGTCTAAGTCCACCACCAAGACGCAATATAACCGAGTAGGATCTTTCGTTCTCTCCTGGCCTACCTGGTGAGATGTCTCATCCGAGAATAAATCTGTAATGCAGGCGAGAGTGTGGTCAAACTTGCCGTATCCTAAGTGATTCCGATATTCCAAATGGACTGTGTAATCCTCGGACTCTGTAGAGAAAAGATTCCAAAAGGACATCCATTCATGGTTCCGAACTGAACTCGTGTGGAGGAACAGTGGTCGACTATTTTCTGGAATAGTGAATCCCAGAAATATTCAAAGGGATGGAAAGTGCAAACCGGAGTGCAGATTTCCATCCAGATATGTCCTCGTCTAAGAGTGAAAGGTGTCTGTGAAGGAGCCGGGGTACCCCAGGTACTCTCACAAAATCTCGTAGATCTCCTTGACGGTAGTTGAAGAGTAGGTTAGCGCGAATCAAAAAACAAAACGGCTCCCGCGAGGGGTAAATAGTTAATAGACGGAGGACCCAGCATCTCCGAACCCTGTTCACCAGTCCTGCCCCCTTATCCCGAGATCGTAATGACCGGGGAACTCAAGACAACCGGGATGCCCGGTCTTACCATGTGAACCATGTGTACGGTTACCTTCAGACCAGATAACAGGCATTCCTTAATCTAGGTACCCGAGCAAGGCAGTGTCCGTTTGCTCCATGAAGGTTTCCGTAACTCCTGTCATCTTGATATGGGAGAAACTGTCTCTTGTAGAAGGTGCCAGCCCATAGCTGTAAGAGTCTCCTAGTGGAAACAAACTGACATGCAGCAATTAAACTGAGCTGGTGGAGGCAGACCTCCAACGAGTAATGCACCGACGGGGGTGGGGCCGCGAGTGGTCGCACTCTCTCCCGGTCGGACTCTCCCCCACCCGTTCGGACACACGCGGTGCGTGGGCGGAGGCGGCCGCGGCCACGTGGGGAAGAAGATCCGGCCGCTGGGTACTCGTGCGCGCACACGAGTACCCCCGCGACCGGAAAGCCACATGGGACCGCCGGAGATGAACTCCGCGGTCCTGGAGCTCGGGTGTCGAAGGAGGCAGGAGTAGTCAGCCTCCTGAAGCCCCCGAGCAGCACACACCGCCAGGCAAAGGCGGAATGCACAAAAACACGAAAAGAACAGGCATACACAAGAAATGGGAAACGGACAGGGGGTGGGTACCAGTCTAAGGAGAAGACAGCAAGGACCCCAAAGCCCCCACAAATATACACAAATAAAGGAAAATACAGTGAAAGCCTGAAATTACAGGCACTAAGAAAAATCCCACAAGGATATATAACACAGTATATAGGAATAAAATCCCACAAAGATATATAACACAGTATATAGGAATACAATCCCACAAAGATATATAACACAGTATATAGGAATACAATCCCACAAAGATATATAACACAGTATATAGGAGTACAATCCCACAAAGATATATAACACAGTATATAGAAATAAACAGTATAGAATACATAAGAATAAAAACTAACAAGGGTAAAATAAACAGCTGAATATAAGATTAAATCCCACAAGGGAAAACTATAAAATAGTAAATAAAATACAGAAAATAAGAATAAAGCCCAAAGCCACCCACTATAAGCAGGAGGCAGTGGTACTCTGACCTGTACTGTCTGCAGAGCAGCAAAGAAAGAGGGAATGATTGCATGGGTAGGGGAGTTTTATAACTTTTTTCTGATTGGTTGTTTTTCTGTGCTGCTGTGGAGTTCTAGTAAAGAGAGACTTAAGCAAATACGAAGCCTCCTGTCATGTTATAAAATTATAGATCACAAACAATGCAACAGTATGCAATGCTAGTCTGCTGTGTATAAAAAGGGGTTTTAATTCACGTGCTACAATCTTGCTTCTTTACAAATCAAGTAAGACCTCACCTTTCATATGTGGTGCAAGTGTGGGCACCAGTTTTAAAGAATGATATTGCAGAACTAGAGAAAGTGCTACAAAACTAGTAAGGGGGTCAAAAAACATTAGTTATGAGGAAAGGCTAGAAAAACCTGAATGGTTTTCTTTATAAAAAAAATTAAAAAGGTGCCTCGGAGGGTTTAGGATAGCACTATACAAATATTTACAGGGTCAGTACAAACCGCTATGTACTAAACTGTTTGTTAGCAGGAATTTACAACAGATAAGGTCACCCATTGAGACTGGAAAAAAAGCATTCCAGGAAAGGTTCTTTACAGGAAGAACAATAAAGATGTAGAATTCTATGCCTAAAGAGGTTGTGTTATCAGATACTATAGATAAACTGAAAAAAGGCTTGGATGTGTTTTGGCATAAACAGAATATTCAAGATATAATTGATAAGTATGTAAATAGGTTGTTAATCCAAGGAGAAATCTGGTTGCTATTCAGGAGTCAAGAAGGAATGGTTTCCCCTATTTGTGGCATAATTGGAAACGGTTACAATTTGCAGAGGTGCCTCCTTTTGGATAAACAGCATAAAAGAATGGGCTTCATGGCTGAACTTGATGGACTTTAGTCTTTTTTCAACCTAGACAACTATGTAAATATGTAACTACATTTGCTCTGGTGTTAAATTAAGGTTACAAAACATCACTAAATATCAGATAAAAAACTTATAATACAATCTGTATGATATGCTAGTGGCAGCTAATATTGATAACTAATATTCTAGACCACCGTTCCAACAAAGCTCAGTCATCATGTGAAATGGTAAGTCCTAAAATGAATGGGGTGCCATTGCCAATGAAGGATATAAATCACGTCAGCACTTGGTTCACTCTGTTTATGTGCTATACAAATCTATCTATAATTTGTGCATTGTACAATGGACTCCATGCAGGCCATTAGATTCCAGTCTGGGGCCAAGCAATGCTTCCAGTGCAAGGTGCTATGTCAGCCAGTTTATCACATCTCCAGCCTCCCAGAACATTCCAGCTTATACTGTAGGTTTTGCCAAGTGCAAAAATGTGTCAGGTGGGTAGAAGAGTCTGTCGGATTGTCTATTATAATTCTTACACTGCCCTGGGGCTATTGAAGCACCACATAGGCCCTTTCTCTACTGCTGTTAAAGAGACACTTCGGGGACCAAAACAACTTCATCTAATCCCCAAATTGCCTGCAGCGGCGATGTCCACTCCACCAGGTGGCACCTGGCTTCTGATATTTCGCTTTCAGAAAGTGTGAATTGGATATTGCTAAAACTAACTTGCAAAGCGTACGTTTCTTTCCAGGCCAGAATTTGAAATGGGGAGTCACTGCTTGGCTGAGAGTGTCGGCTGACCTCTCTCAGTCAATTAACGGTGCTCCTGCCTAGCTGCACTCCGCGCTTCCGGATTGTAAAATTTCTGAAACGGATGTCGCCTGAGGGGAGTTGACATCACCACTGGAGGCAACTGGAGGCAACCTTTCGTAGACAGTTTAACTCCTTTAAAGTGAGAGTGCCACTAGGGGTCTCCTGACACCATAACAACTTCATTAAGATGAAGTTGTGTTGGTGTGTGGAGTATTCTTTAAGTAAATTACTGTTTCGGTAGGCCAGCTCAGCCTACTGATTGTTTTACAAGTGTACTACACCTCCATATAATTCATCAAAAGTGACTGCCACCAACTAACATGGGAAATCCACTGGTGAGGCTTCAGAATGCCATGGACAGGTTTTTTGGCTGGCTTATGGGAAATCCTGGCTTGTAAAGACTCTGCAGTAGTTGTCAGATATGTCTTCTAACTGTTGACCTTGAATACCAATGGAAATCTGCAACTCTGCATTGTGCAATGGTATTAGCGGTTAAATGTATTTACACTAGAAGCATGGGGTCGCTGAGTTGCAGAGAACTGATAGCAAGGAGCTGGATTGAATGAGCTGAGATATGTTTATCACTGCTAATTGAAGCCACTTTCCTACAGAAAACAAAACTCCTGAATAGGAGTATTTTCCATTGATAATATGTGGAACAAATGTTTACAATTTGTCAATTTATTGTTCGTGAATAAACCCCATGAATTCTGCAAAAAACTGAACTGGCTTATTCATAAAACACGGAATTGTGGATAATGAACATAGGGATATTAAATTATAGGCTAAAATTGCTGAGTTAGAGAACATTTTCAGTTTGGCCATGTACAATTCCCGTGTCAGTTCTACACAATTCCTGGTTTAGAGAATAAAGCCCAGTGAATTTAGCATTTACGTAACTTGCCATTCCAGACTGAGTGCTGTTTTAATTAACCTTAGTGGCCAGTTAGCTAAGAAAGTTTTATTTTTTTAAGCTTTTTACTGTTTTAAATAGTGTTAATCTTTTTCTTATTAAATTATTCCAGTTGGCAGCGTGTGTCAGTATACTGTTGAGACATTCCTGGGCTTTTTTTGGCAGCTCAATTTGTCTCCTTAGGACCAGAGATGTGATCCACAGAAACCACAGTTTTAGTAACTAACTACAGGGTAAAGTTGCAGTTGTGATTTAAAGGGCCACCGACAGGGTGAACGTTTTACATGGCCCAGCAGTATGCACATGCAAATGAGCTGCAACATCCATCAGCAAAGACATCTTTAAAGGCACAAACCACGAACCTTAAGTAGCCAAACATGTAGTCTGTAGTGCAAAGGTGATCTCTGTCTCTATTCAATTAAATCTACTTGTAGCAGTTTGCTATAATTGATTTGGTTTCAATATGAACCAACACTATAAGTGAATTGAAATAAAATTATATGGTTATAGTGCCTAAAGATGTTCCTTTAAACATGTTTTTCATTATAATAGCAGAAACATAGGAGCCAGTTTCTCCCCTAAATTGACCGGGGCGTGGGAAGAAAGGAGTCCTGAGAGGGTGTTGCCAGTGTATGCAGCCATGTCACTAGTGACATCCACAATGGGTGGTCTCATCAGAAAAGAGGGCATACTTGCCTGAAAGATTGCTGGACCCCCCAACTGATAGGCAGCCTGGACGGCCCCCAGCCATCAGGGCCATGCATGTTGCTAATGTCCACTGCACAGCGTAAGCGTAGACACCAGGAAATTAAAGTGACCGCTGGACAGCATCTCAAAATTATGAATGTCCCACCAAAGTGGGACAGTTGGAAAGCATGCCAGAAAATAATATCTAGAAATTTCTGAGTACAATAGAGCTGGATTACCCATTAAGCGACCAAGACAGCTGCCTAAGGCCGGGCTCAGACATGGGCCCCTGACTGGGCCAGGAGCTGCAGCCCACAGCTGGCCCTCATCAAGCCAATTAAATTATCCCCACATAGCCCTGCGCTTCTGATTTCAAATATAGACCACTTTAAGAGTGCCCTCATGGTCCCCCTGATGCTTTTTGATGACCTTTTTGGTTCCAGCGCCACAGCTGGAACTCTGAGTCATTGACTGAGTGCCAGAACCACAATAGCTCTCTTAAAGTAGTCTGTATCTGATATTGGTAGAGGCAGTAGAGCTTGCGCACTGAACCACCAGGGACCCAGTTCACCAGTTAACATCCTCCAAAGGGATTCTGCTCACCATTTACAAGACCACCCAGAGACCCAGCTCAACTGTGCTGGACCACCAGGGACCCAGTTCACCCTCCGCTGGACCACCAGGGACCCAGTTCACCCTTTAATAGAACTCCAAGGAAGGTAAGCAAGGGGGTTTTCAAAACATACACACTCACTCAGCCACACTCAGACTCGCCAACACACACACAAAATCAGCCATCATACCCACAACTCTCAACCAGCACAAACAAACACACTTACCCCCATACAGCTATCAGTCGCCTCCTCACACAGGCGCACCACTTATTCACTACACATGCCACTCACAGAAACAAAGCCTCTGGGGGACCCAATCTGGCACCCTGCCTAGGGCCTATGCAACCTTAAGCCAGCTCTGAAGTACAGTAATAAAATATCTATAGAAATTCCCATTAGTGGCACAAATTGAATGGGTCATAACATATGCCAGTTTAAAAAAAAATTTAGGTCCTCCCCCTCATTCTAATTTAGGGCCCCCACCCACTGCTCAGGGGTGGGGTCCAGGGGGGAGAACATTAGGTCCCCACCTGATTAGTATTTTAGGACCCCCACCCACTGCTCAGGGGTGGGGGCCAGGTGGGAGGACATTAGGTCCCCCCCCTAATTAGCATTTTAGGGCCCCCACACACCGCTCAGGGGTGGGGGCCAGGTCATTAAGTCCTCCCCCTCATTCTAATTTAGGGCCCCCACCCACCGCTCAGGGGTGGGGGTCAGGGGGGATGATATTAGGTCCCCCCCATTACTTTACTTTAGGGCCCCCACCCGCCGCTTTTTTTTTTCACACACTACTCTTAGGTTTTCTACCTGACTGGTATTTTACTGGCACAGCTGGTATTTGAGGCTGCCTGTCCAGTACCAGTATTGCAGTAATACTGGCAATACAAATGCAGGTATTTTTCTCAGTATAAACGGAAATTACTCTGCAACACCGGCCAGTAGGGGTCACTGTGTGTGGAGAGAGGCAGGGATAGGAAGTTACAGCATATCCCTGCCTTTCTCTACTACTCACTGATCCATGGGGGAGCAGCTACACAGCACAGAGAGTCCACACAGCAGCTCTACAGCTCAAGTAAGTGAGGGATGGGGGAAAGGCAGCATGGAGACATGGGGACACTGAGACACTAAGGGACACTGAGAAACTAGGGGACACATGGGGACACAGACACTAGGGGATACTGGGAGACCTGGGGACACTGAGACACTTGGGGACACTGGAAAACACGGGGGACACTGAGACACTAGGGGACACTGGGAGAAATGGGGACACTGAGACATAGGGACATTGGGAGACACTAAGACATTGGGACATTGAGACACTAGGGACAGTGTCTCAGTGTCCCCTAGTCTCCCAGTGTCTGTGTCCCCATGTCTCAGTGTCCCTAGTGTCTCAGTGTCCCCATGGCTCCCAGTGTCCCTAGTGACTCAGTGTCTCCATGTCTCCCTGTGTCCCCAAGTGTCTCAGTGCCCCATGTCTCCCAGTGTCTCCATGTCTCCCTGTGTCCCCAAGTGTCTCAGTGACATGGGGACACAGTGAGACATGGGGACACTGGGAGAAATGGGAACACTGAGACACTGGGAGACTAGAGGACTGGGCGACATGGGGACACTGACACTGTGATACATAGGGACACTGAGAGACTGGGTGACTTGCGAGACTCAGACACTGGGAGACAGGGAGACCCCACTGGGAGCAGTCCATCTATACAACATAATCAAACTGTGAGTAGTTTGTTGGTGATTTTACAGAATTTTCTCTTATGCCACTCCTTGTGATTTACATCATGTGATGTCACGCATAACTAATTAATTATACAAATGTATAAGGCTTTTTTTTTTCCAAGAAAGGTGGCAACCCTAACTACTCTTCACATACTCTTGCTTAAAGGAATAATAGAGGGTCAGGAACACAATCATGTATTTCTAACCTTATTATGTTAAAACCCCTATTTAGCCCCCCGGCCCTCTCTTGCCTCCCTAAATATAGTAAACTCTTACTTGTATTCAAGTCTGCAGCTGCTGGCTCTGTCCCTGTCTGCTTCTGAACTGACTCTGTCTGCTGACATCATCAGAAGTGGTGGTCTGAGCAAATTACAATGCTTCCCCATAGGATTGGCTGAGACTGTCAACTAGGGAGACATTCAAACGTGGCTTTGCACCCTTTTAGCTGATTGGGTGGCGAGGGCCCTCTTGTGCCAGGGCACTGATTGGCGCGAATTGATTTCCTGTCTGTCAGTGGATTGGTGAAATCGGGTTTCGCGCCCTTTCTTCTGATTGGGCTGCGAAACCTCTCTCCTCCTCGAACTCAGATTGGCGCAATCAAGTTTTGCGCCCTTTCATCAGATTGGGCAAAACTCCTTCCTATCCTAAAGGCCTGAATGGCGCAATTTGGTTTGCGCTCTTTCAGCCGATTGGCTGTTGCTTGGTTTAGGCACGATGTTTAATTTCGCCAGACTAAACCAGGCAACTTCCTGGAACTAATTTCGGGGATGTACAGAGCCTCGAGCCCCAGACTTTGGATACCGATATCTCGGGCTCTGTACATCCGATTGGCCCTGCTTTTTGCAGGGATCCTAGTTGGGACCCGGGACTATTTATAGATATAAGTTTTAACCCTGTACCCCCTCCCTGTCCAGGGGCACCGAGCCCCAAAGTTCACCCCCCTGTATGTAATGTCTGTACATGTATGTCCCTGTGTCCTGTTCGTATCTCCCAGAGTGGCAGATGGTTATCTGTCATCCAGCCCCCTTCCTGCCTGGTATTGTGTTGTGTTAGATGGAGCCCCCCCCCCCCCCCATAACTCTAATATATACTCACCCTTTTACTATGCTCTTAATGTGCAATGTATGATTTGCACAAAAAAATTAAGAATTTAAAATAAATATCACAGTCCAGCCATTGCTATTGGAAACATGTATACCCAGGTTCATGAAGCATCCATTAGTAGGTTTTACTGAATATTATATTTTGAATATATCTTGCAATGAATGCTGGAACCGTGATTAAATGTGATTCTGATTTTCTAATTACACTACATTTTACGTTTCCATATGTTTACTGCTGTGCTCATGTTTTCATGTAAATTTTGATGAGAATTCAATAAAAATATATATTTGGATGGAGACCCCCTGTGGGGATCTGTGCATAAAAAACTGTGTGTTCAAATAAAGATTGTCAACAGTTGTATCCTGGAACTGTGTGCCATCCAGTTACTGGGAAAATGGGTCTGACCTATTCTTACTAAAAGGAATAACCAGACGGGTTATCCAGGGCCCGCTACAACTCCAGTTAGTCCTTGCTTACAAGAAATGCACAAACTGAGAATTAAAAGTCACAAGTCTTGCTCGTTCTGTTTACATGTATAAAACACATTTATTATCAAGCACAAAGGTAATAATAAAAAGGACTGTTAAGTATAAAATGAGTCTAGTTTAAGTCACTTAATGTTTTTCTTCTTTAGAAGAAAAACTCTAGAATTTGGGCCTTAGGTCAAAACATGATATACCCACTCATACACATGCTCGTAGCAGTTTTCAGGTCTCTTGCCTAAGATTTTTTTATAATAAAAATACTGTCTAAAGACCACTAATTTTAATACTGAAATATCTGCTCTTTATGGGTATGTACTCTATATGGGTAAGTGGGCATGTTCAGAGCCTGTCCAGGGCAGCCTGTGAAATTCTGCTGATGTTCTGAACGTCCCTACATGTAGTTGAAAAAATATAAAACAAAAAGGAAACAAAATCTACCAGCAAGTGTCTCCTCTCTGATGAGCAACTCTGGCGAAACGCGCCTACCCGGCAAAATCCATTTGTTAATAAACACCACCGTCATTTTTTACATCAACTGAACTTTTTTCCGTACAGGCATCCTGTCACTGGATCTTCAGTCCGCATCACTATTTACTTACCTTACTTAACAGTGGGGGGGTCTTAGTAGTATAGCAGGCATTATTTAAGGGGTGCCCACTAAGGCACGTTAGATTTCAACAGATCAATTATGTCACAGGACATGTTAAATATGCAGACCTAGGTAATGCATACTGGGGAGTCAAACTGACTATGGTGACCCACTACTGATAGTGACTCTCCGTCACACTACTAAGACCGAGAATTCAGCTTTCTTTACCTCACCACTATCCCCACATACAATTTGGTTTAACAGTGGGGGCGCAAGCATTTTCATGGGCTTTGCAAAAGAGGCCTTTATGATGAAACACCAGATCTTTACTGCAGAAGAGTCTAGTTTACTTGTATCTTTCCTTCCTCCTGAGCCTGCATTGTAAATATTTGTACCATTAAATACCTTAACTCTGATGCTCATATACCACACATAGCAACCCACCGATATTTTTGTCAAACAGCAGACACTTATTGTCTGTGTTGTTAAATAAGATACATTATCTGACAATAATAGGACTGAACATCCTGCTCTTTGTATTTATTTGTAACTATTTTTACTATTTTTTTTTTTACAATAACGTTAAAAGTTAAGTTTTAATAAATCAGTGATTGTTACTGTGATAAGGCTTCACCCTGGCAAAATGCAACATTGTATCGAATCAGGAGACACCTGCTGGTAGATTTTGTTTCCTTTTTGTTTTGTATTTTTTCAGCTACATTTAGCAACAATTTAGGGGTTATCCCCCATTTTCTTTTCCCTACTACCACCACTCTGTCTCATCTCACTGTATAGGCTGTATTTGTTTTTGAGCAATTAGTTCTGTACGTACCTGTTTCCTGCGCCCACATTTCTCCTCTTGGCTTGTGTAACTGTGCTGCTTTCCTACGGTCGCGCGGCCTGAACGCTCGATGTGGCTGCGTGACCTAAGCACGGAATACTTACCATTCGGTCCTGCAAACAGCTCCATCTCCTGGCTTGTGCAGGCCAAAATCATTTCATCTGTACTCTTCCCTGCATTATAATAACGCTGCCCATTTTATTGGCGAGTCTTTTATAATTCAAATGCTGTAAAGTCATGCCCACCCTTATCATGACTACGTCATCCAGGCGACCACATTATCAATTATTTTGGAGTGGCAGTGATGATGTGGACCAATTAGAATTATTGTTAGCCTATATAAGGCTAATTTGGACCCTTGTTCCTTTCCCTATTGTAGTTATTGTCCTGATACATGTTAGTGCTCATAGAAAGTCTCTCTTGTTATATCCTGGTACTGATCTCGGCTTGTATTTGACTTTGTGTATTTCTGGTATCCTGACCCGTCTTGTGTCATGGCTTACCTTAGTTAGGAGTCCGGTAAGCAGAGATTTGTGCTCACCCTTCCAGATATACATAGCCCAAGGTGTGAAGAAATGACTATATTATTCGATATTTTGTTGCATAGTTCTTGCTTTTTTGTGTACTTTTCATTCGGCAGATGGGACTGCCGAACAGAGACCACCCCTGGCTCACTTAACTTCAAAGCCGGCATCACTTTCACCCTCTATGTGTGCGGTCAGCGTTCGTACTGTCGAACGCCACGTGGCAGAGAAAACCGCGGCCATCTTTTTTTCGGCAAACAAAGGCAGCGGGACTTGGTCGTCGAGTGTCTGGAACTAAAATCGGACACTCGACTTCCCAATCACCGGTCTCCATCATGCGAACGCTGGAACTAGTGATACCGATTAGCTAGGAGAGCGCTATTCGGTACAAATATGCACACGAATGAGGGGAACAATCGCTGCTAGGAGCCAGGGGAATTCATTTGGTACTTTTATGCATTTCTTCCCTTTTTCTGAAGTGACCGGCAAAACCACACGAACCTCTGGAACTATTTTGGGCAGTCCGCCCCCAGTGGACCGGTCACAAAGGACTTCCATACTTTTTGCGAACCCCTGAACCGATCCGGGTGAAATTTGGATATGTTGGTCACCCGGATCGGGGCTATCAGGGGATATAGTATTTGTGGGGATACCCCAGGTATAAAGGGGTGTTCCAGAAATTGGGGAAAATAGTGAATTTTCAGCCTGGAGATAATTAGGTTGTTACTATATCAGACCTGATTATCTCCAGGACTAGGGGAGGGAACTGCCTGTTTGTATTGGGTGTGTTTTATATTTTTACTGTTCGGGATTGGATAGATGTTACTCCTCCCTGTGGGATGTCCCCTTGCATGGGGACCTGCATAAAAAGCCATGTGTGTGAATAAACGTTAGTTCTGCTTGTATCCTGAACCTGGACTCTGACTGTTATTTGGAATTCGTATGCTGTAACAAGGGAATTATCTTATGCAGCTGTTATATTCTGTATGGATTTCGTTCCTGTAACTACCGAACCGGACTCTCGCTACTTTAGGCTCTGACCGTCCGGGAGGAAACTACCGAACTCGGTTTGGTTAAACTTGGTTTCCTTACAACTGGTGGCAAGCGGAGGGATTCGAATCCCGAATGGACGTTACAAACCAAGCAAGGGAATGAATGGCTCAGCAGTACCAGCTACTTAAAAGAACCACACTAAAAGATTTACTGGAAGCTCGAGGCAGAGTGGCAAGTAACAAGACAAAAGCCACGTTAATTGCGGAATTAATACAGAGCGATAATACCAGTAATACAGAGATGGATCAAGAGGAAGAAACCGTGATGCAAAAGGACATCCGATGGATGGTCAGTCTATTGGGACCCAACCCAACTACAGAGGCGCTTTTGCAGGTCATGGCACAAGCCAGACAAGCGCAAAAAGAACGAGAGGACCAGGATAGGCCGGCACAAGGAGATTTACTGCACTCCCCGGGAAGTACTGGGGAGATACCAAAGAAGGTAAATTATGCAGCCTTTAAATCGTTTAATGACAATGAGATGGAAATTGACAGTTACTTGCAAGACTTTGTTTTTTTTTTTTTTTTTTTTTTTTTTTTTTTTTTAATTCTTTATTTTCATTGTGCATGAAATAACAATAGGCGAGCAGAGCCACAATAGCAGCTGCAGGCCTTTCATAACATTTTTACAAATTAAATTGTGGTAGATTAAACAGCACTTTTTTTTTTTTAAAAGCAAACATGCAAATATCCATCGTTATGACAATAGTAGATATATATAGATTCATTAAGCTATACAAGCCTATGAATTGTCAAGTTTAGTTACGTTTAAGATTATATTAAATGAGGCAAGCATGCAAATTTCTAGCGTTCTGACAATAGTAGATATACATAGATTCACTAAGCTATACAGGCCTATGAATTGTTAAGTTTAGTTACGTTTAAGATTATATTAAATGTTACAACAGGTTAAAGTAAAAGGAATAAAACAAGCTTGGACCATGTAACTAGGATTACTGAGCATATGATAATGTTTTAGTTAATAGAACCGTCTGGCTGCCTAAGTGTACAATCTGCAATCTGCATATCTTTACAAGGTATATACAAGTGAGGCACATATTGGATAGCACGTTGAGGCATTATTTAAGCAGGCTGTGTGCCTAGCATTGAACTTAGTTTGCGTTACAAAAATTGACAAGTGGTTCACTTAATGCTGACATATTATTAAACATGCTCGGCAACGAGTTAGTATCGATTTTGCTTAAAACCATGTATGGTTGACCTATTATGCTTGTTAATGAGTCCGTTTAATGAAAACGAGAAGGTAAGCTGAAGTCCCTCATTGTCCATCAGGTTGGGGGCTGATAGGATAGATAGAAGGCTGTAGACTGACCCTATGGAGGCATGCTCGTTCATAGGTCACAGGGGTAGTCTTTTTAGCCTATGCCCATTGCAGTGACTTGTGTCCTGCCTGCGTCGTTTGTCTCAGGGGCTCCTCTGGGCCGGGAATCAACTCCCTTTGCATTCCGTAGAGTGTGCAGCTTTGCAGCTCCTCGCTTGGCAGCAGTGGCGTGAAGGGGATGATAGAAGTTCCCGGTTCCCGGAACAGGTGAGTGGCTTGTGTGGGGACCAGGTTTTGCGGCATAGCTCCCATGTATGTGTGGATCCATGCGTTTGCCCAGGTAGCCAGGTGACTTTTCCCGCCTGTGAGGTCGCTGGCTTTTGCGTGTCGTTTCGGCCTTTCTGGGTGCTTGCGGGGGGTGCCTGTAGTGGAGGCGACGGGTTTTAGGACGGATCCATGTGGCCACTATCTTGACTGCCTGTCTGTGGGCCATTCCGCGGTCGCATAATAGTGCCCAGAGGCTCGCGCAGAGCCGATCGAGTTCCAGTAGAGGATTCGCGGCGTGTTGGGCGTATGTGCTCCGCTTCTTGGGCCTATGATGGGCGGCCATCTTAGCTTCGTCCCCGCTGTCCGATGCCTCCCAACGGGATGGTCTCGCTTATGTGGGTGCCGTGATGTCCCTCACGGCAGGGGGGGGAAACAGGGGTCCCGTTTACCTCTAGGTGCCACAGCAGTGTGGGCAGCCGGGAGACCGGCCGTATCCTCTCGGCTGTTCCCGCGAGTAGGCCCAAAGAGGCTTCAGGGTGTGACCTCCGGTATATTAGCCAGGAGCCTTGAGAAGCTGTCTCTCGTGCGTGGAGAAGTATTTTAGCCGAGTCCCAGCTCGTTTTCTCGAGTGGAAAGTCGTTAGTTTTGCGTTTTTAGCGGGTTTTCGGCAGGAGCTCTCTCCCAGTTCTTCTTTGTTAAGTAAAAAATGGGGCTATACACTGGAAAGGATCTGACAACACTTACCATTTCATCATAGACATGTGCAAGGGGTGTGCCGTGTGTAGTGAGAAGGGCCCTCGCTACCATAAAGCGGTACAGGTTGCCACCTTAGGATGCACTGGCCCAGAGTGCACAATTTACAGGTGACAGGCAGGACAAGGGTACGCAGAGCTTCTTGCTAGTCACCTTACTTTGTGTTGCCTTCTGGAGCAGAGAAGTGGATGTATTGACACTCGACTGTTTGCTGGAGGGGAATTAACATATCCTCTACCGCAGTCCATGAGATCACCCCCCGGACTGGATGATCCAGCTCCTCTTCAACCACTGTGAAGCTGTGAGTCTTTGTTTTTACACAAGGGTAAAGCTGTCACTAAATTAACTTCCTCGGTTAGGTTCTTATTTCTATCAGCAAACTTATAGTTCAATTATTCATTATACCTGGAATCTAGTGCTGGCTTCCATATCTATGTCCAACATCACAGCCTCCTTCGCACAGTCCAATCAAATGCTTCTCATATTATGGAGCGTAAGTATTGGCTCCAGAAGTAATGTGTGAAGTGGTATAATCTGCGCTCTAGGATATAGGTGATGTGGATTTTCCTCTGTGGAGTTAATTGTGGAGGCAGTGCAGCTCCTGGTGACTGGTGGGGAAGCAGGGACTCCTTGCAGGGACTCCTACTTGCAAGACTTTGAACGTCAATGTGCGCTGGAGGGATTAGACTCCACGAAATGGGCTGCAGTCATTAGCAGTAAATTGTCCGGTAGAGCAGCCGAGGCGCTGCGAGCAGTACCTGAGGGGGACATACATAATTATGAAAAAGTAAAAGACATTTTGTTGGCCAGATATGCTGTAACTCCGGAGGCATACCGGAAAAAATTTAGAGAGCTGAGGAAGACTGGGAGAGATTCCCATACGGAATGGGCTTTTCGGCTACAACGGGCGGCCCGCAATTGGATGAAGGGCTGCCAAGCAACCACTCTGGAGGATGCTTTGCAACTTATGTTACTGGAGCAATTTTTTAATCACTCTGCAGAGGACATAAAAGACTGGGTTAAAGATAGAAAACCAAAAACTGTGGAGGAAGCCGCCAGGCTAGCGGATGAGTATCAAGATAATAGGAGGAAGGAGCAAGGGGTGAGCAGACCACCTTTTAAGCCTAACTACCAGGCTCCAACAACCCCTACCCCTCCTAGACCCTCCATGAGTAACCCTTCACCGAACCCAGCAAACACACCACGTCCTCCTGCAGTGTGCCATTATTGCAAGCAACCAGGGCATTACAAGAATCAGTGCCCTCGCTTAAACCGGGGAAGCTGGGAAAGGCAACCCCCACAACAACCCAGGGCAGCTGCTCATTGTGTGCAACAGGAAGGCACAACCGGTGTTCCTAACCAAGAAGAACAGTGGAGTGTATTACACGAGGTCAACCCAGTTCAAGCTGGGGGTGACAACCGGGACCACCACCGCCAATGGATTACCGTAGATGGCGTGGGGGCCCGGGCTCTGAGAGACTCTGGGGCTACTTTGACTGTGGTGCAACCTCACACGATCAGAGCGCAAGCTCGCACCGGACGCACAGTCGCTGTGAGGGTGGCTGGGGGCGCTATTCACAAACTGCCCACCGCTAATATCCTTGTTGATTGGGGTTCCGGGTCCAAACAGCTGGAGGTGGGGATTATGCAAGAACTTCCCGCCAAGGTTTTGTTGGGGAATGATGTAGGATGCTTGACCTCCCAACTGGCCCGAGACCCCCCTGCCGAGGCATACCCAGTTACCACCCGAGCTCAAGCCAGACTGGAAGCTCCGCTGCACTCTGAGGAAAACCAGGTAAGAGTCGAAATACCCCCCTTACCCGATCCTACCTTTCCTTTCTGGGATACCCCCCAGGGGTTTGAACAAGAGCAGCGTACCGACCCCACATTAGAGGGTTATAGGAAGGCAGCGGCCGTTACCCCAGGGAACAACCCGCACGAAAAGTTTGAGTGGTATAAGGGGTTACTGTATAGAGTGACCGAGGGGGTGGGACAGGGGGCCACCCAGGTCATCAAAAGACAATTAATTGTACCCCGTAAATTCCGGGCTGAGTTGTTAAAACTCAGTCATGACATTCCCCTAGCAGGACATTTAGGGGTTAAAAAGACAAGAGACAGGTTAACCCAAACCTTCTTCTGGCCCAGGGTCACCCAGGACCTCAAGTATTACTGCAGGACGTGCGACGTCTGCCAAAGGGTGGGAAAAAGGGGAGACCTTCGGAAGGCCAAACTTCACCCATTGCCCATTATAGAACAGCCCTTTCACCGAGTAGCGGTAGATTTAATAGGACCCCTCAGCCGACCCAGCCAGTCGGGCAAAAAGTTCATACTAACCGTGGTCGACTACGCCACTAGGTACCCGGAGGCAGTCGCCCTCACCAATATAGAGGCCGAGACCGTGGCCGAAGCCCTTATTCAGATTTTCACCCGAGTAGGTTTCCCACAAGAGATCCTATCCGATCGGGGAACTCAGTTCACGGCTACCCTGACACAACAATTGTGGCAGAGCTGTGGAGTGAAACCCCTGTTCAGCGCCCCGTACCATCCCCAGACTAACGGGCTCTGTGAACGTTTCAATGGCACTCTAAAACAGATGCTAAAAACCTTTACGGAGTCCCACAAGAACTGGGAAAAATTCCTCCCCCACCTTCTGTTTGCCTACCGTGAGGTGCCCCAGGCCTCCACTGGGTTTTCCCCCTTCGAACTCCTGTATGGGCGAAAAGTTCGGGGCCCACTGGAGCTCGTACGGGAGCACTGGGAGGGCAATACAGACGAGGGGGGAGTCCCTATCGTCCAGTATGTTCTGGAGTTCCGGGACCGTCTGCGGGCGCTCACCGCATCGGTTCGGGAGAACCTGCAGACGGCCCAGGAGGACCAGAGGAAATGGTACGATAGGGGAGCCCAAGATAGAGTACTAGAATTAGGGCAGAAGGTGTTAGCTTTGAGGCCAGTTAAAAAGGATAAGCTACAAGCCGCATGGCAGGGACCATTTAAGGTAGTAGAACGGGTTAGCGAGACCACCTACATCGTGAGCAAATGCTCAGATGAAAGGCTGACCAAAGCCTTCCATGTGAATATGCTCAAACCATACTTTGAGAGAACAGAGGATGTGGGCGCCGTGTGTGCGCCCGCCACAGAAGATAGTGAGGGACTACCCCTCCCCGATTTACTAGACACCGCTCCCTGTACTATTGTCCAAGTAAGCTTGGGTCAAAATTTAAACCCCCTGGAGAAAGGTGAGGCCACGCAACTGCTGCAGAGATACCAAGAGATGTTTTCAGCCACCCCAGGCTATACCTCCGCTGCGGTACACCGCGTGGAAACCCAGGGAGAGACGCCACTGCGGCAACAACCATATCGGATCCCGGAAGCAGTGCGTGAGAGTATGCTCACCGAGTTAAGGGATATGTTACAGTTAGGGGTAATAGAACCCTCACAAAGTCCTTGGGCCTCCCCGGTAGTACTAGTACCGAAGCGCGACGGTACCACGCGCTTCTGTGTAGACTATCGGAGGCTTAACGATCGTACCATAACAGACGCCTACCCCATGCCCAGAATAGATGAGCTCTTAGACCGTATGGCGGGGGGGAACTACTTGACTACCCTGGACCTGTGCAAAGGTTATTGGCAGATCCCCTTGGAGCCTGCGGCCATCCCCAAGTCGGCATTCGTCACCCCTTTCGGGCTATACCAATTCAAGGTTATGCCCTTTGGGATGAAGAATGCCCCGGCTACCTTTCAGAGGATGGCCGATAGGCTCCTGGAGGGGTTTCAGGACTTTGCATGCGCGTATCTAGACGATATTGCCGTCTACAGCCGCACATGGGGAGACCATCTGGGCCATGTGTCCAGGGTACTCCAACGAATCCACCTCGCAGGGCTCACGTTAAAACCCGACAAATGTCACGTAGGTCTGGCCGAGGTACAGTATCTCGGCCACAGGGTGGGCTCCGGTAGACAGCGTCCAGAGCCAGCGAAGGTAGAGGCCATAGCGAACTGGCCCCAACCTAGGACCAAAACCCAGGTACTAGCTTTCTTAGGGACGGCCGGTTATTATAGAAAGTTTGTCCCAGAGTAAAGCGCCCTGGCCAAACCCCTCACCGACCTTACCAAAAAGGCCCTCCCCAAACAGGTTTCCTGGACCCCAGAGTGCACGGACGCTTTCCAGAAGCTTAAAGCGGCATTGAGTGAGGCTCCTGTGTTGGCAGCACCCGACTACACTAAACAATTTCTTGTACACACAGATGCCTCCATGTTCGGACTGGGAGCCGTGCTAAGCCAAGTGGGCACAGACGGCATGGAACACCCGGTGGCATACCTCAGCCGTAAACTGTTACCCCGAGAAGTCAGCTATGCCACCGTAGAAAAAGAATGCTTGGCCCTCGTGTGGGCACTCAAGAAGCTACAGCCCTATTTGTATGGGCGGGCATTTACCCTTATGACGGACCACAACCCCCTGGTATGGCTTAACCGGGTAGCTGGAGACAATCCCAGGCTATTACGGTGGAGCCTAGCCCTTCAACCTTATAATTTTACTATGCAGTACCGGCCCGGAAAACAAAATGGTAATGCGGATGGCCTGTCACGCCAGACCGAACTGGACTCCTAAACCGCTACTTTTCTCGGACATCCCCAAGCCAACCCGACAGGGTCTAGGCGGGTATGCCGACCTATGGACTTATAGGGGAGCAGTGTGAAGAAATGACTATATTATTCGATATTTTGTTGCATAGTTCTTGCTTTTTTGTGTACTTTTCATTCGGCAGATGGGACTGCCGAACAGAGACCACCCCTGGCTCACTTAACTTCAAAGCCGGCATCACTTTCACCCTCTATGTGTGCGGTCAGCGTTCGTACTGTCGAACGCCACGTGGCAGAGAAAACCGCGGCCATCTTTTTTTCGCCAAACAAAGGCAGCGGGACTTGGTCGTCGAGTGTCTGGAACTAAAATCGGACACTCGACTTCCCAATCACCGGTCTCCATCATGCGAACGCTGGAACTAGTGATACCGATTAGCTAGGAGAGCGCTATTCGGTACAAATATGCACACGAATGAGGGGAACAATCGCTGCTAGGAGCCAGGGGAATTCATTCGGTACTTTTATGCATTTCTTCCCTTTTTCTGAAGTGACCGGCAAAACCACACGAACCTCTGGAACTATTTTGGGCAGTCCGCCCCCAGTGGACCGGTCACAAAGGACTTCCATACTTTTTGCGAACCCCTGAACCGATCCGGGTGAAATTTGGATATGTTGGTCACCCGGATCGGGGCTATCAGGGGATATAGTATTTGTGGGGATACCCCAGGTATAAAGGGGTGTTCCAGAAATTGGGGAAAATAGTGAATTTTCAGCCTGGAGATAATTAGGTTGTTACTATATCAGACCTGATTATCTCCAGGACTAGGGGAGGGAACTGCCTGTTTGTATTGGGTGTGTTTTATATTTTTACTGTTCGGGATTGGATAAATGTTACTCCTCCCTGTGGGATGTCCCCTTGCATGGGGACCTGCATAAAAAGCCATGTGTGTGAATAAACGTTAGTTCTGCTTGTATCCTGAACCTGGACTCTGACTGTTATTTGGAATTCGTATGCTGTAACAAGGGAATTATCTTATGCAGCTGTTATATTCTGTATGGATTTCGTTCCTGTAACTACCGAACCGGACTCTCGCTACTTTAGGCTCTGACCGTCCGGGAGGAAACTACCGAACTCGGTTTGGTTAAACTTGGTTTCCTTACACAAGGTGATAAGGTTAGAAACCACCAGGACTGTGAATCTGTGCATGGGGGTTGTGCATGAAAGATATTTCCAATACGCGGTACAGACAAGGACAAATCCGGAAGAGTAGTCAGACACGGTTCCAAAAGTCAAGGCAGGCAGCGAACAGGCAATAACGGATAATCCAAGAAGAAAGGGTCACAAGCCAAGTCAGTCTTAGAAAAAAGGACACAAGAAACAGGATACAACAAACTGACACTGCCCTCAGGGAAAGTCAGTGTTTTATACATGGAGTAATGATCATTCTGCCACAGGTGGACTTTGATAGACAGCTAGGAGCCACTGGTGAAGTCCAGTCCCCTAGAGCTGGAAACAAGGCAAGGTTTAACATTAAGCTGAAGTGTGATTCAGAGGATCAGGACTCATGAGGGCCACAGTTCAAATCCCCTGTTGGGCACTTCTGGGGTGACCGTGTCTGAATATCACACTGAGAACCGTGATAGCTTGTTTCTGACTTTGTGTATTTCTGGTATCCTGACCTGACTTGTTATTCTGTTTATTTCCAGATTTTGTATATTATAAGGGTTACATAGTCTTATGGTTGATGCTAGACTGTACTGCTGCCGCCACTTTTACACATTTTATATGTTCCATTTTCTCTGTCTTTACATTTTATTTGATTATTAAAATATTGGTGGAGTGCTGCACACAAGTATAATAGCACTTTGGTGACGGTCCACACGGTTGAAGCATTGTATCTTATTTTTGTCCTTCGGACCACAATAAATTCTCTTATTCTGCACCCTACACTGTGATGCCTGTGGATTAATATTTCATTACTGTTATATTATCCCTTTTCCTCAACAAATAATGATTTAAACAAAGCCACTTCAATAATCTTAAGTGGTTTTGGTGCTTACACTGACCTTTAACATCCATGATAAGATAGCACACTGAGTACCCAGTATCCTAACGTTCCCAAGGTAAGTATAAATATAAATAACTTATGGTCTAAATACTTCCTTACCATTTGGCTAGTATAATTTATATAGATTTTGCTATACAAAGATCCTCAAAGGACAACACCAAACCCATAAAGCATTTCAGCTTGCCAAAGATAAACATAAAACTGACAGTTGTATCTATATGCTAATTAGATATAGTGATCCTAAAAATCAAGCCACCAGGTGATATATAGTGTCTCTATATATTGCCTATTAGTATAATAAACATCCCTTCAGAACCATTTCATAATTACAATGTCCAAATAATCTGGAACAATCGTTGAAAAAGGAGAGGGGAGTTTAACTGAAAAAAATAAATAAAACAGTATTATAATAGGGAAAGCACACCTAAATTGTCAATTGGCTGTATATCACCTGTTGGCTTGATTTTTAGGATCACTACATCTAATTAGCATATAGATAAACTGTCAGTTTTATGTTTATTTTTGGCAATGGATAAATAAAGCCTGTTATATCATTGGATAGATGGTTAAATGGTTATCTTTTGCTATATTGCAGCAATCTTCTCACACATTGTTTACTGTTGAAGACATTTCATTCAATCAATTACTTAGTTTTATGAAATACCAAACCAGGGATTCTCACATGAGGTTTCCCTGATTTATATATACTTTTGACACTGTTGCACATAGAAGGCTGATCAATAAACTGCATCTTTAAGTTTGGATTCCAATATTGTTGAATGGGTAAGGCAGTGTCTGCGTGACAGGCAAGAGAGGGCTGTAGTCAATGGAGTATATTTGAAGCATGGGCTTGTCACCAGTGGGGTACCTCAGGGGTCTGTACTTGGACCCATTCCCTTTAATATTTGTATTTGTGATATTGCAGAAGGTCTTGATGGTAAGGTATGTCTTTTGCTGATGATACTAAGATATGTAACAGGGTTGATGTTCCAGGAGGGATAAGCCAAATGGTAAATTATTTAGGTAAACTAGAAAAATGGTCAGAGTTGTGGCAACTGACATTTAATGTGGATAAGTGCAAGATAATGCATCTTGGACGTAAAAACCCAAGGGCAGAGTAAAGAATATTTGATAGAGTCCTAACCTCAACATCTGAGGAAAGGGATTTAGGGGTGATTATTTTTTACTTAAAGACAGGCAGACAATGTAATAGAGCAGCAGGAAATGCTAGCAGAATGCTTGGTTGTATAGGGAATAGTGATGTCGCGAACTTCCGCAAACGTTCGCGAACCGGCGAACCGGGCGAACCGCCATTGACTTCAATGGGCAGGCGAATTTTAAAACCCACAGGGACTCTTTCTGGCCACAAAAGTGATGGAAAAGTTGTTTCAAGGGGACTAACACCTGGACTGTGGCATGCCGGAGGGGGATCCATGGCAAAACTCCCATGGAAAATTACACAGTTGATGCAGAGTCTGGTTTTAATCCATAAAGGGCATAAATCACCTAACATTCCTAAATCACAATGGATATGGATTGACACCTTGACATATGGATTGACACCTGTCCTCAGAGCCCCTGAAACACACTGACACAGAGCAGAATAGAGATTGTTCCCCCTACATAGGGTCACTTGGCAGATATGGATTGACACCTATCCTAAGGATCCCTGATACACACTGACACAGAGCAGAATAGGGACTGTTCCCCCTACATAGGGTCACTTGGCAGATATGGATTGACACCTATCCTAAGGATCCCTGATACACACTGACACAGAGCAGAATAGGGACTGTTCCCCCTACATAGGGTCACTTGGCAGATATTGATTGACACCTATCCTAAGGATCCCTGATACACACTGACACAGAGCAGAATAGGGACTGTTCCCCCTACATCGGGTCACTTGGCAGATATGGATTGACACCTATCCTAAGGATCCCTGATACACACTGACACAGAGCAGAATAGGGACTGTTCCCCCTACATAGGGTTACTTGGCAGATATTGATTGACACCTATCCTAAGGATCCCTGATACACACTGACACAGAGCAGAATAGAGACTGTTCCCCCTACATAGGGTCACTTGGCAGATATGGATTGACACCTGTCCTCGGAGACCTAATTGTGTAATAATGGTAATACTATTACCTATTATATAATATTGGCAGGGGCAAGGAAATTCCCTCTAAATAGATGGGTATAGGCAGAGAGTATGGAGACCGGAGTGATGCTGCCATAAAAAGTGTCAATAAGGTGATATAAAGTAAAATGTATCACAGACACACAGCCACCCTTTCTCTTAGCTAGTTTCCAGAAATGCTGGATAGGTAGAAGGGCTATAAAGACCCAGAGAGGTCTAAGAAGAATCCTCTAAACTAACCCTAATCTCCTTAAACACCTTCAAGGGTGTTCTAAGCTAAAGCTCAATCTAAACGTTTAGATGACTGCCTGATTTCCCATCACAGATGCTGGCTAGGAATAACAGTGTGCAAGACAAAGAGTGGGTCTAAGTGCCCATAGTGCAGTAAAGTGTCCCTAGTGAAGTGAAAAAGAGAATAACGAGCTGGCGCCCAAGAGAATAATGAACTGGCGCCCTATCAGGGGACGTGTATATGGCATCGATTTTAGGAACCGGGAGATGGAAAAAGATGCTTGGTCGGTCCTCCTACTTCAAATTTGGGGCACTGCGCATGCAATCTAATGTGCTACCAGATGGGAGTGGTGTGTTAAGTAGTACTATTCTTATCAGTTTAATCCCTGTTATGTGCCTTTTTTTTTGGTTTGGTTTTTGAAGCCACAGTGCAGCACCAGAGGGCCGAAAAATTAGGCATGTACACATGTCTGAAAAATTAGGTATTGTTGCAGCCGCTGCTGTAGCAGCGGCCATAAAAATTTATGTTTGTTTCCCAGGCAGAAAGTGCCCTAAAACATTGCGTCTTGAACCCTAGTTGGTGGCGGATAAGTCACACAAATCAACCGGCATTCAGGGCTAAAATACAGCAGCGTGTGGACCATTTTTAGCCCAAGGCAGCTCATCTCATCAGACCTTTTTTAGTCAAATGTATCGCCCACTGTCAGTCCCTTTGGGATCCATCCCTCATTCATTTTAATAAAGGTGAGGTAATCTAGACTTTTTTGACCTAGGCGACTTCTCTTCTCAGTGACAATACCTCCTGCTGCACTGAAGGTCATTTCTGACAGGACACTTGAAGCGGGGCAGGCCAGAAGTTCTATCGCAAATTGGGATAGCTCAGGCCACAGGTCAAGCCTGCACACCCAGTAGTCAAGGGGTTCATCGCTCCTCAGATTGTCGATATCTGCAGTTAAGGCGAGGTAGTCTGCTACCTGTCGGTCGAGTCGTTCTCTGAGGGTGGATCCCGAAGGGCTGTGGCGACTTAAAAAGCTCTGCATGTCCTCCATCAACAACACGTCTTTAAAGCGTCCTGTCCTTGCAGGCGTGGTCGTGGGAGGAGGAGGATGACTTTCACCTCTTCCCCTGTTAGACTCCCGTTGTGCTGTGACATCACCCTTATACGCTGTGTAAAGCATACTTTTTAATTTATTTTGCAAATGCTGCATCCTTTCCGACTTGTTGTCATTCGGTAACATTTCCGCCACTTTCTGCTTATACCGGGGGTCTAGAAGCGTGGACACCCAGTACAGGTCGTTCTCCTTCATCCTTTTTATACGAGGGTCCCTCAACAGGCACGATAGCATCAAAGACCCCATTTGCACAAGGTTGGATGCCGAGCTACTCATTTCCCGTTCCTCCTCCTCAGTGATCTCAATTAAGGTATGTTCTTCCCCCCCAGCCACGTACAACACCACGGGTACCAGATAGGTGATAACGAGCACCCTGGGATGCCTGTTGTGGTTGGTCTTCCTCCTTCTCCTCAAAGCCACATTCCTCCTCTGACTCCTCTTCCTCACAATCCTCTTCCAGCGTTGCCGCAGGTCCAGCAAGCGATGCTGATAAGGCTGTTTCTGGTGGTGATGGTGACCACAACTCTTCCTCTTCACGCTCATCTATGGCCTGATCCAGCACTCTTCGCAGGGCACGCTCCAGGAAGAAAACAAATGGTATGATGTCGCTGATGGTGCCTTCGGTGCGACTGACTAGGTTTGTCACCTCCTCAAAAGGACGCATGAGCCTACAGGCATTGCGCATGAGCATCCAGTAACGTGGCAAAAAAATTCCCAGCTCACCAGAGGCTGTCCTAGCACCCCAGTCATACAAATATTCATTAACGGCTTTTTCTTGTTGGAGCAGGCGGTCGAACATTAGGATGTTGAATTCCAACGTGTCGGGCTGTTTCAAATCAAGCGCCTCACTGGCATGTTGTTTCGCCGCTGGATATCTGCAAAGTGCGCCATGGCCGTGTAGGAACGCCTGAAATGGCCACACACCTTCCTGGCCTGCTTCAGGACGTCCTGTAAGTCTGTGTACTTATGCACAAAGCGTTGTACGATCAGATTACACACGTGCCATGCACGGCACATGTTCAACTTGCCCAACTTCAATGCCGCCAACAAATTTGTTCCGTTGTCACAAATCACTTTGCCGATATCCAGTTGCTGCGGAGTCAGCCACTTTTCCACCTGTGCGTTCAGGGCAGACAGGAGTGCTTGTCTTGTGTGACTCTCTGCTTTCAAGCAAGTCAAACCCAAGACGGTGTGACACTGCCGTATCTGGGATGTGGAATAGTACCCGGGGAGCTGGGGGGGTGTAACGGCTACCCAGATAGAGAGAGGGTTTCTGCCGTTGAAGACGTCCTTTTTCCCTGCAAGCTGCTGTGGAGAAGTAGGCTGCTGTAATCCCATCCACGATATCCAGAGTGAGGAGCAGGTTCAGCTGTAAACAGGAGCAGAATAATATTCCCAAATAATCCCCTTCCAAGAACGAGACGAGGCTACGTTTTGAAGGGTCAAGAAGAACTGAGGACTGGAACACCCAGCCTGCTTTTTATTAGAAATAGATACACACAGAACACTCCCAGGGGGAGGATGAAAACAACCAATAATACAGATGGTAACACCCCACGTCTCCTCCCCTCAGATAACTACATAACCCAATTAAAATGTCCACATTTTTCCACCAGTTCTGGATGTACCCCAAAAACAGGGGGTACAGCTTTAAATCCGGTAGCGCTGGATAGCTCTCCTTCAGGGGGACAATATATCCAAAAATCACCCCATTCGGATGTACAGTTCGGGAGATACAACGTTCCAAAGTTTTGACCGACCGCACAGACCAACTAGCCGAAATTAGTTCCATGAGTTTTGGCCTTGCGGTCGGTCTCCGTTCGCACGGTAAAAAGGTATGATACTCTGGCCATCCATGCGAATCGCGGGGTTCGCTGGAATCCCCATAGATGATTGCATATAACTACCGAACGAGGGGACGTTCGGTAGTTTCCGTACGAACTTATGGAGGTCTGGAGGATTCAGCGGTGTTCGCCTGTTTGCGTATCCGTTTTCAGTTCCATGCGGTTACAGGCAAACACCGCTGTTCGCACACAAGATGGCCGCGAACACGTGGAAAGTCCCGAAATGGCGGCCACCTCTGCATTACACGTGAAATTCGCACGGAACCAGACGAACAGAGGAATGGAACGAATGGATGTGTAAGTTGTAATCCCCTTGTTTGTTTCACATCCACCAGAGGTTGGTAGGGATCTGTTACACTGCTCCCCTTTTGTGGAACACTCCGGCAGACCCGGATTGATCCTTTTCGGGTCAACTTGGGGCTGTCCGGTCCTTTGTTAGGGCAATAGTTCTGTTTGTCTGGACAGACCGTCCGCGTTCCCATTAAACTTGCCAGGGCGGTATTGGATGGAGAAATTGTATGGCTGTAGTGCGAGACTCCATCTCAGTAAGCGTCCATTATCTCCAGCTACTCTGTTCAGCCATACAAGGGGGTTATGATCAGTAATTAAGGTGAATTCTTGACCATACAGATATGGGGTTAATTTCTTTAGGGCCCAGACCAGGGCTAAGCACTCTTTTTCCACTGCCGCGTAACTCACTTCTCTAGGTAACAGTTTTCTGCTGAGATACGCGACAGGGTGTTCGCCCCCGTCTTCGCCGACCTGGCTTAGCACTGCCCCCAGTCCGTACATGGACGCATCTGTGTGGACGACAAATCTTTTGTTAGGGACGGGGGCAGATAAGACAGGTGCATTGATCAAGGCTTGTTTCAAGGTTTGGAATGCTGTTTCACAGGCGGGAGACCACAGGACTACTCTAGGTAAATTCTTCTTTGTTAAATCTGTCAAGGGTTTGGCGATGGCGCTGTAGTCAGGGACAAATCTCCTGTAGTACCCTGCCGTCCCTAAAAATGCTAACACTTGTGTCTTAGTGTGGGGTGTGGGCCAATTGGCTACGGCCTCTACTTTAGCGGGTTCTGGTCGTTGTTTCCCACACCCCACCCGGTGTCCCAAATACTGGACTTCAGCCATGCCAAAGTTACACTTCTCCGGCTTTAGAGTTAGGCCGGCGGCCCTAATCTGATCCAACACAGTCTCTATGTGTTGTAGGTGTTCCCCCCAAGTCTCGCTATAGATCGCAATGTCATCCAGGTATGCGCAAGCGAAGTCCTGGAAGCCATCAAGGAGGCGGTCCACTAAGCGCTGAAAAGTAGCTGGGGCGTTTTTCATCCCGAAAGGCATGACCTTAAACTGGTACAGGCCAAACGGGGTGACAAACGCCGACTTAGGGATAGCGTCCTTGGCCAGGGGAATCTGCCAGTACCCCTTGCACAAGTCAATGGTGGTCAGATAGCGTCCCCTGGCAATGCGATCCAATAGCTCGTCTACTCGGGGCATGGGGTATGCGTCTGTCACAGTTCGGTCGTTGAGGCGTCGGTAATCGACACAGAACCGGGTCGTCCCGTCCTTTTTGGGGACTAGGACGACGGGAGATGCCCAGGGACTGTCGGATGGCTCTATAACCCCTAGTTTTAACATCTCCTGAATCTCCTTCCTCATCTCTTCTTTTACAGCCTCGGGAATTCTATAGGGAGTTTGTCGGAGCGGGGCTTGGCCTGGGGTTTCTACGTAATGGGTCGCTACAGGTGTGTAACCTGGCTCCTGGGAAAAGGTTAATCTCTTTTCAACTAGTAGTTGCTGGAGTTGTTCTCGTTCTGTGGGAGTTAATCGCTCCCCTAGCTGTACTGTATTAAGCAGCGTTTTGGACTCGGGGTTGGCTAATAGATCAGGGATGGGGAGACTGTCAGGGTCCTCAGAGGCGGGGATGCATATGGCGGCTATGTCCTCGGGCCGTTCTTGGTATTCCTTTAATAGGTTTATATGAAAGGACTTCTGTATCTTTTCGTCCTTGCTACTGGCAATGATATAGGTGGTGTCACAGACCTGGGCTACTACTTTGTAGGGGCCTTGCCAGGAGGTCTGCAATTTATTTCCTCGAACGGGTTTAAGTACTAGAACTTTCTGTCCTACCTGGAATGTTCTCAGCCTAGCGTTCCGATCGTACCAATGTTTCTGCCGACCCTGGGCCGCATGGAGATGATCCCGGGCCATCCGGGCTAACTGTTCCATACGGTCCCGCATTTCTAGCACATATGGTACGATGGGGACACCTTCGTGTTCCGTCTCTCCCTCCCAGTGCTCTCGGATGAGGTCGAGAGGGCCTCGCACCCTCCGTCCATAGAGCAGTTCAAAGGGAGAGAACCCAGTGGACTCCTGCGGTACCTCCCGGTAAGCAAACAGGAGGTGTGGCAAAAATCGCTCCCAGTCTCTGTATTCCGCCGTAAAGGTCCGTAGCAATTGCTTTAGGGTACCATTAAAGCGTTCACAGAGACCGTTAGTCTGGGGGTGGTACGGTGAACTAAGTAGGGGCTTAATACCACAGACCTTCCACAACTGCTGGGTTAAGTCTGCGGTAAACTGGGTCCCTCTGTCCGACAAGATTTCCTGGGGAAATCCTACTCTGGTGAATATCCCGACTAGCGCACTGGCGACAGTGTCAGCCTGGATATTCGTCAGAGCGACGGCTTCTGGGTAGCGGGTGGCATAGTCCACCACGGTAAGAATGTATTTCTTACCAGAGGGACTGGGGTTAGGTAGGGGTCCTACTAGATCGACTGCCACCCTGCTAAATGGTTCCTCGATCACAGGCATAGGGGACAGTCGAGCTTTCGGATGATCCCCTCTCTTCCCCACCCTCTGGCATACATCACACGTGCTACAGTAACGGCGCACGTCCTTCGAGATTCCTGGCCAAAAGAAGGTCTGAGTGATTCTGTAGGTTGTGCGGTTACCCCCTAGATGTCCTGCTAACGGAATGTCGTGGCCAATTCGGAGAAGCTCCAATCGGTACTTTCTAGGTACCACTAATTGGCGCTTCTGCGAAGGAGCACAGCCTCTCTTCCTGCCTTCGGTTAATCTGTATAATCGGTCCCCCTCCCATATAAAACGTTCCCGCTCATCCCCTCTATTGTCAGCTAGTTCTCGGTACTTTCGGAGGGTGGGGTCCTGTCTAGTTTCCCTCCCAAACTCCTCTGGGGTGTCCCAAGCTAGCGGTCTATCTGTAGTGTCATTGCTAGGTGTCTGTCGGTGGCTTACCTGGGTCTCCCGACCTGTTGGCGGATCGTCCTCGATACGGGTCTGTGAGCGGGTGGTCACGGGGCAAGCCGCAGCAGTAGTGGGTAAAAAGGCCGAGGCTAGAGGGCCAATATCATTGCCCAACACGACCTCAGCGGGTAGGTTGTCCATAATGCCCACCGTGGTCTTTCCTGACCCGACTCCCCAATCCAAGTGTACCCGGGCGGTGGGTAAGCGAAAAACAGCCCCCCCTGCGACCCGAACAGCAACAGTACGGTTAGACACAAGCTCTGGTTTCACCAGATGCTTTTGTATTAAAGTGATGGTAGCGCCAGTGTCCCTTAGGCCTTGTGCTATCTGTCCATTTACACGCACCTCCTGACGGTGGTGCTGGCGATTATCTGGGGAAGCCGCTTGTATGGGGTTGGCCTCATATAATATTCCCAGGCATTCCTCAGGGCTCCCTTCAATTTCCAGGCAATGAGCAGCAGCGGGGCGTGAAGATGGGCTTTCGGTGTTAGATGTGCGCCTCCAATTATTATTGGCTGATCCCAACGGGCAAACACGGGCAATATGTCCCAGGTTGCCGCAGCGATGACACGTCACTCTGTAGGATTCCCGGGGCTGGTTGTTAGACCCTTGAGGACGTGGAGGTCCTGGGGGTACCGGGGCCCGGAATTCTGTGCGTGCAGCGTAGGTTGGGGTGCGGGCCTCTGTTCTAGGTGCTGGTCGCGTAGTACCTTGGCTCACTTTTCTCGTTTCCACATATTCGTCTGCTAGTCGTGCTGCCTCATTTAAGTTGGCTGGGCGGCGATCTCTCACCCAATCCTGTGTATCTGCCGCCAAATCTTGGAAGAAATGTTCCATCAAGAACAATTGTAGCACTTCTTCTCCGGTGTTAGCATTGCACCCTTGCATCCAATGTGATGCCACCCTTTGTAGCTTGTTTGCCCATTCCATGTGGGAGTCCGCTGCCTTCTTTTTGGACTCCCGGAAGCGACGGCGATACGCCTCTGGGGTGACTGCGTATCGGGTGAGTAGTGCGGCTTTCACCCGCTGATATTGTGTGATATCTTCGGCCGTGAGTGCCCGAAAAGCCTCATTTGCTTTTCCTGAAAGTTTCCCAGCCAGAATAGTAACCCATTGGTCTGGGGGTATCTGGTGCAGTGAGCACTGCCGCTCAAAATCTGCCAAATACCCATCAATCTCTTCCTCATTTTCTGCAAACGCTTTAAATGCAGTAAATGGTATTTTCCTCCCTGCAGCAACGGGAGGAGGAGTAGGAACTATATGTGTACTAGCTTGTTGCGCCAATACATGTTCCGTGTCTTGCCTCCTCTTAGTCTCGATCTCCTCTTTTGCGTTCTTGAACAGTCTGTCTAATAGCTCCGTGGTCTTTTCCGGATATAATGCTAATCTTCGCTGTACAATAGCAGTGAGTACATCGTTCTCGCTGACCGGTGCAATAGGTTCAGTTACCTCCATGGATCTATCCATTTCGTCCAGCTCCAGTAGGTCAGCTATCAGCTCTCTCCTTGGTCTGTTACTAGCACTCCTACCACGATTTTCCAATAGATCTTTCAGTGTGGGTCTTTTCAGCTTGGCATACTGAGACTCCATTCAGCACTTGCTCCTTGGGCAAAAGAACCATCCCACCGCTGCCACCAATGTAACGGCTACCCAGATAGAGAGAGGGTTTCTGCCGTTGAAGACGTCCTTTTTCCCTGCAAGCTGCTGTGGAGAAGTAGGCTGCTGTAATCCCATCCACGATATCCAGAGTGAGGAGCAGGTTCAGCTGTAAACAGGAGCAGAATAATATTCCCAAATAATCCCCTTCCAAGAACGAGACGAGGCTACGTTTTGAAGGGTCAAGAAGAACTGAGGACTGGAACACCCAGCCTGCTTTTTATTAGAAATAGATACACACAGAACACTCCCAGGGGGAGGATGAAAACAACCAATAATACAGATGGTAACACCCCCACGTCTCCTCCCCTCAGATAACTACATAACCCAATTAAAATGTCCACATTTTTCCACCAGTTCTGGATGTACCCCAAAAACAGGGGGTACAGCTTTAAATCCGGTAGCGCTGGATAGCTCTCCTTCAGGGGGACAATATATCCAAAAATCACCCCATTCGGATGTACAGTTCGGGAGATACAACGTTCCAAAGTTTTGACCGACCGCACAGACCAACTAGCCGAAATTAGTTCCATGAGTTTTGGCCTTGCGGTCGGTCTCCGTTCGCACGGTAAAAAGGTATGATACTCTGGCCATCCATGCGAATCGCGGGGTTCGCTGGAATCCCCATAGATGATTGCATATAACTACCGAACGAGGGGACGTTCGGTAGTTTCCGTACGAACTTATGGAGGTCTGGAGGATTCAGCGGTGTTCGCCTGTTTGCGTATCCGTTTTCAGTTCCATGCGGTTACAGGCAAACACCGCTGTTCGCACACAAGATGGCCGCGAACACGTGGAAAGTCCCGAAATGGCGGCCACCTCTGCATTACACGTGAAATTCGCACGGAACCAGACGAACAGAGGAATGGAACGAATGGATGTGTAAGTTGTAATCCCCTTGTTTGTTTCACATCCACCAGAGGTTGGTAGGGATCTGTTACAGGGGGTGCCGTTGATGTGGAGCAAGACGCAGCAGCAGAAGAGGACTCAGCCGAGGAGGTTATGGAAGAGGATGGAGTAGAAGGAGTAGAGGAGGTGGCAGCAGGCCTGCCTGCAAGTCGTGGCGGTGTCACCAACTCCTCTGCAGAGCCACACATTCCATGCTTGGCAGCCGTCAGCAGGTTTACCCAATGCGCAGTGTAGGTGATATACCTGCCCTGACCATGCTTTGCAGACCAGGTATCAGTGGTCAGATGGACCCTTGCCCCAACACTGTGTGCCAGACATGCCATTACTTCCTTTTGCACAATCGAGTACAGGTTGGGGATTGCCTTTTGTGAAAAGAAATTTCGGCCGGGTACCTTCCACTGCGGTGTCCCAATAGCTACAAATTTTTTGAATGCCTCAGACTCCACCAGCTTGTATGGTAAAAGCTGGTGGGCTAATAGTTCGGACAAGCCAGCTGTCAAACGCTGGGCAACGGGGTGACTTTCTGACATTGTCTTCTTACGCTCAAACATGTCCTTGACAGACACCTGACTGTGGGCAGATGAGCGGGAACTGCTCAAGGCGAGAGACGGAGTGGCGGCTGGTTGAGAGGGGGCAAGGAGGACAGCAGTGGTTGACGTGGCTGAAGATGCTGGACCAGGAGGAGGATGGCGTCTTTGAGTTGGTGTGCTGCTTGTACTCATGTGTTGATCCCATAGGCGTTTGTGATGTGCGATCATGTGCCTACGCAAAGCAGTTGTACCTAGGTGGGTGTTGGACTTCCCACGTTTCTTTTGGCAAAGGTTGCAAATGGCATCGCTGTTGTCAGAGGCAGACACACAAAAAAAATGCCACACTGCTGAGCTCTGCAATGACGGCATTCTGGTGGTGGACACAGCATGCGTGGATTGGCGTGCTGTCGGGCTGACCCCGGGTGCCGATGCATGCTGTCTGACTGTGCCACTAGCTCCTTGCGACGACCTTCCCCTGCTTCCAACTCGTCTCCTCCTCCTCCTCTCTGTCTCCCCATCTGAACTTTCGTCCTGTTCTTCTTCTTGACGAGCGGGCACCCACGTGACATCCATGGACGCATCGTCATCATCAACCGCTTCACTTGTATCTGACAACTCATCAAAGGAAGCAGCAGCGGGTACAACATCATCATCATCACACCGTACGTCCATGTGTGTAATGCTGCATGCCTGAGACATATCCCTGTTGTCTACATCCTCTGGCAATAATGGTTGCGCATCACTCATTTCTTCAAACGGATGTGTGAATAACTCCTCTGACATACCAAGTGAAGCGGCTGTGGTGCTAGTGTTGGTGGTGGCGGCAGGCGGGTGAGTGGTATCTTGAGAGGTGCCCGAAGCTAAGCTGGAGGAGGATGGTGCGTCAAGGTTCCGAGCGGAAGCTGTAGAAGATTGGGTGTCCTGTGTTAGCCAGTCAACTATGTCCTCAGAACTTTTCAAGTTCAGGGTACGTGGCCTCTGAAAACTGGGCATTATTCTTGGGCCAAAGGGAATCACAGCACCCCGACCACGATGGCCCCTCCGGGGTGGCCTGCCTCTGCCTGTCATTTTTTTTTTGGATTAGTGGTACTATGCGTGCAAGCTACTGTGAGAC
This sequence comes from Pelobates fuscus, assembly GCF_036172605.1. Lineage (NCBI taxonomy): Eukaryota > Metazoa > Chordata > Amphibia > Anura > Pelobatidae > Pelobates > Pelobates fuscus. The sequence continues at coordinate 297,898,807 of NC_086321.1, read as the reverse complement.
CAGTTATGAGTGGCACTGTGCAGTGGCAGAGGTTGGCAGAGTACACGCTGTAGGCCTGACATACCCGCTTGAAAACAACTAACTGCTATTCAATCTATAACAGTGAAAAAACATTTGTTTTTAAATGCACGCTATTGTGACACCAGATATGAGTGGCAATGTGCACTGGCAGAGGTTGGCAGAGTACACGCTGTTGGCCTGACACACCCGCTTGAAGACAAGTAAGTGCTATTCAATCTATAACAGTGAAAAACGTTTTTTGTTTTTAAATGCACGCTATTGTGACACCAGATATGAGTGGCAATGTGCACTGGCAGAGGTTGGCAGAGTACACGCTGTTGGCCTGACACACCCGCTTGAAGACAAGTAAGTGCTATTCAATCTATAACAGTGAAAAACGTTTTTTGTTTTTAAATGCACGCTATTGTGACACCAGATATGAGTGGCAATGTGCACTGGCAGAGGTTGGCAGAGTACACCCTGAAGGCCTGACACACCAGCTTGATGGACACTTACTGTTATTAGCTTACAATGAAAAACGTTTTTTCTTTTTAAAGGCACGCTATTTTCACACCTGATATGAGTGGCAAAGTGGACTGGCAGAGGTTGGCAGAGTACACGGTAAAGGCCTGACACACCAGCTTGAAGGACACTGACTGTTATTAGCTTACAGTGAAAAACGTTTTTTTCTTTTTAAAGGCACGCTATAGTCACACCAGATATGAGTGGCAAAGTGCACTTGCAGAGGTTGGCAGAGTACACGCGGAAGGCCTGACACCCGCTTGAAGACAACTAACTGCTATTCAATCTATAACAGTGAAAAAAGTTTTTGTTTTTAAATGCACGCTATTGTGACACCAGATATGAGTGGCAAGGTGCACTTGCAGAGGTTGGCAGAGTACACGCTGAAGGCCTGACACCCAGACGCTTGCAGACAACTAACTGCTATTCAATCTATTACAGTGAAAAAAAAATGTTTGTTTTTAAATGCAAGCTTAAGCTATTGTGACACTAGATATGAGTGGTGGCACTGGGCAAGTGGGCACAGTATCCACTGTGAGCCTGACACAGAAGCTGGCAGACAACTAACTGCTATTCAATCTATTACAGTGAAAAAAAAAATTATTTTTAAATGTCAAGCTTAAGCTATTGTGACAACAGATATGAGTGGTGGCAATGGGCAAGTGGGCACAGTATCCACTGTGAGCCTGACACAGAAGCTGGCAGACAACTAACTGCTATTCAATCTATTACAGTGAAAAATGTTTTTGTTTTTAAATGTCAAGCTTAAGCTATTGTGACACCAGATATGAGTGGTGGCACTGGGCAAGTGGGCACAGTATCCACTGTGAGCCTGACACAGAAGCTGGCAGGCAGGCAACTGCAATTACATTACACACAAAAAAAAAGCAGACTGACGTTCTAGCCCTAAAAAGGGCTTTTTGGGGTGCTGTCCTTACAGCAGAGATCAGATGAGTCCTTCAGGACTGTAGTGGACACTGAATACCCTAGCCTAGCTATCAATTTCCCTATCAAATGAGCAGCAGCTACACTTTCCCTCCTCTATCTAAGAATGCAGCTTCAGAATGAATATAAAATGGATGCTGTCCAGGAGGTGGGAGGGTCTGGAAGGGAGGGTCTGCTGCTAATTTGCTGGAATGTGTCTGCTGACCGTGAGGCACAGGGTCAAAGTTTACTCAATGATGACGAATAGGGGGCGGATCGAACTGTGCATGTGTTCGCCCGCCGTGGCGAACGCCAACACGCTATGTTCGCCAGGAACTATTCGCCAGCGAACCGTTCGGTACATCACTAATAGGGAGAGGTATTAGCAGTAGAAAGAGGGAACTGCTCATGCCATTGTACAGAACACTGGTGAGACCTCACTTGGAGTATTGTACGCAGTACTGGAGACCGTATCTTCAGAAGGATATTGATACTTTAGAGAGAGTTCAGAGAAGGGCTACTAAACTGGTTCATGGATTGCATGATAAAACTTACAAGGAAAGGTTAAAGGAACTTAACATGTATAGCTTGGAGGAAAGATGAGACAGGGGGGATATGATAGAAACATTTAAATACATAAAGGGAATCAACACAGTAAAGGAGGAGACTATATTTAAAAGAAGAAAAACTACCACAACAAGAGGGCATAGTCTTAAATTAGAGGGGCAAAGGTTTAAAAATAATATCCGGAAGTATTACTTTACTGAGAGGGTAGTGGGTGCATGGAATAGGCTTCCAGCTGAAGTGGTAGAGGTTAACACAGTAAAGGAGTGTAAGCATGCATGGGATATACATAAGGCTATCCTAACTATAAGATAAGGCCAGGGACTAATGAAAGTATTTTCAAAAATTGGGCAGAATAGATATGTCGAATGGTTCTTATCTGCCGTCACATTCAATGTTCCTATGTTTCTATATTTTTACTTTGAGATATATGTACATATATCTCAAAATACACTTATAATGAAATCATATATATGCATCATATATTTATAATATATTGTAAAATCCTTTAATTATTTTATAATATATTATACATATACAGGAAATAAAAGTGTGTGTGTAAATACACACACACACACACACACACACACTGACCAGCTGTGAAAATTCCAAGTTGGAAAACTGGAATGCACACCCTCCAAATAAGGCCTTTTAGCCCTCAGAGAATCCGACACACCTATACATGGGTGGTATCACTGTACTCAGGAGATGTTGCTGAACACATATTGGGGTGTTCTTTGGCTGTAACGCTTAAAGTTCTCAGTACATGTATTCTTAAATTGCTATGTGTGTCAAAAAAATCACCAATTATTATTTTCTTTTTTAATATGGCATAGATTGGTGGTAAAATGGTTGCATGAAAAGAGTCAAAATACCCCAAGTTTAATACCTTAGGTTGTCTTCTTTTAAAAAATATATACATGTGAAGGGTTATTCAGGGATTCCTGACAGATATCAGTGTTACAATGTAACTTTCGTTAATTTTGAAAATAAATGTACTTATTGCCCTATAACGTGCAAAAAAAAGCTAAGAACATGTTAACATTGGGTATTTCTAAACTCAGGACAAAATGTAGAAACTATTTAGCATGGATGTTTTTGGCGGTTGTAGAGGAGTAACAGATTTTTGTGTCAAAGTTGGAAAAAGTGTTTTTAAAAAATGTTTCATCATAGTTTAGAATTTTTTTATAGTAAATTATATGATATGATGAAAAGAATGGTATCTGTAGAAAGACCATTTAATGGCAAGAAAAACGGAATATAATATGTGTGGGTACAGTTAATGATTAAGAGGAAAATTACAGCTAAATCCAAACACCGCAGAAATGAAAAAACAGCCCTGGTCGTTAACGGTAAAGGGTTAATTCGCTGCAAAATATTTCCTCTAACATATTTCTACACATGTGTTTCTTCATTCAGTTGCAGGAGGATAACAAACCTAGGCAGAGAGAGTTAGATGTCCTCTCATTGTTTCCTAGGACTCTGTTATTTACATTCAAATGTGCTACCCCTTGTCATAGACAAAAATAAATAACAAATATGTAGGCAGCAGCACCATAGTAAAATGGAAGCCTTGCAATTACCTTCAAATAAACGCTATCTATAAATCATGAAGACAGTGATCAGCATTAGCCTGATGTAGAATTATTATTGAACCTGTGTTGAATATTTGCACTAACTCCCTTTTAACCCACATTACCTGACAGATCCTCCATTTTAAACTACATTACATGACAGAATTTCCCAGCAACATTTAGTGTAATGAATAGAGACTGTATTTTCTATAAAGACATAGCTGACTCCGGAATTATTGAATCTCCTGTAACATGCAACAAAGTATAACCAAGGCCAAGGCCAAGGCCATGAGAACGCCGGCCTAATGAAATGTTCTATTCATAAAAGAACCCTGCACCTGACCACGAGTCTGACATCACTAACTGCCCAAAATGACGCTCAAGCCCCCCTTCCCACCGAGTAAGCCTCATGCTGGGAGAGATGGCGCTTGAGCCATCTGTCCACACCCGTGTCCAGAACAATACCACCTCCCGGTGGGAGGACACCTAGTTAACCACTTAGTTCTTGATCCAATTAATAATATTGATGGGTGGACACTGACATAGTCACTTAACATTGAATCCAATTAATGATGTTTATTTGTTATTATCTGATATTCAATGATGATGTCATTTTGCCTTTAAAAGGGTCTGCATACCCGTTTTTTAACCAGATGCTAATAAATTTCCTTGAAGTTATTTTAACCTGAACTCCGTGTGTCAGTCTGAATTACTTCTGTGTATACGCAATTTAACCATCTCAAATTTGGACAGGAACAGATAGACATTTAAACATATTTGTTTACTTCTAAATTAATCTACATCAATTTGGCGCATCCATCGTGGGGCACCGGGCTATGGCCTCTGGCCGGTAAGCCGTCCTAAGGAAGACGCTGTTGGACGGAGGAATCCGGGGGGAAGGATAAGAGATTGATCACCTCTGATTACACGGTAGAGACTTCTGCAGAGCCACCGGTATGTTCCAGCCCCTTTGATTGACCCGTCCACGTGTCTGTGACTGCTTCCCGGGAGGACATCAAAGACAGGTACCCACCTCTACTAATCCCTCTCCATCCTCTCCCTTACTCACTCCTCCCACAGCCCAGGTTCCCATTTCCTTCCCTAATCCTTACCCAGCTATCCCGCCCTCCCCAGGTTCCGCCCTAGCCCCCACCCAGATGGCCTGGCCATACCCCTTCCCCTACCCCATGGCCCTGCCCTAACCAAATTATCCATACCCCCTTCCCCAAGCCACTCCCCAGACCCCGGTCATGCCCAGTCCGGCACAGTCTGCCCCGGATGTGCCCACATCCAACACTTCTTCCCTTAACCCTAATGCAGTTTACATTCACGCCTCCAACTACTTTTAGTTGCTAGAGGACTGGAATCTGCCCAGACTACCAGAAGGCCCAGTTCAGCTCCTCTCATGGTGTCCCGCCCTGCACCATTTCCCAAAGGCACTAAACCTGAGGATGGATATTGTTTTAATTGCAAAGCTAAAGGACACTTCAAAAACGATTGCCCAGAACCTGAGAGAGAACCCAAGAAGATGTCCAAGCCTGCCCCTGCCCCCAAGGCCACAATAACGGTTCCAATTGTTGAGGAACCAGATGATTAGGAAATTGGCAAGCCTGTGTCATTAACCCCTGTCATGGCAGTGTCTTCAGGGGATAAGGGGGGGCCACTTGCCACTGTGACTCTACCCATTGAAGGACAACCTACTACCTTTTTGGTTGACACAGGTGCAGCCCGAAGTGTTCTAAGGGAACAAGACCTGCCAGATGCATCATTTCTGTCAAATATTGATGTCTCTTGTGTTGGAGTGGATGGCCAACCAAGACACAATCCCTTAACTACTCCATTACGAGTTGGCAACTACCCCAGCTTGCTTGCTCGTTTTGTGGTATCCTCCACATGCCCAATTAACCTGTTAGGCGCTGATGTCCTCTCCCGCCTGCAGGCCTCTATTACATTCACTCCAGATGGACAGGTAGAACTGTCTACCCCTCTATCTGTATTAGACACCTCAGCCTTGTGCTTCCTGCCTCTAATGCTCCATCTAGAAGAACCCCATGGGGAGGCAAAGGAACTGAGGTCCAATTTCCCAGATTCATTGAAGACAAAGGTACCTGCAAAGTTATGGTCCTCAGGCCCAGAGGACATAGGTCACCTAAAAGTTCCACCTGTGGTGGTAAAGCTCATTCCAGGAGCAAAGTTACCAAGAAAACCACAATATCCTTTAAAGCCAGCACAAGCTGCAGCCATTTCAATTCAAATCAAAACACTCTTGGAGAAGGGTGCTCTCGTGAAATGTAAATCAAAGTGTAACACTCCATTATTTCCTGTGAAGAAGAAAACTCCAAAAGGTGAACCAGAGAAGTACAGAATGGTTCAGGATCTCCGTGCTGTCAATGAAGCAACTGTCCTGGACACCCCTATTGTGCCAAACCCTCACACTCTGCTCTCTGGAGTCCCACCATCTGCAAAATACTTCACAGTCATTGATCTGGCTAATGCCTTCTTCAGTGTTCCACTGGATCCAACCTGCCAATACCTGTTTGCCTTTACCCATGAAATGCAACAGTATACATGGACTGTCATGCCACAAGGGGCACAAAACTCTCCAAGTCAATTTGCAAGAGCCATGTGCTCCATCCTTGACCCATGGCAAGCAGACCATCCAGACAGTGGCGTACACATGACCCATGGGGCCCCGGTGCGAAAATTGATCCGTGGGCCCCCCCCCCCCTCGCGCTTACTCTGGGCGGGCCGGGGCAGCAACACATGGCGGCGGGCACCTGGTCGCAGGGGTTGCGACCGCGGTATGTACGCCACTGCATGCAGATGCACACACACTTAAAGGACCACTACAGACACCCAGATCACATCAGCTCAATGAAGTGGTCTGGGTGTCAGGTCCCTCTAGTTTTAACCCTGCAGCTGAAAGCATAGCAGTTTGTTAACTGTTATAGCAGTTTGTTAACTGATAACTGTTATGTTTCACTGAGGGTTAATCCAGCCTCTAGTGGCTGTCTCACTGACAGCCGCTAGAGGCGCTTTCGCCATTTTAAGACACTGAACGTCCATAGGGAAGCATTGAGTAATGCTTTCCTATGGGCGGTTTGAATGCGTGCGCGGCTCTTGCCGTGCATGCGCATTCGGAGCTGAGAGGCGGAGGGATCCCCAGCGCCATGGGAGTCCGGCGCTGGAGAAAGGTAAGTGCTGAAGACACACACACACTCTCACGAACAAATGCATACACACTAGCTAACAGATACACACATTTACTGACAAAGACACACTCAGCGGCAGACATACATACACACTCACTTACAAAACATACACTCTCACTGACAAACACACACTCACTAACAGACATCAAACAGACTCACTAACACACACACACACACAAACACACTCAGTAACAGACACACACAGTAACACTCACTAGCACACACTCTAACACAAACGCTCACACACACTAACGCTCACACACACTAACGCTCACACACACTAACGCTCACACACACTAACGCACACACACACTAACGCACACACACACTAACGCACACACACACTAACGCACACACACACTAACACACACACACATTAACACACACACATTAACACACACTCACACACTAACACACACACACACTAACACATGTTTTTTTTTTTTTTAATTTAATCCCCCCAGCCTCCTTACCTTTTGGAGTGCTGAGGGGATTCCCTGGGGTCCAGTGGTGCTGCTGGGCTCCTGGGGGGGCCGGTCACCCGGCGGGCTGGCTGGTCCTGCGGGCGCGCGAGGGAGCACTCTCCCCTGAGTGCTTCCTCTTCAGCTCCCTCGCGCGCCGCGTACTGATACCGGCGCCGGAAGATGACGTCATCTTCCGGCTCCGGTATCAGTGCGGTGCGCGAGGGAGCTGAAGAGGAAGCACTCAGGGGAGAGTGCTCCCTTGCGCACCAGCCGGCCGCCGGGTGTAAGCAGGGCCAGCCTCGGGGGGCCCGGAGGTGGCCGGCTCCTGGGCCCCCCAGGAGAAGAGGCTGGCCCAGAGCGTACATACCGGGTCGCAGGGGCGGCCGGGCCCCCTGGTGGGCCGGGCCCGGTCGCAGCCGCGACCCCTGCGACCCTGGTATGTACGCCACTGCATCCAGAAGTTGTACTACTCCAGTATGTGGATGATTTACTACTCTGTGGAGATGACATACCCACAACTGAAGAATGTTCAATTAGTCTCCTTTGCTATCTAGCAGAACAAGGATGCAAAGCTTCACTTCTCAAGCTGCAATTCTGTCAACCTACAGTAATCTTCCTTGGTCATTGCCTATCTCAAGGTATCAGACATCTCACTCGGGACCGAGTCAGAGCCGTACTGGATATTCCACCTCCAAGGACTTCAAAATCTCTACATGCCTTCTTAGGCCTCATTTCCTACTGCAGAGCATGGATCCCAGAAGCCTCTCTGCTTATGCAACCACTCTATGATGCACTCAAGTCAGACCCATTCTGCCTGACCAATGAAGCACTGGACAATTTCCATACTCTAAAACGTGCCATTGCATCTGCTCCTGCTCTGGGCCTGCCAGACTATACCAAACCCTTCAAATTATTTGTCTCTGAAAGACAAGGCCATGCTACAGGAGTCCTTACCCAAACAAATGACTTAAGAGGCCGCCAGAGGCCTATTGGATTTTTCTCCTGCCAGCTGGATATCGTGGCCAGAGGGACCACAGCCTTAGGGCTGTTTTTGCTGCAAGAGAACTTATTGAAAGAACTGCAGACCTAGTCCTCGGCCACCCTCTGGTTGTCTTGGCCCCTCATGACATCTCTGCCATCATCAACCAAGTTCAGCTCAAGCATGTGTCTCCTGCCAGACACCTACGTTTACAGTGTCATCTCCTGCTGCCTGACAACATTACCATTCAAAGATGTCAAGTTCTTAATCCTTCAACTCTTCTTCCACTCCCTGAGGGGGGTATTTACTATGGGTTTATCATGGATGAAACCTACATCTACCTTCTCGCTGGTACCATCAAGAGAATGCATCCTGATTTAACCTTTTATAAAGAACAAACACCTCTCTGTGAGGGTCCAGATTATGCCTTCTGTACCATGTGGTACAAGCCAAACATCACTCCTGAACCTTGCTATGAAGATGAGCTCTATCATTGGGTGGAGGTGAAACTCACTGCTCATGACTTCTACTGTGACTCTGACGGCAACAGCATGGTCCTGATCCAACTACCTTCAGAACTCAACTACTTGTACCGTCATTGGGACACTGCCATTCCACATGTCCCTGTTACCAAGTTGAAAACAAAATCATGGAATGATCTTGGGCCCATGGCAAAATTATGGGCCACCATGGATGAATCACAGCTACAGGAAAAAGGCATTGCCAAGTACCCAACAACTGACCTTCTTGAAGCATGGTGTAACGGAGCTCCGTGTACCCCGACCGAGTACCCTCCGTTGATGGATGCTCCTAGCGCTCTCAGAGGACTCCAAGCACTGCAGACGACACCACAACCACCGCAGACTCCACAACCGCCGTAGCTTAACTGGAGCCGCGCCGTCTTCCTTCCACCCTGGATCGGCTTCTGTCCTCCAGGACCGTGTGGGGAAGACCTCTCCTCCAGGAGAGCGTATCCGGAACAAGCTCTTAAAAGAGCTAAGTGATTAAGAGCTCAGGGGAATATGCAGAGCATAGCAATCCCCAGTGTGATATAGCAGTTCCCTCCAATAACGAGACAAGGCTACGTATTGAGGGTCAGAAGAGGTCTGAGGACTGGAACACCCAGCCTGCTTTTTATTAGGATCAGGTACATACAGGACACTCCCAGGGGGAGGATGAAATTGACCAATCACATGCATGGTAACACCCCCACGTCTCCTCCCCTCAGATAAGCACATAACCCAATTAAAACATACATTATTTTACCCAGTTTCTGGATGTACCCCAAAAACAGGGGGTACAGCTTTAAATCTGGTATCCCCAAATAGCCCTTGTTCAGGGGAACAGTCTGTCCAAAAATCAGCCCATTCGGATGGATGGTTCGGGAGATACAGGGCTCCAAAGTTTTGACCGACCGCACAGACCAACTAGCCGAAAATAGTTCCATGAGTTTTGGCCTTGCGGTCGGTCTCCGTTCGCACGGTAAAATAGACGAAATTCTTGCCATCCATTCGCATCTTTGTGGTCGCTAGAATCCCCATACTAAGTTAAGTATAACTACCGAACGGCCGGTCGTTCGGTAGTTTCCGTGCGAAGTTCTGGATGTCTGGAGGTCTTAGCGGTATTCGCCTGTTTGCGCTGCCGATTTCAGTTCCATGCGTTCACAGGCAAACACCGCTGTTCGCACGCAAGATGGCCGCGAACACGTGGAAAAGTCCCGAAATGGCGGCCACCTATTCAGAGCACAAAGAATTCGCATGAAATCATGCGAACGGCTGTATTCTCCAGTAATGTGATTCTTATGCAATATATTCGCCTAAATCTCCTGGCTGTTAGGTTATTTTAGTAGTCCAAACCTACAGCATAGATAAAGGGAAAAAGACAGTCTAATACAAGTCCATATGCCTGAATACAGGGTTTACAGTGCAATATAGTCCAGGACCATAGTCGCAGGGGAGGAGGCAGGCAAGCAGGCCTCTCCAGGACAAAGTGGCGAAGGGCACCTCGTCACACATCTCCCCTTTGGGGGGAAGACTAACCAGGCACCTGACCTTCTGTCGGTCAGTGCCTCCGTTAGTCGATCCACCAACCCACAATAAACAGATGTCCGAGTGGCCCCCCCACAACATCAAAGTACAGGAACAGCCCACCCACAACACACAGTCACTGCACCTGGGTATTTGGCTGTGGTAATGAGGCCACATGCCGAGGGTACTTGAAGGGCAGAGGCCAACTGCACTCTGCCCAGATGCCAGCTCTTCTGCTGGGGTAGCCTGCAGGACATCAGGCTCTGGACCAGGGACAAAGGTAGGGCAGAGGCCGACTGCACTCTGCCCAGCTGCCAGCTCTTCTGCTGGGGTAGCCTGCAGGACATCAGGCTCTGGACCAGGGAAAAAGGTAGGGCAGAGGCCGACTGCACTCTGCCCAGCTGCCAGCTCTTCTACTGGGGTAGCCTGCAGGTCATCAGGCTCTGGACCAGGGACAAAGGTAGGGCAGAGGCCGACTGCGCTCTGTCCAGCTGCCAGCTCTTCCGCTGGGGTACTGAGACCATAATCCGGCTCAGTAGTTAAGGGAACCTGGACGTCAGGAGGGGTTAGCATCGCCTCCGTTAACCCTGGTGCCACGCTAGGAGTTAGCTGGGGAGGGGAATTTGTACTTACCCCCTCCTCTGGGTGTCCCGGTGAGGGTAGTTGGGGATCTGGAAAGGCTGTCCAGCATCCCTGTAGGTCAGGCACAGAGACCACGGTCCCATCTGCGCCGTCTGGAGGATTGGTGTCTCCCCTTGTTGGGGAAAGCTGCCGCTGGGGAGAGGGGGGGCTGTGCTCCTTTCCTGGAAACACAGGCTGCCGCTGGAGAGGGAGACCGCCTGTCTCCACTCCCTTACCATGGTCCTGTTGCTGTAGAGAGGGACCAACGGTCTCTGCTCTCTGTAGGACACACGGCTGCTGGGGGGGAAGGACGGCACCTTCGGCCCCCTGGGGTACACACTGCCGCTGGAGAGGGAGACCGCCTGTCTCCACTCCCTTACCATGGTCCTGTTGCTGTAGAGAGGGACCAACTGTCTCTGCTCTCTGTAGGACACACTGCTGCTGGGGGGGAAGGACGGCACCTTCGGCCCCCTGTAACTCACGCTGTTGTTGGGGCGCAGGGACGGAATACTTTGCCCTCACTGCCCGATATTCTGCTTCCATCTGCAGATACTCCGCCAGTTCTCTCCTCACTATTGGTACAATTTCCTCTGTTAGGAGGGGCCCGTAGATAGCCAACCGCCGCTTCAGCATAGCGTCAAACTGTACGTGACTATACCAATAGTCCAGTTTTGCTTGGTGTTCCCAGGATGCTGTTCCTCGCACTAGGGAAGCCATCCTGTTGTAGCCAGGGGCGCTGCCCAATGGCTAGCGTTGCCCTCAATTGTAACTCCAAACGTTACCCGTGTCTCTGAGCTGCTTCTCCTCGCACTAGGACGCCATCCCACCGCTGCCACCAATGTAACGGAGCTCCGTGTACCCCGACCGAGTACCCTCCGTTGATGGATGCTCCTAGCGCTCTCAGAGGACTCCAAGCACTGCAGACGACACCACAACCACCGCAGACTCCACAACCGCCGTAGCTTAACTGGAGCCGCGCCGTCTTCCTTCCACCCTGGATCGGCTTCTGTCCTCCAGGACCGTGTGGGGAAGACCTCTCCTCCAGGAGAGCGTATCCGGAACAAGCTCTTAAAAGAGCTAAGTGATTAAGAGCTCAGGGGAATATGCAGAGCATAGCAATCCCCAGTGTGATATAGCAGTTCCCTCCAATAACGAGACAAGGCTACGTATTGAGGGTCAGAAGAGGTCTGAGGACTGGAACACCCAGCCTGCTTTTTATTAGGATCAGGTACATACAGGACACTCCCAGGGGGAGGATGAAATTGACCAATCACATGCATGGTAACACCCCCACGTCTCCTCCCCTCAGATAAGCACATAACCCAATTAAAACATACATTATTTTACCCAGTTTCTGGATGTACCCCAAAAACAGGGGGTACAGCTTTAAATCTGGTATCCCCAAATAGCCCTTGTTCAGGGGAACAGTCTGTCCAAAAATCAGCCCATTCGGATGGATGGTTCGGGAGATACAGGGCTCCAAAGTTTTGACCGACCGCACAGACCAACTAGCCGAAAATAGTTCCATGAGTTTTGGCCTTGCGGTCGGTCTCCGTTCGCACGGTAAAATAGACGAAATTCTTGCCATCCATTCGCATCTTTGTGGTCGCTAGAATCCCCATACTAAGTTAAGTATAACTACCGAACGGCCGGTCGTTCGGTAGTTTCCGTGCGAAGTTCTGGATGTCTGGAGGTCTTAGCGGTATTCGCCTGTTTGCGCTGCCGATTTCAGTTCCATGCGTTCACAGGCAAACACCGCTGTTCGCACGCAAGATGGCCGCGAACACGTGGAAAAGTCCCGAAATGGCGGCCACCTATTCAGAGCACAAAGAATTCGCATGAAATCATGCGAACGGCTGTATTCTCCAGTAATGTGATTCTTATGCAATATATTCGCCTAAATCTCCTGGCTGTTAGGTTATTTTAGTAGTCCAAACCTACAGCATAGATAAAGGGAAAAAGACAGTCTAATACAAGTCCATATGCCTGAATACAGGGTTTACAGTGCAATATAGTCCAGGACCATAGTCGCAGGGGAGGAGGCAGGCAAGCAGGCCTCTCCAGGACAAAGTGGCGAAGGGCACCTCGTCACACATGGCCACGCCATTTCCTGGAAAATGAATTTCAAGACCTGGTCATAGTGAATAATTATGACCCAGAGACACCTCATGACTGTTTTGAACAGATGAAAATGGAGACAATACATCTGCCAACTGTACATGAGAATCCATTAACAAATCCTGATTTCACTCTGTTTGTGGACGGTTCAAGGTATGCTGATGAAGAAGGAAAATACCACACAGGATATGCCGTGACCACAACAGATGAAGTTATCAAGTCATCATCTCTACCACCAGCAATGTCTGCACAAGAAGCTGAATTACAAGCCCTGACTTCAGCATGCAAAATCTCAGAAGGAAAACGTGCCAACATCTATACAGATTCAAGATATGCCCTGGGTGTGGCACATGACTTCGGCCTCATTTGGAAGACAAGAGGATTTCTTACGACTGCCGGTACACCAGTCAAACACAGCTCTGCAATCAAGGAACTAATGGATGCCCTCCTACTCCCTGAAGAAGTGGCCGTCTTGAAAGTCAAGGCACATGGGAAGTTGGATACAGATGAAGCAAAGGGCAACCATTTGGCTGATCAGGCTGCTAAGCAAGCAGCAAGAAATTTGCAGGAAGTGGATGAAGAAGTGTCCGGACAAGAAGAAGTTCCTATTTTTAACTTACAGACCCTTCATACTGACCTAAGAATTTTGCGGGAACAGCAAGCTGCAATTACCCCTGAAGAAATCCAGAAATGGATGAAGAAAGGAGCTGTCCTAAAGGACGGAATATACTACAACAACTTTAGATTCTGCCTTCCTAAAAATTTATATCCAGCAGTTGTCCAATGGGCACATGGACCTGCACATCTGTCAAAAGACTTAATGGCTGCCCTCATTCAGAAGTATTATGAATCACCTGGAATCACAACATTGATCAATAGCTTCTGTAGGGCCTGTGTCATTTGCGCAAAATGCAACCCAGGAAAGCCAACCAAAGTGCCCTCAAAACACCTGGCTAAGCCCATGTACCCATTCCAGAGAATTCAAATTGACCACATACAAATGCCCAAGAGTGGACCTCATGAATATGCACTAGTAATAGTGGACATGTTCTCAGGCTGGCCAGAAGCCTATCCAGTGGCCAATATCACTGCAAAAACAACTGCAAAACGTCTACTTGCAGATATTGTATGTAGATTTGGACTTCCAGAAGTCATTGAAAGTGACCAGGGCCCAGCCTTTATAGCAACAGTGACTAAAGAAATTTGGACTGCTCTGGGAGTGACCCTAGCCTTTCACACCCCTTACCACCCACAAAGTAGTGGCAAAGTGGAACGCATGAACGGCACCCTAAAAGCCAGAATGTTAAAAATGACACAAGAAACAAAGATGCCCTGGCCAGAAAGTCTGTCAATAGCTTTATTCAGCGTTAGGCACACACCTAGAGGGAAGCATTCACTATCCCCATATGAGATTCTATTTGGGACTGCACCCAGACTAGGTTGTTATTATCCGCAACAGTTGCAGCTTCAATCTGATGTTTTAGTAGACTATGTAACTGAACTTGCAAGTGCCTTGAACAAAATACATGCCCAAGTTTTCTCTTCAATTCCAGATCCCGATTTGGATACAGGTACCCACAACCTGCTTCCCGGAGATTGGGTTCTGGTCAAGAAATTTGTGCGGAAACATACCCTGGAACCAAGATTTGACGGACCATTCCAAGTTCTCCTGATCACCGCAACCTCTGTCAAATTGGCCGGCAGGCTTCCCATTGCAAGAAGACTCCTGCCCCAGAGGAAGCAGATACCGCACAACCATGTACCTCTGGTACATTATCTCCTTAATTAGCTTAATTAAGGCCCAACAATTAGCCATCACCAAAGATGCCAGTGGGTACACCTTCTGGTACAATTCATCATGTACCCGTGTGGCTACTTATACTTTTGATTACTGTGACATCGTAGAATGCCCATTCCCTACATCACAGATTCAGAATATCTATAGAGATATCCCTCATTCAAAGGACCCCTATGTTTGTGTAGTTGACAAACAATGGGGGCACAATTGTAACCATTGGGGGCGGCGGGATGGAAGGCCGGGCCTGCCTGGGGTTACAAACCAAAAAGTGCCTTATCTAAAGTAGATGATCATGGTAGATCCCTTCTCCAAAGAATGACTCTGAGAAAGCCTGGAGGAGGTATACCAATGAAATTAATCCTAAATATTGAGCATCCCAGTCCAACAGATGAAGACCAGTATGTAATGGGAATGTATTGGAAAAAAGGTTCCTATAACAAGTTAGGGCACTTCTACCTTAAAGATATGTGCCACTCTCCAGAGTGGCAAGGGGCCACTCATATGGTCTCAAATCCATTAAAACCACACATCCAGTCCTTTAAAGACATGATGGCCATTGCAAACCCCACCTTTGAAGATACCATGGCCGCTGAAACAGGTTTTAATGATGTTAATCTATGGTTGGAACGGATGAAATATAATGCCAACAAACATAACAGAACCGCATGCTATGTGTGTGGTGGTGCCCGGCCTCACCTCGGCACCGTACCTTTAACCTTGCCAGTAGATTTAGAAGAGTGTGTCTTGAGTCTTTTTGCCTACCACTACAATTTCAATAGGTCCCTCTGCAAAGCATGGACAGTGGAATATCCTCTTTTAACCAAGGATGTCAAACCTCCAGATGGTGTTACAGTATATAAAGGTAATTACACTTGTTATGCTAATTATGATGGAATTGGTAAATTCTTGGGTAACTTCTCTAAAGGGTATTGTGCCACCTACAGAAATGTCTCCATGAACTTGTTGCAATTCCATACTAGGTCATTGGGGGATATTTACTGGTTGTGTGGGGATTTACAGCTAAGATCCAGGATGGACAAGGAATGGTGGGGGGAGTGTACTCTGGCTAAAGCCATCATGCCTATACATATTATCTCTGACACACACCCCGACACCCATGAGTCCAAACACACACCAACCAAGGTAAAGCGTGAAGCCCCAGTAAAAGGCAGTTTTGACCCTCACATTTATATTGATGCCATTGGGGTGCCTAGGGGGGTGCCCAATGAATTTAAAGCAAGAGATGAAGTTGCTGCAGGATTTGAATCACTTTTTACCATAGTTACTGCAAACAAGAATTTGAATTGGATAAATTACATTTATTACAATCAACAGCGCTTTGTTAATTACACCAGGGATGCCCTCCAGGGATTAGCCGAACAGCTGCAGGCTACATCCCAAATGTCCTTCCAGAATAGAATGGCCTTAGATATGATTCTAGCCGAAAAATGGGGTGTATGTAAAATTTTGCCCGACACCATGACATGTTGTACTTACATCCCAGAAAACACAGGCCCTAATGGTAAAGTCACCTTAGCCATAGAAAAATTAAATGAGCTGTCTGAAGAGTTAAAAAGAAATTCTGGGATAAAAGATCCCTGGGAAAGATGGTTTGGTTGGATGACAGGATGGCAAAAAGCTTTAATGCATATTGGTATGGCAATACTAATTTGTCTTTTTATCTTTGCTCTTCTCGTTTGTTGTGTCCTCCCTTGTCTGAGAAAATTCCTACAGAAGACTGTAGACCAAGCAACACCAACTTTTGCACATCTGGCAGTTGATGACCAAGATTTCCAAGATCTCAACTCACCCTGTATACCGCTGCAAACTATCCCTTTTGTTGATAAAGTGCAAGAGTTCTAGGAAGGGACCAGCTTAGGGACAGCATCCGTCAGTAATGGGTAAAGTCCCCGTGTGGAGAAGTGGTGGACAAGCCACCATGGGCCACCCATGGGAGTGAAGTGTTCGAGAGCCATGCTGACGGATGAGTTAGCCTACTAGGGTCAGATTAAGGGACAGAGTTGCACTTTGCATTAACACCTAGCTAGCGGCCACAGGGTTTCTGTGCCTTTGGGCTAACACGTCTTCTGGTATTAACAAATAAAGTTTATCTTTTAGAATCTAACATTTCATAGGGGGGACTGATGTAGAATTATTAAAAACCTGTATTGAACCTGTGTTGAATATTTGCACTAACTCCCTTTTAACCCACATTACCTGACAGATCCTCCATTTTAAACTACATTACATGACAGAATTTCCCAGCAACATTTAGTGTAATGAATAGAGACTGTATTTTCTATAAAGACATAGCTGACTCCGGAATTATTGAATCTCCTGTAACATGCAACAAAGTATAACCAAGGCCAAGGCCAAGGCCATGAGAACGCCGGCCTAATGAAATGTTCTATTCATAAAAGAACCCTGCACCTGACCACGAGTCTGACATCACTAACTGCCCAAAATGACGCTCAAGCCCCCCTTCCCACCGAGTAAGCCTCATGCTGGGAGAGATGGCGCTTGAGCCATCTGTCCACACCCGTGTCCAGAACAATACCACCTCCCGGTGGGAGGACACCTAGTTAACCACTTAGTTCTTGATCCAATTAATAATATTGATGGGTGGACACTGACATAGTCACTTAACATTTAATCCAATTAATGATGTTTATTTGTTATTATCTGATATTCAATGATGATGTCATTTTGCCTTTAAAAGGGTCTGCATACCCGTTTTTTAACCAGATGCTAATAAATTTCCTCGAAGTTATTTTAACCTGAACTCCGTGTGTCAGTCTGAATTACTTCTGCGTATACGCAATTTAACCATCTCAAATTTGGACAGGAACAGATAGACATTTAAACATATTTGTTTATTTCTAAATTAATCTACATCAATTAACAAATATAAAAAATAAATAACAAATATGTAGGCAGCAGCACCATAGTAAAATGGAAGCCTTGCAATTACCTTCAAATAAACGCTATCTATAAATCATGACAGTGATCAGCATTAGCCCACATCAGACTGCAGTACCACTACTGAGCTAAGCATATTGTGATTGTATAGTTACCAAAAAAGCGCGCTAAATTAGTCTGTAAACATAAAAAAGGACAGATAATAGTGCAGACTATCTGAATAAGCACAATAAGAATAAGAACAATTGGGGGAGTATAGGGGAATGAACTCACATGTACCAGAGCCCTATCACCCCTGGCTCTGGGTTTTCAAAGCTCCTCTGGAGAGGGGATAACCCCACACTGAAGGTCACTCCAGACAGTGTATCCACTAACAGTTCGATGATACTGTATGAAATAGAGGGTAGAGAAGGGCAGGACCTCCAATTGAATAATATCAAAAGCAATTTATTGAATAACAAAAGTTAAAACCCTTACTTGGAATGTGGTGGGCATATGCTCGCAAAGCTACCCACATAAAAGCATATAAAACAGCAAAGAATCACTTCCTGGTTTTGTTTCGATCACGTGATCTGCTTCCGGGTCTGCCCCCTCAAGTGACGTATGTGTGACGCGTTTCGCCCGCCTCCACAGGCTTCCTCTGACACCGTCACAGAGTTTCAGCCATCTCTCTTAAGTGCACATCTCCTCCCCCTTCGTTACTCCATTGGTCGGGGGCGTGGTTTCATCGGCCGTACTCATCTAGC
The DNA here is from genome assembly GCF_036172605.1 of Pelobates fuscus. Taxonomy (NCBI): domain Eukaryota; kingdom Metazoa; phylum Chordata; class Amphibia; order Anura; family Pelobatidae; genus Pelobates; species Pelobates fuscus. Next base: position 297,880,339 of record NC_086321.1, on the reverse strand, counting down.
TAATTACTTATGCTCATATGGGTTCTCTTCCTTATACAGATATAGACTCGGAATGCCCAATCGAATTAAGCCTCTTGCATCAATTAGGGGCTGATGTTAGTCCCATTATTGCACACAGTATCAAAACGGACAAAACATGAATACATGCATCTTTTTAAACCCATGTTATACAGACAAATAAATTTACTGTCTCAAGCAATATTAAGTGTACAAATGAATACATTCGAAAATAAATAATAAATAATAATAAGAAAAGTATAAAAAAAAAGAATATCCTTATTTTAGAGTCAGTCTGTCTGAATGCAATTCTTTAAAGGGGCATTCAGATCCCCCTTAAAGGGATATTCACCTCTGATATTGCATCTTATCTTTTAAAGAGACATTTATTTGCATTTTGTTCTATATCTTTGCCCATAAAGGGCGGTGTAGGAGAAATTTAGTGAATTTCCTTAAGAATCAGAAAAATATAAAAATATATAAAACAATATATATAAAAAATATAAAAAAATACAAATGGCTGATATGACAGTACCAATGCTATAATTAGAGGTCACCAAACACCTTTCTAAAGTGACCTTTTAAAGATACTTGATATTATGCAAGGATATTCTCCAGACAGCGGTATTAAATATACAGTGTTTTACAGAAGCACATTAGACAGTGAACACATAAAGTTATAAGACCAGTTAAAAATCTTAACAATGCAGACCACTTTCATGTATATTCCTGTATGTTAACATAGAATAGAAATTATATATCTAACGATTGGAATTTTACCACATGACAGGAGGCTTCATATTTGCATATCTTTCTTTACTGAAAACTCCAGCAGCATAGAAACAGTAACAACCAATCAGAGAAAAGATATGCTGCCCATAAAAGGGCCTGTCTATGACATCATTTCCTCTTTCTTTGCTGCTCCAGCCATTAACAGGTCAGAGTATTTTGCCTTGTGCAAAGATTTTTACTGTATACCTGTTTTATTTGTGTACTGTATTATTTGTATACATGTGTTTATACTTGCCCTGACTGCCTGTACCTGCTCCCCTCTCTCTGCTCTGTGCTCGTTTTTTATTCGTTTTCTCCCTTTTATTTTCCGGCGATCCGCGGGCGGCGCGGCTGTCTGTGCCACGCTCGCCGCACGGACCTGCCTCTACCTAGCGCAGGGTTATTGTGGGGTGACGGGTGGAGGGTAGCCAGGGCTTGTTTGGGTTTTCGCCGCGTTTTTTTCCTTACCGATCGCGGCCGCGAGCGGGAACCCCTTCCCCACGCGGCCGGCGGCCATCTTGGATCTCGCAGTTATCGCGAGATCCGCGGCGGCCTCTCTCTGCGGTTCGGTACTCACCGACCGCCGTAACGACACCGGGGACCACCATCAGTGTGTCTCCCCGGTCTCCTTTCTCTCCCAACTCCTGCACCACATGCAGGGATAGTTCCTTTTGCGTTTTGTATGTTTGATGCACTCTTCCTCACTGAGGGAGAAAAATTCTCCACAACACCTTTTGTTTTCCTATCTGTACATCTGCCTCACTGTAAGGCAAGGGTTTGCATGCTAAAATTTGAAGGCTCATAAGGCTATCGTCCCCTCAATGTGACTACTATTAAAGGGACATACATACATATACACATATATATGTTATCACCCCTCAGGGGAATTTACTGGCACTACCAACCCTTCAGGGTATATCATTGGGTACCCCTCATAGGGTCCTGTTATATTACTGCACCCAAGGGTGAAATTTATGTGGGTGTCCTCTGGGTATTTTTTCATGGCACACCACCTGGGGTGACCCCCCAGTCACGCATGCAGGGCGATACAGCCCCCCCTTTTTTTTGGTTGATGTGGGTGTCCTCTGGTTACCACGGCACGCCACCCGGGGTGAACCCCGAGAATATGCACTAGGGCGTACCTAAGTCTGACGCTTAGCCCTTTGGATAAAATACGTGCATAAAAGCCTTCTATACACGACTATATTGTCTATGTTTGCATACGAAAAACCACCACGGTTCTCCCCACTGAACCTTGTTCTCGCCCCACAGGTTTGACGCTACATTTGGTCATGGAAGACACGCAAAGCTCAGACTTTCAAGCCATGATCAATGCCGCCGTGGCGGCTTCCGTGGAAAAGGCCCTCTTGCGAGCCCTCCCCCACAGCCATGGTGATACTAGCCCTCCGGGACGCATGGAAGCGTCGGGCTCTGAGACGTCCAAGACCAGGCGACTCAAGAAACCTTTGAGCCCCCCCTCCGCCAAGGCGAAGGGCAAGGTGCCCGCCAAACGGGTCAAGGGCGCGGACCAACAACCCGCACCCTGCGCACCCCTGTCCTCGGACGAGGACGACGCCTACGACCCACGTAACCTAAATGTGGTGGATGAATGGCAGCGGGAGGGTTCACCCTCGGACGACGAGGACTGGCAGGACCTGCCACCCACTTCTTCGACTTATGTCAAGGAGACCTTCTTGGACAGAGAGGCCGATGACAGCCACACCGCCGGTCCGTCCGGGGATGGCGTCTTTATGGACGAGCAGGGCTTGCCGCTGTTTGACCCACGCACCATCCGACACCCTCGCTCCTCAGAGTGGACACTGCCAGAACATCTGGCAAAATTTATTCATTACTGGCTACGCAAGCCATTGGAGAAGGAGGTGCGGACGCGCCTCCGGGCCGAATGCCCCAGGCCCCTGATCCCCGACAAGGTGGCGCTAACGCCAGAATTTGATTATACTATGGTAGCCTTTATGTCACGCTCGGGCAGAGACCCGCGCAAAGGGGTTGAAAAGGGCATCAAGGCAGCACAGGACAAAGTGCTGGACCTGCTGGGTCCCATAGCTAAGATGTTGTATCACGCTGACATGGCCCTCAACCAGGGATCGCTACTGGACCCCCATATCATGCGCGAATGGGCCCAACGCGCAATCTGTCTGCTGGGCAACGCCAACGCAGCGCTTTGTGTCGAGAGACGCAGATCGGCTCTGATCAGAATAGACAGCAAGCTCCTGGAACTGGGAGCCAAGGAATTCGGGCCTAAGGCCAAAGGTCTGTTATTTGGCGATGCCTTTATTTCTGAGCTAAAACGACATGTGAACTTATTCACGACTTTGAACAAGGCCCAGACCTCACTCAGACAAGTGTTCCACACTCCTCCAGCAAGAGGTGTTTTTGGAAGGGCTGGCCGACAGCGGAACCGTGCCGCCAGCCGATTTTGGACCTCAGGTTCCAGGGCGTTCCCACAGACACCAACCTTCTTCCCGTCCTCCTCACAAAAGCCCTCTACATTTCGAGGCGCAGGAAGGTCCGAGGTTTCAGGAGCCGCGGACGCGGCCGCTTCAATAATGGTGAGTCCCTCCATACGTACATTTGCCCCAAAGTTTATTGCAGGCAACCTGTCTTCTTTTTTCCAGAACTGGACACGGGTCACCAGAGACGCCTGGGTCCTCCAGACGGTACGCGGTTTCGTGATAGACTTCACCGCGCAACCTGTCCAAACCGCTCTCCCCCTCCCGATACACATGTCGGCAGAGCAAAACCGACTGGTGGACGAGGAGATCCACTCGCTCTTCGAGAAGGGCGCGGTTCAGTACGCGCCAGACGGGGGAGGCTTTATAAGCAATATCTTCTTGGTGAAGAAGAAAACAGGCGAGTATCGTCCGGTTATCAACCTCCGACAACTAAACGCCTTTGTCGCCGAGAACGATTGGTTTACGCGCCTGGACCTCAAAGACGCGTATCTCACGGTCCCCGTAGACAAAGGTTACCGTCAGTTTCTCCGCTTCAGATGGAGGGGACGGGTATGCCAATTTACTTGCCTGCCATTCGGCCTCAGCTCGGCTCCGTGGTGTTTCACGAAGCTGTTGAGACCGGTGATGGCTCACATCCGTACAAGGGGCATACGCTGTCTCGTATACTTGGACGATTTACTGATTTTTTGCGAGTCCGCGTCCAGGCTACGATCGCAGACGAACTTTGCAGTTCACTTGCTAGAGTCCCTGGGATTCGTGGTGAACATGCAAAAATCGTCTCTCACTCCATCCCAGTCAGTGCAGTTCCTGGGGTTCGACATCGATTCGAGGGAATGCGTACTACGCCTCCCCTCGAAAAAGATTGCCTCAATAAGGAAGGAGATCAGGCGAGTCTTGAAGATGGACTCCATACCGCTCAGGATGCTCGCCCGGATTGTAGGACTCCTGTCCTCATCCATTCAAGCGATATTCCCGGGCCCCCTACACTACAGGGCCATGCAACGGCTGAAAGCGGGATACTTACGCACCGGACATTCCTACGACCACTGGATCCCACTCACTCGGGAGGTGAGATCAGAACTGCGATGGTGGTTGCTACACATACAAGCCTGGAACGGCAAGGCGATCTTCGGCCCCTCCCCGGACTTCGTTGTGGAATCGGACGCCAGTTTATGGGGATGGGGCGCCAACTGCTCAGAGGCCTCCACGGGGGGACCTTGGCAAGGGGAGGAGACCGGTCTTCATATCAACTGCCTGGAGTTGATCGCGGGCTCCTTCGCCTTACGCAGCCTGGCCAAGGACAAGTCGAACTGCTGTATCCTGCTCCGCATGGACAACATTTCGGCGGTGCAATACATGAACCGCCTGGGCGGAGCGAGGTCCAAAGATCTGACCGAAGCTACGAAGGACATCTACAGCTTCTGCATGCAGAGGAACATCACGTTACAGGCGGAATACCTCCCAGGGGTCGCCAACCTGACGGCGGACTGGTTCTCCCGGCACTGGAGAGACACCAGCGACTGGACGCTCAACAGAGAGATATTTCAGACACTGCGACAACGGATGGGTCCGCTATCAATAGACCTGTTCGCATCGAGGACCAACCACCAACTGCGGAGATACTACAGCTGGCTTCCGGATCCGATGAGCGAAGCGGCGGACGCTTTCCTGCAGGACTGGCCCTCACACGGAGCCTACGCTTTCCCTCCATTCTCGATGATCCCACGAGTGCTACGGTACTTACACACCCACAGGACTTCGGCCCTACTCATAACGCCCCTCTGGCAGTCAGCCGTGGTTCCCGGATCTCCTGGAGATGTCCCACGACACTCCCGTGCGGCTCCCGACCTTGCCACTCCTTCTGTCGGGACCTCGAGGGGAACCTCACCCCCTCGTCCTGGAAGACCAGTTGGAACTGGTGGCTTGGGCGATTTCAGGGGATCCTGGTCAGTCCACGGCCTATCGCAGTCTACTAAAGACCTCCTTTGGGATTCGTGGGCCCCGGGCATCAGGAGATGTTACATTTCCGCTTGGTCAGCCTGGAGTGATTGGTGCGTGGAAAGGGACTCCGATCCCTTTACTGCCCCTATCCCGCTGATACTTAACTATCTTGCCCATCTCTTCTCGACTGGTAGATCATTCAGATCCCTTAACGTGATCAGATCGGCCATTTCAGCGGCACACATCCCAGTACAAGGCAGACCGGTGGGTCAAGACCCGCTGGTGTGTCGCCTACTGCGTGGCGCTAGAATGACGAGACCCCCAGCGCCCAAATATTCCAACCTTTGGCAGATAAGTAGAGTACTGGACTTTCTGAGAGGTTGGCCGGACAACCCGTTTCTATCTCTGAAACAGCTCTCAGCAAAATTGGCCCTTTTGTTGTGCCTGGTCTCTTTCCGACGGGTGTCTGACATTAGGGCCTTTGACGTGGACGGTTTCTCTCTCACCCCAGAGGGAGTCACCTTTTCCATTGCGAGACGGACTAAATCAGATACGCCCTCTGTATCCTATCCATACTTTGAATCGGACCCCAAGCTGTGTGTTGTCAAGACACTCAGGAGATACGTAGAATGCACAGCCTCTCTCCGGCATTTTCCGACGGGTCAACTGTTGATTTCCTACGTGAAGCCTCACGGCCCAGTGTCTACGACCACCCTGGCCAGATGGGTTCGCTGGTTACTACAACTGGTGGGAATCGAATCTAGCTTTGGGGCACACTCAGTTAGGGGGGCGGCGACATCCCAAGCGTTCTTGGCAGGCGCCTCCCTAACCGACATTATGCGTTGCGCGGACTGGTCTAGGGAAAGTACTTTTCGGACATTCTATTTCCGCCAGGTTTCGCATGCTTCCTTCACACTGGTTAGGCCTAAGCTTTAAAAATGCAAATATGAAGCCTCCTGTCATGTGGTAAAATTGAAGATTATATTAGCTTTAGTGTACTAATAATCTTAATTTTAGTAATGACAGGAGGCGAATATTTCCCGCCCTAGGGTTTTTCTTCCCCCCCAGATACTTTGTTTTTTCTTCAGGTTTAAGTCCTAGTGCTCAGATAAGCATGCAGGTTATTACTGTATATGTTAGCATATGTTTTTGCATTGTTCTTTGCTATGCATGGATTATATATATCATCATTTTTTCATTTGATTTTGTGGTCATGTTGCTCACGTTCCGTTCTTGATAACCTAAGTTTAAGTATAATACTTTGATGCCCTAGGTTTAAATTTCTACTCTTAATATATTATTGTTCAGTTATACAATGGTTGTGATATGCGGACACGTTTCCACGCCAGAAACCTTTCACCTTTTTCTTTTTCTTTCAGCGTGAATATCCATTTCATGGGACGAAGAATCGTTTTCCACTGCGTCATATCATGGATCTACCTAAGTTCTTTATCGTTATATATTGTTGAATTGTTAATCTGTATTGATATTTTATGTATTGACTGTTACCTTTTTTCGCTTCAAAGAAAGAGGAAATGATGTCATAGACAGGCCCTTTTATGGGCAGCATATCTTTTCTCTGATTGGTTGTTACTGTTTCTATGCTGCTGGAGTTTTCAGTAAAGAAAGATATGCAAATATTCGCCTCCTGTCATTACTAAAATTAAGATTATTAGTACACTAAAGCTAATATAATCTTCAATTGCTTCTTCTAAAAAGAAAAGAAAAAACGTAAGGCATCATAATGATACCTGCTCAGCTAAATTTATCCCCAATCTACCCGGCAGGCAGATCCAGATCTGCCACCCTTCTGCCACTAATTCATATCTAAGTTTTGAAGGTTTTTTTTGTAAGGAGGTGAATATAGACCTGTATTTTTCTTCTGTCTATCACCACCAAAGAAATTGGGCTGCTGAACGTATTAACTTGCTTTATTGCTTTACTTCAAAACTCCAAGACAAATGGGTGGACTTACTTCTATGGGCAGAATATACCAGGAACAATGCCTATCATGAGGTGTCTGGTCCCAGTACATTCTTCATCACTTATGGTCATCACCCTAACATACTCCCAGCATCCTTCTCTAATAATGGAATACCTGTCCTGGATATGCATTTGACACCTTGAAGCGGGTCCAAGCCATCTTGAAAAAAATGTACTCATTCAGAAGAAATGTGCTGATCAGCATCGCAGAGCAGCTCCAATGGGTGATAGGGTTTGGCAGGGCCGCCATCAGGGCATCACAACCATAACGGTTGTCATGGGCCCGGCGGTCCTGGGGGGCCCCGAGCCCCACATTCATTATGTGCACATATATATATATATATATATATATATATATATATATATAGCGATTTTCGCTATATATATGTGCACAGAGGGCCCCCTGCTACCTGTACAATGAAGAGGGGGCCCATCAACACACTCTGTCCTCCTTTCCAGCTGCTCTCTGTCTAACTTTCCTGCACCCTGCAGCCGCCAGAGCGTTGCCACTGGTTACTATGGCAACGCTCCGCACAGCACGCAGGCCTGTCTCGTGAGAGTTAGTCAGAGAGGAGCTGGAAAGGAAGACAATGTGTGCTGCTGGGCCCCCCTCTTCAATGTACCGCGGCTGGCTCCCTCCACCATGCCACTGGATCAACAGGAAATGTGATCTGCCCCCTCCCTGGCACGGTAAGAACCAGGGAGGGGGGAATAAAATTGAAATATACACAAATAAATAAAAAAAATAATACTAACTCCCCCCTATTTTACACACACACTGAATCCTTACAAGCACACTCTGCACTACACACACACACACTACATTCACTAAACACACTCTGCACTACATTCAATAAACACACTTTGCACTCACTACAAACACACTATATTCACTTCAAACACACTACATTCACTATACACACTACATCCACTACAAAAACACACACCCTGCATTCATTATACACACACCTACATTCACTACACACACACTCTGCATCTAATGCATGCATACAAACATTACATACATTACACAAAACGTACAATCTGCATCCACTATACACACTGCATCCATGACACACATACTGCATCCACGACACACATACCGCATCCACTATACACATTCTACATCCACTATACACACTGCATCCATGACACACATTCTACATCCACTATACACACACACACTTCATCCTTGTGGGCGGACTCGTGGCTGGCCCCGGGGGCCCAGATCTTGAGCTGTGTCAGGGACCCTAAAATTTCTGATGGCAGCCCTGGGGTTTGGGTATCTACTCATTAACATATATCCCCGTGTCCATTCCTTGAAATTGGCCCTTAAGTAGCCTTAGTCCCTGTCGAATTATATGCAAAATCAATCCTGTCTCTTATGCTATACAGTTGCTAAACAATCTTTGAATACCTAATATATTTCACACTTCTCTTTTCAAACCTCTTCATTAAATACACCCTTGCTCTCCTCCTCTTCCTGTTCTGGTTCAAGGTCAGGAGGAATATGAGGTGCATGAAACTATTGATTCTCATATTTCCCATGGATCCATTCAGTATTCAGTACATTGGAAGAAGGGACACGACCCTAAGAAACAAACTTGATACCCTGCCTGTTCTGGTTCAAGGTCAGGAGGAATATGAGGTGCATGAAATGATTGATTCTCATATTTCCCATTGGTCTGTTCAGTATTTAGTACATTGGAAGGGATACGAGACTGAGAAACAAACTTGATAGCCTGCTTCCGATATGCATGCTCCTATGCTTATTCTTTCCTTCCAAACTAGATACAATTTTTGCCCTAGTGATTCAGTCTATGTCCACACAACACGGGTCATATTTGTTTTGATGTCACATGTGACACTAGCCAATCATAGGCCAGAGGAGCCCATATTAAGCCCTTGTGACCTCTCTTCATTGCCCTGTCGTGGCTGCTTCTTGCCTGACAGTGTGTTCCTTATTTCTTGGTAATTCTGGTATCTGACATGACTTAGTTTAATGTTTACTCTATATTCTAGATTCCATGACACTTTACTCTGTTATCCGTCTTTCTCCAATCCTGACCTAGGCCTATATTTGTGAAGCCTGACCTATCTAAGGTCCAGTAATTCATCTTTCTTTGTAAAGGTAAGTAACTCATTCAATGCTGAAATTGAGGGGGGGGGGGGGGGGGGTATTTATCTGAACAGGTTAAAATACACTCCAATTTTTATTTTTTTTAAAGCATTCAGTATATACATAATTTTTTAGAGTTCCTTTACATTTTCAATAAAAAAATTTGAATATAAAATATTAATTCTTCTAAATCAAATGTGAGTTTTCAGTTTTACAACCGGATGCATTCCAGGACTATTATGACTACTATTAGGACTATTTTTACAGGTATTAGAAGCTGCAACAACATTGATTGACATTGATTGACAGGGAGCCAAGATGGATGCACCCTGTTATAAGATACATGTGTGTGGATTTATGCATTTCATGGTACTTTATTTTTCTCACTTCACAGATACATATTTGTTACATTCGAGGATAAGTAAACATAAAAATATGAAATCCTGGAAAGTCACAAATTCCATAAAGCTGATATTCCTTTTATTTATATTTTACAAATAGCTAGTGAGGTTTTGCCAAAACAAATTTAAGATATTTATAATAGTAATATTAGTTATTAATACTTCACGGCCATTACAAGGGACATTTTTTTTATCATTCCAAACCTTCTTAGGTAAAAGTAAATGTAATCGCACTGCCCTCTGGTGGCTAATATTTAACATTTATTCACGGCAATTGAGTCACTAGTAAATAGCATTTAACTCATTAAAAATATACTTGTGTATTTAAGCAAGTAATTTTCACTTACATTATTGTTTTTCCACCATTATTTTAGTCCATCTATTAAAATAGAAACTGTCACATAAGTGTTTGTCAGTGTTCCTTCTTTATTAAGTATTGCAGTGTTTGCAATGATAATATATGAAAATAACATATACAGGGTGGCCCATATTCCCTACCTATCCAGCACACAGATACACTGGATACAGAAGATATATAGATGGGTAGGGACTTATGGGCCAGCCTGTAGAGATGAACATGTGCTTAAAAATGTAAATTAAACAAGTAGGAAAGCATGAGTCTGCATAATTTGACTCTAATAACCAGGATCATTTTCACCTAACCCATTTCCCAAACACCTAGTCTGTAGACCCAGTGACTATCCTTCAGTGTGGAAAAACACAGTGCCCTACTGATTTCTACCAACTATGTCTGCGGAAAAAGCAGTTGTAGTCACATGGCAAGACTCATCCAGGCAGGGCAAAACCACTACAATAAAAGGCTCCTTAAGTTTGAAGGGCAATAAAGACATGGACCCCTTGCTCACGGTTCCTGGAGGGATATTGGCTATAACTCACTGATGATACCTTACATGGTTGAAACGATCGTCTGGGGTTGGTGTATCTCTCATGCAGAGGAAACGCTGGCGTTTTAGTTCTAGACTGCCCATACGGGTGGGACCATTCTGATATGCTTCAGATATGTTCTCTCTGTAAAGGCACAAGATGGGCTAAAACCAGCTTGAGATCTGAGCGGGGACCCACCGAAGGGCTGGCTAATTGAGCTGCTGTCCGTTCTCACCTCTCTTGCTACTTGTTTTTCTCTCCTTAAGTTTAAAGGACAATCCAGACGTGGACCCCTTGCTCACGGTGCCTGGAGGGATATTGGCTATACCTCACTGATGATACCTTACAAGGTTAAAACAATCGTCTGGGGTTGCTGTATCTCTCGTGCAGAGGGAACTTGCTGGCATGTCGGTTCTGGACTGCCCGTACCGGTGGGACCAGTCTGATATGCTTCAGATATGTTACATAGTTACATAGCTGAAAAGAGACTTGCGTTCATCAAGTTCAGTCTTCTTCACATTTGTTTTTCACTGTTGATCCAAAAGAAGGCAAAAAAGACAGTTTGAAGCACTTCCAATTTTGCAACAAACTAGGAAAACAATTCCTTCTTGACCCCAGAATGGCAGTCAGATTAATCATTGGATCACTATTACCCTACATTGAAACATTATATCCTTGAATATTCTGTTTTTTCAAGTATGCATCTAGTTGCTGTTTGAACATCTGTATGAACTCTGATAAAACCACTTCTTCAGGCAGAAAATTCCACATCTTATTGTTCTTATAGTAAAAAACCTTTTCTTTGCCTTTGACGAAATCTTCTTTCTTCCAGTCTAAACGCATGACCTCGTGTCCTATGTAAAGTCCGGTTTGTGAATAGATTTCCACACAATGGTTTGTATTGGTCCCGGATATATTTGTATAATGTTGTCATATCCCCTCTGAGGCGACATTTTTCTAAACCAAAGAGGTTTCAATTTGTTAACCTTTCTTCATAGCTGATATGTTCCATTCCTTTTATTAATTTGGTAGCCTGCCTCTGCACTTCTTCTAGTGTCATAATATCCTTCTTTAGAACACGTGCCCAAAATTGCACAGCATATTCAAGATGTGGTCTAACCAGTGATTTATAAAGAGGCAAAATGATATTGTGTTGTCTATAACAATTCCCAAGTCCTTTTCATGTGTTATCTCTACTTCGCTTTCATAAAGGGTATACGTTGCTTGTGCATTCTTTACGCCGAACTGCATAACTTTGCATTTTTATTTTTTTTTAATTCTTTATTTTTTTGTGCTTGGTAGTACATGGGTACAAAGTACAGTTCAGAGCATATTTGTAAAAAGGGAGCAAGCAGGTACATGTTTTAGCGTTAGCGTTCATATTTCAAGTATGTAAGCACATTTTCTCTTAACAAACAGGTATAGTGACATGCCCAGGGTGAGTAGTGTTGTGGTTGGTCTGGTAGGGTGTAGTTACTTTCCCTAGGGGATACTCCAGGTGTGTGGGTGGTATGAGTGTAATCCAGGTTAGTGCAGGTATGTGGGTTTGGATGCTCGTGCGTGCTCGCTAGCAGAACATAGTAGATTTTCGTGGTCTGGCTAGTGTGGAAGTGGTTCCGGAGAGCGATGCACCCTGTGTGGCATCTTGTGTCCCCTGTAACCCTGGGGGTGAGGGGGGGGGGGGGGAGTTAGGCGGTGTGGCTAGATTCTACAATAAGCGCCTACAAACTCGCTATCGTGTGTCGCTGCAGTCTAGATGTGCCTCAGTGACATATGTGTAGAGGATGAATACGTGCTGAGCCAATACATATGGATTATCATTGCAAGGTAAAGAAAGAATAATTGCGTGGGAGCACCGAGGCTCGTATACAGTACAGCAAAACATGAAAAACATTAAGATAAAGAGAGAACTTGGAAAAATAAGAAAAAATAAGGGTAAGAAAAAGAAAAAGAAAACCAGGGAGATGCAGCAGTGCCATTTATATGGGGACAAAGTCACGGGTGTGAGTGTTCATTGGGGGATACCCCCTCTCTCTCACGGGTATCAGGTCTTCACACTGGCAGTCCCTGCTCTGTAGTGAACGTTACCCCTGGTTTCAGTCCCTGGTCGGGGTCAGGTGGTAGGTGTCGGTGACTCGGTGGTTGATTGGTCGTGTGTGGAGCCATCGTCCTGTTCCCAGCTTTCTGGTTGGCTCGCGGTCATGGAGGTGAGTTGTGGGGATTGTAGTCCCAGTGTCCGCAGGAAGGTGGGCGCTCCGGTTGGGGTTGTGAGATGGTGTGCTGTCCCGTTGTGGTGGACAAGTAGTGCGCCTGTGTTTCCCCATCTGTAAGCGATGCCGGCCTTGCGCAGGGACGTTGTCACATGTTCGAATGACTTTCTCCTTAACAATGTGGCTCTTGTGACATCCTGGAAAAAAGAGAGCTGAGAGCCCTCAAAGGCCAGAGGTGTTTTGCCTTTTATAGCGATCATTATTTGGATCTTGTCTGATGTTGTCGCCAGGCGCATGATAACATCCCTTGGCATGTTGGGTGGTATGCGGGTAGAGCTGGTCACTCTGTAGATCCCGTCCGGGGTTATCTTTTTAGCGGCTGGCAGTGTTGTAAGTAGCCGCCTTACATATTGCGGCAGTTCCTCTGTCGTGACAGCGTTTGGGATGCCCCGGATTTTGATATGATTCCGGCGTTGTTTGTCTTCCAATGACATAATTTGACCGGCGAGTACATGTTGCTCTGCCTGTAGACGTTGAATCGAGTCCTGGAGGGTGGACACGGTGTCCTGTACGGTGGTAATGTCAGCTTCCACTGTTGGCACTCTCTCTGTGACCGACTGTATGTCTTTTTTGACTATAGCGACATCAGCCGCCAGCAGCTGTTGTATGTTGGTCCAGAGGGTTTTCAAGTCGCCTTTAGTCGTGGGGGCCGAGTCGTCCTGGGCCTCTTGCGGCGGTGTGTGCTCCGCTAGGGGAGTCCTGTTTGTATTCGGCTCCTCGCGGTCAGGCTCGGACGGTTGCCCAGGAGGAGGGCGGTGTGTGGTGCGCGCCGTTTCGGTTTGCACCGGTCGGAGCCACATCTCGCCAATATCCCTGGCTTGTGTGGTCGCGCTTGTTGCAGGTTTGTTTGATCGGCGGCCCATACCCGAGGTGTCCGGGTTCAGGTTGGGTGCGTGGTACCCGAGTAGGCTTCCGTCTAGGTAGGCCTCCAGGCTCTGGATGGGCGATGCGCGGTAGGCCGCGGATTTGCGCCGTTGCCTGTGCTGCTTGGGTGGTTGGAAAAAAGGCATCAATCGATGCAGCAAGGAACGCTGATCAACGTCAGGTATTTTTCGCTACTTGATGGTGCTTGGTGTAGGGGATATTCGACGGATTGTTTCTGGCTATGGGAGAGCAAGGTTAGATGGCGTCTGAACAGGATGGCTGCCAGGCTCCGCCCCAACTTTGCATTTTTCAACATTAAATTTCAGGTGCCATTTGAGTGCCTGGTCCCCCAGTCTATCTAAATCCCTCTGTAGCAAAGTAATATCTTGCTCACATTGTATTACTTTACAGAGTTTTGTGTCATCTGAAAACACATGACTTTGAATACTTTTTTCAAAATCATTTATATTAAACATGTTAAATAGAAGGGGTCCCAGAACAGAACCCTGAGGGACACCACTTGCCACCTCTGTCCAGCTTGAAAATTTGCCATTAATGACTCTCTTTGTACTCTATTTTTAAACCAATGCTCTACCCAAGAACAAGAATTTTCATCTAGACCAAATGCTTTGGGGTTGGTTTTGCTCTCTTTGGCTATCATTTTTTCATTTTGAAGTTTGGTGAATCTAATCACCGTTTTGCACACATTATTGGCTTCCTTATATCTTTTATAGGATGCCTCTGATTTTTTATTTTTAATCTCTTGTGTACTTCTCTACTAAGCCACATTGGTTTAAATTTGTTCCTTTTATATTTATTACCCAATGGTAGTGTGACGGACCACCTGGCACTCCGACCGAGTACCTCCGTCAATCGATGCTCCTAGTGCTTGCCGACAACTCCAAGCACTCCAACCAACACCATCAGCACTGCAGACCCCAGAGCTGCGCCGGGGTCTCGCCGTCCTTCACCCACCCTGGACCCAAGGCCAGGATCCATTGAGCAGGCCTCTCTTCCTCCAGAGAGCGTAGCAGGAATAAGAACAGCTCTTACAAGAGCTTTCCCTGGGGAGTATAGTGTGAATATAGGAATCCCCAAGAGTGTAGTTCTCCAACCCATCAAACATGAGCCGAGACTTTATGAAGGGTTAAAGCAGGTCTGATTAATGGCAGCAAGCACTCACAATTTATGCAGTGGTTCAGGCAAGAGACAACTCCCCTGGACCATAAGTACACAAGCACACAAAGAATACAAACCAATAAGAACACTGTAATAATGACCGACACTCCCACATACAGCAAACAATCCCTCCCCTCTGCCTGTGATCAGGGCCGGACTGGGATAAAAATTCGGCCCGGGCATTTTTTTATTACAGCGGCCCACTAAGAAGGGGGCGGGGCAGAGAGGGTGTGTTTTGTCATCACTAACGACAAACACGCCCCCTCTCAAAGTGAAGGCCAGGGAAGACCATGCGCAGAGCTCTGCTAAAGAGCTCTAGCATAAGAAAAAAGCCCTGTATTTGTTCTGCACAGCACAAGCAAATTTAATAACATGCTTGCACTGTGTTTCCTTGCAACTTGTCTCTGGTGTCTCTATAAATGGATACCAGGAGACAAAAATGCCAGGAAAGAGTATTGTGCATGTATTTGGAGCCTGCTTGTGGGATTGTGTGTGTGTATAGAGTGAGCTGATTGTGGTGTGGTATTGTGTAATAAGGTCGGTTTTAGTCGTGTTGTGTTTGTGGTGTATAGGGGATGTAGCAAGTGTGTGTGTGTGTATAGGTGATGTAGTGTTTGTAGAGAGTGTGTGTTTAGGGGTGTAGTATGTGTTTGCGTACAAGGAATCTAATGTGTGTATAGGGGATCCAGAGTGTGTATGTCAGGAATGTAGTATGTGTGTATGTATGTATATATATATATATATATATATATATATATATATATATACACACACACATATGTTTGGAAGTATTGTGTATGTGTGTGGTGCAGTGTGTTGGGGAGGTTATGTGTGTATGTGAGGGGTGCAGCATGTGTGTATGATGGATGCTGTGTGTGATGTGTGTGAGGGTGCGGTGTGAGGGTGCTGTGTATGATGTGTGTGTGAGTGCTGTGTATGATGTGTTTTGTGATAGTGCTGAGTGTGATGTGTGTGAGAGTGCTGAGAGTGATAGTGCTGTGGATGATGTGTATGAGTAGTGAGGGTGCTGTTTGTGAGGGTGCTGTGTGTGAGAGTGCCGAGTGTGATAGTGCTGTGGATGATGTGTGTGATGTGTGTGACAGGGCTGTGTATGATGTGTTTTGTGATAGTGCTGAGTGTGATGTGTGTGAGAGAGTGCCGAGTGTGATAGTGCTGTGTATGATGTGTGTGATAGTGCTGAGTGTGATGTGTGTGTGAGTGCTGAGTGTGATAGTGCTGTGGATGATGTGTGTGAGTACTGAGGGTGATGTGTGTGAGGGTGCTGTGTGTGAGAGTGCCGAGTGTGATAGTGCTGTGTGTGATGTGTGTGACAGTGCTGTGTATGATGTGTTTTGTGATAGTGCTGAGTGTGATGTGTGTGAGAGTGCTGTGTGTGATGTGTGTGAGAGAGTGCCGAGTGCTGAGGGTGATAGTGCTGTGGATGATGTGTGTGAGAGTGCTGTGGATGATGTGTGTGAGAGTGCTGAGGGTGATGTGTGTGAGAGTGCTGAGGGTGATGTGTGTGAGAGTGTTGAGTGTGATAGTGCTGAGTGTGAGAGTGCTGTGGATGATGTGTGTGAGAGTGCTGAGTGTGATAGTGCTGTGGATGATGTTTGTGAGAGTGCTGAGGGTGATAGTGCTGTGGATGATGTGTGTGAGAGTGCTGAGGGTGATAGTGCTGTGGATGATGTGTGTGAGAGTGCTAAGGGTGATGTGTGTGAGAGTGCTGAGTGTGATAGTGCTGTGGATGATGTGTGTGAGAGTGCTGAGGGTGATAGTGCTGTGGATGATGTGTGTGAGAGTGCTGAGGGTGATAGTGCTGTGGATGATGTGTGTGAGTGCTAAGGGTGATGTGTGTGAGAGTGCTGTGTGTAAATGTTAGGGATTGTGTTTTGGGGTAAATAAACAAATAAATAAATCTAAGCAGGCATTAATTCCCCCCCTCCCTTCTTACCTTTATCCTGGGCGGGGAGGACCGGCACGCTGGTGAGTGGGAGGGGAGGACCGGCACGGTGACATCATCCCTGGTGGTCCAGTGGGTGAGTGAACTCTAGCCTGCAGTTCCTCTAGTTCCCTCTCGCGAGATCCGGTCGTTGCCATGGCCATTATATGCCATTATATCACAGGCAGGCCCGGACTGGCCATCGGGCACACCGGGCAAATGCCCAGTGGGCCACGTGGCCATGGGCCGAGGCCGGCAGGGGAAGGTCCCAGGATCTCCCCTGCCGGTCTTTGCAGGGCCGGCACTATCCGAGCGCCGGCCCTGCTGTGTGCCACGACGGGCCGGTGGGGAGATCAAAGGCTGGGCTGGGGAGGGAGGGAGGGAGGGAGGGAGAGGACCCGGCAGGGGAGATCCTGGGACCTTCCCCTGCCGGCCTCGGCCCATGGCCACGTGGCCCACTGGGCATTTGCCCGGTGTGCCCGATGGCCAGTCCGGGCCTGCCTGTGATATAATTTAAACAGCTAACATAATAAACTAATTATCCACAGGCAGAAAACACACATTTTCCCCAAAGTCCAGAAAACACCCCAAAACATAAGATACCCCCATAAATCCCTGGATCGCCCTGATCTGGGTGAGTAACATATCCAAAAATCACCCAGATCAGAGCAGGGGTTCAAAAGTTCCATGGAAGTCTCTTTTTGACTGACCGCACGCACATTTTCATCCCCAAAACAGTTCCAGAGAATCAGGCTGTGTGGCCGGTCTATTTCCCATGTTAAATATAGTTCAAATAGGCGAATGGCAACCATTACCATTCGAATGGTAGGAGTTCCAAAGAAGGTACAACTTCAGAGGTGTTCGTACCGTCGAGTATCCGATTTTAGTTCCATGAACTCGACGGCAAAACACCGCTGACCGTGTTCGGCTAAACTAAAATGGCCGCCGCCACGTGTTCGTTTTGTCGAATGGCGGCCACTTCGACTGCTTCGGCAATTCGGCTGTATCCAAAGTGCCAATTTAAAGGTGCAGAACTGCTCCAATGCAATTTAAAGGGGCAGAAAGAGTATTTTATAATCCAATAAGCCCAAACAGAGATTTTGAAGGGCAATACAGCCCAGGGGCTATAGTGACAAGGCAGGAGGCTGGCCATTAGTCCTCTCCAGGCACAATTGGCAAAGTTATTTTCGCCACAGGTACATACTGAGAAATGTACCTTTATGATATTTGTTGGAAGATATTCCATTTGTCCTCAGTGTTCTTTTCTCTAAAGAGTTTATGCCAATCAATATATTGTAAAACTGCCCTTAACTTATAGAAGTTGGCCTTTTTAAAATTATATGTTTTAGGATACCCCATATGCTTTTGTTTTTTCGAGTTTATTTCAAAGGACACTATATTGTGATCACTATTTCCCAAGTGCTCACCTACTTGAATGCTGGTCAAAAGATCAACGTTGTTTGTTAGAACCAGGTCCAGACAAGCGTCCTTTCTAGTTTGTGCTTGTACAAGTTGTGACATGAAGGTGTCATTTAACAAATTCAAAAACCTAATTCCCTTTGCTGAACTACTAGTTTGCTGTCCCAATTTATGTCTGGGTAATTAAAATCTTTAATAATTACCGTGTTACCCAGTTTTGCAGCTTTCTCAATTTGCTCAAACAGCTGTTGTTCTTCATTAATATTAACATTGGGTGGTTTATAACATATCCCAACCAATAGTTGATATCCCTTCTTTTGCCCCAAGCACATATTTACCCATAAAGCTTCCACATCTTCCTGACCACATTCCACTTGCTTAAGATTTGGCTTTAACTCATGGTTGACATACAAACATACTCCACCACTTTTCCTGTTTTTTTCTGTCCTTCCTAAATAGTGTGTACCCATTCAAGTTAACTGCCCAGTCATGTGTCTCATCCCACCCAGTTATGTCTATTATATCATATTGTTTAGTGTATGCTATTGTCTCTAGTTACTCCATTTTGTTATTTAGGCTCCTTGCATTATTAGGCATACATTTAATATTATCATGAGTCACTTGTACTTTTTGTAGTCATGAGTCACTTGTACCTTCTCTGTTCTGAGCTTGCCCCTCCCCCCCCCCCCTCTCTGCAATAAAAGGCATTTTAAAAAAGGGGAGCAGCAACAGGAGTAATTAAAAATAAATAAAGGGTTATTCTTTGAAAAAATATAAGGAAATAATGAGTGGTCAATTGACCACCCATTCAGCACATCTACCTTGAGAGGAAAAAAAGCTTTCCCACACATTCAGTCTATAGCATCAGACTGTCCTTCTGTGTGCGAAAAAATTGTGTCCTATCAGCTGGTCTCTACTATGTCTGCAGTAGTGATGTCGCGAACACGAAATTTTCGGTTCGCGAACGGCGAAGGGGAACTTAAGCAAACGTTTGCGAACCGGCGAACCGGGCGAACCGCCGTAGACTTCAATGGGCAGGCGAATTTTAAAACCCACAGGGACTCTTTGTTTCAAGGGGTTGTTTCAAGGGGACTAACACCTGGACTGTGGCATGCCGGAGGGGGATCCATGGCAAAACTCCCATGGAAAATTACACAGTTGATGCAGAGTCTGGTTTTAATCCATAAAGGGCATAAATCACCTAACATTCCTAAATCACAATGGATATGGATTGACACCTTGACATATGGATTGACATCTGTCCTCAGAGACCCTGATACACACTGACACAGAGCAGAATAGGGACTATTCCCCCTATATAGGGTCACTTGGCAGATATGGATTGACACCTATCCTAAGGATCCCTGATACACACTGACACAGAACAGAATAGGGACTGTTCCCCCTACATAGGGTCACTTGGCAGATATGGATTGACACCTATCCTAAGGATCCCTGATACACACTGACACAGAGCAGAATAGGGACTGTTCCCCCTACATAGGGTCACTTGGAAGATATGGATTGACACCTATCCTAAGGATCCCTGATACACACTGACACAGAGCAGACCTACTGTCCTCCCCCCCGCCCCTGCGCGGTGGGTGGGGGCCATAAAAATAATGAGGGGGGACCACAAAAAATAATGAGGGGGGGAACACAAAGCACTGTGATTGGTGGGCTTGGAATCTAACCAATCAGAGTGCTCTGTGTCATTTTACACAGCGGGGGAAAGTTCTTTGGAATTTTCCCACGCTGTGTAAAATGACAAAGAGCACTCTGATTGGCTTAAACCAGTGTTCCCCAACCCCCGGGCCGCGGACCGGTACCGGTCCGTGGATCAAACGGTACCGGGCCGCCCAGGGGTGTGCGAGCCTGCCGGCTAATGCAGGGCTGGCATTGCCCAAGAGCCAGCCCTGCAATGTGCCTGCGGACCGGAAGGGAGATCAGAGATCTCCCTCCCCGGTCCGCAGGCACTGTGCTGACAGCCGGCAGGGGAGGGAGTGAGAGAGGACCCGGGAGCTCTTACCTGCAGCTCCTCCGGGTCCTCCTCTCGTGAGATTTGGAGCGTTGCCGCGGTAACCACGGCAACGCTCCAAATCTCGCGAGAGTGAACTCTAGCCCTGTAACTGGGCTAGAGTTCATCTCACCACCACTGGGACCACCAGGGATTCCCCACCGGACCACCAGGGACTAAGAAATGTCCCCCCTCCTCCCAGTAAAGGTAAGAGGGGGGAGAGGAGGGAGGGGGGACATGAATATATTAAGTTTAATTAAATAAATAAAAAAAAAGGCCCCCATACACACACTGCCCCATACACACACTACACACACTGCCCCACAAACACTGCCCCATACACACACTACACACACTGCCCCACAAACACTGCCCCACAAACACTGCCCCATACACACACTACACACACTGCCCCATACACACACTACACACACTGCCCCACAAACACTGCCCCACAAACACTGCCCCATACACACACTGCCCCACAAACACTGCCCCATACACACACTACACACACTGCCCCACAAACACTGCCCCATACACACACTACACACACTGCCCCATACACACACTGCCCCACAAACACTGCCCCATACACACACTACACACACTGCCCCACAAACACTGCCCCATACACACACTACACACACTGCTCCACAAACACTGCCCCATACACACACTACACACACTGCCCCATACACACACTGCCCCACAAACACTGCACCATACACACACTGCCCCACAAACACTGCCCCATACACACACTGCCCCATACACACACTACACACACTGCCCCCATAGACACACTGCACACACTGCTCCACAAACACTGCCCCCATAGACACACTGCCCCACAAACACTGCCCCCATACACACACTACACACACTGCCCCACAAACACTGCCCCCATACACACACCGCCCCAAACACACACACTGCAACTCTCACACACACTGCCACCCTCACATACACACTGCACCGCTCACACACACATACACACAATTTTGAGTCTATGTCTTTATGTGACTGTGTTTGTGATTTTCTGACTATGTATGTGTCTGCGTGTTTTTTTAATATATGTGACTGTTTTTTTTTTTTGTCTTATTGAATCAAAACAAGCGGGCCACGGAAAAATTATCAAACGTTTACCGGTCCGCGGCGATAAAAAGGTTGGGGAGCACTGGCTTAAACCAGCCAATCAGAGTGTTCTTAGCCAAATTGCAGGGCGTGGCAAGGCTTTATAAGCCTTCCCCCGCCCTGCAGAGCTCAGTCTGCGCGGAGCCCTCCATGGGTGAAGATGGATTTTTTAATTTATTTATTTATTTTATTTTTTTTAAATTGCGTCGGTTCTTATGGCTTTTTATTTGGCCTTTTTTGGGGCTGAAAAAAGAAGATTTTAGAAAAAATAAGACGTCAAATGGTAAGTTGAATTTTTCTTTACAGGTTAGTTATTTTATTCCCCCTTCACTATTTTTTAGGGTGAGGGGGGTAGGTAGGGGGTAACTTTTTTGTTTTTGACTAGGGGCTTGGGGACCCCTAGTCACCTTTGATGGGGGGGGGGTATTTAGGGCCCCCACCCACCACTAAGGGGCGGGGGCCAGGGGGGAGGACAGTAGGGAGTGTTGCATGTCTAGGCAGGATGAGTGACAGGATAGGAGAAGTTAATGTGTTAGGGGGCAAGGTGTGAGTGGGTGATAGTGAGGAGGAAGATGGAAGTGTGGAGGATGGCGACAGTGTGTGACAGTGTGGGGGGTCAGGGTGTGTAACAGTGTGGGAGGGCAAGGTGTGTGGGACACAGTGTAGAGAGGGCAGGGTGTGCGACAGCATGAGGGGGCAGTGTGTACGACAGTGTAGGGGGGAAGGGTGTGTGACCGTGTGGGTGGCAAAGTGTGTGGAAGACAGTGGAGGGGGCAGTGTTTGTGACAGTGGAGGGGGCAGTGTGTGTGACAGTGGAGGGGGCAGTGTGTGTGTGACAGTGGGGGGGGCATTTTGTGTGAGAAACTGTGTGGGGGCAGAGTGTGTGAGAGACAGTGTGTATGACAGTGTGGGGTGCAGGGTGTGTGAGAGTGATTGAGTCAGTGGAGGAGGCAGAATGTGTGGGAGACAGCGTGGGGGGCAGGGTATGTGGGGTGCAGTGTGGGGGTCAGGGCATGTGGTGGTCATTGTGGGGGGCAGGGTATGTGGTGGTCATTGTGGGGGGCAGGGTATGTGGTGGTCAATGTGGGGGACAGTTTCTGTGTTGGTCAGTGTATGTGGTGGTCAGTGTGGGGGTCAGGGTATGTGGTGGTCAGTGTGGGGGCAGTGTATGTGGTGGTCAGTGTGGTTGTCAGTGTGGTTGTCAGTGTATGTGGTCGTCAGTGTATGTGGCTGTCAGTGTGGGGGCATTGTATGTGGTTGTCAGTGTGGGTGGCAGTGTATGCGGTGGTCAGTGTTGGGGGTAGGGTATGTGGTTGTCAGTGTGGCGGGCAGTGTATGTGGTGGTCAGTGTGGGGGGCAGTGTATGTGGGGGTCATCAGTGTGGGGGGCAGTGCATGTGGTGGTCAGTGTGGGGGGCAGTGTATGTGGGGGTCATCAGTGTGGGGGGCAGTGTATGTGGTGGTCACCTAGTTATCACCTAAAGAGAAGAATTTATCCCTAGCGACAACTTAGTCTACACGGAGTGGAGTGCAGCAGTTTTCCTCCCCAGCAGGAACCTGGATTTACAAACGGAAGCTTGTGGCAGGAGGCCCTATTTACAGCTGACCCTTTTGGGAAGGGTCACCAGACTAACACACACCCAGACCGATTGGAGGTCGGGGGTCCAGTTAGTCTTCCTGGAAGGGGGAAGATATATGACAAACACCGCTTTCCACAGATGTTTGCCATGGACTCCTGGAGGAGTGTGGAAGCTGGCCTCCTGCCCAACGACTATGGGCCAGGTCAGCGACTGTAAAGACCTATATTTTATTCCCCCGGTTCAGCACTTTCCATTTGTGAGCATAGAACCGAACGCTAGCTCCCTGGCAGCCATTTGCATGGACCAAAACCACAAATAGACTACAGGGGGACTTAGCCGCAAATGCCCTAAAACTATTTTTGGCATGAAGACTGTTTCCCGGTCGGTCCCCAGCGGTCCTTAGCCGCTATTCTATGGATCTATTTTGGGGTGCGGTCAGTCAAATTATGACTTACAGGAAAATCCTGAACCCCATAACCAATCTTGATATGTTGGTCACCAAGATCGGGGCTAACATTTAGGAGGTTTTATGTATTTTTAAGGTACTTTTGGGGTGTTTGGGAAATGTGTTTTTTGTGCCTGGAGATAATTGAGTTTTGTACAGTTCCAGACTCAATTATCTCCCAGGCACAGAGGAGGGATTATCTTGTTTTGTATGGGAGTGTGCTAGACCTGAAAACCAATGTAATCATGTGTATATTTTTTACTGTAGTCTACTCTCAGGTCCAGGGGGAGTGCCCCTTGCATGGGGACCTGCATATTAGTCTAGTTGTGGCTGCCAATAAACGTATTTTAGCTTGTACTCCTAGAACTATGTTTCATCTGGTTACTGGGAGAGAAACCCCTGTGCACCAAACGGCCCTCGGGGAGGAGTTTCGCTGCCCAATCAGAAGAAAGCACATGAAACCCCTGTGCACCAATCGGCACTCGGGGAGGAGAGACGTTTCGCTGCCCAATCAGAAGAAAGCACGTGAAACCAGTTTGCATCAATCGGCGCTCAGGGAGGAGAGGTGTTTTGACGCCCAATCATGAGATAGGGGTCAAAACCCCATTTGAATGGGCGCTCCTTCTACTACTGGTTGCCTGCGCCTAACAGCGACCAATCAGCACTCACTTCGTGCTGACCTATCAGGGGAATGGAAACCCAGTTTGAATGGGAGCTCCTTCTCCTATTGGTAGGCACGGACTTCTAGATGGCAAGCGGGACCACTGTGGCCGTGTAGCTGACTCACAGCTCTAGTTATTCCACTGGGACCCGCGACTCCCTCTGGTGGATACCTCCACTTAGCAGTGGCAAGCTCATAGAGAATTATCCAAAGCAACTTGGAGCAAAAGGTGGCTCTACAAAGTATTGACTTTAGGGGGATGAATTGTTATGCACATTGACTTTTTCTGTTATTTTGTCCTATTTGCTGTTTGCTTCACAATAATAAAAAAAAAATCTTCAAAGTTGTGGGCATGTTAAATGATGCAAATCCTCAAACAATCCATGTTAATTCCAGGTTGTGAGGCAACAAAACTCAAAAAATGCCAAGGGGGTGAATACTTTTGCAAGGCACTGTATATATAGGTTTGCAAAGTGTGAAGAATGGTAGTACCTCTATCGCATTGGGATAATGGTTCATTATAAAAAGGTTGCAGGGTATGCCTGTTATACTAAGATATTTTAAGGGAGAGCTCTCTAGGCTTGGCTGCGCTTATGGGTAAGAGGAACTTTTGTCCATTTCTTGTTTGTACCTGATATTTGGCATGGAAGTCATTGGTATAAAGTAACCCTTGTATGAGATGTGTAAAAGAAAAGAAATAAGGAACAAAATTAAAGAAAAGATATATATCTTAAATCCAATCTTGGGACCTAGTACATGAGGTACGTACTATAGAGGGCATGGTAGCAGAGAGTTGGTACATGAGATAGCCTGAAGTGGTATGTCATAAGTGGTGCATTCAGTTAGTTAGGCACATTGCCCATGCACCCACCAAAATCTTAACCGGTCAGTGGACACAGAAACAAGAAACGAGAATGCACACCTTAGTTAACATTCTGGTAAGTCCTTTGCCGTCCGGCACTTTTTTCAGGAGCAATTCTTTAATATGGTAATAATGTGTTTTTAAGAGGACATCTCTTGGCAGGAAGTTGAGTAGGTGTTTTCAGCTTCGGGACCTCGTGCAAGCGGTCCAGGAGGAACATATCAGCACTTCAGGGGTCATGGCTCTAAAGAGGCAATTTATTAAAGAAGAACGGTTTCAAGGATTCCTTGTAGTCGGAGGATGCTACACCTGGACCTTTCTTTGAGGTTTATAAGTTTTGACTTACATTTGGTAAGTTGTGACTCTAGTTGTTGCAGCTTATCTGCTGCACTGTTATAAGCCTCTACAATCTCCTCCATCTTGGCCTCCACATACACGGTTCAGGAGCCCAGCTTGTGTAGGTATTTCTTAAGTTCCTCAACACTACATTTCCATGAAGAAATCAGCTTATTTGATAGCTTGTTCAAAGCTGCTTGCAGAAAGGCCTTAGTGGGTGCTTGTCCTTCAGGGGTAGCATCTATATCTGAGAGAGGACTAATATAACTCAAGTGGTCGGCATATATCTTGCATATTGTTGATTTATTGTGAGTGAAAAATTTCAATTTTGTCAATTTTATCTTGATGCCTCCGAGCCTTGATGTGGGACAACTTGTACTTGTCATCAGATTTTGCATTTTAACCCATTTTTATGAAGTATTTACTGGACTCGACTCGCAGAGCTTAAGGCTTATGCAGTCACCTTTTGCTGCCATCTTTCTACCGGTCAGGCCCCCAGGCAGAAATTTTAAATAACTATTTTTCCTCAGAATATATTGTGATTGCTGCAAAAAAGCTTGCAGAAAAATTGTGATTGCATGACTCAAAACAAGGTGCTGCAGCTGCTAACGAAAGTTAATGTAAATTGTGACAGATCACCCTGTCACTGGTTATACTCTTTCCATTAATTTTTCCCTCTGTCGTTCAGTTACCAACCAAAGTCCTGTTTTCCCTTCTTATATCCCCCGTATCCAGACCACCACCTGGCTCGTTAACCTTTTTGACCTTATTAACTAATGTGTTCTCCTGGGTGACAGCCATTTGTGTGTGCGAATGCATGTGGTATATGGGATGGCGGACATTTTGACTCACAAATGCAGTGGATCTCATATAGTATTAATATTTCAATTTGTATTCTACTATACTGTATTGCACTATTATTGTATTTTTGTATAGATCAGGGTGTTGCAGTGGATGTGATGTACTTCAATTTTGCCATGGCGTTTGATAATATTCCTCACAATAGGTTAGTGTTCAAACTAAAAGAAATTGGTCTACATGAAAATTCTTGTTCTTTGGTAGAACATTGGCTGAAAGATAGTAACTTTCATGCTGGACAAAAGTGGTAAGTGGTGTCCCTCAGGGTTCTGTTTTGGGACAGCTTCTATTTAACATATTTATAAATGATCTTGCAATAGGCACTGAAAGCCATATTTCAGTGTTAGCAGAAGACAAAAAACTCTGTAAAGTAAAACAATGCGAACAGGATATTGCTACACTGCAGAAAGATTTAGATAGATTGGGCACTTTAATGGCAGGAGCAATTTAATGTAGAAAAATGCAAAGTAATACACTTCAGGATAAAGAATGCCCAAGCAACTTACACCATAAATGGTAGTGAATTAGGGATAACACACAAGAAGGATTTGTGTGGCGGTACTCACCTTATCAGGGGGCCAATATGTCTCCCCCCACAGCAGCATGATGATTTGTCCTAAGGGGAGACAGTCGGTCTCCCCCCCCCAGCAGCATGGTGCTTTGTCCAAAGGGGAGACGATCAGTCTCCCCCTCCAGCAGCACAGCTATGTATCCAAAGGGGAGACAGTCGGTCTCCCCCTCCAGCAAGCAGGCTCCCACCAGGCTACTTCTGTGGTAGTGCTGGCACAAGGGCAGAGTACCGCTGGTCTCTGCCTACTCAGCAACCCACCAAGGCAGCCTACCAGTCCCCCACACAGCCGTGGTGAGGCACCTGGACATGGACAAGTTTCTCCCTTACTCAGGTGTAGTAACCATTTATTGTGGGTGGGCTGTACTGCTGTTTCTGTTTTGTGGGTGAGCTGCTGGACTAACCAGGGCACTGACCAGCAGGAGGTCAGATACCCTGTTAGTCTGTTTGGAAAAGGGGAGAGATGTGACGATACCAATCTCGCCACTGTGCATTGGAGGAGCCTGGTTGCCTGCCTGCTGCCTTTTGACCATGGACCAGCATTTAAATACTTTATTTTCCTATGCAGAAAGGTCTATTCATGTATTTCTGCCCTGGCGTTCGGTAGATTCTCGGATTTACTGAATTAACTCATTTAACTCAGATAGCTATGCCATGGAGCCTATTCGTGTAATAAAAGACTTTGGCTCCATGGCAATTGAACTGTATGTGTGTGGTCTGAGCGCAATTCAGTAATAATGTGCGCTCAGACCTAAGCTATCTGGGGATATGTTGCATGTCTGTATTTTATGTAATAAATGTAACCTTGTGTATTTTACTGTCTTTTTACTGCCATGTGCTTAATGGAGTTTTGCCTCTGTCCTTGGAGATAATTGGATTACTTCCCAATTATCTCCAGGATAGAAGACTCTGTGGAACTGGTTTTGGGCAGAAAAGCCATGCTTCCTTTGGTCACAAAGAACTTCGATCTATCTTTTGAACCAATGTGGATGATTTTGACATATGTTCGTATTTGGAGTATGCTGATTCTGAAAATGTAAGTGAATGTGATGCATACTTTTAAAGTTATGAATAATGTGGAAAAACTGTATTTCTCTGCCTGTGATAATTACATTACCCATTGTGTAAGGTAATTGTATCACAGGCAGAGGGGAGGATTTTGTGTGGGAGTGACTGAGTGTATTGTACGTGTTTATTGGTTGTTTTCCAAAATCATGTGGGTTGTACTAATGTGTACATAAGAACAATAAACCCACAGCTCTGTCTGTTTCTGCTTGACCCCCCAAAACGGAGCCTTGTCTCGTTCTTGGGGGGGATTTATTGTATGCTGTTCCAGTTTGACTGCTAGGAGTGTAAACCTATTCGTATGGTTTTTCCTATTCGGCTGTTTACAGCATTCGTATGTTTGAGAGCATTCATATGCTTCTCCGGTTCGGTGGATTGGTGTCTACAGTAGCTGTGCCTGTGTCTCTGGAAGGGGAAGATCTACTAAATGGCGGTTTAACCCTTTTATGCCTGGGGGTGCCGTTACACTTGTTATATGCAATGGTGCCCTTACTCAGAGATCGTTGCTACTCTTATATACATACATAAAAGCTAAACGAAAAATCTTTATTATATTTGCAATTAAAACATAATAATAATACTCAACTTTAAAATCAATCTTTCAAAACATATGAAATGAGAGATAGATATAACAATTGATTTTGTATGCACTAAAAGTCTGTTAAAAAGAGAAATATATGTAAGTATTGGAGAGGGAGGATATACAAAGTAAAAAAATACTTTTAAAAACATATGTAAGTGTAAAAGCAAACACCTAGAAAGTATCCAAATAAAATGCATATAAGAATGATAAAATAAATAAAACTGCCTAAAATTAAATCAAAGCAGCAATTTCGAAGTCCAAGTTGAGTGCATTTGGAGACAAGGTGTCTAAATCAAATATTAACCTCATCTCACATTTGCTCAACGTGGACTCCACCTTTCCAGTGTCTCAGTACGGATTGAATACCGTAGAACTGCAAGGTGGTAGGATCACTATTATGGCATCTTAAGAAATGCAAAGACACATTATGGTTCAAAACACCTCTCTTAATGTTGTAAATATGCTCACGTATCCTCATTTTCAGACACCTAGAAGTCTTGCCCACATACTGAAGGCCACAAGGACACGTGAGCACATATACAACATTTTTGGAATGGCTAGTAATCAATTAACCTATCTGGAATTTCTCTTGCCCTGAGAACAATTTAAAACTTTCAATTTTCTTTCTTCAGTTTTAGATTTGACATTTTTACAGGCCATACCAAAAATTGTTATATTGGGCAATATCTTAGCAATTTCTCCTCAATCTGAGGAATTGCCATTTTGGAATGTTGTCCAACCATTGGCAGAAGTTGCAGCTATCTGTGTGGATATTACGGTTTAGGTCCCACTTTTTGAAAAATGTTAGAGTTTTAATTTTGTCAAGTTCAATGTATATCTCTAGGTCCAGAAAATTATTTTTTTGTTCATTAATCTCATGGGTCAGTTTAATATTCCCGTATTATTTAAAAAGGATAAAAAGTTTAAAATTACGACCCACACCTGCCCCCAAAGCACAGTACCTCACTCCCATACCCTACCCCACCCCCCCACCCCCTATCAGGTCCGGGTGGAGCGCCGGCTCGGGGGCCCGGGGAGCAGCGCGGGGGCCGAACCCACAGGAGCGTGCTGGGGGGGCTATGATACCCATCAGGGTGCGGCCGCCTGCAGTACCCAAAACGGCCTACGGCCTCGCAGGTGCAGGGGGTGGAAGAGCGCCAGTTTCGTGAGCTACAAAGTTTATTAGTTTAGACGGAAACACAGGATGCCCCTTAGGTTATCCCCATCAACACCATATGTAACGCTGGGCAGAGCCATTCAGGATTCTAGACACAAGGTCACAAGGGGGCTGCGTGTCCTGATGGGACCCTACACATTAGGTGGCCCACATGTCTCACTACTGCCTAGTGGCTACAGGGTGGGCACGGGGGAATAGACGAAAACCTGCGGGAGATACAAAACTACCCAACGTAGAAATGGTACACATCAAATATAACAGAGTAGTATTCATAACTATGTACTACCGGACATACGAGTCCACCAAAAACACGCCATTTATGCAAGAAAGCGACCTGCGAGTCGCCAAGACACGTCTGACAGACCGTACCTTATGATGTATAAGCATATACAAGTAATCAAAGGGACCTGCGAGTCCACATTTTTCTTTTCCATGTTGAAAAAAAAAAACATTCAATAAGAACATATTCACACAAAAAAAAGTTTAAAACTAAAGCCCTATTTCCCTTCCAAATAAAAAAAAAAAGAGGTAATCGATGTATCGTCTGTAGAGGACTAGGTTTGCAGCCCAGACATGCTGGTAATGTATAAAACATCTCTCCCAATGTGCCATAAAAAGCTTAGCCTAGCTGGGTGCAAACCAAGTCCCCATAGCCATTCCTCTACATTGCAAGTAAAAGTCTTCTTGAAACCAAAAAAAATTATTCTGTAAAATGAAAAATGCCCTCAACTATAAAATGTATCTAATCCTCTGGATGAGTGATGTTAGTTTCCAGAAAGAAGCGAGTAGCCTTGCATCCCTTGGAATGTTCTATGCACATGTAGAGGCTGGCAACATCACATTTGGCTAGTAAAAAATCTTTTGTCCCTTTTAACTTCTTTTTAAAATATTTAAAAGGCTCATTGGATGTTTCAAATATGATGGACAAAACTTCACAATAGATTGGAGGTGGGTATCAACATATTTAGATAGGTTAGATTATATTGTTCCTATTCCGTAGACAATAGGTCTCCCTGGGGGTTCTGAGCATCCTTAAGTAGTTTAGGATGTTTTTAAAGTTGAGTATTATCATTGTGTTTTAATTGCAAATATAATAAAGATTTTTCATTTAGCTTTTATGTATGTATAAAAGGGTAGCAACGATCTCTGAGTAAGGGCACCATTGCATATAACAAGTATTGTGTCATAAAAGGAAAATGGCTGCTAATACTTCTGATACCTTTAAGAACTATATTGAATCCATAAGAAGGAAGTGACGTGTGTGCGTCGTCACACATGATGACGTCAGAGGCAAGTTCAAAGGTTACCTACCCGGACCGGAAGTGAATGGATACCGCAAAAAACGCGCCAAATTTGATATCTCCATTGAAAGACTACTATAAAACAGACAAGGGGAATGAGGAACTATGCACCTAAGGAATACCTACATGGTTGAAACGCATTGTGCTTTTACTTTGGACTTTTATTATTAGATTGCTGCTATATCCTGATCTTATTGAAATAAATTCATAATTTTGAAAAATATCTTCAAGTCTCCTCAATATTTGGGGAAATACAGAACTCCAGGATACACTATTCATTCCAGAAGCTTTTCTTGCTGACAAGCTGTCACAGCCAGAGCCTGCTATACGTGGCTCTGGAAAGAGTGAGTGACCCATTATCTCTGTGTACTATATTATCTGTATATATTATACAGCGATACGCTAGATATAGTTTTTTTTTTTTATTTAAATTTTTATTGTTTTTCAAATATAAACACATATCGTTACATTGTGGGTATAACATTGGTAGAGAGACATACAGACTCGATGATACAGGCAAAATTAATGTTCATAACGCCTAGAAGGTAAGACGATTGGCAATATCAAGACTTTCGTTAGCATAAAATGGGTTTGTCCCAACAATATGTAAAATTAGAACATTATGGGAGTGAAATGAGTAAATGGTATAAAAAGTTACAGTTGGTGTCGTAAGACAATTGGTTACAGCGCGGATACCACGTCGAAAGAGATATACATAAAGCTACGTTGGAACATGAATAGTACGGTTACAGTTACTGCGAAATGAGGGTGATGTGGTAAGGAAGGTCTCGGCTTTCTCTTGCCTAGTATGAGCGTGTCTCACCAAAGTGTAAAAAGTTAAATTACAACTCCGAGAGAGTTAAGTGGACACTCGGAAAACAAGATTACATTCCGGATCTTCAAAATTCCACCGTATGGTAGTACTTTTCCTTTGTTTTTGTTTTTAGTCCGTGTGTGGTCCGTGTTTTCAGTCCTGTGCATTGTATGTGTCACATTATTGGTTAGATTGCGTTATTTATAGAGTCTTCAGTAAGGTCTAAGTCTTTGTCAGTTGTGTTTCGCTGGCGTGTCGGGGCCACGTCTAACGTCTACTTCGTTGGTCTCCGTTTCCCGTTGCGTTGTTGACTATTATGAATCATCCCTCCCCGTACACCCATCTCCCTTCCCCTCCCCCCCCCCCCCCCCCCCCCCTCCTCGGTGTCGGTCGGTCCCGGCTAGAGGGGGTGCCCTACTCTTAGTAAATGTGTTCCAGAGGTTCCAAACCTTGGCATGTGTCAAATGGTTCCCTAACTTGGTCTGTGTTATAACTTCCATTAGTCTCGTATCTTCCACCCTCTGCATCCACTCCCTGATTGATGGTGGTTTGGGTTGTTTCCAATTTTTGGGTATTACCTGAGCTGCTGCTGTGGTCAAGTGTGTGAAAAGAGTAGCATTCGTTTTCGAGAAGCCGTGTGGGGGTATATGAAATAGGTAATTGTCTGGAGCTAAGGTGAATGTAGTCTGCATTAGTGTGTGTATTCTGTTCCAGTATTTAGCGATTTGCGGATATTGCCACCAGATATGTGCGTGATGTGCTCCTGCTTGGCTGCACCTCCAGCAGTGGTTTGTGGAAGTGGTGTGTAACAGGTGTAGTATTGCAGGCGTGAGATGCCATCTGGTGACTCTTTTAAAGTTACCCTCTTGAGTTGAGAGTGAGATAGACGAGGCATGCACCTTTTTTAGGATGGTATGCCATTGTTGAGGTGAGAGATTGATATTGAGTTCTTCTGTCCATTTAGTCGTGTAACCTGGGAGATTCTGTGAGTGTGAGTCCGCGATCAGAGAGTACATAGTGGAGAGTACTTTTTTTAGTGATCAAGTGTGAGGAGCAAAGTTGCTCGAATTTAGTCAGGGGTCTATCCCTGTTAGGTAACAGGTTATGAGTTTTAACGAAGTTAGTCAGTTGGTGGTTGTGCAATTGTTGGACTACCGTATGGGCTGAGGTCGGCACTATTTGGGATAGGGATTTAATTCTACCCTCGTGTACCACATCCCATAGTTGCATTGTGGAGCCTATATGATATATGTGAAATGATTGAGTCCCCTTGCTGGAAGAGGGGGTTATGCGTTATCGGGTACAGTGGAGAAGGGTGAGGCGAGATTCCCGAGCTTTGTCTGAGTTTGTGCCAAACCCTCAGGGTTGGGTTTATAGTTGGATGTGTTTTAGGTAGCTTTATTTGAATTCGTGGGTGAGTGTATTGCGACCAACAAATGGTTCGTATGGTATGGTTGGACATTGCATTCTCAACGTGTGCCCATGGCATAGAGTGTGTGGGCCTTGTCCATTCATAAATCCGTTGTAAGTGAGTGGCTTGGTGATATTGATCGACGTCCGGGAGGTTTACCCTCCTTGCTCTTTACTTTTGGTCAGCGTGGAGTAAGCTAGATTGGGGGTTGTGTGTGCCCAAATAAATTTAGTGAAGATGGCTCTGATTTTGTGGAAGAAAGTACGTGGGATGCTAATAGGGAGAGTTTGGAGAAGATAGAGTATACGAGGGAGGAGATTCATTTTTATTATGTTAATTCTGCTAAACCATCCAAAGCACGGTTTGTGCCACGCTAGTAGGTCCTTGGCGATGGTTTCTATCAGTGGGAGGAAGTTTAATTTATAGGTGCATTCCAATTTGTTTGGGATGTGAACCCCTAAGTATTTGATTGATCTGGGGGCCCAGGTAAATTTATATTTAGTTCGTAGTGATGCATTAAGTGGGATTGTTGTGTGTATTGGTAATAGTTCACATTTGGATAGATTCGCTTGGAAGTTGGAGAGTCTACCATAGCTTTCCATTTCAGTAATTATGTGGGCAATTGTTGCCAATGGGTTTGTTATGGTGAATAAAAGGTCATCTGCGAATGCTGTGACCTTATATTCCTGCATGTCTATGCAAATGCCTCATATGTGTGTGTTATCCCTGATCCCTTGCAGGAACGGTTCTAGTACCAGTATGAAAAGGAGAGGGGAAAGCGGGCAGCCTTGTCTTGTTCCATTTGTGATGGCTACCGATTGTGTCAGTTGGCCATTTATTCTCAATCTAGCTGTCGGCCGTGAGTAAATAGCATTCAACCATTCCCGCCAGCGAGAGCCAAAACCCAGTAGTCGGATCGTTTGGTTCAACAGTGCCCAACTTACCCTGTCAAAGGCTTTTTCAGCATCAATGGCCCGAAGGGCACTGTCGATTTTGTGTATTTGCGCCCAGTGGATAAGATTAATGATTTTCGTGGTGTTATTTTTTGCTTCCCGGTGCGGGACAAAGCCAGCCTGGTCTTGGTGGATGAGACTCGGGAGCAAGGGTTTCAGTCTAGTGGCCATTATTTTAGTAAGGATTTTCATGTCAATATTTATCAGTGATATGGGCCTGTAGCTGCCACAGGAGGTCAGATCTTTTCCCGACTTCGGTATCAAGGTAATGGTGGCTTCTAATGCAGAACGGGGAATACAGGCCGACAGGTTTCTAGCATTGAATGTGTCAATAAAGGGTTGTGCTGAGGGGCGTGGCCTGACTGCTGATGGAGTAAGACACACTTCACCCTAGCTCCTAGGCCTCAACCTGCCAAGCCCTTAGAAATAGCGACTGACAGTGGTTAATAATACTGCAAATGGGGAAAACTAAGCGTCTGGCAACTACTGGTCAGCCTGGCACAACCCCAGCACGACACCCGCCCGGCCCGATGGACGGGTTCCTGTCGACGCCGCATGACCTCCGCGGCACCGACGACACAGGCATACCCGCACCCGCCTCCCCGGGATCAAGTATCGCGGACTCGAACAGAGACTCACCCGCGGCTAACTCTTTGTCCCAAATATCGGCAGACATAGCATCGATTTCGGCAAGCATGCTAACAAGGAAGGACAAAACAGATCTGGTGGCTGAGCTGCGTTCCATGATAAGCGAAGAGATAGCGGAGGTGCGGAACGACCTCACCACGCTGGAGCACCATGTGGATGGCCTGGAAGCGGACCGCCTACAAGCCGACCAACACCAACAAGCCACGGACCTAGCGACCATGAGGCAAGGCAATATCCTCCTTGACCTCCGCCGACAGATTGAAGACCTCGATAACCGAGGCCGTTGCAATAACATCAGGGTCCGGGGCCTGCCAGAGGCGGAGGGAGAGTCACCACAGGAGATGCTCTCAGGCCTGTTCACACACCTCTTGGGGGATAACGCACCGAGTGATTTCGGCATTGAGAGGGCGCATAGGGCACTGAGAGCCCCCAGAAGAGATGGCCTACCCAGGGACGTAATCTGCGCGCTGGCCTCCTTTCAGCTGAAGGAAACCATCATGTAAGAGGCCAGGAAAACAACAACGAATAACTTTCATGGACGCCCAGATCTCCCTATACCAGGATCTTTCCACGATAACACTTGACGCCCGCCGAGCTTTGAGGCCACTCACACGCATGCTTCAGGAGAGACGGATCCCATATAAATGGGGGTTTCCTTTCAGCCTTCAGGCTAGAGTGAGCAACGTCTGACACATGATCCGATGGCCAAATGATGTGTCCCGCTTCCTCAGGGCTGCCAACTTACCTGCAGTATCAGTGCCAAACTGGATCCTAGAGGGCCCCCCGGCACGAGCGACGGGCCCGACCGAGGCCGCACACAACCTCCACATGGCACCTGGGCCGAACATTCGTTGCTCTGGCATGCGGTATGTACTTAAGCTGACATTGATGTGGGCAGTATAGCTCGGGAGGCACTCGCCGGGACCTAGTAGGCTGGGTGGGGAAGGGGGGGGCCTGCTGAGGTTGAAGTCGGCCCAGGATAGCGAGCCACATGGGGGGAAAACACGCTCCGGGGAACCGCAAGGTTGGGAGGCGGGAATGAGCAGAGGGGCAAGGCATAGAAACTCTGTGGATCCCGGCGGGAGGCCTAGTGCCATGGGCCCTCATACAATGGCCCTCACGAACGCACAGTGAAAAAGTACCAGACAGACTGGGGATCAGATTCTAAGGCTTCCATTATCCGAGGGGGGCAGTGGGTGTTTGGATACACATTTTTGCAACGTATAAAAAGGCAGAGCTGGTTACATACTTACAGGCTAATTCTGCTAGCCCCTATTGCTGCATGGTTGCTGAGCATTTGTGGTGACCAGAATTACCCTGGAACGTTAGTTCATCTCTGCATCTAGTATCCCATATGTTTAGTAACTGTCGTTAACTCCTGACAGGTCCCTGGTACTGAATCTGGGGTTTTCATTTTGCCCTACAACCTACCTAACCATTAACCGTGTGATACCTTTTGCACTGTTTATATATCTCTATGTTAAAAGGGCTACCTTATTCAAGTGCTTCTCTGCATATGTACTAACGACACGCTCACACAAGGCTTTCTACCACAAAAGAAACCTAAGTCGAATACACCCCACGATACTCAAACACCTAGGCCCGAAGGTATTCAGGGGACCCCGTACCGCTGACAGCAGCGGCAAAATTTATATCACATCCCGGGGAAAACCCCTGCGTACACCCCGAGGTGTTGGGTAGGCCCACGTCCGGCCAACGCCAGTCGCCAGCTCCCACGGGGGCCGTCCTGAATCACCCCCCTTTTTACGACAGACCTCCTACTTTCACAGAATGGGGACTTGAATGGTAGGGATGGCCCATACACCCGCAGGAGGATATATGGCCATACGGACGGAGCGCACTGCAGTCACATAAGGTAGGCCCCTACACATGTGACGCTAACAAAATCCAGACTGACATAGCCCTGTGGGAGTTCACGGTAGAACATGAAGAAACAGATCTAGCCAGGAGAAGTGCAACACAGGGGTATGAGGGAGGCATAGACGGCTAGACAGACACACGCACCCAAGTCAGATATCCCCAGAGCAGAATAGACACTGACCTATAGCACCCCTCGCAGGTTGGGTGCCGACGGAGGGTATAGAAGACACACCACAAACCATCCAGACAGTTCCATTCACACGGTAGCACCACAGACCCTCACTGTGACAGACCCCAACTGTACATATTACCGGGGTTCATAGGGACAAGCGGGAGATGCAACCCTTGAACGACAAATCCCGGTATAGGGTCACAGTCGCACCAAAACTCAACACACCCATACACCCGCAACACTAGACGAACAGTTAATTTGACCAAGGCTACTGCCTACGTCCGCCTCCCCATCCCACCTACCCCCCCCCCCCTTTTTCTTTCTTTCCTTTTCTCTCTCCTTCGCTTCTCACGTTTGCACCGTGGCGGGACGGGACGGGACGGGACCCCCCGCCCCCCCCGAGATGCAGGCGAACAGGAGGGGTTTTACCCCTGCACGGCTAAAATACTGGTCCAACAATGTCAGAGGCCTTAACATCCCGGAACAGCGATCCCTACTGATGAGGAGGCTGTGGACCGCGAGGGCATCCGTGGCGTTCCTGCAGGAGACACATTTTAGGAACAGAGACACACCGAAACTCGAAAACCGACGCTTCCCAGTGGGATACTACGCAAACCACCCCGAGGCCAAGAAAGCAGGAGTGGCGATACTATTCGCGCATACGACGCAGTTCCAGTGCAGGGCGATACAGGCAGACCCGAATGGACGATACCTATTCCTTAAGGGCACCATCGCGGACCACACCTATATCTTCGCTTGCTTGTACAGTCCCAACAGATAGCAACATACCTTTATTAGCCGGACACTGGCTAAACTGGGGAGCTTCAGGGAGGGCCTGCTGATAGTGGCGGGAGACCTGAACCTACCGCTCGACCCCCGTCTTGACACCTCCGGGGGCACTGCCTACGGGCGACGCTACGGTCCCTGCACAAGCTAGGGCTGGTGGACTGCTGGAGGGCGAGTCATCCGGAGGGACGAGACTACACCTACTACTCTGTCGTCCATGCACATTACAGCCGAATAGATTACATATTTCTCGCACAAGAATACCTGACACTGCTGCATGGGGCAGAGATAGGGACGATGGAACATTCCGACCACGCACCGACGCTAGCTCACACGAGTTCTCCACTCTTCAAACCTAAAGAACATCAATGGAAGCTCAATGAGACCCTCCTGGACGACCCCGAACTCACTACCACGACGACACACACACTGACCCACTACTTCCCAACGAATGACACCCCAGACATCGCACCACTTACGCTCTGGGAGGCGCATAAGTGTGTCATACGGGGGCACCTCATAGCAGTTAGCACCAAGCGCAAGAAAGACCGAGCAGCACGTACAATTCACCTGACTGAACGAGTTGCCGAACTGGAACAGGAACATAAACGCACACTTGAAGAAGAGATCTATCTTCTTCTAACTGAGGCCCGCAGGGAACTCCGAACATACTCTCCCAGGGACTACTGCACACCGCGCGAAAAACAACCAGGTTCTTCTACGAGCACTCCAATAAATGTGGTAGACTGCTCGCAAAGATGCTTCAAGAGAAACAGAAAACACAGCACATCCATAAGATCTGCCCACAGGGACAAAAAGTCACACATCTCCCCGAAGGCATCCTGAACGTGTTTCATAAATACTACGCGGCATTGTATGACCAGACACAAACCCGGTCAGACGCGGCAACCCGACACCACCAGGAACGAATTACCACATATCTTGGCAACCACGTCGCCCGCAAGCTTACCCCGGACCAAGAAGCCGAACTAGAACAACCCTTGATACTCGAGGAGCTAGCCTGTGAACCCCAACCAAACCCCACAGAGCACCTGGTCCAGACGGCCTGCACGTTTCGTACCTGCGCACCTTCAGGGAGATCCTACTACCGAGACTTCTGGAGGGATTTAACTTGCTACGAACAGGCGGTCAGTTCCCTGCGGACACGCTGAGGGCAATGGTCACAATCATCCCGAAACAAGGTAAAGACCCCACTAACTGTGCCAGCTACAGACCAATATCGCTACTAAATGCCGACCTGAAAATTTTCGCCAAGGCTCTGGCGCTCAGGGTTGCCCAGGTACTACCCGACCTAATACACCCCGATCAGGTTGGCTTTATACCCGGGAGAGAGGACAATACAATTCGGGCCCTTAACGTGATCCACGCGGCCACGGGCAACAAACGTGAAATGGTGATTCTATCCACGGATGCCAAAAAGGCGTTCGACCGCGTGGACTGGACGTTCCTCTCTGAATCCCTACGGCACATGGGGCACATATTAACGTACCTGGGTGGCTGCACTGTACACGATACCGACGGCGCGCATACTAGTCAATGGCGCACTCACTGAACCGTTTAACATCCGCAACGGTACACGGCAAGGCTGTCCCCTGTCTCCCCTCCTGTTTGCCCTCACTCTAGAACCCTTTCTGGAGGCGGTCAGACGGGACGGGGGCATCACGGGCTTCCGCATGGGCCGGGAAGAACACCGGGTAGCGGCATATGCAGATGATATGCTCTTCTTCTTAGACCAACCCAGAATCTCAATCCCGAACCTATTGACAGCGTTCAAAGAGTACAATGCAGTATCCAACCTCACGCTCAACTTAGACAAGTCAGAAGCTATGCCGTTGGCCCGTGATACCACCATAACACAGCACCTTCAAACACATTTCCCGTTCAGGATCTGTACCACGAAACTCCGCTACCTGGGAATTTGGCTACCAAAGGAGCTGATGCACATATACCAACTGAACTTTACACTCCTCCTCACGACCCTGCAACAGGATCTTAAAAAATGGACTACCCAGTACATCTCATGGTTCGGTCGGACTAATGCAATAAAGATGAAAGTAATGCCCCGAATTCTGTATTTGTTCCAAACGCTGCCTACGACCATTCCGCGATTGTTCTTCCAGACGCTAGCAGCCAACATACAGCACTTTGTCTGGAACCAGCGACCCACACGTATCCGTAGGACAGTCTTGGAGAGACCAAAGAATGCAGGAGGAGCGGGATTGCCATCGGTACTCGCATACTACCAGGCGACCCACCTACATCGACGCAAACCCGACCACCAAACAATGGGTAGGAATGGAGACGCAGCAGGCGCAGGGAAAGATCCCCTCCCTGCTGTGGCTAGGAGGAGCCACACCAGGAGATCTGTAAACAGGAAACCCGATGATCGACTCCACACTAAGGGTCTGGTGCAGGATAAGATACGCCAACCAACTTACCACATCGCCCAACCCCCTCACTCCCATAGCCAACAACCCAAGATTAGCAGGTAGATCTTAAACCTGCTGCCCTAAGGAACTTTCAGGCATCAGACTGGACATATCTGCGCCAATGGTGCACTAACTCGAAACTCAAAACCCTAGCAGACCTGCTGCCAGACTGTAGACCGACAAGACTGGACGAATATCACTACCATCTGCTGAGATCTTATTACTCCACCATAGCCGGAAAAGACCACATACACCGATCACTGTTACCACTGGAACAACTATGCACAGAGAGACGGCACCTCACGCATGGCGTATCAATACTATACGCCATACTCCAGCAAAACGGAGAGGGCAGCCTGTTAGGCTTCACTGGGCGCTGGGAAAAAGAGACGGGAATAGTACTCACGGATCCCGAATGGGACAAGATCTTCCAGCTGACACATAGGGGGAGCATTAGTTCCAAATACCAGGAGTGCAATTATAAAATATTGACACACTGGTACAGGACCCCAGACATCCTCCGACATGTACACGATAATGTTGGAGATGTGGTACGGAGACAGGCACAGGACTTCATATATGGTGGACATGCTCACTTATCGCACCGTACTGGCGGTTGATACACCGAACGATCAAAGAAATTACAGACACAGACCTCCCACTACAACCAATGACGATGCTGCTTAACCACACGCAGATGCCACTGAAGAAGTACAAAAGGGGACTCACCATACACCTGCTCACGGCAGCAAAAACACTCATACCGACACACTGGAAAAGCACAACGGTACCCACCTTCCAACAATGGGTCGACAGGGTGGAACATATATACAGCATGGAAATGATGACGGCCTCCCTGCAGGGTCGATCGGATAAATGCGCCTTGATCTGGTTCCCGTGGATGGATTCATGGCCAAGAGGATAGCACGAGCTGGGGCGCGGGGGGGGGGATGCCGCATCCGCCGTAGGGACGGCCCGGAAGCATCCGCCACTTCTACCCCTGACCTTACTGCCCTCTACCCCTCCACACAAGATAGTAGACAAACTTAGACTACTCAAGAGACGAGACGACCGACCCCCACTACGAAACCACACCAACCCGAGTCCAGGTCTAAAACCTGCCTGGTACAAATGTGGGAAGCAAATTCACCTCTACAGGCTTTTTATTTATTTGTTTCTTTCTTTAACACGGTTAGTCTGCAAAAACAGGCCAATAAGTACAATTCTTAAGCACATTTATTGGACAATTTGTCTTGAGCGGCCAACATGTATATTGGGTTCTGCTGCTAGAATTTCAGAGGTCATAAAATCCAGCTGCAATCCAATAAAGTATTTATTGACAATTTTCGGCCAATAGAATTTAATTGAGGCCACAGTTATCTACCTGCCTAAACAATGTATGACAGGTTAAAGCTACCCATAGCAATGTAAATGTATAAAACTAGAAGGTCAACATGACATCAGGCAGCCCTGTCAGCAACCCGGTAGGTTGGCATACGTATTTAGCTATACTTCTGCCCCTCCCAACATCTCAATGTATAATTACTCATCTACCATAGTCGATAACTTAGTATGAACCAGCACTTTTGGTTTCTAACTATATTTTCTACCGGTCTGAATGTGAATATTTGTTTACTGACACTTGAAATGTAATACCACATAAAAGTTATTTCGATAGTGTTATTCTGTACCTTGCTCTCTAACATATATGTAAAACGTAAAATGGAAAATAAAGATTGTCAAAAAAAATAAAGGGTTGTGCTAGGATTGGTGCCATTAGTTTGTAATATTTCCCGGTATAACCGTCTGGGAATGGGCTTTTGCCTATAGGGATGGTCTTAATAACTTGGAGGAATTCGTCAACTGTGATGGGGTCATCTAGGAATGCCATGTCATTGGGAGGGAGGGTGCGCTTGATTCTGGTTGCTAGGAATTCTATTATGTCTTGGGGTGAGGGTTTGGCTGATTTCAGGTTGTATAAGTCGGCGTAGAATTTACGAAATGCTCCCATTATGTCTGGCATGTGGCGGGTTAGCTTGCCTGTTTCAGCTCTGATTTCAGAGATGAAGGTAGATTGTCGTTCTTTCTGTAACGACTGTGCTAGGAGTTTCCCTGCCTTGCCTCCCTGCATATAGTAGGTGCTTTTTATAAGTGACATTTTCCGTTTGGCATGGAGGGTCAATGTCGCATTTAGTTCAGTCCGTTTAGCTAGTAGCGAGGTATAGTCTTCCAGTGTGGATGTGTCGTGATGTTTACATTCTAGGAGTTTGATTTCCTTAGTGAGTCGGGTGATAGACCGTTCCCTCTTACGTTTCAAATTGGACGCTATTCGGATTAGTTCCCCTCTGAGGCCTGCTTTATGGGCTTCCCAAGTCATTATGGGAGTAGTGCCCGTATTGGTGTTTTCTCGAAAGTAGTTAGAGGCTGTCTCCCTGATTTGTGTGAGAGTGTCTGGGGCGTTTAAGATCAGGTCATTTAGCTTCCATTGTGTGGAGGGCTTGGGTAGGGATGGTATCGTCAGTGTGAGAGTGAGTGGAGCGTGGTCAGACCACGTAATTGGTCCATAGGAGGCCGACTGTATCAGGGGCAGGTGTCTATGTTGAAGGAAGAAGGAGTCTATACAGGAATAGGTTCCCGTAGGAGGTGAGAAGAAAGAATAATCCTTCTTCGTAGGGTGAAGTGCTCTCCAACCGTCATAGAGTTGAGCATTGTAAAGAATGTTTTTCATCTGCACTCTAGATTGGGATTGGTATCTGTGAGAGGTGGTAGTAGTATCTAGGGCCCCGTTGAGAGAGATGTTGATATCTTCACCCAGGATAATTATTCCTTCGTGAAATAGTGATAGTTTACGTAAAAAATTTTTGAGGGTTTGGGATTGTTTCTTATTGGGTAAATAGATGTTGGCCAGCGTGATTTGGGTGTTTCCTAGTTTGCCTTTTACAAAGAGGAATCTGCCTGAGTCATCTAGTTGTTGGTCTTGGAAAGTGAATTGAGTTTGGCGATTAATTATTATGGATACCCCTCGTGCCTTAGCTTCAGTGTAATGGCTGAAGTACCCTCTTGGGAAGTCCCTGTTTTGCAGTTTAGGAGGTGTATTTTTACGGAAGTGGGTTTCTTGCACAAAAACGATTTGTGCTTTGTGTCTACTGAAGTCTGTTAGGGCCATAGATCTCTTCTCTGGGGTATTGAGGCCCTTGGCATTTTGCGTGAGGAGTGTTATGGTGGCCATCTCTATAGAGTAGTTTGAGATGTGGCGAGAGATGGAGAGGCAATAGGAAGTGTGCGAGCTGTACCGTATTGAGCGTGGCCTCTAGGTGTACTGTTCTATATGCAATACCTAATGTAATGTGTCAGTGGATCGGTGTATGTCGTGTGCAAGTTTAAATTACCTTGTCCCGAGTTTTGTCCGTGTGTGGTGAGGAAGGGAGGAGGAGGTGGCCCACCTGGATAGCTCAGGTAAGCCTATCACGCTGCAGGAGCCCCCGTCTGGGATGAGTAACGGAGTTGGTGGCTGGTATCTAACTAGCTTATAGTCATATGATGTAGGTGGTTCTTGGTCGGTATAGTCTTGTCACGTTC
Organism: Pelobates fuscus; assembly: GCF_036172605.1. Classification (NCBI taxonomy): domain Eukaryota; kingdom Metazoa; phylum Chordata; class Amphibia; order Anura; family Pelobatidae; genus Pelobates; species Pelobates fuscus. Next base: position 297,836,811 of record NC_086321.1, on the reverse strand, counting down.
ACATAGAGTTTGAAGGAGCTCAACTGCAGATTTCTGATTAATTAGATGTGAATGTGAGGAGTTGAGGAAATAAAGAGATGACAGTTCACCAGGGAGTTAAATGATACTGTGTCTTTAATATATTTGGTTGAAGAAACACAGGTACTGCATCTTTAAATGGTTCAAGTTTGTTGAGTGGATTCTTAGATTAATTTATACAAATGAATTGAAGCAATAATATGAAGGAAGCAATGTAGATTTAACTTGCAGAGATTCGTTTTAGCTTAATTGATAGAAAACATCTCATATGGAGGTAGAAAGGTAAATGATTAGGAATTACTCCTATAATGATAGGAGGATGTGTGAGCAGGCTGAGCTTGAGCTCAGTAGTCAGGGAACGTTCGTATAATACAGCGAGGTAACTTAGCTTCCAGAGGAGTTGAAGTTGGTTCCAGAGTGCCTTCCGGAGAGGTTCCGCGGAGAGAGGTCGAGAGGAGTCAAGTGCTAGCCGTGGTCGAGGAAGGAGAAGGAGGTTAGTCGTTTACGAGTCCGGTTCGGTACACAGGTAAGTTTGTAGAGAAAAGTTGCAGCCGGTTTAATTCCGCGGTACGCTGTTCATTAATCCAGCGTCTGTTGCCTGGCGCGGTCGCATTATGTAGCGCAATGAGACCGCGTCAGAGGGGGGGGGTTGGCTACAGTCCGTCAACCCGGAAGAGACAGGCAGTGCAGGTAACGTCCATGACAAGTCTGAACCTTGGAAGAAACAGTATAAAACACAAAATTTTTGCAGTTAGAAATTCTAAACAGTAGACATTAACAATCGTTAAATGACAATGACAAAAATCTCTTGGCCCTCGGTGAGAACCAACACGACGGTTCTTGTATGACTAGATTATTGTGGCTAAAGAAGGTGTGTCCCTCTGTGTCCCTGCTTCTCCACCTGCCCCGTTGAACAGGTGGGAAATCGGTTGTGGATAACCGGAATGGGGATGTGCCCCGTGCAGTACCCACGCAAAGGTGGGTACAATGTTCTCCCGGAAGGGGAGTTTAGTTCTATCTCGGCGCAAGAGATAAAACCGAATATAAGGTGGGGTTGTGTGGTCGTGGAATGCGCCTGGGACCCGGGACTTATTAATCCTAATAGATTAAAAATTTGTTAGGAGAAATCGTCTCTGTAACCAAATATATGTATCTAGCTGATGGGGAGAAGGAGAAGATATAACTCGTGTGTTTTTTTTTTTTTTGTAATATATGAATTGAGACATGAGACAGCACCTTCTGAGGCCGACTTCCGGACCTCAGGTTCGGATCCAGTGGGTTTGGATGGGCCTAGCGTGTAATGCGCCCTAGTGAGGTGCATGGGACTATTGACCTCGGCTATATTCGGCTCGTTACAGCCGACTTTTGTAACCCTGGTTTATTAGGAAGGGATAACCCTTTCATCGTGGCAAAGGTATATATTGATGTGTGTCTGGTGTTGTTGTTTCTTAGAGGCTAAATGTAACTTAGAGGCAAAATACAAAGCAGTAGTTTAGACAGGTTAGTAATCAATATGAATCTTATCTAGGGCTAGAATGAAAGAAACGTCCCACCAGCAACTATGTACATATTTTTAGAGGGTGCATACTTGCCCTCCCTACAGATAGGAAGTATGGAGTGAAGTTATTGGACTCTAGTTGGCTGACATCTCACTCCAATTAGCTCTCAGAGATGTCATTAGTCTAGGGGTTCACATACTTTTTCCACCTGCACTGTGAATGTTTACATGGTGTTATCAATAAAAACATGGCAACATTTCATTCTTTGTGTGTTATTAGTTTAAGCAGACTGTGATTGTCTATTGTTGTGACTTAGATGATGATCAGATCACATTTTATGACCAATTTGTGCAGAAATCCATATCATTCCAAAGGGTTCACATACTTTTTCTTGCAACTGTAGTCACTTAACTTAAAGTGTTTAGTCATTAAACAAGTAATATAAACTGGATAGTCCAGTGACAAAACCAAAAAGTGAAGGTCCGTGACCAGCAAAACAAAGCAAAGTCTTAGGCTGGTTAAAACAAGTAGGTCCATCAGATGTTCAAACAGCTACTAGATGCAAGAAGTGATTTTATCAGAGTCCATACAGATGTTCAAACAGCAACTAGATGCATACTTGCAAAAACAGAATATTCAAGGATATAATCTTTCGATGTAGGGTAATAACTGCTTGATTCAAGGATAAATCTGACTGCCATTCTGGGGTCAAGAATGATTTTTTTTCCTAATTTGTTGCAAAATTGGAAGTGCTTCAAACTGTTTAGTTTTTTTGCCTTATTTTGGATCAACAGCAAAAAACAAACGTGAGAAAGGCTGAACTTGATGGTCTCTTGTCAGCTATGTAACTATGTAAGATTTACCAGATAATCAAACAGGATCAGGCAGACAAGGGTTAACCATGGCAGGTGCAGGCAGGCAAGGGGTAACCCTAGCAGGTGCAGGTAGGCAAGGGTTAACCAAGGAAGGTTCAGGCAGGCAGAATGTTAATCAGACACAGGGCCAGCGCATCCATAAGGCGGCACAAGCGGCCGCCTTAGGGCGCACCGCCATTAAGGGGTGCAAGATTTCAGTGACCGGCAGGAGGGAAGCGCTCCCTCCTGCCAGGCCACCTTCTGGACCCCCCGGCATGGCTTGCTGTATAATCAGAGGCAGCGAGGGAGCTCTAATCTCTCTGCTCCCTCGTGCGCCATTTGTTGATGCCATGGGAGCCGGAATATGATGTAATATTTCGGCTCCCGGCATCAGTAGACTACCTGCGAGGGAGCAGAACAGGGAGATTAGAGCTCCCTCGCTGCCTCTGACCACAGCCGCACGCCTCCAAGCAGCCACACTGGATCCCAAATAGGGAGGCTGGGTGGAAAATATTTAATTATAAAAATAATAATTAGTGAGTGTATGCCTGTATGTGAGTGTGAGGGTATGTGTGTGTCTGGGAGTGAATGTATGTGTGTCTGTGAGTGAGTGAGTGTATGTGTGTGCATGTGAGTGTATGAGTGTGCGTGTGAGTGTATGAGTGTGTGTTTGTGAGTGTGGCAAGTCATTGAGTATGTTTGTGACTGTCAGTGTGTGTGTGTGTGTCTGTCAATTAATGAGTGTGTGTCAGATCAGTGAGTCTGTGTCTGTCAGTGACCTCTGTGTATTTGTCATTGAGTGTGTGTGACTGTCAGTGTGTATACACCACTGAGTGTAACGTGGCAGAGCGGAATGCGGAACAGGAGCTTCTGTTTCCTGTACCTGGCCAGACTGACAGGAGGTGCTCACTGAGAGAGCACTTCCTGTCAGTCCGGCTGGGTATAGAAAACTGAAGCTCCTGTAGGAGATCTGCTCCGCTCAGCAATGCTATAAGAGAGGTAGGAGGCACACAAGGAATGGGACTGTGACCACTAAGGGGGTGGGGGGTGCACCAAGGGAGAGGATGGGAGAGAAACACCAAGGGACAGGGGAAAGAGGGGGAGGGAAGAGGAACACTAAGAGACAGGGAAGGGAGGCGACCACTAATGGACAGGGAGGGGAGAGGGGCTGGTTAAGAGGCACATAGGTGAAGATGTTTTTTGTTTTTTTGTGGCCGGGGGGATGCATCTTTGCCTATGTACCCAAAAATCCTTGCACCGGCCCTGATCAGACAGATGAGGGTAATCAGGCTAGGAAGGTTTGTAACCTCTGTGAGTTTACAAGACCACTGAGCCAGGAACCCAGGGTGGTCTGGGTTTAAATAGCAGAGAGGTAATGGGAGCCCTACCATTAGGATGGGTATTTGGGTCTATACAAGTAGAAGACCCCAATTGTGTGTGTAGGTGTCCACTCCCCCTCTGTGGGTGAGATGTTACGCCAGTTTGTTCACTAAACTAAGTGTTCCATTCACAGCTCCTACAAATGCCAGGATGGGTTCCCCAGTGTTGTGACACCCTGAGGGTGTCCTGGAGCAGCATGGGGGAAACACAACATCCCTGCAGCCACTCCAGGTGGGTTGCAGCATGCAGGATAAGGGAGGCGCATCTTACCTTAAGCCCACCTCACCTCCGGCAAATGTACTGGTAATAAGCAGGTAGTTAAGTGTGCTAGAGAGATACAAAAGGGTAGGAAGGGGCTTAAGAGGCACACAAGGGCTAGGGAGGCCGGATGGAGAGACACTCAATGAATTGAATGGGGCTGGAGAGACACACAATGGGTTGAGGGGATCTTGAGATAAATAAAAGGTGTAGGGATGGGAACTTGAGATAGAGATGAAAGGTGTTGGAAAGACACACAAGGGTGTGAAGGGAGCTAGAGAGACAAACAAGGGGACGATAGTGGGTTGGAGTGACATCCAGATTGTAGGGAGTGGGTTTGGAGAGACATGCAAGAAAAGTGAATTGCACAAGGGCCAGACATTGCCAACAGACAAATTCACGCCTGATGTCATATATTCTAGGGATACCGCTGATATAAAGTTATTTATTCCAGAACTGATAAAATAATTATAAATGTTAGGCTAACCACAGCTGTAATTTCAAAAGTGCCTTCAACTTTTCTATTTTTCTAACTTAGCTGTGTTGGCCTAAATTTGCAATTCCTTAGTCAATTTTCCACGTTTCCAAGTTTAGAAAGCAATCTCATTTACAATTGGACATAAAGACTGTCTTTCAAGGTTTTATCACTAGATGGCAATAAAGTAGCATTGTGCACTCAGAAACACACGACTTCCGGTAAAGCTGGGAAAACATTCCTGTTGTTACCGCCCACTCTCTACTTGTTTGGCACATGCCTTACACAGGTGATCAGACATCCTGGCACTGGCTGATACAAGTGGCCTGACACACCCACCTCCTGTGTTTGCATGTCATAGAGAGAGATACAATTCTCTCCCTGAGATGCTGGCACTAGCATCTCTATAGAAAGTCACTCTATAAAGAAATTCTTGCCTGAATGCTGATGGACTGTCTTCCATATTAATTTTTGTTTAATGTGCCTGAGTGCAAACAGGATACAGAGTACTGATTTTTTTTTTTTTTTAATGGGACAAGCCTGAGGTGGCTTTCCACTATTTGTATTTCAGATATTACATTAATTTACATACTTTAACCCAAAAGACAAATGAGTTGCTGTGGGGGAGGGCAGGGGGGGGTTTAGTCAACATAATTTTTAAAAAATGCAGATGACAATGGCATCAAGAAAAAAAAAATAATAATAATTAATAAATAAAAATCCTGTGGGGGTTAATAACACCCCCATATTTATTTATAAAATATTTTACCAAGAAGGATACATTGAGATTTCGTTCATTTTCAAATATGTCCTGGGCCCACAAACACTACATTGTTACAATAGAGTACAATATAATAGTACATAAAATCATATATATAAATATATAAACGTTGATATTTTATATGGATTAAATAAAAGCTAATAAAAGTTTCTACACCCATATCTACCTTTGCCACAACCAGCAAAAGTCTTCTTGGAGTGCAAGCTACTACGAATATATATTTTAAACAAATGTAGTTCTCTGCACACAGACTCAAGGGTTTACAGTCTCAAAGATGAAAATGTTGGGTGCCAGACAGGTAGTTACAAAATAAATAGTAATAGAATGTAGTAGTCTGCACTCAAGGTCTCAGTTAAAACGTAGCATTTATTTCCTCGTGGTTAAAATGTGCACATGTTAAAGTGCATACAGTGATGCCAAAACAGGTCCACATTTCAGCCCCAGTGTGGGACTTTCATCAGGACAGCAATATATATATACACACACACACACACACATAACACACACTGTCCTGCACTCACTCTTCAGTTTTACTTCCCAAGGAGCTCCTCCAGCCTCTTAACAATACATACACTTTAAGAAGGACACTCACTGGTATTTTGTTTCTTTTTCTTTTTTTTCTCCTCTTTCTAAACTCCCTTTCCTTTCGATAGGTTCACATTTGTCATCTGCAAACACTAAAAGCACTATAGATTTTTTACATTTGAATTAGAAGTGGCGCAAATATATATTCTGACACATACTTAAATAATGCAATCAAGTTCACTTTTTTTAAAAGGCTAATATTAGGCCAAGCACATATTCTCTTATATACTTATAATAGAATTATATTACACAAATATGACTCATATTTGTAAATATAATTTCACAAGTATTAAGGCCGTTTGGCCTGTATTTGTGGGAGGGGCTTAAATTAATTCACTCCCCTATATAAGGGACACCCCTTACCTGACTCATTTCGCTTGAGGTCAGCATCAGAATGATTTCCACGCCATTTTACCTGATTACTGCATGAGGTTTTCTAAGCTGAGCTGTGTCATGAATCCAGCCACAGGCTTTTCCGGCCTACCACCTTCTTTCTTCAATCCATCGCCGTGGATGGTGTCCAAGTGAATCACAAACCGTAAGTCGACCTACCCGTTACACCAGGCATCAGTCCCACGGCACCATGCACGGGTCAGGTCCTCACTTTACGGCTGCATTTTGTCTAAGTCTGTTCTAAAACCATTGCATGTTCATGCATATCATTCGTTTAAACCCCCTACCGGTCTTTGGGTGTACTACAGGCTTCTTAGACATTATCGCATTTCATGTACAAACCAACAAACCATTGCATTTTCACCTACACACTGACCCCTACCGGTCATTCAGTGTACTATAGGCTTCTCAGACATTATTGCATTTCATGTACAAACCAACGAACCACTGCATTTGAGCCTACACACTGACCCCTAACGGTCATTCGGTGTACTACAGGCTTCTCAGACATTATTGCATTTCATGTACAAACTAACGAACCACGGCATTTTCACCTACATGCTGACCCCTACCGGTCAATCAGTATACTAGAGGCTTCTCAGACTTTATTTCACTTCATAAGCAAACAAACTAACTACAGCATTTTCGCTTTTCTACTGACTCCTATCTGTCAAGCGGTAGGATTAAAGGGTATTTTTACCATACAATCAGCATTTCTGACCCCTACTGGTCAACAGCAAAACTGTCTTCACATGTCATATACAATTTACCAGCCAATATAAATTACACATAAGATTGTTTTAAACATAACCATAAACCATAAATTAAACTCCAGCACGGGCTCAACTTCAGGTTTAATTCACAATAATTTACATTTCACATCAAGACCAACAGTGGTTCTATCAACACTGCCACCTACAGGTCTGTCAAGTACATTGACAACATTGACATTGACAATTTTTACAAACACCAAAACACTGACACCTATAGGTCAATAGACAAACAACATTTCACATGCCAATCAGTATCCAACTACACTGCCACCTATAGGGCACTCGGCAGATCTCCAGTGCACTTGCATTTTGCAACACCATGTTCACTGACCCCTACCATTCAATAAGACATACAAAAATTCACATAGCAAGTACTATATCAAACATCTGGTATAAATACATATAATATTACACAGTAGCAGACGCATCTGTAGATACGTAACTGGTAATATAGTTCACATACATTTTTCATAGCACGCTGCTCACACAACAGACTTTCCCCTAGCAAGGGGACATACAACATATAAGGTGAAGACAGACCACTTTTTCACTCGTACATACGGCACTTAATGGGTTAAGATTGATACATATTTAACCAGTATGGCTACGATGTTTAATATTTACACATCACGGCACTTTACTTTTCACATATACTGTACGTATTAAGATAAGCTTGGTCTATGCCATATTTCCTTATGCCATACGGTTTTATCCATTCAGGTTACAGTTACTACTAAAAAACCTATACGGATTGTCAGGCTCAATACCATACTACCAGGTACATACACCTGCTCATGTAGTTATCCATCTCTTACCTTCCCTGGAATAGTAATAGTGTACTGGCAATTAGGGTTCTAGGGCCCAATAGGCATTACCCCCTTTTTTCTCTGCATTATGCTTCGGTTAGTGGACCCGCGAGGCCAACACCCCGCCTCACACTCTGAGGCATACACCCCTCGGGTCACTCGTGAGCTAGCCGCCTCGCATTGTAGCCCTGGGTACAAATAATAATTGCATTTTTTATTGTTATTTAAGTATTTCTCAAAAAGATGGTGAAGAATCACCTCTTCCTAGCACCCCTGGCAATCTCGAGTCGGTCACCACAGCCCTCACGAGGCTGGGCCTCACGTTACTGTACAACCAGCACCAACCGAAACTCTGTTACCTGGTACAATCAGTTCTTATGACACACAAGACGTTAACCCTGCACGTATGATCCCAGCACATTGGGGAAGCAAGGCATATATTTGTATGATGATGTATCTGTGATGGTCAGATCCAGGGATTCCAGGTAAATCAGGAACTGACCATCCCTTGTAGAGATCTTTATTTGTGCAGGTACCCATACAGAAGGGATTTTGTCCCAAACAAATGGACGAGCACTCTCAGGCTCCAGGTACCAGCACCTCTGAACTACCAGAGACAATTGATATGAGTAGTTCCATTGCATATAGACTGTTGCATATATGTTCAAATGGTTCAGGGCACATGACAAACCATGTGTCCCAATACAACTTACAAATAAGGTACTCACCATCTGTACACACCAATGCATTTTCAACACTCCTGACTCATCACCCTTGCAGACTTGTAGTAGATTTACTAAAGCTCTGGAGCTTCAAAGGGCTCCCTTACAGGTATCATAAATACACCTTCAAGGAATATAGCATGCCCTCACTTACAGTCAGCACAACAGAACCATTTGCTGTAAACACACTCATAGCCAAGATTTGCAGAGGGGTCTTCCAATCGCCACCATTTACAGCATGGCACCAAACACAAACACATTGGTATTGTCACAAGGAATCTTCCCTTGAACAAAGACTAACCATAGACTTATTGGCACCACACACCTCTGCTACCCCAAGTCTCAACTCCCTCATACCCTCCGAGGAGTTTCCTTACTATACAACACCATTGATCTACCTTTACAGCTATCACTCAAGCATGGGTTGAAGCTTGGTTAAGTAAGACCAATATCATCAACGCAGTAAACGGCTACCATCTACCCTACACACTGGCACTTACATGGCATAAAATGGGCAATCCTTTCCCCGCTCAACTTTCCGGCTACAGATACTCTGTGCTGGTTATGATAACATATCCAGAGGCCTTACAGTCATACACTATCTAGAAGACTTCTTGTTGATCAAAGATAACATATTTTTCACTAGAAGCCTCATGGCAGCTTAGTCTGGTTGACCACTTGGGCGTCTCCCTATAAGAAACAGAAGGCCCAGACACTATCATCACATTACTGGGCATACGACTTGAGTCGGCATCCATACACGTAAGTTACCATAAGACAAATAGGGAACATTCTCAACTACATCAATCACTACCTCCTGCTTAGTACTTACAACTGCAAGGAATTACAATCCCTTCCAGGTTCCTTAATTTTGCCATGCCAATCATACCACAAGACCACACTTTCACATCCAGAGTACTTTCCCCTTTTTTCCACACTTCCAACATGACGATCAGAGGATGTCCCTAGACACCCCAGCAACAGCAGACCTGCACATGGGGGGGAATTTCTTAACCACTTGGCATGGTAAAAGCATGTTCCTTTCAGGATTGTCTGACACTTCTCCAACCAGATTGTCAGACGCGGCGTCTACCACGGGTTTGGCAGCAATCTACTGGGAACCATTACTTTGGAGCTGTTGGCCATAGCATCCAGGTTTGGAAATGTTTCCACCACCTCAGCCCCTTTGGGGGATCTACCCCATTGTAGTAGCTGCTGTGGCATGGGGTAAATCATGGTCAGGGTCATCAATCCGTTGTTACTCAGACAACTAAGCACATGTCATATCATCAATAAACGCCACTACTCATCCATAAGGTCATGATATTTCTGGGGAACTCACTTGGTTTTCAACTTATCACATTTCTTTTACTTTCATGTACCAGGCGGGGGTATACATCCCTGCCGACAATTGTCTCATTTATATTCCAGGCATGTTCATCATACGCTTCCTACAGCCGCCCATACAGTCAAGGCCACTCTTTCGTCCAGAGACAAAATCATGGATTAGACATACTCATGCAGCATAGCATGCACTATCCCACCTAGCACTTTCGTCCCACACTTGTAGAACGCATAATGCAGCTTTTCACCTGGCTTAAAGAATCTCATTGGAACACGACATAGCTCAACCTGTGTCATAACATTTCTCCTAGGTTTTGCTTCTTTTTGCCACCTTAAACTATCTCACACACCATTAATTATATATTTTACAGGCATTCAACAACACAGGATAACCTATGGCCCAAACTACCATAACTTCATGCTATCATACCAGACAAGAATATACTCAGAGGTTTCCAGGAATCAGTTCCCCCACGTTCCTCTCAGAGATTACCAATAGCCATCCAACTTTTCATCCTTATTGGACCTATTAGATCTACAACCATTCAATTATACTACCAAGTCGGCCATTACCAGCCATGCACATTGCCTTTTATGCCTTTCTCAGGCCAGAGAATCCACTACCATCACCACCAATCAGACAGATCATTGTCTTTAACGATCCCACGTACGTAAACACATATATCATTACCTATTGGCTCTACCACATTCCGAAACAAGTCAACACGCACCAACAGTAGAGATAACATACTATCCTACCCACAACAAATGGTGTCCACTTTCGGTCCTAGATTCCTACCTTCAAAATCCTTCCAGGAATTAAAAACTGTAATGCATTTATGGAAATGTCTGGTTAATTTGTATATATTTGTTGACTGTATTAAATCTTTGATTATTCATTTTTGCCCTCTTTATTTACAGGCCTACCGTATCGTCGCTCTCGGCACATCACAACCGACTTGCTCCCTTTATACTATCCTACGCTTATGCTGGATCCTTACTCCATAGACGGCTATTTGCCCCTTACAAATGTATGTGTATGTGTCTGTCACTGTATGTATGTGTGTCTCTGTATGTATGTATGTCTCTGTATATATGTGTGTTAGTCTATATGTATGTATGTATGTGCCTGTGTGTCTGTCGGGGGGGGGGGTGTATATATGTGTGTGTGTGTCTATGTGTCTGTCTGTCTGTCTGTCTGAAACTGAAGATTGAGATCAATGTCAATTAAGTTTGCCACACTGAATGTTAGAGGTTAAAAAAGAGGATATCTTTATAATCTCTTAATACAATATATATATATATATATATATATATATATATATATATATATATATATATATATATGTTATGATGATCCAGGACACACGTTGGGTTCAAGATTACAATAAGATTTGGAAATATACCCATACTGAAGAACAGCCATGCAGGATACCTTTTAAAATCTTGTAACCAGCCTAGTTAACATAAGCTACTACCGTGTAATATTCTCTTGTATTATACATATACTAAGGAATCTCATTAGATACCACAAGCCTGTTCATAACACTATTGAAAAGCTATCTTATAATCTACAATATGCCTAAAGATTTAAGCCTGTTCATAAATATAAAAATAGTGCATTGTACTACCATACCCTAATGCTTTCCATGTTATACACTCTCTGTTTTGAAATATGCATGCGGATTGCCTTTGGGGTACCACGTGCCTGAATGTTACCACCATATGCACTGCAAAAATAAAGAATAAAAAAAATAAAAAAAAGATTTGGAAATATAACAAATACCCTAATGTTTATCATGCAGATTTGATAGGATCAAAGAAGAAAAGTGGAGTGGCAATTAACATAGAAACATAGAAACATAGAAACATAGAATGTGACGGCAGATAAGAACCATTCGGCCCATCTAGTCTGCCCAGTTTTCTAAATACTTTCATTAGTCCCTGGCATTATCTTATAGTTAGGATAGCCTTATGCCTATCCCACGCATGCTTAAACTCCTTTACTGTGTTAACCTCTACCACTTCAGCTGGAAGGCTATTCCATGCATCCACTACCCTCTCAGTAAAGTAATACTTCCTGATATTATTTTTAAACCTTTGTCCTTCTAATTTTAGACTATGTCCTCTGGTTGTGGTAGTTTTTCTTCTTTTAAATATAGTCTCCTCCTTTACTGTGTTGATTCCCTTTATGTATTTAAATGTTTCTATCATATCCCCCCTGTCTCGTCTTTCCACCAAGCTATACATGTTAAGATCCTTTAACCTTTCCTGGTAAGTTTTATCCTGCAATCCATGAACCAGTTTAGTAGCCCTTCTTTGAACTCTCTCTAAGGTATCAATATCCTTCTGAAGATATGGTCTCCAGTACTGTGTACAATACTCCAAGTGAGGTCTCACCAGTGTTCTGTACAATGGCATGAGCACTTCCCTCTTTCTACTGCTAATACCTCTCCCTATACAACCAAGCATTCTGCTAGCATTTCCTGCTGCTCTATTACATTGTCTGCCTACCTTTAAATTTTATTATATCAGATAGGATTACAATAAGTAAGAATTATTACATCAGGTTCTAGATGAAAATGGTATTTACCAAATTCTTAGATTAAAACTAAATGATATAGAATATTCTTTGATAAATATCTATGCTCCGAACCAGACCCCTTCAAATTCTTAACTAATTTAAATAATAAAATAGAACCGATGATATTTGGTAGGTTGATTATAGGAGACTTCAACACAGTGGTCAATTCCAAGATGGACAAAAATCAAAGTAAATATAATTCTGAAATATATACTAATAGACCCTATAACAATGATTTCTTGAATTTTTTTAATATCAAACTATTTATATGATTGCTGTTACATCCAAATGATCGGGAATATACTTTCTTTTCAGCAGTACATGTATCATACTCGAACATTTTGGAACAGATCCAGAAGTCCCTATAACTGGGAGAATGTTTACAGTTAGACTATGTTGGCCTTAAATTTGAAATTCACTTTCAATTCCGGACAACTCTCACTTTAGTAAATAATCCTGACAGTTAATAATATACTATTTATCATAATGTATTCTCTCTCACCATCACCAGTTGTCAGTGGTACCAGTATATGGTTGAAATGAATAATGGTGAAATCATACAGCATAATTTTCAATACACCACATTAAATGTGCTATTCTGACACTTGACATTATAAAGTAATTGATGCAATGCGATACCAGTGTTATCCATACCTAATACTTACAACACTAATGTATTTCGTTTTTAGAGACCCTGACATGCAACAGTTTAGACAAACTGCTCATTCCTCAAAGTAATGACTGAAAAAGATCTAGATTTTAACATTACGTGTAGAACGTACAAGGTAAATACAATGTTTGGGCCAAAATAGATGTGCTTCCAATTTGGATATTTTGGCCTAAAATTTGAAATGTATCTTAAAACCATGATAACTTTCCCATCATTTACCTCAATCAAAACAGCACTCATTGTTATTTATATGTGGAAACTGCAACGACAAACTAAAATAGTGTAACAATGTACCTTTAATTGTATTGTACTTTTATTCTATTCATAACCTTTTGTATTATATGTGTAATAATGTTTGTTTGTGGTCTCCAAGACAAGACAAGAGAAATTGCAATTTTGCATTTTCTCATATTTTGGTGGTAAAATATTTTATAGATAAATACATTTGCTGGTCAATTCACACGAATTATGTTTAGATAATAACCCCAATTATAGTGTTGTGTTTCAAATCTCTGGGAGAAACAACTTGTCTTTGTTCTTAAGCAACTGTCAGGCACAACAGGACAATGGCCAATTTCAAACCACAAACATTTTCTCTCAACCAAGACTATTCACTAAACAGTGAATTTCAGACTAACATAACCAAGTTTTGTCTATAGCAGAGCCAGAACTTGTTTCCAAAATCATGTACTATCGCACTTCTGTTTTCTATTCACTACAAGTCAGTATATTCTTTGTTAACTAACTGTACATATTTGCTCATTAAGCAATTAATAATTTACTTGACATCCAGATTGAATACTAGAAGGGTCAGACCTTGGGTGTTCCATATGTATGCCATGACAAATAAGAGAGGACTCTGGGAAGGAGAAGCAACTCATGGGACCTCTCTGCAGCAGTATGTGACAGCCAGACCCAAATTTGATGTTGAGTTGGATATAGTGTTTATATTATATTTTTAAATCTATAATACTGCTTGCCATTCAGCTAGTACACAGTATAGATTAAATTATTTTCAGATTAAAATCAGACACATGACCTTTAAGAGCACTTCCAATCCCTGATAAAGCAGAGGGGTTTATCCATGTTTTTTCACTAAAGACAGAATTGAGGGGAATTGACAAGGGAATAGCAAAGTTTAAGCCAATGTAGCCAAATTGGAAAAATCACTAGGACAGGGAATTTTACTTAGATAATCTAACATTTGCCATAATAGTGTAACCTTTACCAAATTCCCCATTTAATGAATGAACTCTACAGTAGACATGTACAGGAAACCCGAACAGCTTTCCATCATTATGATGATAATATGTTAAATATTACTATGACTGCCACATCATATTAAAGGAACACTATAGGGTTAGGGATACCCTATAGTCCCCCCGGTCCCCCCTGGCCCTCCAATGCCTCCCTCAATATAGTAAAATCGTATTTGTATTCAAGTTTGCAACTGCTGCCTCTGCTCCTGATCTTCCTGCTTACAGCTGACATCATCAGAAGTGATTCTGTGAGCCAATCAAGGTGGTAGATCAGGGTCAGAGCCAGCACAAGTCAAACACAACGCTGGCCAATCAGAATATCCTTATAGAGCTGCATTGAATCAATGAATCTCTATGGGGAAAGTTCAGTGTTCAGTGAAGGTGCAGCACTGCCCCAGGACCTCTAGTAGCCATCTGAGGAGTGGTCAGTGGAGTTATTCTTAGGCTGTAATGTAAACACTGCATTTTCTCTGCAAAAAAACTGAAAAAAAACAGAACGAATACCATAAACTGTAGTTCTGGTGACTAGAGTGTCCCTTTAAACTTTTTTGGGGGCAGCATATGGTTTGTGGCTCCTGTTTCCCCATCCATGGTTTGATCTCTGCTGTCCCACTTTTGTTCAGGATTTCCCAGTGTGGCTCTCAGTCTCAGTCATGCATACTAGACTAACATGCCGTGTTTGGAGTTTGACATAATTTTTGAGATGCCCCATCAAAATAACCGACCACCCTATCATCACCTCCTGATTGATCCTTGCTCTGCATTCACACCTACCAATGTTGCTTATTTCCAAAGCTTATTTCCTCATCAACTTATTGTTCTGGTAGCAATTTGTAGTTGTCATATTTATTGTTAAATTTCCCCCGTGATATTGTAAAGCACTGTGGAATACGTTGGTGCTATATAAATACTAATAATATTAAGCAAGATTGGTTTCCTATTATATATGAATCATATAACAGAAAATATATTTGACATGATGCAAACGATATACATTTACCTTGGAAACTATCCACTCCTTCACCAATGAGCTGCTTTGGTGTAAATGTTTCATTGAATTGCCCATTCACTGCACAGCATCACAACTTGATGCTTGGTAGAATTATATACAGTGACATAAATAACAGCACTAGAAACCCCAAGAAAGATATGCAGGGAATTTTGGTGACATAAAAAAATAAAATAATTCCGTGTGCACACAGCGCAGAAAAGACAGGGCACGCGAGCTTACTGACCTCACGAAACAGATAGCCGACTTAGAAAACTCACATAAGCACACACTAGACGACAACGTACATTTGCGGCTCACAGAAGCCCGTAGAGCACTCACGAACCATCTTTCCCAGGGCCTGCTGCACACCATGCGAAAATCCGCCAGGTTCTTTTATGAGCATTCCAACAAAAGCGGCAAACTCCTGGCGAAGATGCTCCAGGAAAAACGTAGATCCCAACACATACACAAGATCCGTACACCAAACGGGCGAACTACAGGGATGCCTGAAGGCATTCTGGATGCTTTCAGATCCTATTATGTGGACCTGTACAACCAGTCCCAGACCCAACAGGGAGCTGCTGCACATACCCATTACCGACGAGTGACGGATTACCTAGCTCAACACGTAACACGTAAACTCACACCGGCACTCGCGGAGGAGCTTGACAACCCCCTCACCCTTGAAGAATTAGCGGTCGCAATGAAACGATCGAAACCGCACCGAGCGCCGGGCCCCGACGGCTTCCCCTTGACGTACCTACGGACGTTCCAGGAAGAGCTCTTGCCGAGACTTCTGACTAGCCTAAACGCCTTGCGGGACGGAGGTGCGTTCCCCTCTGACACCCTAGCGGCCATAGTCACGGTGATCCCCAAGGAAGGGAAGAACCCGAGTAACTGTGCCAGCTATAGGCCGATCTCACTGCTTAACGCAGATCTAAAATTGTTTACGAAGGCCCTCTCCCTGAGGATATCCCGGTTGCTGCCGGACCTGATCCACCCAGATCAGGTAGGCTTCATCCCGGGCAGGGAAGCCCGAGATGACACCATTCGGGCTCTGAACATAATCCATAGCGCACGAGCCGGAAAGCGAGACGTCGTCCTCTTCTCGACGGACGCCGAAAAGGCGTTTGATCGGGTGGATTGGGTATACCTGAAAGAAACGCTGCGTCACTTGGGCTTTGGTCCCTACATGTGCACGTGGATCGCGGCCCTGTACACCACTCCGACTGCCCGGATACGGATAAATGGAGCCCTCACACGGTCTTTCCCGATATGTAATGGGACGCGACAAGGCTGTCCCCTGTCCCCCCTCCTGTTTGCCCTCACCCTGGAACCCTTCCTGGAGGCGGTCAGACAGGACGGGGGTATAACAGGGGTTCGCATGGGCACAGAGGAACATCGGGTAGCGGCATACGCCGACGACATGTTGTTCTTCTTGGAACAACCTCTGGTCTCTGTGCCCAACCTACTAAAGGCTTTTGAAGACTACCGCCAAGTGTCAAACCTGAAACTGAACCTTGACAAATCGGAAGCATTGCCGATAATGAAGAACGAAGGTGATGCCCACAGACTCGGCACCCAATTTGCCTTCTCGTGGTGCACGGGGAAGATACGGTACCTCGGTACCTGGCTACCGAAGGACCTTTCACAAACATACCAACTGAATTTCCTGCCCCTCCTCCGGAAAATACAATCGGATCTCCAACGCTGGACGGCCTACTATATCACCTGCTTTGGGAGGATTAACGCGATCAAGATGAACGTGTTACCACGGTTGTTGTATCTCTTTGCCACCCTGCCACTCTTAATCCCACAATCATTCTTCAAATCACTAGATACGGCTATCCGCGGGTTTGTCTGGAATCATAGACCCTCGCGGGTCCGCAAGTCGACGATGGAGAGACCCAAACAATCCGGGGGCCTGGGTCTGCCCTCGGCGTCTACGTACTATAAAGCCACACACTTGCACAGGATCACAGACTGGCATGTTGACAAGAGCCCAAAGCGTTGGGTGGCTATGGAGCTACGGCAAACGGGAGGTAAGATCCCCTCGAGACTGTGGCTGGGGGGCACCACGTTCGCAGAGCTGCGGACTGGCAACCCCATGATAGACGCGACGCTCAATGTCTGGTGCAAGGTCCGTTACACCCATCGGCTCACTACATCGCCGAACCCGTTGACCCCGATTGCATGCAACCCAAACCTGGCGGGGGGACTCCACCCGACGGCACTGCGGAACTTTCATCAGGCGAACTGGATATACCTGGATCAGTGGTGCTCGAGGGGACGACTCCGGCCCCTCCATGACCTGATGGGAGACGCACGACCCACACAATTAGACAATTTCCGATACCACCAGGTGCAATCGTATGTCACCAGCTTAGCTGGTAAGGACCACCTTCATAGGCAACTAACGGATTTTGAAAGGATATGCACGAAAAGGTGTCACATAGAACATGGGGTATCGCGCATGTGTGAATCCCTGAGAGGGGTCCAGGACACCTGCCCGCTGGGATACAAGAGCAAGTGGGAAAGAGATACAGGTACACAACTCTCTGACCAGGAATGGGACAAGATAATCCGCTTAACCCACAAATGCTCGATCAGCTCGAAGATCCAAGAGACCGGATACAAACTATTATCGCTATGGTATCGGACTCCGGACACCCTTAGGCACTTCGGTGGAGCTGGTGCGGGTGATTGCTGGAGGTGTGGCATGGCCCTGGGAACGAATCTGCACATATGGTGGTCTTGCCCGCGCATAGTAACATACTGGCAGATGATAAACACGAAAATTAGAGAAGTCACAGGCGAACCCATCCCCTTACAACCCATGACAATGCTTCTACATCACACTCCCATACCCACGCAGACATATAAACACTCCCTCACCATACATCTGTTGAATGCTGCAAAGGCATTGATTCCCCTACACTGGAGACGCACATCCGCACCTTCATTCAGACAATGGGTGGACAAGGTGGAGAGCGTCTATGATATGGAGATACTGACAGCCTCCCTGCAGGGACGCTCAGATAAGTGCGCACTGCAATGGTACCCCTGGCGACTTTATGTCTCCAGGGGAATCGCGTAAATTTCCCGGGACAGGCAAGGAGCTCGGAGCGGCTACCTGAGCTGTGCAGACAGGTCGGACTATATCCAGCACAGATGAGACAAGGAAGCTGTTTAGACTGAGGAGACCTCACCCGGGCTCCAGACCCCCCCCCCCTCTTCTTTCCCTCCTGTATCTACCCTGCTCTCCCACCCCCACTTCCCTTCTACCAATCCCCAACCTGACGGACCTTTCACACTACAAGACACCAGAGGACTCTGGCTCCCAACTGACTAGACTTTACACTGACTGACAGGTAACCCTATTCACACTCAGATGATTAAAATCGGAACCGGACCACACGACATAGTACGGAACAATACCTCTTTGAGTGGACTTAGGTGTCAGGAAAAGTAATCCAGACGGACATAGACACGACAGTAGGCCATCGCTTAGACACGAACCCACTGGCAGCCGTGGTCCATTAGACACGGCCGATACCCCAGAAAAGACACCCCACCGAGAAGGGAAACACCTGGGGCTGCTTAATCCCTACGTAATTCTCCCGGGGGACACACTGTTCCGATTACTACACACAGCAACGGAATCTGGTCCCTCATGAAATACCCACGCAGACACCGGGTACTCATATCCTGTTACGACGTAGGTACTGGGGTAGTAAGGAGATGTCCCCGAAGTGGGGATCCTGGAAATACGTTGCTAATAGGTGGGGAACTGGGAATGGGTACTGCCAACCTCAGAGGCACCCAAATGATTCCAAGCAAACCCAGGGGGAAGCAATCAAGTGTTTATGCCAAGGACAACTTTGCTACCTATGTTTCCCAGAAAACTGCTTCCCATTTATGCGCCTCACCTAGTTTAACTGTTTCAATGTTGCAAAAGGTTAAATCTACATTTCCGTGTGACTTATGAGAACATGCTGTTACTGTTACCTGTGAAACCTTACCAATAAAATATGATTGACATAAAAAAATAAAATAAAATAAAAGTTGCGAAACATACATCATATCATCAGCATTTTAAATATTTTCTAAGCCCACCGTATTCACTACTTGGATAATGTTTAATTCACCACAATTCACTGTTTATTGGATATACCAGATTATTTTAACATGGAGATCAAATAGTAAAAGGCAGGATTGTAGTATACACACACTAAGCATAGTACTTAAATACTATGCAAGGTGATTAAAATAAAGAGACATGTAATAACAGTAAAAAATATGAAAGTATGCAGAATATCATAACATAATTATGTGACAGCACAGTGGGAGTCACAGCTCCACTCAGAGAGATGAAACACTACTCTGGGCTCTGTAATAAGGAGCATTTATACAATAAAATGCAGATTACAGAATATCAGTTAACAATATTATAAACACAAAGAGTGTCATAACTGAACATGCAGTAAAATGCAGTGACCTGGAACAACAGGCATGAGGAGGAGAGGAAAGGGTTAAAAGTCCAAGAATCCTTAGGATGTAATTAGAGAGACCTTGTTATAATGAGGAAGGGGGGGGGGGGGGAATGTTACAGAAGAGGGAGGGCATAGGCCATAAAAATGGAAACAAAAGGGAAGAGAGAAAGGAAGGAAGAGGGAGGGAGAAGTGGTTAGCAGGGGGGAGATGGGAGGGTCTCCATTGTATTAATCTCGTTTTGCTTCTTCAGAGTTAACCCCCTCCACATGGGGATTCCTAGCACACAAGAAAAAGGGGGGGGGGGAGGCTAGAAAAAGCTCTGAGTAAGGGTGTCTATGCAAAGGATTAGAGGGGGAACAATAAAAGAGCAGCCCCCTTCCCCTCACCCCCCAGCCCCCTCTCCTGCCTCCCCTGTCTGTTAGCACTGTCTGGTGAAGAGAATTGGAGTGGGAAGATGTCAGGTCTGATTCCTGGAGATGCAGCATCATCATCACAGGGTACCTGATCATCAACCCCCTCTCTCGTTCTCTGATTGGAAACATAATGAAGCGGCAAAGCCCCTACCTCCAACCCTCTGCCACCAAAAATCTTTTAACAAGACAGACATATAGACAGTCAACAGACACAGAGCTGTATGTGAGTGAAAGCCACGGATGGGCACATAGCTACAGCTAGGTGGTTATTATAAATAAAGGCACATGCAGTCAAAGAAAAATAGCAGTGATTAATTAATGGCTGTCTAATCAAGAATTGTGGATTATAACACAGTGATTGACTGCAGTTTATTGGAAAAATGTGTATATATATATATATATATATATATATATATATATATATATATATAATATAAAATACACAAGAACCAGAGCACTTACCTATCCACTAACAGCAACTTCAATGCTGACAGATTTATAAATATATTTATATATTATATGATCATACATTGCCTAAGCCTGCCACAACGTCAATGTACCCACCCCATCTTTGGCAGGTCCTACTCTTAACAGCCCAATGTTTGCTCTTATGAGATTAACCCATTTACTTCAGGGGGGATTCCATCTGAGGCTCTCTGCAGTAGAAGGCTAAATAGGCCCAGTGATGAGGCACCTGTGACAAGGAGGCGTGCAAAACCAAGGAGTTGGCTAGACTCCCAAATATATACAATACACAAGATCCAGTGCACTCACCCATCCACTAAACAGCATCAAAGTTGCTGTTTAGTGGATAGGTGGGGGCGCTGGATATTGTGCTGGATCTTGCCAATGGTGTTTTGTATGAATTGGCCCCCAGCAGCACCCCATTTATGCATGTTCACATGAGTGCAGCCCCTTGGTTTCATATATATATATATATATATATATATATATATATATATATATGGGAGTCTAGCCAACTCCTTGGTTTTGCACCCCTCCCTGTCACAGGTGCCTCATCAAAGGCCTATTTAGCCTTGTACTGCAGAGAGCCCCAGATGGAATTTTTCCCCCAAGTAAGTGGGTTAATCTCATAAGAGCAGAGATTAGGCTGTTAGAGTAGGACCTGCCAAAGATGGGGTACATTGACGTTGTAGTGGGCTTATGCCCTGTATGATCATATAATGTAACTAAACCCCCATTATTTTTGCCTAGATTAGGTGTTTTAAAAAAAATAATAATAAAATCTGTCAGTATTGGAGTTGCTGTTTAGTGGATATGTGCATTTGCCTTGGGCGGCACTTTCCAGGGGGTGGCAAAAAATGCCGCCCCCAAATGCCCAGGCAAATGTCTTGTTAGCATGGTGGCAGGTAACTAGCTGAGGTCCAGGCAGGCGTCGAGGGAGCGCTGATTTCTGAGCTCTACCTGCTCATAAATTGTCACATTCCAGCTCCCGGCATCACTCTGCGGCACTCAGGGAGCTGAGCAGGGAGCACTCACAAATCAGCACTCCCTCAATGGCCGCCTGAAATTCACCTAGCCTCCCGACTGCCTGCGCGCCTGCCTTCCTGCTCAGACAGGCCAGCCAGCAGCCCCACTGGACCCCAGGTAAAAAATCATCTGTGAGTGTTGGAGGGAAATGTGTGTGTGTGTCTGACTGTCAGTGAGTCTTTGTGTATATATCTGTCAGTGTGTGACTGTGTGTGTGTGTTTCAGTGAATGTGTAAGTGAATGAGTGTGTGTGTCTGTCAGTGTGTATGTCTGTCAGTGAATCTGTTTGTATATCTGTCAGTGTATGTCTGTTAGTGAATGTGTGTATATCTGTCAGTGTTTGTCTGTGAGTGTATGTATGTCTGTCAGTGTGTGTCTGAGTGATTGTTTGTGTCTGTCAGTGTGTGTCTGTGAGTGAGTGTGTGTGTGTATGTTTGTCAGTGTGAGTCTGTCATAGAGCCTATGTGTCTATCAGTGTGTTTCTGTGAGTGAGTGTGTATGTTAGTGAATGTGTGTGTGTCGGTGATTGAGTGTGTGTGTATGTATGTTAGTGTGTGTCTGTGAGGGAGCATGTGTGTCTGAATGATTGTGTGTATCTGTGAGTGAGTGAGTGTGTGTGTCTCTCAGTGTATTTGGGTGTATCTGAGTGATTGTGTATACCTCTCAGTGTGTATGTGTCTATTAGTGGGTGGGTGTCTGTCAGTGAGTGAGTGTGTGTCTGCGTCATTGTGTGTGTATGTCAGTAAGTGTTTGCGTGTCTGTCAGTGATTGTGTGTGTCTGTCAGATTGTGTCAAATCAGTGAGTGTGTGTGTATGTCAGTGTATCTGTCAGTCAAATTGTCTGTTAGACTTTAACCCCTTAAGGACCAAACTTCTGGAATAAAAGGGAATCATGACATGTCACACATGTCATGTGTCCTTAAGGGGTTAAAGGACCACTATAGGCACCCAGACCCCTTCAGCTTAATGAAGTGGTCTGGGTGCCAGGTCCAGCTAGGGTTAACCCATATTTTTTATAAACATAGCAGTTTCAGAGAAACTGCTATGTTTATAAATGGGTTAATCCTGCCCTTAAATCCTCTAGTGGCTGTCTCACGGACAGCCGCTAGAGGCTCTTGCGTGAATCTCACTGTGAAAATCACAGTGAGAGCACGCAAGCGTCCATAGGAAAGCATTGATAATTCTTTCCTATGACACCGGCTGAATGCGCACACAGCTCTTGCCGCGCGTGCGCATTCAGCCGAATAGGAGGAGAGGAGGAGGATCAGAGGAGGAGAGCTCCCCTCCCGGCGCTGGAGAAAGGTAAGTTTTAACCAGTTTCCTCTCCCCAGAGCCTGGCGGGAGGGTGTCCCTGAAGGTGGGGGCACCCTCAGGGCACTATAGTGGTCCTTTAACAGGAAGAGGTGTGGTCCTTTAACAGGAAGAGGAAGGAGTGGGGCAAATTTAAATTAGGTGGTGCCCGAGTTCCGTAATGCCTAGGGCAGCACAGATCCAAAATACACCACTGCATGGAGCAATGGAAGAAAGTTTCCTGGTCTGATGAATCAAATTTTCTTTTATATCAGGCAGATAGGTGGGTGCATGTGCATCATTACTTAAGGAGACCGCATGATGATACCTTTTAATCAAGAAGATTCCACTATAATTACCAGATTTTACTATTTACATGACGCAAAGTCATGATTTTATTAACGACATGGAGGCGAGTATTATGCTGCACTATTTATTTCCCTCAGCAGCAAAGAAAACTTTAACAATGAAATCAACACAGGAAACAGTCAGTAACACATATCTTCCATGGCAACCAACAGCCAATCAGGTTCCATTCTCCAGCATAATAGGCTGTATTCCCTGAACTATTACCTCTTTCTAGCGATCCCATCCAACGGAAAAAGGAACTCCAACAAGAGGCTAATGCCACCAGCAAACAGGTTTTCAAGTCAAGCTGTAAGAGAGAGTAGAATATGGTAATATATAAAACTGGATTTATGCATAAATTAACATTGTGTAAGTGAATAGGCAATATCTGATTTAAAATTGTATTCAGTCTCCTAGACCTGCTTGATACATATAACCAAGTATCAGGATTAGAGATGTCGCGAACATGAAATTTTCCGTTCGTGAACAGCAAACCGGGCGAACCGCCGTAGACTTCAATAGGCAGGCAAATTTTAAAACCCACAAGGACTCTTTCTGGCCACAATAGTGATGGAAAAGTTGTTGAGTCTGGTTTTAATCCATAAAGGGCATAAATCACCTAACATTCCTAAATTGTTTGGAATAACGTGCTTTAAAACATCAGGTATGATGTTGTATCGATCAGGTAGTGTAAGGGTTACGCTCGCTTTATAGTGACAGACCAAACTCCCCGTTTAACGCACCGCAAACAGTCCAGGAGGCTACAGGACTCACCCACCGAATAGCATTGGCAACAATACCCAGCAATCTATGGCTCCTGAATAGCATTGGCAACAATACCCGGCAATCTATGGCTCCTGAATAGCAGTCGCAGAGATACAGCACCCACGGACTGGTGATCCTTAAGGTGCAGCTAAAGCCACTTCGTCTATAGAAAGTCAACCTTTCCACATCATATACATGTCGCAATGCATAGTCTCTGAGAGGGGTTGATCACGATTCATACTAGGATGTCTTCCATGTTTTAGTCTAACTAGTCTAACTACTAATATAGTTGAAACATGCTACTTTTATTCATGCCAGACAACCATGCAGGCCAGACTAACAAACATGCCAGAGCCAATCATAGTTAACCACCTCAGATAGTAACATGGCTCCCTATATATACAGAGTAAACATGTCTCCCTCTATATACAGAGTAACATGGCTCCCTCTATATACAGAGTAACATGGCTCCCCTCTATATACAGTGTAAACATGGCTCCCTCTATATACAGAGTAACATGGCTCCCTCTATATACAGTGTAAACATGGCTCCTCTCTATATACAGAGTAACATGGCTTCCCTCTATATACTGTGTAAACATGGCTCCCTCTATATACAGAGTAATATGGCTCCCTCTATATACAGAGTTACATGCCTCCCCTCTATATACAGTGTAAACATGGCTCCTCTCTATATACAGAGTAACATGGCTCCCTCTATATTCAGTGTAAACATGGCTCCTCTCTATATACAGAGTAACATGGCTCCCTCTATATACAGTGTAAACATGGCTCCTCTCTATATACAGTGTAACATGGTTCCCCTCTATATACAGTGTAAACATGGCTCCTCTCTATATACAGAGTAACATGGCTTCCCTCTATATACAGTGTAAACATGGCCCCTCTCTATATACAGAGTAACATGGCTCCCTCTATATACAGTGTAAACATGGCTCCCCTCTATATACAGTGTAACATGGCTCCCCTCTATATACAGTGTAAACATGGCTCCTCTCTATATAGAGTAACATGGCTTCCCTCTATATACCATGTAAACATGGCTCCTCTCTATATACAGAGTAACATGGCTTCCCTCTATATACCGTGTAAACATGGCTCCCTCTATATACAGAGTAACATGGCTCCCTCTATATACAGAGTTACATGGCTCCCCTCTATATACAGTGTAAACATGGCTCCTCTCTATATACAGAGTAACATGGCTTCCCTCTATATACCGTGTAAACATGGCTCCCTCTATATACAGAGTAACATGGCTCCCTCTATATACAGAGTTACATGGCTCCCCTCTATATACAGTGTAAACATGGCTCCTCTCTATATACAGAGTAACATGGCTTCCCTCTATATACCGTGTAAACATGGCTCCCTCTATATACAGAGTAACATGGCTCCCTCTATATACAGTGTAAACATGGCTCCTCTCTATATACAGAGTAACATGGCTCCCCTCTATATACAGTGTAACATGGCCCCCCTCTATATACAGTGTAAACATGGCTCCTCTCTATATACAGAGTAACATGGCTTCCCTCTATATACCGTGTAAACATGGCTCCCTCTATATACAGAGTAACATGGCTCCCTCTATATACAGAGTTACATGGCTCCCCTCTATATACAGTGTAAACATGGCTCCTCTCTATATACAGAGTAACATGGCTCCCTCTATATTCAGTGTAAACATGGCTCCTCTCTATATACAGAGTAACATGGCTCCCTCTATATACAGTGTAAACATGGCTCCTCTCTATATACAGTGTAACATGGTTCCCTTCTATATACAGTGTAAACATGGCTCCTCTCTATATACAGAGTAACATGGCTTCCCTCTATATACAGTGTAAACATGGCCCCTCTCTATATACAGAGTAACATGGCTCCCTCTATATACAGTGTAAACATGGCTCCCCTCTATATACAGTGTAACATGGCTCCCCTCTATATACAGTGTAAACATGGCTCGTCTCTATATAGAGTAACATGGCTTCCCTCTATATACCATGTAAACATGGCTCCTCTCTATATACAGAGTAACATGGCTTCCCTCTATATACCGTGTAAACATGGCTCCCTCTATATACAGAGTAACATGGCTCCCTCTATATACAGAGTTACATGGCTCCCCTCTATAAACAGTGTAAACATGGCTCCTCTCTATATACAGAGTAACATGGCTTCCCTCTATATACCGTGTAAACATGGCTCCCTCTATATACAGAGTAACATGGCTCCCTCTATATACAGTGTAAACATGGCTCCTCTCTATATACAGAGTAACATGGCTCCCCTCTATATACAGTGTAACATGGCTCCCCTCTATATACAGTGTAAACATGGCTCCTCTCTATATACAGAGTAACATGGCTTCCCTCTATATACCGTGTAAACCTGGCTCCTCTCTATATACAGAGTAACATGGCTCCCTCTATATACAGTGTAAACATGGCTCCTCTCTATATACAGAGTAACATGGCTTCCCTCTATATACCGTGTAAACATTGCTCCCTCTATATACAGAGTAACATGGCTCCCTCTATATACAGTGTAAACATGGCTCCTCTCTATATACAGAGTAACATGGCTCCCCTCTATATACAGTGTAACATGGCTCCCCTCTATATACCGTGTAAACATGGCTCCCTTTATATACAGAGTAACATGGCTCCTGAGCTGCGGGTGGGGGCCCTATAAAAGAATAATGGGGGGGGACCTACTGTCCCCCCTGGCCCCCACCCCTGAGCGGCGGGTGGGGGTCCTAAATGAAAATCCCCCCCTTCAAATGTGACTAGGGGTCCCCAAGCCCCTAGTCACCCACCCCCCCACCCAAATAAAAAAGCCCCTACCTACCCCCCTCACCCTAAAAAATAGTGAGGGGGGAATAAAATTACTACCCTGTAAAGTAAAATTCAACTTACTATTCGACGTCTTCTTTTTTCTAAAATCTTCATTTTTCAGCCCCAAAAAAGGCCAAATAAAAAGCCATCATACCCGTCGAACTTAAAAATAAAATAAAAAACCCGAGCACAAAAAATGTATCCATCTTCACCCATGGAGGGCTCCGCGCAGACTAGGGTATTAACATATACCCTATTGTTACAATTGTTACTTGAAAAGCATGAGGAATGCCATTGGGGTACCACATGCTCATTTGTTATACCTCCATGCACTACAAAAATAAAGAATTAAAAAAATAAAAAAAATAAATTAAAAAAATAATAAACAAATAAATTTAAAAAAAATTTATGCAGCTTCCAAATGAATCTAAAATGGATGCTGTCCAGGAGGTGGGGGGGTCTGGGAGGGAGGGTCTGCTGCTGATTGGCTGGAATGTGTCTGCTGACTGTGAGGTACAGGGTCAAAGTTTACTCAATGATGAAGAATAGGGGGCGGACCAAACATCTCATATGTTCGCCGTCCGCAGCGGACGCGAACACGCGATGTTCGCCAGGAACTATTCGCCAGCTTACCGTTCGGGACATCTCTAATCACCACCACCTGACACACATAGATGAGTGAACTTAGAAACATCACTCATGAGCACGGACCTCCCACAGTTCTGGATCTGGGTCCCCAAGGTGAACAGACCAGATCCACACCAGCTGTCCCGCAATTCTGAACTCAATCAGGATTTGGGACTCCACAGCCCACAAATACGCACTCTCGCATCCAATTTCTCCACTAACCCTGTTATGGTACTTTTTGAAAGTAAACCAAAATGTTCAAAGTCTATCTGTTCCTGTCCAAATCAATAAAGTTAAATTGCGTATATACGCTGAAGTAATTAAGTCTGACACACGAGGTTCAGGTTAAAATAACTTCGAGAAAGTTTATTGGCAAGTGAAGAAAAAGCGGGCGCGCAGGCCCCTTTAAGAGGCATTTTGCGTCATCATTGATTATTAGAATATCAGCAAATAAACATCATCAATTGGATTAATTGTTAAGTGACGGAGTTAGTGTCTTACCTATTGGTTAGTAAATTTAAGAGGTTAGTCCCGTGCCCACCCATCAGAGGTGGGATTATTCTGGACACGGGTGGGGGACAAGGGGGTCCTAAGCGTCATTTTACACGGTCAGTGATATCAGGCTTTATGTCCAGGTGCAAGGTCTCTTATGAATAGAACATTTCATTACTACTGTGTTCTGTGGCCTTCAAACTGTACTATCTTACAAGCTCTTAAGGAGTAGCCGGCAAGTCTTAAGGAGTAGCCAGCACCTCCTGGTACTT
Organism: Pelobates fuscus; assembly: GCF_036172605.1. Classification (NCBI taxonomy): domain Eukaryota; kingdom Metazoa; phylum Chordata; class Amphibia; order Anura; family Pelobatidae; genus Pelobates; species Pelobates fuscus. The sequence goes on along the minus strand of NC_086321.1, from coordinate 297,808,366 downwards.
GTCCTTGAAGGAAACACGGTCTTTGTCTACTGTATTAATTGGGTTGAGAAGTTCAGTCACGTAATGTAGTTTTAAAATGAACAAGTTAAGTCATGAGGACAAAATGGAGGATTGAAGAAGTCAGGTTAGGAGGACAAAATGGAGGACGAAGTCACAGTATAAAGTTAAAATGGAGTTAGTACAATAATTCAATACAAGTACAATAAAGATTTTTAATAATTCCACATCAGTCCCCCCTATGAAATGTTAGATTCTAAGAGATAAAACTTTATTATATTAGTATCAGAAGACGTGTTAACCCAAAGGCACAGAAACCCCGTGGCCGCTAGCTAGGTGTTAATGCAAAGTGCAAGGCTGTCCCTAGATCTGACCCTAATAGGCTAACCATCCGTCAGTATGGCTCTCGAACGCTTCACACCCAAGGGTATCCCATGGCAGCTAACCCACCACTTCTCCACATGGGGCCTTTACCATTCACTGACAGATGCTGTCCCTGAGCTAGTCCCTTCCTAGAATTCCTGCACTTTATCAACAAAAGGGAATGTTTGCAGCGGCAGACAGGGTGAGTTGATGTCTTGGAATTCTTGGTCATCAACTTCGAGATGGGTCAAAGTGGGTGCCGCTTGGTCAACAGTCTTCATGAGGGATTTTCTCAGACATGGGAGGACACAACAAAAGAGAAGAGCAAAAATAAAAAGAAAAATTAGTATAGCCATACCAATCTGCATTAAAGCCTTTTGCCATCCTGTCATCCAACCAAACCATCTTTCCCAGGGATCTTTTATCCCAGAATTCCTTTTTAACTCTTCGGACAGGTCATTTAATTTTTCTATAGCTAGTGTGACTTTACCATTAGGGCCTGTGTTTTCTGGGATGTAGGTACAACATGTCATAGTGTCGGGCAAAATCTTACAAACCCCTCCTTTTTCGGCTAAGATCATATCTAGGGCCATTCTATTCTGGAAAGTCATTTGGGATGTGGCCTGCAACTGTTCGGCCAACCCCTGGAGGGCGTCTCTGGTGTAATTGACAAAACGCTGTTGATTATAATAAATGTAATTTATCCAATTTAGATTCTTGTTTGCAGTAACTATGGTAAAAATTGATTCAAATCCTGCAGCAACCTCATCTCTTGCTTTAAACTCATTGGGTACCCCCCTAGGCACCCCGATGGCATCAATGTAAATGTGAGGGTCAAAACTTCCTTTTACTGGGGCTTCACGTTTAACCTTAGTGTGACTGGGCCCATGGGTGTTGAGGTGTGTGTCAGAAATAATGTGGATAGGCATAATGGCCTTAGTCAACGTACACTCCCCCCACCACGCTGTGTCCATTCTGGATCTTAACTGTAAATCCCCACACAACCAGTAAATATCTCCTAATGACCTAGTGTGATGCTGCAGTAAACGTACGGGGACAGTTCTGTATGTAGCACAATAACCTTTGGAAAAGTTACCTACAAATCTACCAATACCATCGTACATGGCATAGCAAGTGTAATTACCTTTATATACGGTAATACCATCAGGGGGTTTGACATCCTGGGTTAGGAGAGGGTATTCCTTTATCCATGTAATACATATGGACCTGTTAAAATTATAATGATAGGCAAAAAGGCTTAAAACACATTCTTCTATATCTACGGGTAGGATTAAAGGTACAGTACCCAGGTGAGGCCGGGCACCGCCACACACATAACATGCGGTTCTATTATGCTTATTAGCATTATATTTCATCCATTCTAACCATAAATTTACATCGTTAAAACCTGTTTCAGCGGCCATGGTATCTTCAAAAGTGGGGTTAGCAATGGCCATCATGTCCTGAAAGGTCTGGATATGGGGTTTTAATGGGTTAGGGACCATATGGGTGGCCCCTTGCCACTCAGAAGAGTTGCACATATCTTTAAGGTAGAAATGCCCTAGCTTTTTATAGGAACCCTTTTTCCAATACATCCCCATCACATACTGGTCTGCATCTGTTGGGCTTGGATGCTCAATATTAAGAATTAATTTCATTGGTGTACTCCCCCCAGGCTTTCTCAAAGTCATCCTCTGGAGGAGGGATCTACCATGATCATCTACTTTAGATACGGCACTTTTTGGTTTGTAACCCCAGGCAGGCCCGGCATTCCATCCCGCCGCCCCCCAATGGTCACAATTGTGCCCCCATTGCTTGTCAACTACACAAACATATGGGTCTTTCGAATGAGGGATATCTCTATAGATGCTCTGGATTTGTGGTGTGGGAAATGGGCATTCTACAATATCACAGTAGTCAAAGGTGTAAGTAGCCACCTGGGTGCATGATGAATTATACCAGAAGGTGTACCCACTAATGTCTTTGGTAATGGCTACTTGTTGGGCCTTCATAAGGCTAATTAAGGAGAAGATGTACCAGAGATACATGTTTGTGCGATATTCGCTTCCTCTGGGGCAGGAGATTTCTTGCAGTGGGAAGCGTGGATCCAATTTGGCCTACCGGCCAATTTGACGGAGGTTGCAGTAATCAGGAGAACTTGGAATGGACCGTCAAATCTTGGTTCCAGGGTATTTTTCCGCACAAACTTCTTAACCAGGACCCAATCTCCGGGAAGTAGGTTATGGGAACCTGTATCCAATTCGGGATCTGGAATTGAAGAGAAAACTTGGGCATGTATTTTGTTTAGGACATTTGCAAGTTCAGTTACATAGTCTACTAAAACATCTGATTGGAGTTGCAACTGCTGCGGATAATAACAACCTAGTCTGGGTGCTGTCCCAAATAGAACCTCATATGGGGACAGTGAATGCTTCCCTCTAGGTGTGTGCCTAACACTGAATAGAGCTATTGGTAGGCTTTCTGGCCAGGGCATCTTTGTTTCTTGTGACATTTTTAACATTCTGGTTTTTAGAGTGCCATTCATGCGCTCCACTTTACCACTACTTTGTGGGTGGTAAGGGGTATGGAAGGCTAGGGTCACCCCTAGAGCAGTCCAAATTTCTTTAGTCACAGTTGCTGTAAAGGCTGGGCCTTGATCACTCTCAATAACTTCTGGGAGTCCGAATCTACATACAATATCTGTAAGTAGGCGCTTTGCGGTTGTTTTTGCAGTGATATTGGCCACTGGGTAGGCTTCTGGCCAGCCTGAGAACATGTCCACTATTACTAGTGCATATTCATGGGGCCCACTCTTGGGCATTTGGATGTGGTCAATTTGAATCCGCTGGAAGGGGTACATGGGCTTTGCCAGGTGTTTCGCAGGTACTTTAACTGGTCTTCCTGGATTGCATTTTGCACAAATGACACAGGCCTTGCAGAAGCTATTGATCAATGTTGTGATTCCAGGTGCTTCATAATACTTCTGTATGAGGGCGGCCATCAATTCTTTTGACAGGTGTGCAGGCCCATGTGCCCATTGGACAACTGCTGGATACAAATTTCTGGGAAGACAAAATTTGAAGTTGTTGTAATATATTCCGTCCTTTTGGACAGCTCCTTTCTTTTTCCATTTCTGGACTTCTTCAGGAGTGACTGCAGCTTGCTGTTCTTGTAAAATTCGCAAATCAGTAGGAAGAGTTTGCAGGGCAAAAATAGGGACTTCTTCTTCTTGTCCGGACACTTCTTCATCCACTTCCTGCAAATCCCTGGCCGCTAACTTAGCAGCCTGATCAGCCAAATGGTTGCCCTTTGCTTCATCTGTATCCAATTTCCCATGGGCCTTTACTTTCAAAACGGCCACTTCTTTGGGGAGTAGGAGGGCATCCATTAGCTCCTTGATTGCAGTGCTGTGTTTGACTGGTGTACCGGCGGTGGTAAGAAATCCTCTAGTCTTCCAAATTAGGCCGAAGTCATGTGCCACGCCTAGAGCATATCTTGAATCTGTATAGATGTTGGCACGTTTTCCTTCGGAAATTTTGCATGCTGAAGTCAGGGCCTGTAATTCAGCTTCTTGCGCAGACATTGCTGGCGGTAAGGATGATGATTTAATGACTTCATCTGTTGTGGTTACGGCATATCCTGTGTGATATGTTCCTCCTTCATCGGCATATCTCGATCCGTCCACAAACAGGGTAAAATCCGGATCTGGTAATGGGTTCTCATGCACAGTTGGTAAGTGCACTGTTTCCATTTTCATCTGTTCAAAACAGTCATGAGGTGTTTCTGGGTCATAATCATTCTTTATGACCAGGTCTTGAAATTCCTTTTCCAGGAAGTGGCGTGGCCATGCTTCTAGAAGGTCAGTTGTTGGGTATTTGACAATACCATTTTCCTGTAGCTGTTCTTCATTCATGGTGGCCCATAGTTTTGCCATGGGCCCAAGATCATTCCATGACCTTGTCTTCAACTTGGTAACAGGAATATGTGGGATAGCAGTATCCCAATGACGGTAAAGGTAGTTAAGTTGTTGAGGTAGCTGGATCAAGACCATGCTATTGCCTTCAGAGTCACAATAGAAGTCTTGTGCAGTGAGCTTTACATCGGTCCGGTGGTAAAGCTCATCTTCATAGCAAGGTTCAGGGGTAATGTTTGGTTTGTACCACGTGGTGCAGAAGGCGTGATCTGGACCTTCACAGAGAGGTTTTTCACCTTCATAAAATGTCAAATGTGGATGCATGACTTTCTTGATACATCCACAGAGCAGGTGAATGTAGGTTTCATCCGTGATAAATCCATAGTAGATACCCCCCTCAGGTAGTGGAAGAAGAGTGGACGGATTAAGCACCTGACATCTTTGGATGGAAATGTTGTCAGGCAAAAGAAGATGACACTGTAAGCGCAGGTGTCTGGCTGGAGACACGTGCTTGAGCTGGACTTGGTTGATGATGGCAGAGATGTCATGAGGGGCCAAAACAACCAGAGGGTGGCCAAGGACCAGGTCTGAGGTCCTCTCTATGAGTTCTCTCGCAGCAAAAACAGCCCTGAGACAGGAAGGAGTCCCTCTGGCCACAATGTCCAGTTGACATGAGAAATATCCAATAGGCCTCTGGCGGCCTCTTAAGTCATTAGTTTGGGTGAGCACTCCTGTTGCGTGGCCTTGTCTTTCAGAGACAAACAATTTGAAAGTTTTGGAGTAGTCAGGTAGGCCCAAGGCAGGAGCAGAAGCAATGGCTCGTTTGAGAGCATTAAAATTGTCCAGAGCCTCATTAGTTAAACAGAAAGGGTCAGACTTAAGTGCGTCATAGAGAGGTTGCATGAGCAGAGAGGCTTCTGGGATCCATGCTCTGCAGTAGGAAATGAGGCCTAGGAAGGCATGAAGAGACTTAGAAGTCCTTGGGGGCGGAATATCCAGCACAGCTCTTACCCGGTCCCGAGTAAGATGTCTGGTACCTTGAGATAGGCAGTGTCCAAGGAAAACTACTGAAGGTTGGCAGAACTGTAGCTTGATGAGCGAAGCTTTGCATCCTTGTTCTGCCAAATAACAAAGCAGACTAATTGAGCACTCTTCGGTAGTGGGTATGTCATCTCCACAGAGCAGCAAATCATCCACATACTGAAGCAGAACAACTTCTGGGTGCTCGGCTTGCCATGGGTCAAGGATGGTGGCCATGGCCTTTGCAAATTGACTTGGTGAATTTTGTGCCCCTTGGGGCATGACAGTCCAGGTATACTGCTGCATCTCATGGGTGAAAGCAAACAGGTATTGGCAGGATGGGTCCAGTGGGACACTGAAAAAAGCATTTGCTAGGTCAATAACCGTGAAGAATTTTGCAGATGGTGGGACTCCAGAAAGCAGAGTATGAGGATTTGGTACAAGAGGGGTGTCCAGGACTGTAGCTTCATTAACAGCACGGAGATCCTGAACCATCCTGTACTTCTCTGGCTCACCCTTCGGAGTTTTCTTCTTCACAGGAAATAACGGGGTGTTGCATTCAGATTTACATTTGACAAGGGCACCCTTCTCCAAGAGTGCCTTAATGTGGACAGAAATTGCAGCTGACTGTGCTGGTTTTAATGGATATTGTGGTTTTCTTGGTAACTTAGCTCCTGGAATTAGCTTTACCACCACAGGGGGAACATTTAGGTGACCTATGTCCTCTGGGCCTGAGGACCATAACTTTGCGGGCACCTGTGTTTTTAATTCCTCTGGGAAATTGGACCTTAATTCTGCTGTCTCCTCACGGGGCTTTTCTAAATGCAGCATCAGAGGCAAAGAGCATAGGGCTGAAGTGTCTGATACAGACAGAGGTGTAAACATTTCTACCTGCCCATCCGGGGTAAAAGTGATGGATGCTTGCAGGCGTGAGAGGACATCAGCACCTAACAGGTTAATGGGGCATGTGGAGGATACTACAAAGCGAGCGAGCAGGCTAGAGCCAACTCGTAGCGGGGTTGTTAGAGGGCTATGTCTCGGCTGGCCATCCACTCCAACACAAGAGACATCAATATTGGACAGGAAAGATGGGTCTGGCAAGTCTCGTTCTCGTAGAACACTACGGGCTGCACCTGTGTCAACAAGAAATGTGGTAGGGTGGCCTTCAATGGGCAAAGTTACTGTAGCAAGTGGCCCCCCCTTGTCCCCTGTAGACACTGCCATAACAGGGGTTAATGACACAGGCTTGCCAATTTCCTAGTCATCTGGTTCCTCAATTATTGGAACCTCCTTCTCAGTCTTAGGGGCCGGGGCAGGCCTGTGTGGCTTTCTTGGCTCTCTCTTGGGTTCCGGGCAGTCACTTTTAAAATGCCCTTTGACTTTACAATTAAAACAAACACCTTCCTCTGGTCTGGTACCCTTGGGAATAGGGGTAGTGCGTGCCACCATGAGGGGAGCAGAATTTGGCCTCCTAAGGGTCTGGGCAGACTCTAGGCCCCTAGCAACTAGGAGTAAAGTATCTAGGGGAACAACCTTATATTCGGGGCGTGCAGCAATGATTCCCTTGCGTATTGGGTCTTTAACACCTTGGACGAACGCACCGGACAACATTTGTGAATGAATCTTGTCAGTGAGATCAAACCCCAAATCTGTAAACATTTGGTACAGTCTTGCATGAAACCTTTCCACTGATTCTCCTTTTTCTTGAATAACATCAGTAAGGCCAGCAGCCTGATCCGCAAGTTTGTCCTTAGCCCATTCTCTTAGTTGGGTGCAAAAAGTTACTCCAGAGGGGTAATCAACATCACTGCTGAGTAGATTAGTACTGAGGTGTCGGGCCATGCTCGGCCAATATGCATCCCCTGCTTTAATAGCACAAATACTCAGTAGATCACGCCATGCGGCGGAATAAGTCTTTTGAATTTGAACTACCCCTCGGTAGAAGGGCATAGGCTGTTTTTCTGGGTCAGGGAGTGATTTCATTAGAGCACTAGCTTGAGTGGGATTGAAAGCAACATATTTAGGAGGGGCCTGTTCTCCCCGACCCTTGTGGCCAAAGGGGTCATCGATAGAACGATGAGTTGGGGCTCCCGCGGCAAGCTCTGATGAGACATGGGACACCCTGTCCATCTCGTCATCATCGAATTCTATGATATTGGCTCTTTTGCGCGGTGCAGGGCCCGAATGAGGTGAAAGGATCGGTGGTTGGGAACGAGCCCCAGATGCAGGGGTGGCTAGCGAGTCATAACCTGGGGATAGGTAGTCACCGGGGATTACCGGCATCAGGGCCGAACTGGGGGCCGCCATATTGGTGGCCGGAGAAGGTACTACATTAGGGTGAAGGGAAGAAGCGGCGGCCATGTTGGGAGAGGGCACGTCTGGGGCAGATTGTGCCGGACTGGGCATGACCGGAACCTGGGGAGTGGCTTGGGGAGTGGGTAGTGGATATCCGGGATAGGGCAGGGCCATGGGATATGGGAAGGGGTAGGGCCAGGCTGGGGAGGGGAAGGAGGTGGGGTATTGAGCTGGGGTGGAGATGGGAGGGAACGGAGAGGGATTGGTAGGGGTGGGTGTAGAGGGAGGAGCCGGGACAAGGGTGGAGGAGGTGGTTAGTTGGGCGGAGGAAGAGGGGAGGGGATCATCAACGGAGAGAGAGTGTAGGGAAGGAATGGCAGATGAAATGTTAGGGGGAGGTACAGCAGGTAACGTAGGGATGGATGAGGATGATGGGAATGTTAGAGACGGGGAGGGGGAAAAGAAAGATCCATCAGAATTCAGGACTGGGCAGACAGGGGAGGTGACGGGATGGGTGTTAGGAGGATTGGGAGTGGGGAACATAGTCAGCTGGCTATCACCTACTGCTGACTGAACCTTGGGGATAGACATCCCCTGGGCGCCATTTTGGGGCGCTGGCTGAGGGTAAACTCCAGCAACACAATTATTATGATACACAAACAATTTCACACCTTTGTGATTTATCTCTTCCTCAACCCAACCTTCTAGTTGAATAGCCTTCGCTACTCTATACCATGCTTCAGCAGTCTTTAATAAACCATTATCTGTAAGTTTGCCTTTCTTTTCTGTCAGTAACCTGCGCCAACTTTCTGGTTGCAATCTCCCACATGTCGGTACAGCAATTCTACATACTTTCGCAATCTTTTCAACACCTTTAACCATTTCCTCACCCTCTCTGTCTTCGACTAAATCACATGCTAACCAGCCCTTACTGGGCTTGCTTAAATCCTGTCCCATAATCCCTTTACCCCTATACCAGCGTCCTAGATATAGGGAGAGAGAAGGAAAACTGAACAAGAACGTCTACAATGCTCGACTGCCACCCGAGAATCGTAAGATTTTCTCAGGTGCGTCTTCCCAAAACGTAGACTAGTCACTGAATCCGCCTACCCGGGGTGGTAGACACGGATTGGAGCGAGGTGAGAAGTGTGTGACCAATCACTTCTCTTTTAAGAGGAATGGGAGTGGATAGTATAACAATATAGGAAGTATAGAAAAGATGAAAGACAAGGAAAATCCTTAGAGACAGACACAGGAGTTCATGAGACTCCTAATTAGACAAACAAGACAACAATACAGTTGAAATACAGTGCATGCATCACAATTCAATTGAAATTAACAATAATCCCTTTCCTTTACTCGTGTGCTTATTCCAAAGTCACCTCCCTCAACCCCGTAGTGTCTCCGCTCGGAGAACGACTTTCATAAGCCTCACTACCAGCGGCCACGGAAAACAAGCAATGCCTACTTGAATCCCCCCAGGAAACAGAGTCCCCCTCACAAATAAAACAGAAAACTGGAATTTCACAAGCCCCAGCGCTCAGGGTTGTGGTTACCAAAGAAAAACCGGACTCCCCTCAGCCAAAGCTGTGGGTTACCAAAACCGGACTCCCCTCAGCCGGAGCTGTGGGTTACCAAAACCGGACTCCCCTCAGCCGGAGCTGTGGGTTACCAAAACCGGACTCCCCTCAGCCGGAGCTGTGGGTTACCAAAACCGGACTCCCCTCAGCCGGAGCTGTGGGTTACCAAAACCGGACTCCCCTCAGCCGGAGCTGTGGGTTACCAAAACCGGACTCCCCTCAGCCGGAGCTGTGGGTTACCAAAACGCTAGCTAGACTGTAAAACAGGCAACAGAAGACCCCCAGGAACACATCCACAGGTCCACCCCCCCTTTTATCCCAAAAAGGGGCAAAATACAAACAGATAAGCAGACAAACCGAAGACCCAGGCAAATTCCCTCAGGTCCACCCCCCTTTATCCCAAAAAGGGGAAAACAAGCAAGACAGAACCCCAGGCAAATCCCCTGCAGGTCCACCCCCCCTTTATCTCAAAATGGGGAAACAGGCAAACAATTCAAACACACCCAGGCAACAGATAGACTAAAATGCAGGTAAACAAGTGAGTAACGAGACACCGGGCAAGATATTACCTGTCTTTGATGTCCTCCCGGGAAGCAGTCACAGACACGTGGACGGGTCAATCAAAGGGGCCGGAACGTACCGGTGGCTCTGCAGAAGTCTCTACCGTGTATCTGGAGGTGATCAATCTCCCTTCCTTCCCCCTGGATTCCTCCGTCCACCCTTGTCTTCCTTAGGACGGCTCACCGGCCGGACATAGCCCGATGCCCCACGTTGGGCGCCAAGTTGTTATGGTACTTTTTGAAAGTAAACCAAAATGTTCAAAGTCTATCTGTTCCTGTCCAAATCAATAAAGTTAAATTGCGTATATACGCTGAAGTAATTAAGTCTGACACACGAGGTTCAGGTTAAAATAACTTCGAGAAAGTTTATTGGCAAGTGAAGAAAAAGCGGGCGCGCAGGCCCCTTTAAGAGGCATTTTGCGTCATCATTGATTATTAGAATATCAGCAAATAAACATCATCAATTGGATTAATTGTTAAGTGACGGAGTTAGTGTCTTACCTATTGGTTAGTAAATTTAAGAGGTTAGTCCCGTGCCCACCCATCAGAGGTGGGATTATTCTGGACACGGGTGGGGGACAAGGGGGTCCTAAGCGTCATTTTACACGGTCAGTGATATCAGGCTTTATGTCCAGGTGCAAGGTCTCTTATGAATAGAACATTTCATTACTACTGTGTTCTGTGGCCTTCAAACTGTACTATCTTACAAGCTCTTAAGGAGTAGCCGGCAAGTCTTAAGGAGTAGCCAGCACCTCCTGGTACTTGTCCTTGAAGGAAACACGGTCTTTGTCTACTGTATTAATTGGGTTGAGAAGTTCAGTCACGTAATGTAGTTTTAAAATGAACAAGTTAAGTCATGAGGACAAAATGGAGGATTGAAGAAGTCAGGTTAGGAGGACAAAATGGAGGACGAAGTCACAGTATAAAGTTAAAATGGAGTTAGTACAATAATTCAATACAAGTACAATAAAGATTTTTAATAATTCCACATCAACCCCATACCTCTGAACAAAGCCTTCCCACCAGGGATGACCCCTAGGGACTTCAGGGGCATTGAGAACACGGGTATACAACGATATTACCAACTATACCAGACAGGCACACTCAGGAACTTCACCGATCTTAAATCCCTAGCACCGCTGACTACAAAAGATTACTTTAGATACATAAAACTTCGAGATTTTGCTGGGCGACCAGAGGTAAAAACAGCTGCTAAAGCAAAGCCAACCTTTTACGAAATACTATGCATCAAAGAAGGAACACGCACTGGACTCATAACGATCTTATACACACAGCTCAGTGCACCTACAGACGAAAAACACACCCCGACATCCATCACACAATGGGAGACAGACCTACATCAGACACTAGAGGGGGGAGACTGGCAAGACATATTGGAGGCAGCAGTGAAGGCATCCATCTGCATAATACACCAGGAACAGTGCTATAAAACGCTCATGAGGTGTACACCACGCCGGTCAAACAATATAGACACCTGCTGGAGGGGGTGTGGAGAGAAGGGTACATATCTGCACATGTGGTGGACCTGCCCTAAAACAGCTCGCTACTGGGAGACTATAGCTAAACTGTTGACGACAGTACTACAAAGGCCAATAAAACCAGATCAGTGGGCATTCCTAATAGCAAAACCACTGGACGATCTTTCTAACAAAGAACAAAAACTATTTAACAAAATCAATTTAGCTGCTAGACGAGCAATGGCCAAAACCTGATTACGCATAGACATGCCACAAATGGAGAAGGTCATCAGCAACATACGAGAGGTGCATCTTATGGACAAACTCACAGCACAAATTATGGATACCTATCCACTGTTCCTTAAAACTTGGGATCCATGGGAAGAATACACAAACTGTTGATGGACTGACCAGCTCAGACATTCAGCATACTAGGCCTGGCCTCATAACCGGATCCCCGGATAGCCCGCCCTGCCTCGGTGGGGTTCCGATCTCCAGCCGACCACCCCCGCCCCTCCTTTTCCCTCTCCTCTTATACCCACTCCCTACGCTCTTCACTCTTACCCTCTTCTTTACCTATGTTTCAGTTCTTTTCTCTCATTAAATAAAAAATAAGTTCATGCCTGTGCTACGTACACACAGCCAAGCTGGAAGCACAAGTCATTAGCTCTAAAAGGGCACAAGAGTCAAATGAGTAGGATGCTTGATAGTAATCTGAACTGTGGAAGAAATACTGTAATATGTGTCATAAAGCATCTTGTGTAGGTACCTGTTATAATGCCTTTTGTTGAAGATTGTCATACATGCATAAGCCCTTACTCTGTTTGCTGTTGTACTAAACTGAAATGCGTTAACTGATAAATTAAAAAAAAAAAATTATTCAGTCAACATATTGTTGGAGATGAACACGAAAAACTTGGCCAGATAATGATTTGTCCAAGAGGACAGACAAGGGGGTAACCCTAATAAAGTGAGTAGACAAAAAGAGAGAGGAAAGTCTGTCCCTCAAGATAGTAGATATAACTATGCGTAGTGGAGTAGGTAAAGCAGTTAAAAATAATACTTTATTAATACGAAGACAGATAGGAAATGAGCACAAACATACACATAATCATATAACCCTAACCATAGCTAACAGTCTAATAGTATATATGACCGTAGTCAATGGAAAGAAATATATGAGGGGAGGGAAAAGGGAGTAATAAAAATAGGCTATACTAAGGTCTGATGCCTAGAAAAGTGTGTAGGAAAACTGTATCCTAGATAGAGAGACAATAGTAACCTGAAAGTATCTGCGCGAAGGATGTATCCAAATAAATATATGTATCAATCTAGAGCTACTGATGAAACACTGGCAGTGTTCAATATGCTCACGAGACTGAGAATATATCAATGTGTGGCCGGTGCAATAGTAAACATGCACCAGATACTGTAAAGCGGCAGGCAGGTTAATTTGATCCTAAGATCAGTCGCTCTAGTTAGGGATGGTCAGTATAAATGTAGCTAGCAGGAGTGCACGACCTGCAAGGAAAGTAACAGTTGTATGCAAAAATACAAATAAGAGAATCCCACCAGCAATCTGCTCGTGTGATACTGGGGACGGGGGCTCAAATCGTCAGTGCCCGTAGCCCCTAGAAAAGTGGGTAGGAAAACTGTATCCTAGACAGAGAGACAATAGTAACATACATGCATAAGCTCTTACTCTGTTTGCTGTTGTACTAAACTGAAATGCGTGAACTGATAAATAAAGAATTTAAAAAAAAATTGTATTCAGTCAACATATTGTTGGAGATGAACACGAAAAAGTTGGCCAGATAATGATTTGTCCATAGGACAGACAAGGGGGTAACCCTAATAAAGTGAGTACACAAAAAGAGAGAGGAAAGTCTGTCCCTCAAGATAGTAGATATTACTATGCGTAGTGGAGTAGGTAAGGCAGTTAAAAATAATACTTTATTAATACGAAGACAGATAGGAAATGAGCACAAACATACACATAATCATATAACCCTAACCATAGCTAACAGTCTAATAGTATATATGACCGTAGTCAATGGAAGGGAAAGAAAAATATGAGGGGAGGGAAAAGGGAGTAATAAAAATAGGCTATACTAAGGTCTGATGCCTAGAAAAGTGGGTTGGAAAACTGTATCCTAGATAGAGAGACAATAGTAACCTGACAATATCTGCGCAAAGGATGTATCCAAAGAAATAAATGTATCAATCAAGAGCTACTAATGAAACACTGGCAGTGTTCAATAGGCTCACGAGACTGAGAATATATCAATGTGTGGCCGGTGCAATAGTAAACATGCACCAGATACTGTAAAGCGGCAGGCAGGTTAATCTGATCCTAAGATCAGTCGCTCTAGTTAGGGATGGTCAGTTTGAACGTAGCTAGCAGGAGTGCACGGTCTGCACGGAAAGTAACAGTTGTGTGCAAAAATACAAATAAGAGAATCCCACCAGCAATCTGCTCGTGTGATACTGGGGACAGGGGCTAAAATCGTCAGTACCCGTAGCCCCTAATTAGACATAATAATCTAACAGTAATAAAAGGTAAGAATGAGTAATAGGTGGAATAGTGCCTTCATGGGCACTAGGTATAGAGGAAAGAGTGTGGAAAGGAGATAATAGAGTAAGTTAGCTCTAAATCAATATGTGGTTGTCAAGGGATTTTGCACGTAAAAAACTGATGATCTTTATCAGTACCACATGGTAAGTCTCCGGCTAATCGCTCAGGCTGAGAACGGCTGTCAGCCATCAGCAACGACAAAAGGTTCCAGGGAGGCTGTATGATATCGCCAGTAACACCCAAGGGACAGTAGTAGAGAAAAATATAACTTCTCGATGCTGAATAGTTCCAAGTGGAGAGAGGAGCCGGGAACATATCACTACCATGTAGGTAATACCCTATGTAACGCCCGACGCGCGTTTCGCCAAGGGACAGTAGTAGAGAAAAATATAACTTCTCGATGCTGAATAGTTCTAAGTGGAGAGAGGAGCCGGGAACATATCACTACCATGTAGGTAGCCTATGTAACGCCCGACGCGCGTTTTGCCTGGGCTAGAGCCTGAGCGATTAGCCGGATACTTACCATGGTACTGATAAAGATCGTCAATTTTTGACGTGCAAAATCCCTTGACAACCACGTATTGATTTAGAGCTATCTTACTCTATTATCTCCTTTCCACACTCTTTCCTCTATACCTAGTGCCCCATAGGCGTGCGCACGGGGTGTGCCGGGTGTGCCTGGGCACACCCTAATCCCTGCGGCACGCATATGTATTGAGACCGGCAGGGGAGATCTCAGGATCCCCCCTGTCGGTCCATGCAGAGCCGGCGCTATCAGAATGCCGGCTCTGCTCTCAGCCTCTCTCCCCACTGGCCCACATGCAGGGAGGGAGGCAGGAGAGGACCCGGGGAGCTATTGCCAGCAGCTCCGCCGGGTTCCTCTCGCGAGATCTGAGCGTTGCCGCGGCAACGCTCAGATCTCGCGTGAGTGAACTCTAGCCCTGCGGGGCTAGAGTTCACTCTCCACTGGACCACCAGGATGGATGGCAGCAGCAGGATCCCCCCTCCCAGGCATAAGGTAAGAAGGGAGGGGGGATATTAACTGATCTGCCCCCACCACCACTGGACCACCAGGGAAGGCAGCAAGGAAGGATCCCCCCTCCCTACATAAAGTGAGAAGGGAGGGGGGATATTAAGTAATGTACCCCCACCTCCACACCCCACAATCACCCACACACATACATACACAGCACCAACACACATACAGCACCCACACACATACACAGCACCCATAGACATACACAGCACCCACACACATACACAGCACCTACACACATACACAGCACCCACAGACATACAGAGCACCCACACACATACACAGCACCCACAGACATACACAGCACCCACAGACATACACAGCACCAACACACATACAGCACCCACACACATACAGCACCCACACACATACACAGCACCAACACACATACAGCACCCACACACATACACAGCACCCACACACATACACAGCACCCACACACATACAGCACACACACACACAGCACCCTCACACACATTACACAAACAGCACCCTCACACTCACACAGCACACTAACAGTACCCTCACAAACACAAACAGGACCCTAACAAACACACACACAGCACACTACCAGTACCCTCACACGCAAACAGCACCCTCACACATAGTACATTTACAGCACCCTCACAAGTGCACACACACACACAAACAGCACCCTGACACACAGTACATTCACAGCACCCTCACAAGCACGCACACACAAACACCCTCACCCACATAGTACACTACCAGCACCCTCACATACACATCACACTAACAGCACCCTCACACAGCACACACACAGCAGTGTGTGTGTGTGTATATATGTGTATATATATATATATATATATATATATATATATATACACACATACATGCATACATACATATACGCGGCGTGTTCTTGTGCTTTATTCCACCTATTACTCATTCTTACCTTTTCTTACTGTTAGATTATTATGTCTAATTAGGGGCTATGGGTACTGACGATTTTAGCCCCCGTCCCCAGTATCACACAAGCAGATTGCTGGTGGGATTCTCTTATTTGTATTTTTGCACACAACTGTTACTTTCCGTGCAGACCGTGCACTCCTGCTAGCTACGTTCATTAGTAGTTCTAGATTGATACATTTATTTCTTTGGATACATCCTTTGCGCAGATATTGTCAGGTTACTATTGTCTCTCTATCTAGGATACAGTTTTCCTACCCACTTTTCTAGGGGCTACGGGCACTGACGATTTGAGCCCCCGTCCACAGTATCACACGAGCAGATTGCTGGTGGGATTCTCTTATTTGTATTTTTGCATACAACTGTTACTTTCCTTGCAGATCGTGCACTCCTGCTAGCTACGTTTATACTGACCATCCCTAAATAGAGCGACTGATCTTAGGATCAAATTAACCTGCCTGCCGCTTTACAGTATCTAGTGCATGTTTACTATTGCACCTGCCACACATTGATATATTCTCAGTCTCGTGAGCCTATTGAACACTGCCAGTGTTTCATCAGTAGCTCTAGATTGATACATATATTTATTTGGATACATCCTTCATGCAGATACTTTCAGGTTACTATTGTCTCTCTATCTAGGATACAGTTTTCCTACCCACTTTTCTAGGCATCAGACCTTAGTATAGCCTATTTTTATTACTCCCTTTTCCCTCCCCTCATATTTTTCATTCCCTTCCATTGACTACGGTCATATATACTATTAGACTGTTAGCTATGGTTAGGGTTATATGATTATGTGTATGTTTGTGCTCATTTCCTATCTGTGTTCGTATTAATAAAGTATTATTTTTAACTGCCTTACCTACTCCACTACGCATAGTTATATCTACTATCTTGAGGGACAGATTTTCCTCTCTCTTTTTGTCTATTGTTGGAGATGGATACAGGAACGATGTAAAGGAACGAGCGTCTGTGTCCAGAGTTTGTACATCAGAGACTCTTTTGCATGAGATGAGGCAAAAAAGCATGACTAATTTTGTTTGAGGGATATCGAAGCATTTTGCGGCTATGACGCTAGAAAATGGAGGACAAGAGAAGCATCCCAGAGTGAAGAATAATGAGGTAACAGAGGGTGAGAAAACCGTAGTAGGCGACAGACAAAGGGATGTCGTCTGATGGGGGCGCCATCGATGTCTTGATGTCCAGTGGAGAGTGAAGAACGGTAAAGGTTAACCATGCGGTACGCTATCTTTGCTTCAAAAAGGGAAGTCAAAAATTGCAAAATGAATTTCAAAGGAGCTGATAAGGGAGGCAGATTTCTTCCCAAGCACCAGCCATTCCATGCATTCCAAGCAGATTTATAAGCTTGTCTTGTGCACCCATGCATTCTCGAGAAGTCTGAGAGTTGATTGCGCAACGCCCTCAATTGACCAAAGTCGAAGAAGACTGGAGGATTAATGGGTAAAATGTGTCCGTCCGGATCCTGGAGGAGAGAATCGTACAATGTGAGAAGGCGGTGAAAGTCTATCGCCACTTCCAATAGATGAGGGAACCATGGTTTTGACGGCCATAGGGGGGTCACGAGTACCAACGTGCCCTTTTGGCGACGCAGCTGTAGAAGGCAAAGGGGAATCAGTGCAAACGGGGGGAATGCGTAATTCGTCAACCGTGGCCAAATCCTGAGAGAAGGCGTTCGTTGTGAGACCCATAGGATCTGGTCTCCAGCTGACAAAACGAGGGAATTGAGCGCTCAAACAAGAGGCAAAAAGATCTATTCCCATAGGTCCCCAAGTGTCCGTAATGTTCCTGAATGTCAAGGGGTCCAGACGCCAGTCACAGAAGTCCTTGAGATATCTGGAGTACCAATCTGCTGTGGTGTTGGAGAGGCTGGGAATGTATTCCACTTTCACAGAGATGTTGTGCATAAGGCAAAATTGCCTGAAATCACATGCCATGGTTGCCAGAACTTTGCATTTTGTGCCTCCTAGATGGTTGATGTATCTGACTGCGGAAACATTGTTCATCTTCAATAGAATTGTGCAATAAGAGTGAGTCGGAGATAGGCTGCGTATTGCAAAGGATCCGGGCAGAAGTTCCAAGCAGTTGATATGCAGCGTCATTTCCAGGTCCGACCATCTCCCTCTTGTGGAGATATCTCCACAACGTGCTCCCCAACCGTGCAAGCTCGCATCCGATTCTATGATCAGGTCTGGGGCTGTTCCGAAGACAGCGCATCCATTCCACACTTCCATGTGGAGGAGCCACCAGTGAAGCTCGCCTTTGACCTCTTTGTCTAATGTCACCATGTATTCGTAGGATGCCCCGCCTCTGAAGTAAGAGACTTGTAACCATTGAAGAGATCGGTAGTGGAGCGGGAATATGGCCTGGATGGAAGCTGCCAGGAGTCCGATGACTCATGCCAAGTGTTTGAAGGAGAGTTGGGTAACAGCCAATGTGCGTCTGATTTCTGTTTTGATATTTTGCAATTTTGATGCTGGAAGATGTAACGTCTGTCAGGTTGAATCGATCACTAGTCCAAGGAATTCGATATGTTGAGCCGGTGTCCAAATGGATTTTTCCCAATTGATAAGGAACCCCAGGTTTTGCAGTAATGCCAGAGTCCACGTCAGATGTGTGTGGAGAAGGTCGGCAGACTGGGCTAGAAGGAGGATATGGTCCAGATAGATGATTAGCCGAATGCCTCAACTTCATAGCAGAGCAACCACAGGTTTCATGACCTTGGTGAAACGCCACGGGGCTAATGACAGTCCAAACGGGAGGCATGTGAACCTCCATTTCCTTCCTTGCCACGTGAATTGGAGAATATTTTTGTGTCGTCCCGCTATAGGGACCATGAGATACGCGTCTTGTAAGTCTAATTTGGCCATCCAGTCTGCTGGCTTTAGTAAGTCGCATAGGCAGTGTATGCCTTCCATTTTGAAGTGGCGATAGGACACGTAACCGTTCAGTTGTTTTAAATGTATGACTGGTCTCACCCCTCTTCCCTTTTTGGGTACCAGGAAGAGATTGCTGACGTCTCTGTGATGGCTTGTTTGCACATCAATTCAGGAATTTTCTTGGATACAAGGAGAGTATCATGTTGGGAAAAAACAATCTCTCTGGGAGGGGAGATTTGGATCGTGTGTGACACAAAATCTATGCAATAACCTGTTCCAGCTTGAAGGACCCAAGCATCTGACGTCAGATGTGACCACACATGAGAAAAATGTATGAGTCTGACCCCCAAAACCAGAAAAAAAAAAAAAAAGCATCTCATCACTCCTGAGGAAGTCTGGGAGACAGACGAAACGCGTAGAGTGAGCTGTTTATTTGTTACTGTATTTTATTTATTTATTTTATTGTGTACCTGTTTCTCCTGCTGGATATTTCTTTGAGGGTTACCATACTCCACAGCGATGGGACAAACAGATTTGTACTGATGGGCCTTTTTATACCTTTTACACTGTAAGGGCAAACATTAAAAGCTAATTCATACTTTAATACAGTGCTATACTATGCCAATTTTTTTATCTTTTTCATGATACACTCATCATCCTAACTGTGAGAAAGTCGTGAGGATCCATTTATTTGATGTGCCTGAAAACCACTTCAATTTTGTGAGTGAAACATATTAACAAGGGGCAATTTATGTTTTTACGTCAATCCCCTATGAGCGCATTTTCTCTTGTTTTATAGGCTTAGGTATATCCTAGTTTGTCTAAAGTTGTATTGAAGATTGAGAGGAATCCTTTTGCTATAGCTATACCTAAGAAAAAGGAAGTAATTATTTATTTATTTTTATACACTGCACCTGGGTGGTCTAAAATTTGTATTTTTGTACCAAAATGTCCAAGACCTTGTCTTGACAATTAGTTAAGGCAAAATCTAGACCCTTTCTAGGCTTTCACCCAGTTTTTCCTAGGAATTGGGCAATTTTGGGGTCAACAATGGGCGTTTTACACGCGTCATCTGGGACAGTGCGACGGAGGCATTCTGCCCGTAGTTTATTTTGAGTAGCCTTATCCAAGGGCTTACGTACTCTGGAAGCAAAATATTTTGCCACATGGTCAGAAGGACACCATTCTGCTGAACGTGGATGTCTAAGCTCATCTGGGTCAAAAAAGGGTAAACCCGGAGGATCCAGGATCCTAGAGTCGTCACCAGACCCCAACAGACTTACCTGGCCCCCAGACATCGTAGCGGGGAAAGTGCTGAGGGAGAAGGCAGATGCTCCTCCAATTGCACCGTCGGAGTCTGATTCGAACTGACCATCCGAGACGTCCTTATCGGACTCGTCCAATGTCGCTGAGATCTGACTTAAACGAATCAAGCTGGGCTCTTGCCTGCTTCCACAATCTAGCCAATTTTGCCTGGCTAGTGGCTCTTTTGCGTGGTTGTGGTTGTGTGCCATCTGTTACAGTAGACAGACTGTCAGTCAACACAGTTTTGGAGGAATGTTTGGTCTTGGCCGTAGCCTTACGATGACATACCCATCTGCTGCGCAGACTGTTGGGCTTGTAAGAGGGCCTGGGTAATAGTATGCGACAGAGAAGTCGACACAGCGCCCATAGCAGATACCATAGCCTGCGTAATGGACCTAGAGACTGAGGCGTCAAAGAGCGCCTGCATGTCCGCAGATACGGAGAAATTAGGGGACAGAGCCCCTTCCCCCGGGTTACCGCAGAGAACTTAAGGGGTCATCTGAGACCCAGAAGGTAAAGTTATATCTCTGTCAGATTTTTGGCAAAACGTAAAGTAGTGAAATAACCTTACTATAGGGTTGAGTAACCAACAATAAGACAAATATATAAATATATAAGTAGATATAAATATCTATATAAATATCAATATATAAGTATAAATATAAAAGATAACAGCCCCACAGTTAACAAAAACTATGGGAACAGTGTACTGAGGGAGCAGCAAAGAAAGTGGAAATAGTTCAGGGAATACCACCTATTATGCTGAAGAGTGGAACCTGATTGGCTGTTGGTTGCCATGGAAAATATATGTTACTGACGTTTTCCTGTGTTCCTGTGTAAAGTTTTCTTTGCTGCTGAGGGAAATAAAGAAAGAGTGCAGCATAATAGGAGCCTCCATGTCTTAATAAAATCAGTGACTACTTTGCAAATGACGTGGTGAGATCCAACTGATTTTCAAGGACTTATATGAACTGTTGAGTGGCCTTGAGAGTTACTACTATTATATACACTTTTTTTCTCCTTTTTAAATGTTTTTTTACTGTACTAAAACTGTAGTATTTTTTTTGTGTGCCTTTTTTCCTTTTCTGAGCTCTCTACACACTAGTGCATACCTAAACCAGCTGGTTGTGTCACCAATTGACTCAAGACCTTAATGTATTTATACAAAATATAAAGAATCTTGGCTCTTGACCTTCTTTGGAATTTGGTTAAGTATAAGCCATAGTATCTGTCATATATGACTACTGTACATAGGGATGCTTGCCTTGGTATTCTATATTTTATTATAGGATTTATATATCTATGTTCATCAGGTTTGAGTAAAATAAGCTCTTGCACTTTCTCACAGTAAATAGTCTTTCTTACGTCTACATTTTGACTTTTGCCAATCTTGTGGAAATATATTTACTAATAAAGGAAAATTCTAACTTTTTTTTGCAATTAGAATATTTTGAATGTGGTATCATTTTTTTTTTTTTTTAATAGTTTAGCATGTGCGTCGTTACATGGGGAAGAGATAGCAGCAGGATGCCCTATGGGAGGAAGACAGGTCAGCAGAGGCAGTGCTGTGCTCTGGGCAATGTTCTGCTGGGAAACCTGGCATGTGGATGTTACATTGACACTTACAATCTACCTATAAATTGTTGCAGACCACATAAACCCCTTCATGGCAATGGTGTTACCTGATGGCAGTATCCTCTTTCAGCAGGATAATGCACCCTGCCACACTGCAAAAAAATGTTGAGGAATGGTTTGAGGAACAAAGAGTTCATAGTGTTGCCTTGGCTTCCAAATTCCCCAGATCTCAATCCGATTGAGCATCTGTGGGATGTGCTTGAACAATAAATCCAATAAATAGAGGCCCCACTTCCCAATTTGCAAGACTTCAAGGATCTGTTGCTAATGTCTTGGTGCCAGATACCACATTCAAAGGTCTTGTGGAGTCCATGCCTGGGCGCATCAGAGCTGTTTCGGCAGCACGATGGGGACACACAAAATATTAGGCAGGTGTATTTAATTTTGTGGATGATCTGTGAATATGGGGGATACTGACTGTAGTGTGGGGGTTGAGGGCCAAGTATAAAAATTAAATATATATTTAACTACAAAAAAAGCAACATTTATTCCCCCCTCCCTGTTGCTTACTGTAAAAGATCCTGCTATCCGTGCAGCGCTGATCCTTGTAGCGTCTCCCGAAATCCAAGCTGAGAAGAGTAAAGTAGTGATTAAAGCTCCCAATCCCCCAAACCTGAGTCGAGACTTCATGAAGGGGTAAACGATCTGATTTATTGATGGCCAAACTCAGCCCTTTTATGATGGTCTTCCAGCAAGGGAACTCCCACATGGGACCTTGTGGAAGACTGTGACAAAATATACAGCACCAATCAGTGTACAGTACAATTATTAAACACACCCACAGTAACAGTGTAACCCCTCCTCTCTATCCTGGAGATAATTAACTTAAGTGGTTGAAGAGAACCTAATTATCTCCAGGTAGAGAAAAACATGTTCTTTTTTATATTTTAACAAAACTCTATTAAAATCTATAACTTATATTTAGCCAAACATATTTCCCCTGTTCCACATACCCCCAGATAGCTTGGATCTGAGCGCATAATATAGGCGAATAGCACTCAGACCCCACGAACACAGTTCTCAATATCGCCGAGTAAAGTTTTAGTTCACCAGGTGTTCAGGAAATTCAATCCGAAAAGAGTTCCATAATTGTAGCTACCTGGGGTCAGTATGTCTTGTGTGAAAGGAAAGTCCCGAACGGCAAAGTGATTAACTTGTTCGGGAGGTATTAGCCGTATGAACGAGGACTCGGTACTTGTCAGCGGTGGGTGGAGGAATAAGTGTTTGAAAAGAGTTCCAGAGGATTGCTGCCTTTCCACCGCTGAGCGTTCAACGACTTTAAAATGGCGACCGCCACGTGTTCGTTACATGAACGAGGACCACCATGCCTTTCATCAATTATCTTGCGGTTAACCGCAAGGTCTGGGAGGTAAATGAGTGACACACGACCTCGGTGGGAGGTCGGGTGGTTCGGTAGTTGTTCAGTTCTTTGGAACTGCACAAAATAGGCATACACACGCATGTTTAAACAAAATGCTGTTCCTCTCGGGCTTGTTAAAACAGGGATTTCGTTACACTTACCTTGGACCAGGGAGGGGGAAATAAGGTACTCTGTTGGTCCAGTGTGAAATGCACCTTGTCTGCACCCACAGAGGGTGCAGACACCTACTTCCTGCCTGTGTCTGGGAAAGTGCCAGGTCCCCTTTGGTCTCCCCTGTGGGCCTCAGCCTATGACAATGTGGCCCAACCAATCAGGTTTAGCCAATTTCCAGAGCCCGTGCTACCACAAAGTGGCACACACACCACACACAGCACAGAGCTCACAGAGCTGGTCACTTCAAGTAACATAACTGGGCTCCAGCACCTCTGTCTAGCACAGCTTCAGGCTCTGGTGCATATGGGAATATGGGTCATGTCATATCCCTGCTCCATTTGTAGCACACTGCATGGCTAGAGCTTAGTGCTGGGGTTGGGCTGCTGAATTTTAGCTCTGGACAGCATGCTCCCAAGGTATAAAAAAACACAAAAGAGGCTAAAGCGGGTAAGACATTTTCAAAAGGGTGTTAAGAGGCAAACAGATAAAGTTGCATTTTTTGGAGCTGTTGGGAAGAGTAAAAATGCAGCTTTACCTGCGTTGCCAAAAATATATGCACCAGCCCTGCCAATGGCCAGTTTGGCCTGCTTGCATACATTGATGGTCAGAACATGAGAAGTACTCCACTGAATTAGAAATTATCAATTGATAAATCAGAAGTCATATAGCTTACTAAATCTACATACTGCAGCACTTTTCAATAATACGTGTTCAGGAAAACCTATGCTTTATATAGCAAACCTAAGCAAATAAAGTATTGGTGCTGTCTGAAGGAACAAATTAAATGTATATACGGATACGGATAAATGGAGCCCTCACACAATCTTTCCCGATATGTAATGGGACGCGACAAGGCTGTCCCCTGTCCCCCCTCCTGTTTGCCCTCACCCTGGAACCTTTCCTGGAGGCGGTCAGGCGGGACGGGGGTATAACGGGGGTTCGCATGGGCACGGAGGAACATAGGGTAGCGGCTTACGCCGATGATATGTTGTTCTTCTTGGAACAACCCCTGGTCTCAGTGCCCAACCTACTAAAGGCTTTCGATGGCTTCCGCCAAGTGTCAAACCTGAAGCTGAACCTTGACAAGTCGGAAGCAATGCCGATAATGAAGAACGAAGGCGATGCCCACAGACTCGGCACCCAATTTGCCTTCTCGTGGTGCACGGGGAAGATACGGTACCTCGGTACCTGGCTGCCGAAAGACCTTTCACAAACTTACCAACTAAATTTCCTGCCCCTCCTCCGGAAAATACAATCGGATCTCCAACGCTGGACGGCCTACTACATCACCAGGTTCGGACGAATTAATGCGATCAAGATGAACGTGTTACCACGGTTGCTGTATCTCTTTGCCACCCTGCCACTCTTAATCCCACAATCATTCTTCAAATCACTAGATACGGCTATCCGCGGGTTCGTCTGGAACCATAGACCCTCGCGCGTCCGCAAGTCAACGATGGAGAGACCCAAACTAGCCGGGGGCCTGGGATTGCCTTCGGCATCCACGTACTATAAAGCCACACACTTGCACAGGATCACAGACTGGCATGTTGACACGAGCCCAAAACGTTGGGTGGCTATGGAGCTACAGCAAACGGGGGGTAAGATCCCCTCGAGACTGTGGCTGGGGGGCACCACGTTCGCAGAGCTGCGTACAGGCAACCCCATGATAGACGCGACGCTCAATGTCTGGTGCAAAGTCCGCTATACCCACCAGTTAACTACATCGCCGAGCCCGCTGACCCCGATTGCCTGCAACCCGAACCTGGCGGGGGGACTCCACCCGGCGGCGCTGCGGAACTTCCAACAGGCGGACTGGGTATATCTGGATCAGTGGTGCTCGAGGGGACAGCTCCGGCCCCTACCTGACCTGATGGGGAACACACAACCCACACAATTAGACAATTTCCGTTACCACCAGGTGCAATCGTATGTCGCCAGCCTAGCCGGTAGGGACCACCTTCATAGGCAACTAACGGACTTTGAAAGGATATGCACGAAGAGGTGTCACATAGACCACGGGGTATCGCGCATGTACGAATCCCTGAGAAGGGTCCTGGACACCTGCCCGCTGGGATACAAGAGCAAGTGGGAAAGGGAAACAGGCACACAACTCTCAGACCAAGAATGGGACAAGATAGTCCGCCTAACCCACAAATGCTTGATCAGCTCGAAGATTCAAGAGACCGGTTACAAATTATTATCACTATGGTATCGAACACCGGATACCCTCATGCACTTCGGCGGAACTGGTGCGGGCGACTGCTGGAGGTGTGGCACGGCCCTGGGAACGAACCTACACATATGGTGGTCTTGCCCGCGCATAGTAACATACTGGCAGATAAACACAAAAATAAGAGAAGTTACAGGAGAAACCATCCCCTTACAACCTATGACGATGCTTTTACATCACACTCCCACACCCACGCAGAAATACAAACACTCCCTCACCATTCATCTGTTAAATGCTGCAAAAGCATTGATTCCCCTGCACTGGAAACTCACATCCGCACCTTCATTCAGACAATGGGTGGACAAGGTGGAGAGCATCTATGATATGGAGATACTGACAGCCTCCCTGCAGGGACGCTCAGACAAGTGCGCACTGCAATGGTACCCCTGGAGGCTTTTTGTCTCCAGGGGGATCGCGTAAAATTTCCGGGACAGGCAAGGAGCTCAGAGTAGCTATCTGAGCTGTGTAGACTGGTCGGAACACACCCCGTACAGACGGGACAAGGAAACTGCTTAGAATGAGGAGACCTCACCCGGGCTCCTGACCCCCCCCCCCCCTACCCCTCTTGTACCTACCCCGCTCTCCCCCCCCATTTCCCTTGTACCAAGTCTCAACCTGACGGACTTTCTACACTACAGGACACCAGAGGAATCTGGCTCCCAACTGACAAGACATTACACTGACAGACAGGTAACCCCGATTACACTCAAGGATCAGATTCGAAACCTGGCCGCACGAGATAGAACTGAATAATGCCAAATTGGGTAGACTTACACAACCGGAACAGTAATCCATACGGACATAGACACAACAGTTAGCCATCGCTTAGACACGAACCCACAGACCACTTCGGACCATTAGACACAGCTGATAGCCCTGAAAAGGCACCCCACCGAGAGAGGAATCACAAGGGGCTGCATACTCCCTACTTTACTCTCTGGGGGGACGCATTGGTCCAAATACCACAACATGGCCTATGGAAACTGGTCCCTCACGATGTACCCACGCAGGTACCGAGCATTCCTGACCTGTTACGACATAGGTATTGGGGTAATATGGGGATGTCCCCGAGGTGTGGATACAGGAAATACGTTGCCAGTAAATGGGGAATTGGGAACGGGTACTGCTAATTTCAGAGGCGCCCAATTGATACCAGGCAAACCCAGGTGGAAGTAGTCAAGTGTATAGGTCAAGGACAACTTAGCTACCTATGTTTCCTAGAAATTTGCTCTTTAATAATGATCCGAAACCTGTTTAGCTGTTTCATTGCTGCCAAATGTTAAATATACATTTCTGTGTGACTTATGAACAATGTGCTGTTACTGTTACCTGTGAAAACCTATCAATAAAATACGATTGACATAAAAAAAAAATTAAATGTATATAATGCATATTTTGGTGTGAATATGTCCTTCGTACGTATTTACTGTTCATTTTTATAAACATTGAAAATATTCCTTAAAGGGATATTGTAGTACCAGGAATACAAAGCTGTATTTCTGGCACTACCGCTCTCCCGGCCTCCTCCCTCCCTCGCGTCCCCAGTAAATAAAGGATTAAAAAACATTTATTTACCTACCTTCTACCAGCGCCAATGTCCCTTGACGCTGGGTTAATGCTCCACCCCCTCCGACGTCCTGCAACAAGCAGGGTCTTTCAACAAGTGGGGTATTGAATCAATACTTTCCTATGGGGAAATATCTGACGCTGGAGGTCCTCATACAAAGCGTTAGGACATCCAGTGTCAGATACCAGACAAAAGGTACGTTACAATTCAAGAAACCCTCTAGTTGCTGTAGAAAGCCACTGAGGGCAGACTTAGAGCTGCAGTGTAAACATTGCAGTTTCTATGGAACTGCAATGTTTAACATTGCAGCACTAAGTGCAAAAAGGTCACTGCACCCAGACCAGTTTAATGAGCTAAAGTGTCCCTTTAATGTTGTACAATTGGTGAAGGAAACCAAAATGTAACTGATAAGGAAATTGTTAACTTGCTTGTATGTAATAGTCATACCTGGCATGAAGAAAATCAATTCGCTAATGGAACGCCATAAACACCACAGTGCACTTTAGTGATTATGATGCCTGGAGTGACTTGGTGCCCCCAGCAATGTAAGGAGTCAGTGTGTTTTGACCGCTTACCTGGGAACTGCCTTGGCACCACTCTCTGCCACTTTGCAGGCAAAGGTTGGCCATAAGCTTTTTCTTAGGAGCTTCTATTAGCTCTCCTGAACTAAACCTTGCAGTTTAGGGCTAGCTCATTGGCTGAGAGCAACAACTGATCTCTCTCAGTCAATAAGTTAAGTCCTGCAATGCCAGGCTTATTTCAATGAAGATAGCAGTCCGCAGAAGGTGTGGAGTAATTCTTGGAAGATCCCAGGTAAGAAGAAACCATTACTTTAAACCAGGGGTGTCCAATAGGTAGATCCCCAGATGTTGTAGAACTACAACTCCCATGATTTTCATGCCTTTAGAATCCATTTAGAATGACTAAGCAATAAGGAAGTTGTAGTTTTAAAACATCTTGGAATCTACCTTTTGGGCACCCCAGCTATAAATGGTTTAATTCCCAAATATTATTGTAACGGACCGTTTCACTTACAAGAGGATAAAACCCAGTTTAGGCGATAATCCCCTTTTTGAGAGACAGGCACAGCTACTGCAGAAAACCAAACTCCCGAACTGGATACAAGATAACACTCCGAACTGGAACAGCTGAACAAGAAAAGCATACAATTCGCTTACACTCCTGGCAGTCAGCTTACAAACCAATTCCCCCCAAGAACGAGACGACACTTCATTTTGAGGGTTAAACAGGAACTGAGGACTGGCTCATCCAGCCTGGCTTTTATTTCCAACTCACACATACAGACCACACCCAGGGGGAGGCATAAAAGAACCAATGACATAGATGTTACCTCCCACACATCCCCTCCCCTTAGTGTGACACATAATCCCATTATGCATACCGTTTAAAATATACTTTTACACAACTTTCCTAACTCTAAAACCATACATCACATTCACATAAAAATACATATCCACAATCAATCCATTCAGGGGAACAACATATTAAAAAATGGCATGGATCAGACCAGGGGTTCAAAAGTTAGTAAAGTATCTTTTAAAACCCCTAGCTTCCCAGCTCAGACTGTTTTTTTTACAGAGCCTTCTCTGTGCTGGAGAAGTAATCTAATTATCTCCAGCACAGAGACAGACTCCATTAACCACATGGTTACAGAAAGACATAAAACACTTTAAAATACAGAAAGTTACTTTTTAACCATAACACACAGACATTTCACATATCCCCAGATAGCTGGGATCTGAGCGCACAAAACTACCGAATAGCGCGCAGATCCTATTCACACAGTACAATTGCCATGGAGCTAAAGTCTTTCCCATAGTCTTTCATTATATGAATAGGCTCCATGGTATAGCTATCTGGGGTATCACATTCCCATAAAGTCTGGTCCATAGTCCAAAGGCAGCAGGCGGGCAATCAGGCTTCTCCAGTTCACAGTGGCGAAGTTGGTTTCGCCACAATTCTCCCCTTTACCAATTAGACTAACAGGGTACCTGACCTCCTGCCGGTCAGTGCCATGGTTAGTCCAGCAACCCACCCACAAAACAGAAACAGCAGAGCAGCCCACCCACAATAAACAGTTACTACACCTGGGTGAGGGAGAATTTTGTCCAGGTTCAGGTGCCTCACCACGGCTGTGTGGGGGACTGGTAGGCTGCCTTGGTGGGTTGCTGAGGGGGCAGAGACCAGCGGTACTCTGTCCTGTTGCCAGCACTACCACGGGAGTGGTCTGGTTGGAGCCTGGTTGCTGGAGACCGACTGTCTCCCCTTTGGATATATCGCTCTGTGGCTGGGGGACAGGACCGACCGTCCCTACCCCTTGGTGCTGTAAGTGCAGAGACTACGGTCCCATCTGCACAGATGTGGGGCTTAACATCTCCCCTTGGTGGGTTAGGCTGCCGCTGGAGAGAGGGTGTAACAAGCTCCTCCCTCTGGACGGTACACTGCCGCTGGGGAGAGAGGTTAGCAGCCTCCTCTCCCTGCCACTCTCTCTGCTGGTGGAAAGGGAGACCAGCTGTCTCCCCTTTCATTCTCTTGTCCTGCTGCTGGGGTGCGAGACTGACGGTCTCTGCTCCCTGCAGGACACACTGCCGCTGGGGAGGAAGGACGGCACCTTCAGCTCCCTGGGGTACACACTGCCGCTGGGGAGGAAGGACGGCACCTCCTGCTCCCTGGGGTACACACTGCCGCTGGGGAGGAAGGACAGCACCTTCGGCTCCCTGGGTTACACACTGCCGCTGGGGAGGACGGACGACACCATCAGCTCCCTGGGGTACACACTGCCGCTGGGGAGGAAGGACGGCACCTTCTGCTCCCTGGGACACACACTGCCGCTGGGGAGGACGGACGACACCATCAGCTCCCTAGTATAAACACTGCCTCTGGGGAGGAAGGACGACCCCTTCATCTCCCTGGGATACACACTGCCGCTGGGGAGGAAGGATGGCACCTTCTGCTCCATGGGTTACACACTGCCGCTGGGGAGGACGGACGACACCATCAGCTCCCTGGGGTACACACTGCCGCTGGGGAGGAAGGACGGTACCTTCTGCTCCCTGGGACACACACTGCCGCTGGGGAGGACGGACGACACCATCAGCTCCCTGGGTTACACACTGCCGCTGGGGAGGATGGACGACACCATCAGCTCCCTGGGGTACACACTGCCGCTGGGGAGGAAGGACTGCACCTTCTGCTCCCTGGGTTACACACTGCCGCTGGGGAGGATGGACGACACCATCAGCTCCCTGGGGTACACACTGCCGCTGGGGAGGAAGGACTGCACCTTCTGCTCCCTGGGACACACACTGCCGCTGGGGAGGACGGGCGACACCATCAGCTCCCTGGGGTACACACTGCCGCTGGGGAGGAAGGACGGCACCTTCTGCTCCCTGGGCTACACACTGCCGCTGGGGAGGATGGACGACACCATCAGCTCCCTGGGTTACACACTGCCACTGGGGAGGATGGACGACACCATCAGCTCCCTGGGGTACACACTGCCGCTGGGGAGGAAGGACTGCACCTTCTGCTCTCTGGGACACACACTGCCGCTGGGGATCTGGGCCGACTGCCCAGCATCCCTGTAGGGCCGGTAGAGAGACCTCGGTCCCATCTCCACCTGCCTGCTGGGGGCCTTTCCAGTACCACTCCATGCAGTCCTCTACTTTGGGTTTCTCTGGTTTGTGTTGGAGGAGGATATCGGCTACCTCATCTCCTTGACCATGTCTCACCATTAACAGGATGAAATCGTACTCAAGATCACGTGACCTCTGGTTCTCTTGAAGCAGTTGCTGCACAGCTGCATCAACAATCTCCTTCCGGGGATTCGGGCCATATTTGGCTATTCTTCTCAGTACCTCAGTATCAAAATCTACGCCTTCATATCGATAGAACATGACTGCTGGTGGGGACGCTGTACGGGTACTGGCGTTGCCCTCACTTTGTAAATCCAGGAGATGGTGTTACCTGTAGCTGTCCTTCTGGTTGTAGGAACGATCCCACCGCTGCCACCAATTGTAACGGACCGTTTCACTTACAAGAGGATAAAACCCAGTTTAGGCGATAATCCCCTTTTTGAGAGACAGGCACAGCTACTGCAGAAAACCAAACTCCCGAACTGGATACAAGATAACACTCCGAACTGGAACAGCTGAACAAGAAAAGCATACAATTCGCTTACACTCCTGGCAGTCAGCTTACAATCCAATTCCCCCCAAGAACGAGACGACACTTCATTTTGAGGGTTAAACAGGAACTGAGGACTGGCTCATCCAGCCTGGCTTTTATTTCCAACTCACACATACAGACCACACCCAGGGGGAGGCATAAAAGAACCAATGACATAGATGTTACCTCCCACACATCCCCTCCCCTTAGTGTGACACATAATCCCATTATGCATACCGTTTAAAATATACTTTTACACAACTTTCCTAACTCTAAAACCATACATCACATTCACATAAAAATACATATCCACAATCAATCCATTCAGGGGAACAACATATTAAAAAATGGCATGGATCAGACCAGGGGTTCAAAAGTTAGTAAAGTATCTTTTAAAACCCCTAGCTTCCCAGCTCAGACTGTTTTTTTTTACAGAGCCTTCTCTGTGCTGGAGAAGTAATCTAATTATCTCCAGCACAGAGACAGACTCCATTAACCACATGGTTACAGAAAGACATAAAACACTTTAAAATACAGAAAGTTACTTTTTAACCATAACACACAGACATTTCACATATCCCCAGATAGCTGGGATCTGAGCGCACAAAACTACCGAATAGCGCGCAGATCCTATTCACACAGTACAATTGCCATGGAGCTAAAGTCTTTCCCATAGTCTTTCATTATATGAATAGGCTCCATGGTATAGCTATCTGGGGTATCACATTCCCATAAAGTCTGGTCCATAGTCCAAAGGCAGCAGGCGGGCAACCAGGCTTCTCCAGTTCACAGTGGCGAAGTTGGTTTCGCCACAATTATATTTTGTCCTAAATGATATTTCTCTCTTCAATTTACTACGCTAGTTCACAATTTACAAAATATACATACAAAAGGTTGAGCTGATTGGGATAAAATATGCAATGAATCTGTGAAGATAAAAAATAACAGAAAAGAGTGGAATATTGTCTGAACAAATAATGTTATGGTCAGTAGGGTTAAGAGTATCACTCACAAGTGGAGAGCCATTCACATCATATGGCTCTGTTGGTAAGCGCAGATGGACACTTTAAGGATGTCCAGTTCCTTTCTCCTCCTGATCCTCTGTTAGCAGCTTTGTCAATATTGACACACGGGATACCGGAGGTATTTCTTCCAAGGGGTTCTTTATTGTATGATAAAATCAAACTGACAAATAAAACAATAAAATAAAGAAGGTATAAATCCCAAAAGGATTGTGAACAATATAATCCTTTTTGTCCAGTAAGTCCAAGTAATCCAAAACGCGTTTCGCCCATGCAATGGGGCTTCCTCAGTTGGTTATAGTTCTCGTCTGAGTTCCCTTCTCTTTAAATCCGCTGTTTTCAATCCATTTCCGGTTCGTCATTTCCGGCGTGTCTCTCTCTTGGAATGCATCATGCGTTCCACTAAATTACGTGAATGCCTTCTATCCATCAGGACGTGTATTTTCTCTAGAGATGTTTCAACCTATTATGTGGGCGGCAGCTTTCGTTTTCGTTCTGTGGAACGCAATGCTGCATTTTGCGTTCCACTTGTTCATAAGTAAAGCAATCCTTAAATGAAAGTACTTCAAGTGCATACAGAATAAATACATATATCTAAAACGAGGAGAATCATATTAGATTTCTTATTAAAACATATGGGGTGTTTTAAAGACTGAATATGGTAAAAATCTTGCAATCCAGTTTTAAGAGCAGATCTAAGATCATGAATATATATTTTGAAAACAAATAGTGCTAAAACATGTGGTATATTGTTAAAAAGAATATTTGAAAAGTATCTATAAACAGTGCAAGAGGGACAAAATTAAACTCATCAATTTTTTTCACAGAGTACAACGTGATAAAAAGCGAGTATATATAAAAAAAAAAGATACCAAAATAGAAGGCCATCTAAAGATTGGAGAGTTTAGTTCATTAAATGGCACAACTCAAAGTCTTGATTTAAGCCTTGAGGGATCATCGCATTAAAATGAAAAAATAATTTTTTTTCATCCATACCGATTTTCTTATTATATTCTCCCCCTCTCCAATCCTTCTTGACCGATTTTATTGCACAAAAGAATAGTCCTTCTGGGTTTTAATTGTGGAACAATGTGAAGTGATTGTAGACACTATGTGACTCCAACCCGTTTCTAATGTTCCGTGCTTGCTCTGCTACCCTTAGATTGACACGGCGGATAGTTCTCCCTATATATAGGAGGTTGCAGGGGCATTTTAGTGCATATATTACTCCTTTAGAATAGAATGTTAGATGATCTCTAATCATAAATGTTATGCGTCTTTTTTAGTTTTTATCGTTCTGCAGGCCAAACAGAGGCCACATCGATAGAATCCTGTGCTTTGGCTTAGAAAGTTGTTTTTAGGTACTGATGGTTTTAGACTGCTATAAACTAAGGTGCTTTTTAAATTTCTTGCTCCTCTATATATTAATTTCGGTTTTGGTGGTAGGATTGCTTTGAGAATCAGGTCATCCTATAGGATGTGCCAATATTTTCCGATTGCTCTACTGACCTTTCTATTATTCCAATTAAAGTTACAAAGGAAGGGGACATCAATGTTTTGCCATGTTTCTTTATATGTTAGCAGGTCTTTACTTGGGATAGTTCTAACTTCTTCCAGAACTGATTGTATATCATCAATGAAATGGCAATAGGTCACCAAATCCGCTACCCAAGAGTGGCCTTGGTATACAAATAATTCTTCCCAATAAACCATAAGCAAGTTGGTGTAACTGGGAGCGAATTTGGTGCCCATCGCCATTCTGCGGATTTAAAGATAAAATGTGTTTTGGAACAAAAAGAAGCTATTAGTTGAAATCAAATGAATCCCCTGCAAGATATACTCAATTTGATCATTTTTAAAACCGGATATAGTTAGAAAATGTTTGACCGCTTTTAGGCATATTTCATGGGGTATTATACTATAGAGAGATGTAACGTTGCACGTTACTAATAGGTATTCCGCTTTCCATGTTACTTCTAAGAGTTGTAAGATGTGTATATAGTATCTTTTAAGTAAGCTGGATTTGTAACTACTATTGGTTGAAGAAGGTAATCCAAATATCTTGGATGGGGAACGGAGAGGTACTTTGCTTCACTTTCGGTTAAGATCTCTTTTTCTAGGCCCTTTTTAATATATTCCTTAAACTTTTCATTCACCGATTCTGTGGGGTTTGTCTCTAATTTCTGATAAGTTGTATGATCTGAGAGATTTGCCCTTGGAAAGGACCACTAACCCACCTCCTTTATCTGCAGGTTTCTCTCACTGCTTTTCTTTCTATAACAAATATATTTTGTTGGAATTTATTTAAAAGTTAAATTTTTCCTAATTCCCTCATAACCATTGATTCAAAGGTTTTCATTTCATCTAACATAAGATGTTTGGGGAAAAAGGTTGATTTTACTTTTAGATCTGTGTGTACATACTCTGTTGTTTGTTCTTTTTGTATGGTGTCTTTTTTATAATAAAAAAAAATATTTAGACAAAGATGTCTAATGAATTTATTCATATCTATGAAAATCGTTGTTCAAACTTAAAACCTTTCTGTAAGAGGGGGCGGAGTTAAGTGCCGAAACGACTGGTCGAATCTTCTGAGAGCTCCGAGAAGTAACGGAGAAAAAGGCTCAAACACCAACGATTTTTACCCCCCAAAAGGCAAACAACACTGCCCCACTATAGCAGACTCAACATCAATGGGCAGGAAAAACTAAAAACCGAAACAGGAACTGCCCCGACAGGGCACCAGCATAGGGGACTGTAACGGACCGTTTCATTTACAAGAGGATAAAACCCATTTTAGGCGATATCCTCCTTTTCCATAGACCAGCAGCTACTGCAATCACCAATTCTCCCGAACTCCAAACTGTACGAATCTTCCAACTCCCGAACTGGAAACACACGAACTCTGGAATCAGCTGAACAGGAAAAGCGTACCATCCGCTTACACTCCTGGCAGTCAGCATACAATCCAATTCCCCCAAAAACGAGATGACACATCGGTTTGAGGGTCAAGCAGGAACTCAGGTCTGGAACACCCAGCCTGCTTTTTATTACAGTTGTGCACATACAGGACACACCCAGGGGGAGGCATAAAACAACCAATCAAGTAACAGTACAACCCACACATCCCCTCCCCTCAGATAAGCAATTAACATAATTACTACATACAGTAAAAATACAGTTTCCACACATACTCTGTAACTTTAAAACCATACATCACATTCACATAACAGGAGAACAACATATTAAAAAATGGCATGAATCAGACCAGGGGTTCAAAAGTTAGTAAAAGTATCTTTTGTTTCCCCTGGCTGGTAGTATTTTAATCTGATTTAAACAGTAAAAGTAAAAACATCCCCACAATGCATCCTGGTTTCCTCCCTTCTGCCCTGGAGATAATTGGAGAAGTAATCCAATTATCTGCCAGGTCAAAGACAAACCTCCATTACACATGGGGACCTAAATACAGGATTATGTTTTAAAATATATAAAGTTACTGTTTATACATTAAACACAGACATGTAACACATCCCCAGATAGCTCAGGTCTGCGTGCACATTATTAGGTGAATGTCACGCAGACCACACAAATACAGTTTAATTGCCATGGAGCCAAAGTCTTTCCCTTAGTCTTTCATTATATGAATAGGCTCCATGGCATAGCTATCTGGGGGTATCACTGCTCACACAGGGCAAGTACTGAATGGCCCCACTTTGTTTAAAGGGCCAGAATGAGGGACATGCACTCTGTTACGGCCGAATACGTTTTGTAAAAGGGCCCAATCTCCCAGGGCCATAGTCCAAAGGCAAGAGGCGGGCAAGCAGCCCCCTCCAAGGACACGTGGCGAGGTCGGTTTCGCCACACTTCTCCCCTTTACCCCCCAGACTAACAGGGTATCTGACCTCCTGCCGGTCAGTGCCCTGGTTAGTCCAGCAACCCACTCACAAAACAGAAACAGCAGTACAGCCCACCCACAATAACTGGTTACTACACCTGGGTAGAGGAGAACTTTGTCCAGGTCCAGGTGTCTCACCACGGCTGCGTGGGGGACTGGTAGTCTGCCTTGGTGGGTTGCTGAGTGGGCAGAGACCAGCGGTACTCTGCCCTGGTGCCAGTACTACCGCGAAAGTAGCCTGGTTGGAGCCTGGTTGTGGGAGGGAGAGACCGACTGTCTCCCCTCTGGCTACACTGCTCTGTGGCTGGGGGACAGGACCGACCGTCCCTACCCCTTGGGCTGTAAGTGCAGAGACTACGGTCCCATCTGCACAGTTGCGGGGCTCAACATCTCCCCTTGGTGGGTTAGGCTGCCGCTGGAGAGAGGGTTTAACAAGCTCCTCTCTCTGGACTGTCAACTGCCGCTGGGGAGAGGGGTTAACAGGCTCCTCTCCCTGACACTCTCTCTGCTGGTGGAGAGGGGGACCAGCTGTCTCCCCTTTCATTATTTTGTCCTGCTGCTGGGGTGTGAGACTGACGGTCTCTGCTCCCTGCAGGACACACTGCCGCTGGGGAGGAAGGACGGCACCTTCGGCTCCCTGGGTTACACACTGCCGCTGGGGAGGACAGACGACACCATCAGCTCCCTGGGTTACACACTGCCGCTGGGGAGGACAGACGACACCATCAGCTCCCTGGGGTACACACTGCCGCTGGGGAGGAAGGACGGCACCTTCAGCTCCCTGGGGTACACACTGCCGCTGGGGAGGAAGGACGGCACCTTCAGCTCCCTGGGATACACACTGCCACTGGGGAGGAAGGATTGCAACTTCAGCTCCCTGGGGTACACACTGCCGCTGGGGAGGAAGGACGGCACCTTCAGCTCCCTGGGATACACACTGCCACTGGGGAGGAAGGATTGCACCTTCAGCTCCCTGGGTTACACACTGCCGCTGGGGAGGAAGGACGACACCTTCAGCTCCCTGGGATACACACTGCCGCTGGGGAGGAAGGATTGCACCTTCAGCTCCTTGGGGTACACACTGCCGCTGGGGAGGAAGGACGGCACCTTCAGCTCCCTGGGATACACACTGCCGCTGGGGAGGAAGGATTGCACCTTCAGCTCCCTGGGGTACACACTGCCGCTGGGGAGGAAGGACGGCACCTTCAGCTCCCTGGGGTACACACTGCCGCTGGGGAGGAAGGACGGCACCTTCAGCTCCCTGGGATACACACTGCCGCTGGGGAGGAAGGATTGCACCTTCAGCTCCCGGGGGTACACACTGCCGCTGGGGAGGAAGGACGACACCTTCAGCTCCCTGGGATACACACTGCCGCTGGGGAGGAAGGACGGCACCTTTAGCTCCCTGGGATACACACTGCTGCTGGGGAGGAAGGATTGCACCTTCAGCTCCCTGGGGTACACACTGCCGCTGGGGAGGAAGGACGACACCTTCAGCTCCCTAGGATACACACTGCCGTTGGGGAGGAAGGACGGCACCTTCAGCTCCCTGGGATACACACTGCCGCTGGGGAGGAAGGATTGCACCTTCAGCTCCCTGGGGTACACACTGCCGCTGGGGAGGAAGGATTGCACCTTCAGCTCCCTGGGGTACACACTGCCGCTGGGGAGGAAGGACGACACCTTCAGCTCCCTGGGATACACACTGCCGCTGGGGAGGAAGGACGGCACCTTCAGCTCCCTGGGATACACACTGCTGCTGGGGAGGAAGGATTGCAACTTCAGCTCCCTGGGGTACACACTGCCGCTGGGGAGGAAGGACGACACCTTCAGCTCCCTGGGATACACACTGCCGTTGGGGAGGAAGGACGGCACCTTCAGCTCCCTGGGATACACACTGCCGCTGGGGAGGAAGGATTGCCCCTTTAGCTCCCTGGGGTACACACTGCCGCTGGGGAGGAAGGACGGCACCTTCTGCTCCCTGGGACACACACTGCCGCTAGGGAGGAAGGACGACACCTTCGGCTCCCTGGGGTACACACTGCCGCTGGGGAGGAAGGACTGCACCTTCAGCTCCCTGGGACTTACTCTGTCGCTGGGGAGGATGGATGACACCTTCTGCTCCCTGGGACACACACTGCCGCTGGGGAGGAAGGACTGCACCTTCTGCTCCCTGGGACACACACTGCTGCTGGGGAAGACGGACGAAACCATCAGCTCCCCGGGTTACTCCTTTGAGTCCCCGAAACGCACTCTGCCACTGGATAGGGCAACCGATACCTTTGGCTGGATCTGCCATGAACCGCAGGTACTCGTCTACGTGGCTCCTTACCAACTGCATGAATTTCTCAGAGGGAACAAATGTAACGAGAGCCATCCGCGAGGCATACTCTTTGTCAAACACCTCCTGAGTGTAGCTGGGTGCCATACTTGCTCTGCTGAAGTTGGTTCCTTGTAGATAGGGGCGCTGTACGGGTACTGGCGTTGCCCTCACTTTGTAAATCCAGGGGATAGTGTTACCTGTAGCTGTCCTTCTGGTTGTAAGAACGATCCCGCCGCTTGCCACCAATTGTAACGGACCGTTTCATTTACAAGAGGATAAAACCCATTTTAGGCGATATCCTCCTTTTCCATAGACCAGCAGCTACTGCAATCACCAATTCTCCCGAACTCCAAACTGTACGAATCTTCCAACTCCCGAACTGGAAACACACGAACTCTGGAATCAGCTGAACAGGAAAAGCGTACCATCCGCTTACACTCCTGGCAGTCAGCATACAATCCAATTCCCCCAAAAACGAGATGACACATCGGTTTGAGGGTCAAGCAGGAACTCAGGTCTGGAACACCCAGCCTGCTTTTTATTACAGTTGTGCACATACAGGACAAACCCAGGGGGAGGCATAAAACAACCAATCAAGTAACAGTACAACCCACACATCCCCTCCCCTCAGATAAGCAATTAACATAATTACTACATACAGTAAAAATACAGTTTCCACACATACTCTGTAACTTTAAAACCATACATCACATTCACATAAAAATACATATCCACAATCAATCCATTCAGGGGAACAACATATTAAAAAATGGCATGAATCAAACCAGGGGTTCAAAAGTTTGTAAAAGTATCTTTTGTTCCCCCTGGCTGGTAGTATTTTAATCTGACTCAAACAGTAAAAGTAAAAACATCCCCACAATGCATCCTGGTTTCCTCCCTTCTGCCCTGGAGATAATTGGAGAAGTAATCCAATTATCTCCCAGGTCAAAGACAAAACTCCATTACACATGTGGGGACCTAAATACAGGATTATGTTTTAAAATATATAAAGTTACTGTTTATACATTAAACACAGACATGTAACATATCCCCAGATAGCTCAGGTCTGCGTGCACATTATTAGGTGAATGGCACGCAGACCACACAAATACAGTTTAATTGCCATGGAGCCAAAGTCTTTCCCATAGTCTTTCATTATATGAATAGGCTCCATGGCATAGCTATCTGGGGGTATCACTGCTCACACAGGGCAAGTACCGAATGGCCCCACTGTGTTTAAAGGGCCAGAATGAGTGACATGCACTCTGTTAGGGCCGAATACGTTTTGTAAAAGGGCCCAATCTCCCAGGGCCATAGTCCAAAGGCAAGAGGCGGGCAAGCAGCCCCCTCCAAGGACACGTGGCGAGGTCGGTTTCGCCACAGGGACCTATGGCGGCGAGCACATGGCGCCTTGGAATCCACTATGGACGCCTACCTCATGACCTCGACTACCTCGGCGACTCCGATGAACGACTCTCGGAGCAAGAAGTCTCACACTTACCTTCAATGCAAGAGGCAGCGCAACCAAGAGCGCAGCTGGATACAGCCCCGGTTACAAAGGCCGAAATGAAAGAGCTGCTGGCGGAGCTCCGCCGGAATATCCAAGTGGATGTAGCCGACATGAGAAAAGACATACAAGGCCTCACGAACCGCATGGGAATCGTAGAACAAGACTCCATCAACCACTCGAGGGCCGTAGCCACGCTCCAGCAGGAGGTGAAATCGCTGCAACAGCAGCACCTGAAAGTGGAACAGAAAATGGCGGTACTGGAGGACTCACGCAGGGCCCACAATATAAAAATCCGTGGCATAGCGGAGTCGGTCTCAGACTCGGAACTCCCACATCTCATGAGGTGCCTCGTAGGCAAAATACTCCAGCCGAAACAAGCTAAAGCGGTGGGCCTAGATGGCATATTCAGAATCCCCAAACTGCCAATGGCTCCTTCAGCAGCACCCAGGGACGTGATAGTTAAGTTCCAAAAGCGGCAGGACAAAGACAAAGACGATTATGATCGCCAGCAGGGGTAACACACCATACCCCTTCGAGGACATGGCCCTCTCATTATACGCAGATTTATCCAGGGGAACTATGGCCTGGCGCTCCACCATGAGACCCTTCACCACCATACTCCGCGCCCATAACATTAAATA
The DNA here is from genome assembly GCF_036172605.1 of Pelobates fuscus. Taxonomy (NCBI): domain Eukaryota; kingdom Metazoa; phylum Chordata; class Amphibia; order Anura; family Pelobatidae; genus Pelobates; species Pelobates fuscus. The sequence goes on along the minus strand of NC_086321.1, from coordinate 297,767,869 downwards.
TCACTGGCGCTCACCACACAAGCTACAGGTATTCCAGGGAGACAAAACAAGCCTCATAGCGGACCTGCAGGAGGCTAAGACACAACTGGTTACCTTGGGCCTTCCACCAGACGCTCTGCAGCAACCAAACATCCCCTCCAGACCACATATTTGGAACCCAGCTGACTCTGAGACTTTCGTCCCAAGGGGATCAAGGACAGTGGCCCCGACCTGAGTGCCCTTAATGGGCCGACTGAGCCACACTATCCACTCACAAATCTGCCCCACTGTTGTGGGAAATGTGTAAATAAGTTTTGAATACCAGGTTATGTTTTAGCATACGCTACACCCCAGCCGCGGACACCCCGCAATATTTTGTACCTCTTCACCCTGCTCAGTTGCTCACCTTTCGTTTAAATTTGCAGCCAGATTGAGCACAAGCATTAGTGGGCGAGCTAGGCAGTTACCAGTCGGCACCTTATGTGACCCAGCGCTTGCACGGTCTCCCTTGTAAAATTCAACCTTGTTTAACCCAACAAAATTTATAATACAAATGCCGATATGCCCATTGTTATCCAGCGACTATTTTATTTCATTTCATCTTATATTATCTTAATCAGTGTACTCTAGCTTGTACCCTACAGGAAACATGAGGGCATGAATGTTTATATTAGAGTATTAGAATATTGCTTTCACGTTTTATGTGTAATCTTATCTACCAAAGCTGTCAGGATACTACAGGTATATTTAATCTTGACTAAGTGGCCATCGTTCAGGCATACCTATGTAACTACTATTACTTTTAAAAATGTGCAAGTTCTCAGAGCCACTGCTCCACCTGTCTGTGTTCCCCTATTATTTTATGCTGTTGTGGCGCATGACTGTGTTTTTTGTACTCACCTGCACAACAAAAATAAAGAATAAAAAAAAAACAAAAAAAACCTTTCTGTAAGATTCCTATCTCTTCGTTAGACAGTGGTTGTCCTGTCAGATTAAAGATTCCCTCTAGATTTGTTTCTTTCCCCTCTGTTTCTGGCTTCTTCATCCTCTATGTCTCTATCTTCCGTTGACCTTCGGCGTTTGCCTGGGGAATCGCATGATGGTAATTCTTGTATACGTTTGTGCCCTTCCAAAAAAAAGTTTCTGGTTATTGGCTTGATGTTTGTGGTTGTTCTTCCACCATTGCAAACTTATTTCTATAGGATAATGGGGATGTTCTAGAATCTCTCGTGGATATTCTTCTTGTCTGGTGTTAGTTATATCTCTTCTGGGTTTTCTTGGGGGACTGTTGTACCACTTCACTATAACTCTTGTGTGCTAAGGAGGGGGTATTATATACAAGGGGCTGTGTGTTTTTTTATTTTTTTAAAAGATCATGTCGTGAGTTGTATGACGTGTTAAATTTGTGTCTCTTTGGGCTAAGAGTTTGGGTTCTTCGCCATCTTACATTTGTGTCCCTATGACTATAGTTATGTCATGCACCTGTCATGGTTGATTATATATTTCTTACCCTTTCTATGTTAAATTTTGTATATATTGTGTATTAATATTGTTTTTGTATTTTATTGTACCATAATGTATCAATGCAATGTTTTGTGGACCCAGGACATACTTAAAAACAAGAGAAATCTCAATGTATCTTTCCTGGTAAAATATTTTATAAATAAATAATAATATCTCCTTGGGCTAGGCGTTTGACTTCTACTCCATCTTATGTTGGTGTCCCCTTCGGTCACCTCTGGTTTGAGTATTGGGTGATTCACTTCTATATTGCTTTACCTCTTTTCTAGTGTTAGTATTTTGTCTCCTGACTTATCTTACAGTAGTTGCATTTATATTTCCTGTGTTATAATCATTAGTATCTTCTCTTTAATTTCGATAGTTTTTGTTTTGGCTTTTTCTATTTTGGTTTTGATTTATTTGATTGTACATTTCAGGACTAGTGGTTTCACTAAGTTTTTCCTTTCAAGTTTAAATTTCCTTAACCAATTGTGTGAGGTTTTTCTCTCTCCTGGATACAATGTATCCCATCATAATGACGGAAAAACCTTCCAACATTTTGTTCCAACCTGTCATAAATCCAGTATTGTCTCGGTTAAAAGTGTTTTTAAAAAAAAACAAAAAAAACTCAGGCCTCTTGGGGTGATTTGCTCCCTTACATAATTTCTGAGGGTGGACACTTCCCATTTAATTTTAATTTACTTTATTAGGGCCTTTATTATTATACCTCCAGTATACTGTGTGTCAATATTAACAAAGCTGCTAACAGAGGATTAGGAGGAGAAAGGAGCTGGACATCCTTAAAGTGTCCATCTGCGCTTACCATCCGAGCCATATGATGTGAATGGCTCTCCACTTGTGAGTGATACTCTTAACCCTACTGACCATAACATTATTTGTTCAGACAATATTCCACTCTTTTCTGTTTTTTTTTTATCTTCACAGATTCATTGCATATTTTATCCCAATCAGCTCAACCTTTTGTATGTATATTTTGTAAATTGTGAACTAGCGTAGTAAATTGAAGAGTGAAATATCATTTAGGACAAAATATAATATTTGGGAATTAAACCATTTATAGCTGGGGTGCCCAATATTGCACTCTTTTCTGATATTTTTTTATCTTCACAGATTCATTGCATATTTTATCCCAATCAGCTCCACCTTTTGTATGTATATTTTGTGTATTTTATAAAGGTGGTTTAGGGGATACCAATCAAGGTGTTTTGAGCTTTCTCATTTAAATTACTTCTAATTGCGCACTTGTTGTAATTCTGTAGTTTACGATTTAGTTAATAAACCTCTATGTGAGTATATATATTGGTAAAAAAAAAAACCACAAAAAAAAAAACTGCCTGTCTGTTTTATATACATGTACAATGTGAATGCATGTATTCACTAAGTAGCTAATTGAACTTAATACCTAATTGCAGAAAATTAGGTCACAAGAGAGGATCTGAAAAAAAAAACAACAACAAAAAACAAGTATCCCACAATGCTAGTGTCACAATTTGGCTGTTTAGTAAATAATCCCAGGTGAAGTTAAATTATTTGCAGTTGAAATGTGGCCTCATCACAGAGTTCCTTTAAGAACAAAGACAAGTTATTTCTCCCTCAGATATTTGAAACACAACACTGTGCATAACTATGCATAACCAGGGTTATTCTCAACAGAAAACTGTCATTAATTGACCAGTAAAATTATTTATTTATAAAATACTTTACCCAGGAAGATGCATTGAGATTTCCATTGTTTTCAAGTATATCCAGGAGAACATCAAATTATTACACATATAATACCAATGCAGTACAATTAGAGGTACATTGTATAAGAGAGGTAAATATATATAACTATATATATAAATATATATAGTTAATGCAATGTTAAACACAAATACACATACCAGGCAAGCCATAAGACTTGCTTTTACCACAGAAATCTCACTTTAACAGTGCTCTCATTACTGCAAAGGATTCTGGGCAATGAGAGCACTGTTAGGGGACACTCCAGGCACCCAGACCACTTCTGCCCATTGGAGTGGTGTGGGCGCCAACTCCCATCACCTTTAACCCTGCAAGTGTAATTATTGCAGTTTTTATAAACTGCAACAATTACCTTGCAGGGTTAAGTCCCCCTCTAGTGGCTATCTATCAGAAAGCCACTAGAGGGACTTCCGGCTTCTTAGAACACAAAAGTGTTTTAAATGACGCTGGACGTCCTCACGCTATGCATGAGGACCTCCAGCGTCGCCGGAATCCCCATAGGAAGGCATTTTCTATGGTGAGGTCTAATGCACGTGCGCGGCCTTTGGCGCGCATGCGCATTAGGTCTCCCCCACCGGGCTGACTTTGACGGGGGAGGAGCGTCGGCAGAGCCTGACCCAGCGCCGAGGGACATCGGTGCTGGATTCAGGTAAGTCACCGAAGGGGTTTTAACCCATTCGGCAACATGGGATGGGGGACAGGAGGGAGGGGAGCACTGCAGGATCCTGCAGTGCCAGGAAAACAGATTTGTTTTCCTGGCACTGGAGAGCCCCTTTAAAGTGAGATTTCTGTGGTAAAAGCAAGTCTTATGGCTCGCCTGGTGTGTGTATTTGTGTTTAACATTGCATTAACTATTCACTTATTTCTGGTGGAAGGGGTTTTCAGTCACACTTTTATTCCCCACCACAACTTATTTGAGATATATATATATATATATATACACACACACACACATATTCCTACACACTGAAATCTGACATACAGATTTACAAAACACAAAACTATTTCCTGATATATTTTTTCTTTATTTATTTCAATTCACAACAATTCAGATGGTTGTACACTAAACACCAAATTAGAGAATCAATGGAGATATTTTAAGGCCCAAACAACAGCTGAAAATTTGACCTAAAAGACCTGGTGGGCCAAGAGTTGGGTATCCCTATTATTCAGGTTTTTTTTTATTTTTTTTTAATCTCCACCACCAACCATTCCTTTCAAGAGTTTATTAGTTATTTTCAACACCCCTCCATCTGCTCCCTCCCCCTCCCACCATTCATTATATGGGGGGAGGTTGTTGTTGTCTGTTAGCTTGGAAAAAGCCCACTGAAGGGTTAAATAGAAGCAGTCACCCAGCGGCTTCCGGGGATGCAAGGGGTTAAGTATCTCAGAAGACGTCCTGAGCTCCCTGTGATTGACAGCGTGGAATCCTCCAGCCAATCGCCGACGAGTAGGCAGAACCCCACGTGGGAGCAGCCTCGTCGTGATTGGTCGGTGGGAACTGGGGCTGCCTGCAGGAGCCTGGACCCACGTGGAGCTGGCGGCCGTTGATTGAGCCGGAGGGAGGGGCCGCACCGAGCACCGGGAGACTGGGCCCTACTGGAGACTGGCTCCTCCTACTGCGGGGCCCGGTGAGAGAGGCTGTTAGAGGGTGTCCGGGGGAAAGTATGGGAGAGCCTGGCTGGTACTGAGAGGCCTGGGAGCGAGAGGGGGAGGGAGCAGGGCGGGGGGGAGCTGCCTGGAGAGAGGGGGCATTGGGAGACACTGTGATGGGGACATAATTTGAGGGGCTGAGGACTGGGGTGTTAGATGGGGTGATAGAGGGGAAGGACGAATGAAAGAGAAGGGGGCAGGGGGAGGGGCTCAGTGAGGAGTAAATAGGGTGCGGGGGACACACTGAGAGACACGGGGGCCTGCTGTGTGCTGTATTAGTGACTGGATAGAAATCGTATACTGCCTTCATGGTGTGTCTGTCTGTGTAATGCACCTTACTGAATTACCCCCACACCATCAGCTACAATAATACCAGTCAGAAAAACACACACTTACAACTTTCATTTTTATTTTATTTTGGTTTTCTTTTGTTTGTGTGGGGGTTATGCCCCCTGAGGTGTCCTCATGATATAATTCTGGCAGATTTATACATTTACACAAAGGGAAAGGGGGTCAAATGGATGAGTTTAAAGGCATAGAGAAGGAGCACACTTGTATTTTTTAAAGATTTATTTGACATGGTTTTTGGTTGAAATGTCTGTCCTGTCATTTTTGTGTATTGTGTGGCTGAAACTTCACTTCCTCCTTCTACCCTGATCTGCCTCTGCTCATCTTTCTCCTAAATGACTTTTGGCAAACGACCAAATTCCAAATAACCAACCGTGTCTTCCTCCCTCCCTCCCTTGCAGGCATAGTAACCCCCTTTCTTTTTACTTATAAACAAACACCTTTACATTGATCTACACCTTTGCTCCTCCTAATGTATAGCTGTAGGTTTCCATTCACAAACCTATACAGTGTAAAGTCCTTATATATCCACTTAGTGTATCACTCTTACCAATGTAAACATGTTGCATTCTTTTGGTAGTCTGAAAATGTTTACATTGCTGATTTCCAAATATCTTGGCTAGGTTTGAAATCGGGTGACTCAGTATTTGTACTTAGTCTGTTCCCACTGTCTTTCTTTTTTTTACAGGACACATCTTACAAACTTCAGAGAACAGTACCACTACCTCCTTGAAAGATGTTCCCACAAAACAGACCCCCAGTAAGTACTCTTTCTTGCATTAAGCTGTACCTAGTTTTAAGCGAAGTATTAATCTTAGGTGCCATAGAAATCATGTGTGTTCAAATAATCCAAATATACCAAGTAATAAAACAAGTAGGGGTTGTCAAATGGTTCATTTGTCAGCAGCGGTAGGACTACAACTTCCATGATGCTTTGCAAACCAAAGGGATGTCAAAATATCAGGGAAACAGAAAATCCACAGTAGCTATGGATCTACCTTTTGGCCATTGCTGACCCTTTTTTTTTTTTTTATTTAAGTTTGGCTGCCAGTCAGGAGATTGTTGTGTAGTTTTTATTTGTTCAGAAGTGGTGGACAATAAAGAAACACACTTGTCATTGCTGTAACAGAGACTAGACTACTCTTACATGCATTTTATTTTAAGGGACTGGATTGCTTTAAATGAATAGAGTTGTGCTGTTTATTTTAGATTTATCTTTGACTAGTGTATTCACATTGCAGCCAATATTCCTGCTCTGCATTTCTTCCATCATAACTTTTTAGCCTGAAGCACATGGGAATTTTAATAGTTTTTGTGTTTGCAAAAAGGAGTCATCTTTCCATGTGTGAATGTATCTGTATTGTTTGACAATCAAGGTGTTGTTGCTTTCCATAGACTGTAGTAACAAATTTAACTGGGTAAATTTGACTCTTGAGTTCTAGATTAGAAATGTATTTGATGTTAAAGGAACACTATAGTCACCTAAATTACTTTAGCTAAATAAAGCCGTTTTAGTGTATAGATCATTCCCCTGCAATTTCACTGCTCAATTCAGTCATTTAGGAGTTAAATCACTTTGTTTCTGTTTATGCAGCCCTAGCCACACCTCCCCTGGCTATGATTGACAGAGCCTGCATGAAAAAAAAAACTGGTTTCACTTTCAAACAGATGCAATTTACCTTAAATAATTGTAACTCAGTCTCTAAATTGAACTTTAATCACATACAGGAGGCTCTTGCAGGGTCTAGCAAGCTATTAACATAGCAGGGGATAAGAAAATCTTAAACAGAACTTGAAATAAAGAGAGCCTAAATAGGGCTCTCTTTACAGGAAGTGTTTATGGAAGGCTGTGCAAGTCACATGCAGGGAGGTGTGACTAGGGTTCATAAACAAAGGGATTTAACTCCTAAATGGCAGAGGATTGATCAGTGAGGCTGCAGGAACATGTTATATACACCAAAACTACTTCATTAAGCTAAAGTTGTTCAGGTGACTATAGTGTCCCTTTAATAAATATTTAAAATGTCCTGCTCTCTATGGACACAGTGGAATTCACAATGCAGTGAATTGACAAAAACAAAAAAGATTTAGCAAATTAGGTTTTTCAACTTTATAATTGAATTTAAGTGTTTTTTTCATACTATTTTTGCCTAAATCTTTCAAATGTGTGTTTTATCTTTATTGTTTTTTGTAATTGTAAAAATGCTATTGTAAATTCACCAATTGGTGAATAAAACCATATTTGCATACCTTTTTTTTTTTTTTTATGATTTCATTTTTTCAAATGGGAATTTTAATGTACAGTCATTAACCCCTTAAGGACACATGACATGTGTGACATGTCATGATTCCCTTTTATTTCAGAAGTTTGGTCCTTCAGGGGTTAAAGCAACTGTAAGCATTAAAACTAACAAGTATGTGTTTGTAGTGCAACTGACACCTATCAACTATCTGAATGTCTCAAGGTTGTGTAATTGCCTATTAAAAAGAGCAACTCCCCACACACCAGGATTCAAAATCTTTCACTTTGGTTGTCTTAGTACATTACTCCAAGGGAATCTTTTATGTCTTATTAGACTGAGGTTTATAAAAACTGCAAGACTTTTCAAATATGAACCTTTTTTAAATAGCCATATCTCATCTGTATTCTAACACTATAGTATTCACCTCTTTATTTAGATTCCCTAATCTAAATACAAATTTGGGGGAAGGGGATGAAGGTTTTGCTTACCCCTTTTCTATCTATGAGATTGAGGCCCTGCAGCTGCTCATCCTGCCTCCCTTAACTTCAATCTGACACTAGGGAACTAAAAGTGCATGCGCCGCAGCTCCTATTGGAATTTAACAGTTTGACTGTTCTCACAGTGGTAGCCTGCTGTAGTGGTGATGCCTGGATTAATACCTATTAATGGGTTACCGATTGCCCTCACAACTGGGTCCCCTTTAGGTGCATAGCGTCCTCTTATGGCCAGAGACTTACATCTGACCCCTCTCAGACAATGTTTGCAACTGGGGGCATCAAAATGTGTTGTCAGAGGTGTAAAGAAAAGTGGTTAAACTTTGTAAGTACTGCGTATGCAGACTCCAGGCTGAAGTGATCATGGTGCATGGAGTAACCCTTTCAAGTGGATGCTCAACCAAATAGCTCCTATTCAAGCATATTCTGATGGATGTGGTTCTATCCTGCTGTAAAAGTATTTCCATGCAATTTTAATACTTTTAGATATGTAATCATTCCAAAACTGTTTACTAATCATTTTGTTTTTGGTCCACTCCAAAAACTCACAAATCTGTAATTAACTTATATATTATATAATAATATTTATATTATATATTTTCCTTATTTAAAGGCCCTTCTTTGACAGTTTTCAGCTCACTGGATGTTGATCAAACCATTACGTTTAAATTCTGGAGACCATAGTGTATGAAAATGCCAAATGAGCTGTTTCTGTGGCAATTTTGTCTAGCACCCATAATCATACCATGGACATTCACTTGTGATTAGTCTTGCCCATACTAATATTTGGTTGAGTGACAACTTAACCTTTTGAACATGTCTGCAGGCTTTTATATATTGAATTGCAGCCAGCTGATTGCTGAAAGTATCTAGTTTCCTTATTGGTACATCTGCTTTAATTGGTAAGCAATGTTGGATAATGTTTTGCCGGTAGCTTGCTATATCCACATTGGTAATGAGAGCTCTGTTGATTATGGGACCTGAACATTTACTGTCAAGTTACTCTAGTTGAGGTTTGTTATATAGAGTTGATTCAGGAATTCTCATTATTTATAACTTGCATTTACCACTGTTGTAGACCCTGTATTTTGAACTAATTTAAAAGTATGGAATGCAGTGTTGTGAGATTTACAATGTCGATAGTAAATCTTTGCAACTCTGTGTTGGTGCGGACATGCAATCCAGGCAGTTACAATATATAAACCAAGAACAAATAAATGCCTTGCTGTCCATGGCTTTTTATACTTCAGATGTAAATACTTCAAAGGAGGTTGAAAAGAATGCGTGTGGTCACTATATTTAAAGATTGTTATTCTAAAAACGCTCAATGTTATTGACCTGTAGAATGAACTACACTATTTACATTTCAAATGCTGAAAATGCAGATTGTCCTTTAGCTGTTATATAGTATCACATGCAAAGTCCTGATCTTGTAAATTGGTGCAATAGTCATTGATCTTTGTTTCATAGCTTTTCCTATTATAAAATGGTGTAATCCATGGTCATATCAACTTTTTATTTTTACTCCTAGTAAACATTTTAGTGTTGTATCCTTTTAAAGGAAAACTGTAGTGTTAAGAAGACATACTGTGACCCTCTGCTTCTTCCCCCCTCCCCCCATGTAAAGAATGAAAAAAACAAAACTTTAACCACTTATCTGATCCCTGTTATCTGAACTCTGCGCTAGATTGGTCTCCGTCACTGCGACCTGGGAACCTAATGTGCATTAGGCCTTCCACATTGGAAAGCATTGAATCAATGCTCTCCTAAAAAAGTTTTTTTTTTGACCATGCTGGATGTTTTCATGCAAAGCATGAGGAGTTCCAGTATCTTTCACTCCGTGAAACAGCAGGAAACGTCTCTAGTGTCTGTCTGGTAGACATTAGTTTTAAAACCTTTTACATTGTAGGGTTAAGGGAACAGGGACACTGCACCCTGACCACTTCAATAGGATCAAGGGCTCTGGGTTCCTTTAGTGTCCCTTTAAGCTGGTCAAGGTCTAAAGGTCCAGAGAAATTTTTTACATTTTGTTAAACATTTTCAGTTAGTACACTCCACACACTTATATTATAAACAAACTGATTATATGGTGCCCACTTCAGCAATAACAATTGCATTATTATTAGGTGGACATTATGAGGTAATTTCCCAACCCATGATCGTTTTTGTGTATAGTATATTTTCTTTAGCAATTTGAATGTTTTAGTGGACATAGACTCTGTCTTAATGAAAGCCCCAGAGTTGTATAATTTAGGATTTTCTTGGTGAAGCTGTTTAGGTTAAATTGTTCTGTTCTGTGCTGGAAAGTTATCAGATAATTTGTCTAGACTTTCAGATTATACAAAATGGCCCATTCCTAAAGGAAGGCTACATTTGTTAGATATGTAACTAAGATTGTATAAGCCAAACTGAATAGGTTTGCTAAAGTTCATCACAATGAACTAGCTGTTTTTACAGTGCCATTTGTATAGTGCCACTTTGCAAGTTAAAAAAAAAAACCATATATTTTCTACACGCCCTACTAAAATATTGTTCAAGCAAATGGTTTGTTTCAATAACCTGAAAAGAGTACTCTATTATTTTCTTACAATGTGTTAACCTCTTCATGCAATGATTTTTTTTTTTTCTTGTATAACTTTTCTTAAAAATTTAGCAAGTGACTAAATAATCCAGTTCGGTCCAGGCACAATGTATGCATACACTACAAATGAGGAGGTGAAATAGAAGCCTTTTTAAAATTCCTCATCTGCTCTGTTTTCCTGGTATTAAGGACAGTTTATAACAATGATTGACAGAGCTACTTTGGAGATGTCCAGTTGTAGGATAAAGAGATCTCAACATTTAACTTTTCTTCACATTTCACTAATATCTGTTACATATACAGGATTTAAGTAAGCCTAATTTGGAAATCCTTGGAAATGACAGTTTCATTTTAATCTTTAACAGTACCATTTTTAAAAATGTATTTTCTTGTGGTCTCAACATTAAAGGACCACTATAGGCACCCAGACCACTTCAGTTCAATGAAATGGTCTGGGTGCCAGGTCCTTCTAGTTTTAACCCTGCAGCTGAAAACATGTTTCACTGAGGGTTAAGCCAGCCTCTAGTGGCTGTCTCACTGATGGCCGCTAGAGGCGCTTCTGCAATTCTCACTGAAAATCAGTGAGAAGACGCAGGACGTTCATAGGAATGCATTGAGTAATGCTTTCCTATGGGCTATTTGAATGCACGCGTGGCTCTTGCCGCGCATGCGCATTCAGATCTGACGTCAGCAGGGGGTGGAGAGTTCCCCAGCACAGAAGGAGCCCGGATCTGGAGAAAGGTAAGTGGCTGAAGGGGTTTTAACCCCTTCAGCCCAGCGGGAGAGAGGCCCTGAGGGTGGGAGGGACCTAATGACCCTATAGTCTTTTAATAAAACAAAATCCAAGTGGTTAAAAGCCTACATGCTAGCTTTTGCCTGCCAGGGAGATCATTTCATCTATTGCTTAAAACAGAAGTAATTTTAGCACAAATTTGACATAAGGCAGCCTGGAACAGTCTCCTACTATCATGACCACTTCAGATCACTTAACTAGCCATGGTGTTTGGAGTAATCCTTTTTTTTTGTTTAAAGCTACCTATGCATGCACTAGTTGTTATGGTGCCAGGCTGCTCCCTTAACCCCTTAATGATGAATGACGAACCCGGTCCGTCATGCCGGGGATGCACTTAAAGGATCACTATAGGGTCAGGAACACAGCGTCGCAGATGCGCCTATAGTGGCTGTTCTGAAGACAGCCAATAGAGGCTGGATTAACCTCAAATGTAAACAGAAGTTTCTCTTAAACTGTTATGTTTACATGTGAAGAGTTAAAACCTGAAGGACCTGGCACCCAGTCCACTTCATTGAGCTGAAGTGGTCTGTGTGATTAGAGTTTCCCTTTAAATAGAAATTAACCCCTTCCCTGCCAATTGATCACGCTCTACAGTGAACAATTAGCATGGACTTCATTTTACTGTGATATGATTTATTTTTATTTCTATTTTTTTTTTTACCCCTGAGGGTCAACTTTTCAGGGGTTAAATTGTATTTTATTAATTATATTAAAATTATATATTTTTAGCTTAATGGGGTGGGTGGAAGTTAGTGGGGAATTTTGTGTTAGGCTAGCTAGGGGTTAACGTAATAAAATAAAAATGAAAATGTTTTAATAACGTTTAAAGGATCACTATAGGGTCAGGAACACAAATGTATTCCTGACCCTATAGTGTTAAAACCACCATCTAGACCCCTGGGCCCCTCATGCCTCCCAAAAAATAGTTAAATCTTACTTGCGTTCAAGCCTGAAGCTGTAGCTCTGCATGCTGTTTGACTCAGAAAAGTCAATAGTCAAAACCTGTCTGCTGACATCATCAGAAGTGGTGGCCTGATCCAATAACAATGCATCCTCATAGGATTGGCTGAGACTGACAAGGAGGCATATCAGGGGCAGAGTCAGCACAATTCAAACACCGCCCTGGCCAATCAGCATCTCCTCAGAGATGAATTAAATCAATGAACCTCTATGAGGAAAGTTCAGCGTTTGCATGCAGAGGGAGGAGACACTAAATGTTTGGATGCATTTTAGGCAGCCATGACCCAGGATGGATCTCTAGCAGCCATCTGAGGAGTGGCCAGTGAAGTTAGCACTAGGCTCTAATGTAAACACTATATTTTATCTGAAAAGACAGTGTTTGCAGCAAAAAGCTTGAAGATAATGATTCTACTCACCAGAACAAATTCAATAAGCTGTAGTTGTTCTGCTGACTATATAGTGTGCCTTTACAAAAAATCTTACCCACCTTTACCCACTCCTAATAAAAATTAACTCATTCTCTGCCATTAGTGATCAAAATACAGATCACAGTATTATAAAAATGTGAAATGTGCAAAAAAAAATAGTTTTAAAAAGTAAGAAAATACATTTAAAATGCTCATTACCACTACACCTGGAACAATCTAGAGAAAAAAATGATCCCACGCTAAAGTTCACAATTTGCCTTTTGAATTACCCGGGGTGTATCCTTTAATAAATAGTATGGGTTTGTGGGGAAGTTTGAATAAACAACCAGCTAAACTACTCCAAAATGGAACATGGACACAGCGTAAAAAACTTCAACGTTAGAAATCAACTAAATGGCTGCTTCTCAAATGTGCCCCTTCAGCATCCACATATACCTGACAAAGGTACATACAGGGGTATTACTGTACTCAGACGACATAGCTGAGCAACATATGAAGTATTATACAGTTGTAGCACACATACGGTTTGCAAAATATACTGTGCAAACTCACTTTGTGTGTCAAAAAGGCAGAAAAAATGCTTATTACTACTAGACTTGTTACAAGCTAGCCGAAAAATGATCCCACGCTAAAGTTCAAAATATGCCTTTTGAAATACCCTGGGATGTCTTCTTTAAGAAATGGTATGCCTTTATGGTGTAGTTGGAATATGTAGCCTACTCAAGTGCTCCAAAGTGGGACATGGACGCATCAAAACCCTCCATGAAAACTCAAACTTAAAAACCTGAACTTGTCACGTCTTTTACAGCACTGTAACTTCACAAAATAGTGTCTGTCATTGGGCATTTTGTTTTACTCAAAGATGTAACTTAGCATAATTTGGTGTTTTTTATGACAGTGGTACGTATCAAGTGTAAGGAATACTCAGCAAAAATGCAACATATATGTAAAAATGACATTTTTTTTTTTTCCCCCTCACCACAAACATTGACAGAAATTGGTGAAAAAATGGTGACAAGTTAAGGCACAATATACACCATATAAGATACCCTGGGGTGTCTGATTTTTCAAATAAAAAAGCCCATTATGGGGTTATTTGAACATTCACACTGTTATAATACCCTAAAATGAGACATAGGCCGGTCAAATCCATCTACGAAAATATAGAAACTGAAATAGCCTTGTCTAATAGCACACATCAGCTTTATGGAATATACATTACAAAAACCTTATGTGTATATGCCAAAGTAAAGAAAAAAACACAATTTTACTCCAGTATTTAGCAGAGATTGGCAATGAAATGGCTACGTAACAAGTGTCAAACGAACCTTGGGTAAATAGCCTGTGATGTATACTTTTGTGTGGAAATTTATTTTTTCTGTGATGGCTACTAAACCTGCAAGACAAACATACATTTTTTTTTTTTTTTTTTTATTTGGCATTTTTAATATAAGTAATCAGAATGTATATGTGACATCAAATTAAAGCCCTGTTTGCCCTCTAAAAAACGGTATATAATGACAGAGATGCAAATTGCGTTTGAACACAAACCGCAAAAGATGCAAAAATGGCTTGTGTTCTTAAGGGGTTAATGTAACAAAACCGTTTGACAACTTGTACATGGAGGAGACCTGACCACTACAGAGCGCTGTAGTGAATAGGGTGCTTGGAATGTTTCTTTATATTAAATGCGTTACGGGAGGAGGTTAGTACAAGTTATAGGTAATTTTTCAATGTTTTGTTCAGTGTAATTTCCAATGAAGTGACAGTTCCCCTTAACCACGGCTATGGTTAGAATGATATATGGTGTTAGAATCAGATTTGTTTGTAATGTTACGGGAAATTTAAGTTCAGGTTTTAGTAATGATGATGGGTGGGAAGTTACTTTTAGTAAATCTCTCTTAATGAGGTTGTCTGGGTGAGTACAATAGATCCCTGCAGGCTTTTTCATGTAAACACTGTATTTTCAGAGAAAATAGTGTTTATTTTGGAACCTAGGAACACCTCCAGTGGTAGTCACTCAGATGGCCACCAGAGAGACTTCCTAGTTAAGTCCTGCCTGATGCGAAATTCTCACGTTTGACATCTTCACTTTTAGCTTAAGACATCAAATGTGCTATCAGGACACAGGAGGCACTATGAACGCGCCTGCTGTGTCCTGTAGTAACACTGGAGATTGTCAGCAGTCAGAGCCGACAGTGTGGGAGATTAGGATCTCCTGCACACAGTGTCCTTGGCTCTGGCTGACGGGCAGAAGACCGAGCAGGAAGATGCAGAGATCTACTGACTTCAAACTGTAAGTAAACTTGTTTTAAATATGAGAAAGGGGGACATAAGTGACATAGTGAGAGACCGAGATGGGGTGAGTTAGATAGCGATCTCTACATATAGTGTCTATACAACACACAAACTTTATATATAGTGTGTAAATACATTATATTGTCTGTAGTGTAGTGGATGCTGCCTTCGGGGATAGCGGCGGAGGGCATAGACTGCGAGCTGACAGCTCAGCTCGCGAACGCGCATGCCGCGCATATACACAGTGAAGTACTCAATTCTAAATCCTAGTGGCATTTGTTTCAATGCTCCTTTCTGATGAGCCAGCTGATTGATGGGGCGCCATGCCGCACATGCGCAAATAAGAATGATGACGCTTCTATGAGAGAAGTGTTTGAGCCCTTTAAAAATCGTCATTATTTCAGAAAAACTGGCACAGCCAGCGGAGGATCTTAGCGCTGGAACTGAGGTAAGTTTTTATTTTATTTTTAGTTGCATTATAAATGAAAAATTTGGGGATAATACTAAACATTAGGAAGAAGGCTTGGGGACATAAAACTTGAGTTTTACTATTGACTATAGTGGTCCTTTAATGGATGTAACTAGTACAGATTAGAGTGTGTGGTTGGGAGGGGAGGTAGTTAGGCTAGTCTTTAAAGGGACACTATAGGCACCTAGACCACTAAAGCTCATTGAAGTTGTCTTGGTGCAGTGACCCCGTCTCCTTTACCCAGCAATTTTAATGTGGCGGCCACTCGGTAGGGACATGAGTCTCACTGCCAAGGATGTCCTACCCCTTCCCAGGATCTGTCAGCGCCGTCTTCTGTGATTATAGCAGGATGGAGTGATATAGCTTTCCCTCTCCCTCCCCCCCCCCCCCCCCCCCCAGACATTAGCAGAGGGTTAATGCTGTGGGTAGACTTGGTTTATTCAGGGCAGGGTACACAAACTTTATACACAGAACCCCAGCATGGGGTTTCCATACAATGAAATACAAAGCCCCTCTCAAGCGTCCCTGTGTCTGGGAGATAATTGAGTCAAAGACCAGTAACCCCATTATCTCCACCCAGAAAATACCCCAAAACCACACTTAATTTCCACTCGAACACCACAAGTCTTATTGTCTGGATCCGAGCGCCCAAGTTGTCCAAATAGTGCTTGGATCCGTTCGGTGGAACAGAATAGCCATCCAGGTAATGTTTTGACCGGCTGGCCACGAAGTTGTAGCCCAAAACAGTTCCATGATGAAATAGGCTGCGCCTGGTTTACTTTTGGGAGTTCCTGTGTGCATAAAACCAAATGCTCCCCCCTGACTCTAGGGAGCGAAAATTCCTCTTGTTTATATAAGTATTTTTCCCGAAAAGTGCTCTCCTGGCTTATTTGGGGGAGAAGCAGGTGGCGGTGGCAGTACCGGTGCCTGCATTTGCGAGACAAAATGCCCGCCATTCCACCCAACATGTCCGTTCGCTCATACGAATGGCGGTCATCCAGAAGAGCACTTAAGTTAATGGTTTCTATGAATTTAATGAGCCAGGGGGTGGTCTGGGTTCGGGAGATATAACAGGGAAAACCGGGGTATTCGTTTGGTAACCGAACAACCAGTGTTATAACTGAAATGGAAAGTTCTGTCACAGTTTATTATTACAGTTTCTGAGATACTGCAATAATTGCATTGCAGGGTTAAGACTGCCTCTAGTGGCTGTCAATGAGACAGCCACTAGAGACACTTCCTGCTTGCTAGGAGACTTTTGGTCTACACTGATTTTAACATGGGACATAAACATGCCAAATACAATACTTATTGTTTAAATATTCTTCCAGACTCTCTTCAAATTTGAAAATAAGGCCAGGTTCTACTAGATTTAAGGAGGGGAGGAATAAACGTTTGTGCTTCTGACCCTATAGTGTAACTTCAATAAAATGTTAATCAAACTATTCCTCTGTAACCCCCTTTTACATACACTGAACAACGCACCGAGCACACTCCAGAAATTCTCAAGCGTCCTGCATTAACTATACACTACACTTAAGTTGAATTTTCTATAATAATTATGGTATCGGTTGACTTAAAGAATATGGAATGACCACCAGTAACAGCAATTCCACATTTATTGGAATATTGAAGACTGAGGCTTTCTGAAAAACATTGTGCTTCAGGAAGGGTGTGGGAGTGCGTTACAGATAATGGTGCAGTCAATTGGGTGAGCATTATTCCTCTCATGAGTTTTTGAACCACATAAATAACATACGATAGATAACACAAAGTTATGAGAATTCAAAGAGAATTTCAAATTTTAAAGGACCACTATAGTGCCCTGAGGGTGCCCCCACCCTCAGGGACCCCCTCCCGCCGGGCTCTGGGGAGAGCAAAGGGGTTAAAACTTACTTTTCTCCAGTGCCGGGCGGGAAGCTCTTCTCCGATCCTCCTCCTCTCCTCCCATTCGGCTGAATGCGCACGTGCGGCATGAGCTGCACGCTCATTCAGCCGGTCTCATAGGAAAGCATCATCAATGCTTTCCTATGGACGCTTGCGTGCTCTCACTGTGATTTTCACAGTGAGAATCACGCAAGCGCCTCTAGCGGCTGTCAATGAGACGGCCACTAGAGGCTTTGAGGGCTGGATTAACCCATTTATAAACATAGCAGTTTCCCTGAAACTGCTATGTTTATAAAAAAAAAATGGGTTAACCCTAGCTGGACCTGGCACCCAGACCACTTCATTAAGCTGAAGTGGTCTGGGTGCCTAGAGTGGTCCTTTAATGTCAAAATACCTGAACTGGAAACATTCTCTAAGTCAGGCATGCTTTCAGTTTGGCTACTCTAATCGCTCTGAATTCTCGCTTTAGTAAATAGACAAAACATTCCTGAGACTTGACAAATTCAGCCATCTATTCCCCCACCCCCCAAATCAATTTTTTTTTTCTTAAAGGAGCACTATAGGGTCAGGAACACGAACATATATTTCTGACCCTATAGTGTTACTATGGCCCTCTCTTGCCTCCCTAATAATAATAAAATCTTGCTTGTATTTAATCCTGAAGCTGCTGGCTCTGCACATTTCTGGCTCAGAATAGCAGCTGTCTGCTGACATCATCAGAGGTGTTCTTCTGAGCCAATCACAATGCCTCCCCATAGGATTGGCTGAGACTGAAGAAGGCAGATCAGAGGCAGAGTCAGCACAAGTCAAACACAGCCCTGGCCAATTATCATCTCCTCATAGAGATGAATTGAATCAATGAATCTCTATGAGGAAAGTTCAGTGGGAGGAGACACTGAATGTTTGGATGCATTGAAGTTAGCACTAGGCTATAATGTAAAGTTTACAGCAAAAAGCCTGAAGGTTATGATTCTACTAACCAGAACAAATGCAATACGCTGTAGTTGTTCTGGTGACTATAGTGTCCCTTTAAAGATATTTATAAGTTCACTAACAAAACAATAATGAATGATAAATACTAGTTTAGCAATCAATATGGTGTAATGTAAAAACAGAATGTGTTGGGTAATGGTTCACAAAAAGGTCAATCTTAACCCATGAGCTGATGGAGAGGACACTAAATTAATAAACCAAAGAGGGAATGTAATAAAGACACGGAAGAGGGGTGTCGGGTAAGAAAAAGAACACTAGTAAAGCTCCAAACCAGGGAGCCCAATCAAACTACAGGGTCCAAAGTTTGTAGAAGGAAGACATATTCTGATAAATAAGCATATTATCCTTTTATAGGACCACTAAAGTCACCCAGAGCACTTAAATGAAGTGGTCTGGGTGCAGTTTTAACCCTGAAATGTTAAACCTTGCTATTTAGTAACTCAATGGCTACATCACTGTGGTCCAACAAGTTTACAGAACCAATGCTAGAATGGACACAATGATGGGAGACTAAAAAGGCATCACTCCTGGAGTAGGGCTTATGAGATGAGGAATAAAGAGAAGTTTCTGTCAGAGGTGTAAAGTCATCCATATGTCAACTTAATAATGTTTCTTGAAAATAAAAAGCATGCTTTGTCAATTCCAGCCAAATCTGGAGTATGGGGGCCTTCAGATTTGAGAATCATCTATTTTTATGTTTTGATGCTTTTATAGACCGCACACATTGTGGCTATAGTTTTTAAATCCAGAATTTATGATATTTCCAAAGTTTTCACTTTTCTATCACTCATATCCCATAAAGTGTAAGAATGCAAAATAATTTTTGCATTAATGTATACATGGGTAACGTTGGAAGAAAATTATTCTTAATGCAATGCAGAGTGTCTGATGGAAATGCTGTTCAGTGTCACTGTATCTCACCTCCTCATACAACTTCAGCACCTGCCTCCAAAACTGCATCAATGTAACCTTCAAGTGCATGCATGAGGAATATTATACATATCTGAATGAAAGATCACAGGAGGTGACTTGTGTGCATTAAAGCGGCACTGTCATGACCGCATCCTTTTTTTTATTTATTGGAAAAAAAATTAAACCCCCCCCCCCCAAACTCCACTACATCTAATTGCTCCCCTAGTCACCCCAAAAATTCCCCTACACCCCCATATTACCTATCTTTTAATCTTTATTTTGTGCTTGGACCTAGGCCTTTGGCGCTGCCACTTTTGTGTGGGCAGATGAAGGCCCTGTGGGACACGTCATCTGCCCACACTAGATAGTGCTGTAAAATTCCCGCTCATGCCCATTCGCTATTGTCTAAAATTCGGATGTGAATTTTGTCCATTCATTCGTCAAGAAGACTAATGAATAGATATGTCAGACGAACAAACACTGAATGCCAGTGTTCGTTCCGTTTATTACAAGGAGGGTGCTACCGGCGCCCAGCTCCCTCCTAGTAATATGTAAAAATAGAAGCGTCAGAAAGCAGTGCTCCCGGTCATTTCCTAAGCATGTCCTCCCTCACTCCATGGGGGTCAATATGACCCCCATATTAGCATACGGGAGATTAAAATCTCCTGAATGCCTCTACTCGCTATGCTGTGTGTAGGGGCATGTCTACTCAACCTGTGGCTGCTCACTGTTAAAAAGCTCCCCCCCCCCCCCTTAATAACTGTCCCTCATTGTGGGGCATCTATTAACAAGCAGGGCGGACATAGTGTCCCACGTGAGTGGGGGCTATTCAACTAAACTGGGGATATAGGGTCCCCCTCTGGCCCCCACCCATGAGCGGGGGATGAGGGCATCTAAATTACAATAAGGGGGAACCTATTGTGCCCCAACCCATGAGTGGTGACCCTAAAAGTCAATTGGGGGGGGAGACCTATTGTCCCCCACCCTTGAGCGGTGAATGGGGACCCCTAAATTACAATAAGGGGGACCTTTTGTCCTCCTCGGCCCCCACCCGTGGACGACAGGTGGGGGCTAAATTAAAAAATACCCCCCACCCAAAAAAATAAGCCCTACCTACCCCCCGCACACTAAAAATAGTGTGGTAGGAACAATAAAACTACCTGTAAATAAAAAAAAAGCAGATTAAAATCCATTAAGCATGTCGAACTTACAAAATAAATAAAGACCCGAGTGCAAAAAAAACATGGCGAAAAAAATAAATCCTGACGCTAAAATTTTTCTAAAAAAATAAATTACAAATATCTTCAGCCAGCGATGGCTCTGTGCTGTCTGAGCTCCTCATGGTGGGGAAAGGCTTATAAAGAGAGTGCTCTGATAGGTAAGTAGTGAACCTTACCTGATTGTAAGGCTCATTACTTACCTATCAGAGCACTCTTTTATAAGCCTTTCCCTGCCATGAGATGCTCAGTCTGCGCAGTGCCACCACTGGGTGAAGATGGATTTATTTTTGAAGCGTCGGGATAGTTCTCATTCTGTTAGGGTGAAATTCTGTAGTATCGCTGGCGTTCTGACTTAATGACAGGACGTTTTGGAATACTGAAAGCAGGCATCGTGAGATCACGGAAGAAAGGGTCAGTATTGTGGGAAAATTTCTCTGACCCACATGAAGTGGGTCAGAGCTGGTCAGGCGTAGGAAAAATACATAAGACAAAGTAGTGCCTAGAAAACTAGATACTTGAAATCGAGAGAAATCTCAATGTATCCTTCCTGGTAAAATATTTTATAAATAAGAAACTGAGAACAGATCCTGATAGAGAGAGAGAAGAGGAAGCGATAAGGTAAGTTCGGCATGACAGTTCAGTTTTAAAGGGACACTATATAGTCACCAGAACAACAACAGCTTATTGAATTTGTTCTGGTGAGCAGAATCATACTCTTCAGGCTGTTTGCTGTAAACACTCTTTTCAGAGAAAATGCATTGTTTACATTACAGCCTAGTGCTAACTTTACTGGCCACTCCTCGGATGTTTGTTAGAGATCCTTTCTGGGTCATGGCTGCCTAAAATGCATCCAAACATTCAGTGTCTCCACC
This sequence comes from Pelobates fuscus, assembly GCF_036172605.1. Classification (NCBI taxonomy): domain Eukaryota; kingdom Metazoa; phylum Chordata; class Amphibia; order Anura; family Pelobatidae; genus Pelobates; species Pelobates fuscus. The sequence goes on along the minus strand of NC_086321.1, from coordinate 297,746,475 downwards.
CTCTGCATGCAGACACTGAACTTTCCTCATAGAGATTCATTGATTCAATTCATCTCTATGAGGAGATGCTGATTGGCCAGGGCTGTGTTTGAATTGTGCTGGCTCTGCCCATGATCTGCCTCTTTGTCAGTCTCAGCCAATTCTATGGGGAAGCATTGTGATTGGATCAGGCTACCACTTCTGCTGATGTCAGCAGGCAGTGGGTAGGTCTAAATGAAACAGTGACAAAGCAAGCCGCCCCAGACTTGAATACAAGTAAGATTTTACTATATTTAGGGAGGAAAGAGGGGGCCAGGGTGGCTAGATGGTAGTTTTAACACTTTAGGGTCAGGAATACATGTTTGTGTTCGTGACCCTATAATGCTCCTTTAAATGTACCATGCCTATGATATCAGCTGTAAATGTTTGGATGGATTTAAAAGCTAAGGCAAAATAGCTATTTTTAGTATGAGTTTTATATGTAAGTTAAAGGAACACTATAGTCACCTAAACTACTTTAGCTAAATAAAGCAGTTTTAGTGTATAGATCATTCCCCTGCAATTTCACTGCTCAATTCACTGTCATTTAGGAGTTAAATCACTTTTTCTGTTTATGCAGCCCTAGCCACACCTCCCCTGGCTATGATTGACAGAGCCTGCATGGAAAAAAAAACTGGTTTCACTTGCAAACAGATGTAATTTACCTTAAACAATTGTATCTCAATCTCTAAATTGAACTTTAATCACATACAGGAGGCTCTTGCAGGGTCTAGCAAACTGTTAACATAGCAGGGGATAAGAAAATCTTAATTAAACAGAACTTGCAATAAAGAAAGCCTAAATAGGGCTCTCTTTACAGGAAGTGTTTATGGACGGCTGTGCAAGTCACATGCAGGGAGGTGTGACTAGGGTTCATAAACAAAGAGACAAAAAAAGTAATGAGGAGAGCTCCTCGTGGAAACAGGGTACTTCTCACAACTACTACCCCCAATTATAGTATCACATATATATATATATATATATATAGCTTAAAAAACTTTATTGAAACAAAAATATACTTAACATCTCCCACACATATAAAAAAAACACTATCACCCTTAATAATAGAGATTAAAAGACTGAAGACTGTGAATCTAGCTGGCAAAACATCACCCTTGTATATAGAAGAGTGTATCAGAGAATACTATTGAGTATCTATATGAAACATCTGATCACAGTTGCAAATGTTAAGAAAGCTATTGCAAAAGTTCCCCAAGGAGATCCAGCCTATCCGTAGTTAATTATCGCCAAAGAACAGCATTATGCCTTCCCCTAATGAATCAAAAAGGGAGAAATGAACCTAAGTAGCCTCTATAAAGTCCAAAAAAAATCCCTGTTGTTGGTTTAAATATGAATATAAGCTTCCAATAGTGAAAAGACTTGATGTGTCTAATTGGTCAAACAGAGATTAAATCGAAAGGACAGGGAGATGAGAGAGAGAGAGAGAGAGAGAGAGGAAACAAAACAGTTTGAAAAAACTTAGTCTAGGCAGAGTCCAAAGTAAAAGAGGGAACTCTGTCACCACACAGGCTCATATACCAATAAGGGGTATCCAGCAAACTGTCAATTCAGTCAATAGAAAAAATAATAATAAATGAAAAAAGTCATCAAATCATTACTAAGTAGTATGTCAAATAAGTCGCCCAACGCGCGTTTCGGCGGTCTAACCGCCTTTTTCATGGGCAAGTAATGGAGATGTACCTCTCTCCCCTCACTTTTTAAATACTGCCAATCCCTCCTACCTGTCCACAGGGGGAGGGGTTCGGTCGCGTCCGCCAAACAGGTGCTCATAGTTACAGCTGGGGAAACGAGGAATGTGTGATTGCCACCCACAAGTGCGCATGTCCGCATCAGACTACGGATGCATGCGCAAGAACTTTAAACTCGGACTTAGCGAGTGAAGTAGAAACAGATCTTCATGCATCAGGGAGTAAACTTCACCATATAAGTGCATCAAGGGATCAGGCTTAGATGTAACACTATTCAGAAGGCTAGGTGTAAGATTACTATTCCTGGTCAAATGTTATAAACAAGTGTGTATCTCCTATTTCAATAGGAAAACTTTAATACATAATCAATTACCTTCCAAAAATATTAAATAAAAAACGGGACGAGTTTTATCCCTCATCTATTAGATGTTAGTGGTAGAGTCAAATCTGTATAATCTTATCCACACTGTCTGCACACATATCCTTTAGTGGCGTGTATATATAAGGGGAAGAAGAGGAATAATTAAAGAAATAAAAAATAATATTGGTAATAAAATCGTTTTCATCAATCAGAAAAATTATAGCAAATAAATAAATTAAAAACAGAGTGGTATATACATGAAGAATAGGCAGGGTTCAGAGAAGGGGACCTCAAAATCAGGACCCTCGTGCATTCAATTAGATAAATAAATAGGGCACTCAAGAATAAGGGAGGGGAACCTCACTAATGGGATCCTCGTACAGTCAAATAAATGGGGCAAAAGAAAAACCCTCATTTAGACCCCGGGGTTGAAGTGTCTTTAATTTATATATCCATTTAGACTCTCTCTGTCTCAAGATCCTATCAAAATCTCCACGCCCTGGGTTCTTCTTCACTAATGCCAAGCCACAGAACCCAAGATTATTGGAGTCACCATGGTGGTGTTCTTTAAGGTGTCTTGAGATAGGTGTTTCCAAGCGGACCTTACATGTTCCATAATTCTCTCGTTGAAGGCCCTGAAGGTCTTACCCACATATTTGTGTCCACAGGAGCATGACAGCAGGTATACCAGGCCCTTAGTATTACAATTGAAAAAGTTCTTTATCTTTATAGAGTCTTGTCCTATGTATCTAGAGGATCAAAAACTGTGAGTGACAGCATAGGACAAGACTCTATAAAGATAAAGAACTTTTTCAATTGTAATACTAAGGGCCTGGTATACCTGCTGTCATGCTCCTGTGGACAAAAATATGTGGGTAAGACCTTCAGGGCCTTCAAAGAGAGAATTATGGAACATGTAAGGTCCCCAAGGAACCGCTTGGAAACACCTATCTCAAGACACCTTAAAGAACACCACCATGGTGACTCCAATAATCTTAGGTTCTGTGACTTGGAATTAGTGAAGAGGAACCCAAGGCGTGGAGATTTTGATAGGATCTTGAGACAGTCTAAATGGATATATAAATTAAAGACACTTCAACCCCGGGGTCTAAATGAGGGTTTTTCTTTTGCCCCATTTATTTGACTGTACGAGGATCCCATTTGTGAGGTTCCCCTCCCTTATTCTTGAGTGCCCTATTTATTTATTTATCTAATTGAATGCACAAGGCTCCTGATTTTGAGGTCCCCTTCTCTGAACCCTGCCTAGTAGTTGTGAGGAGAAATACCCCGTTTCCACGAGGAGCTCTCCTCATTACTTTTTTTGTCTCTTTTTATATATTTAGGGTTATGCCCTGTAACCCTTCTCTTACTTTTTTTTTTTTAAATTCTTTATTTTTGCACACAACAGGTAAGGCAAGAATAATATAACATGAGGCTTGCGCAGAAGCCGGGCTATTAAAAAACACTAAACATTCTTATGCATACAATAATTGACATGAAAAGATATTTCAATCCACTTAATAACTTCCATACAACCTGCCTCCCATCGAGGGTTATGTGTTTTTCAATCTCTGTTTATATTCGTCTGGTAGAGCCAGTGTACATTATCTGTGGTGTCTACGCATAAGCCAATTTGGTGTATACCTTTTATGGGAGAATCAAACGGATTCAGAGTCAAACATAACTGTATTCCCCTTTCTAACCCGGTCCTGGGCCTCTCATGGGTTGCCCCCTATCGAGGAAATTTTGAAAACTTTTAAACTTTGTAAGCCTAATATTAGGTTTGCCATCACTCAATGAAAATCTTAACAGGGTAGCCAAGAGGCTCCGCTGCTCCTTCAAACCCTTTAATCAGGCTAGAGAGAGGAGAGAAAAGAAAATGAAAAGGGTAAAGGAGAAGAGAGAAAGGACAGAGAGAGGTGGGGGGGAACTCCCCCAGAGGAGTAAAAGAAGAGAGGAATAGAGAGAGACAAGGGTGATGCTACCGTTAGCAAAGAAGAAGAGATAAGTGGTGGAGGGGGCCCACCGATAGTGCCAACCCTTCTCTTACTACCTGCCATAGTTCACTTTGGCTGATAGTTTTTTTTCATAAACAAAGGGATTTAACTCCTAAATGGCAGAGGATTGAGCAGTGAGGCTGCAGGGGCATGTTCTATACACCAAAACTGCTTAATTAAGCTAAAGTTGTTCAGGTGACTATAGTGTCCCTTTAAGCAACAGGATAGGTTTGTCTTTTATTTGGGATTGTATCACATTGGTATTTTCCTCACTGGCACCTTAACTTTCCATGTTAGGCAAGATAACTGGATTATAGAGAGCTAAACGTTTCCTATGTGGGAAGTTTGTGGACCAGGTGTATACTTGTCATTTTCCTTTTGCTGAAGTGGAGAGGGGGTCCTAAGCAAATTGAGGTGATGTTAGTAGTGAAGCCAAGGCAGCGAATCTAAACATGAATAAAGCTTAGGACTAGCTCAGACAAACTTTGCCTAGACATAAGACATGTTTTAATTTGAATTTCCTGTCTGCTGTAGAACCATTTCAATTTTTTAGATCTGAATCCTAAAAAGGCATTATCCAGTCTATGCTTCTTCTCCCCACCCAACTCAAATTTTTATACTTTATGTTGGGGTTGTGCATTTCTATAGGATCAATTGAAAACTCTGGATATCCTTTAGAAACAAAATTACTCAGCATGCTGATATGTTTACTTCTGCCCATTTAAACACATGTTTTCAACTCCTGCCCAATGAAGTCTCTGCAACATAAACCTATAGATACAAATATTTGGAAAACTGCATCTTTAAAGGGTCAGACTCCACCCCCTGATGCTGTTCTCTATGGCAGCCCTAGAAGATGGGAGAATCTGGCCTTATGGAAAGAAATAGATTAGGTCCAAAATCAAAATATGGAGCGAAGCAGATCGAGGAAGCTGTAGAACTATGAGACCAAAGTGATTGATGCGCATTATTATTTTCTCTTTCTAACGCAAATGTATTTTTAGTCCTTAACATGCCAATATCATTTTTTAGATATAGAGAGAGATCTCTCCTCCAATAATCTACCTATTAATGTACATAAACAATTGCATATATCTTCATGCTTTCATTTGTGATCTTATTTATTTATATTTTTCTTACAGACACATTTACAGGCATCCGTGGCAGGAGGGGCAACATCGGGACCCCCTCAGAGCCTTAAACTCACCTATCCTGAGACATTGGACAGAATCAAGGAGGAATTCCAGTTTCTTCAGAGTCAATACCACAGGTGAGTTGTTTGTTTTGTAATGATGCAGAGGCCTTTAATTTAGGCACAATGTAGGTGGGTGGGAATGTGATAATTTGAAGGTATAAAGCATATTTTGCGGTGACACTTCACCCACAGGATAAATATGTACTTTAAAATGTAAAGAAACTTTGATCATGTTCTACTTTAGATTTCATTCACTTAACTAATACAAGCATAACTAATGTCCTTTTTGCCAAAGCGGTCTCAGTGAGCTACTCCTATTGCTGCTCCAGCTCAGGTTAATGACTAAGGACAGGTGTCAATCCATATCTGCCAAGTGACCCTATGTAGACCCTATGACCCTCCCATGCGTTCTTCTCTTCGTAATTCACCAAGATGTTGTCTGGTGCAAAAGAGTGGTCATACATACAGATTTAAAGGGAACCTGCAGCTACTTACCATGGTCTCTGCGATCAAATTAGCAAGGATTACCCCTGTAGCAGTGCTGGCTAGAGGGTTTCCATAGCAACCAGAGCACTAGCTGTTTCGCTCTCACAAAACCACACATCACGCTGTAAAGCATACTTGTGACATTGTTAACGGACTAGTATGCCTACTCAGTACAACGTCTAAAGATTAGCAATATTGCTTGCACTGATCTGAGATACAAGGTTCAGAAAACAATTGCAAACCTGGACAGTTATGCTAATCAATGCAGATTATAGACACATCAGAGTTATTTACTTATCTGGAAATGGACTAAGGAGCGGAAATTTATTGGCCAAAGAGTAGAATTTGTGTACACGAACTGCTGTTCTATGGCCTAAGGTTTGCAGCTTCTGTGTCATTTCATAGTCTTGTAAAACAGACCTGAAAGGTGTTTTGTGCAAACAGAAATGTAATCTAATGCAGCCCTTCTTCAAACTCATGACTATAGATAGGGAGTTGGCAAGATGATGAATTTCAACTTTGATTGGCAAGCTGAGCTGTTAATGAAAATATTTTGTAATTTGAAGACAAACTTTCTTCTTCTTGTGTGTGTGTGCATGATTTAAAAAAAATAAAACAAATTAAAAAAATCCTCCATTTTTGTATTGTATGAATGTTGCTATTTCATGAATGTCTGTCTAGAACAGTTCATTGTAATCCTGGGTCATTCCGGAATGCTGATAGGCTTCCAAGCTCTATATTGTCTTTGATGTGGTACTTTCCTGTAGAAAGTGCTTTCACAAAATGTAATTAAACTCTGTCTATGATTCAATAAACTATGCTATAGCAGAGCTTACTTTTCAGGAATTTGTGTGCAATTACGGACCAGATTGTGGAATGATGCATGTAGAATTTATGTTCATGGATAAGGATACAAATCAAAAAGCAGGACGTGTCCCAGCTTGCTTGTGATGTCCTGCTCTCAGCATAGTTTTCTGGATCATTCAGCAATGCTTTTGATACATTGGGCACTTCCTTTGGCCAGAGTGCTAGGTTGGACTACATCTCTCTAGCATACAGCATATGTCCCAACTTACCCTATGACCCTAAATTACTCTTTCTGTGACTCCTAATTTATATGGGTGTCTTAATGATTACTACATTTTAAAATTGTATCTACAATATTCAGCTTGGTTTAATTTTTTGCAGTTTAAAGATGGAGTGTGAGAAACTTGCAACAGAGAAAACTGAAATTCAGCGTCATTATGTCATGGTAAGTCTTCCTGGAAAGCAGCTATTACTTTTGACCAAATTGGTAGGAGTGTATATAGAGGAGGGAACAATACAGTAATTATTTATCTTCTGTTTGGAAGCAGACTTTTTTTGGGGGGGGGGGGGGGGGGGGGCTATATAGATGCAAAATCTGTTACAAATCTTTTTCTAGGTCTAGTGACTTTAGTTCTTTTACAGAATCAATTCCCCACCTTAATTAACAAAACGCCATGCAGGCAATAATAAATATTGGTTCACATATTCTAATTCAAACGCAGGTTTACTTTGTTTTGTTTTACATATATATATATATATATCTCTCAAAATACACTTATAATGAAATCCTATATATGTATATATATATATATATATAGGAAATAAAAGTGTGTGTGTGTGTGTAAAATATAATTGTTTTTTTTAAATTTAGAATATATAATTATAAATGTAAAAACATTTTTAAATATATATTTTATAATTATTCATATCAAGGAAATAAAAACGTGTGTGTGTGTAATTTTTTTTAATTTAGAATTATAGATTATAAATGTAAAAAACTATTATGTGTGTGTGTGTGTGTGTGTGTGTGTGTGTATATATATATATACACACACACACTTTTATTTCCTATACATGTATAATATATTCTAAAATAATTAAAGCATTTTATAATATATTACACATATATAATGCATATATAGGATTTCATTATACGTGTATTTTGAGATGTGTATATATCTCAAAGTACACTTATAATGCAATCATATGCATTATAGATGTATAATATATTCTAAAATTCTTTAATTATTTTATAATCTATTACACATATATAGGAAATAAAATGTGTGTGTGTGTGTATATATATATAGATATGTGTGTGTGTGTGTGTGCGCGTGTGTATGGATGTGGAATATGAGTGTTTCAAAACAGTAAAACGTATCACAACAATATCATCATTGAAACTGCCGTTTGTGTGTGAAAAATGCAAAAACTTCACTTTCGCTGAGATCATCGCTGTGACATGTTCTATGGTTTTAAAACACTAATATTTGTGTTCAGTGAAGTCTCACGAGTAAAACCGTACCCCCCATGTACAGGCTTTATGGTGTTTTGGAAAGTTACAGGGTCAATATAGGTCTGGGTCTATGTTGCCTTTTAAGGCCATATGGTAGCCCAGGAATGTGAATTAACCCTATCATGGCATACCACTTGCAAATGTAGACAACACACTGTATTCAAAATGGGGTATGTCCAGTTTTCTGTAGTAGCCACTTAGTCACAAACACTGGCCAAAGTTAGCATTCATATTCATTTTTGCATTTTCCACACACAAACAAATATAAATACTATCTTTAGCCAGTGTTTGACCAAGTGGCTACTACAAAAAAGACTGGACATATACCCCCTTTTGAATACCCTGGGTTGTCTACTTTCTCAAATGGTATGTCATGGTGGGGTTAATTTTTATTTCTGGGCTGCCATACCGTCTCAATCTGGCAAATAGCAATTTACAAAAGTAGAAATTGACAAATCTTATGTTTCACCCTGTAACTTTCCAAATTACTATAAAACCTATACTTGAGGGTTACTGTTGTACTCGTGAGACATTACTCTACACAAATATGAGTGTTTTAAAGCAGTAACCAGTACTATGCTGCTTGCATCGGTGAAATGGCAGTTTGTGTAAAAAATGCAACAAAACAAATACATATAAACGCAAATTTTGGCCAGGGTTTGTGACAAAGTGCCTACTAAAAGAGTGGACATACCCCATTTTGAATACCTTCGGTTGTCTACTTTTAAAAATGTGGGTTTTTTTTTTTTTTTTTAATGGTTTGATGGGGGTAAATGACATTGGCCAGTTTCAAAAATGTCCCAAATAGGACATGGATGCATGATGACCAGCTGTGAAAATGCCAAGTTGGAAAACTGGAATCTGCACCCTCCAAATAAGGTCTTTTAGCCCCCAGAGAACCAGACACACCTATACATGGGTGGTATCACTGTACTCGGGAGATGTTGCTGAACAAATATTGGGGTGTTCTTTGGCAGTAACCCTTAAAGTTCTCAGTACATGTATTCTTGAATTGCTATTTGTGCCAAAAATATATATATATTTTTTTTTAATTTGGCATAGATTGGTGGTAAAATGGTTGCATGAAAAGAGTAAAAAAAAAAAAAAAGTTTAACCCCTTAAGGACACATGACATGTGACATGTCATGATTCCCTTTTATTCCAGAAGTTTGTCTTCTTTTAAAAAAAAAAAAAAAAAAAAAAAAAAATATGTACACGTGAAGGGTTATTCAGGGATTCCTGACAGATATCCATAATACAATTTTAATTTTGAAAAAAAAAAATGGTTTGGAAATAGAAAAGTGCTACTTGTACTTATTGCCCTATAACGTTTTCAAAACAAGATAAGAACATGTTGGCACTGGGCATTTCTAAACTCAGGACAAAATGTAGAAACTATTTAGCACGGGTGTTTTTTGGCGGTTGTAGATGTGCAACAGATTTTGGAGTCAAAGGTAGAAAAATGGCGAGAAAACCGGTATATAATATGTGTGGGTACAGTAAATGAGTAAGAGGAAAATTACAGCTAAACACACACCGCAGAAATGTAAAAAGAGCCCTGGTCCTTAACGGTAAGAAAATTGAAAAGCGGTCTGGTCACTAAGGAGTTAACATTGTATTAACTATCCACAGACATCAGGTGGAAGGGGTTTTCAATCACAATTTTTTCTCCACCATAACCATTTTTACGTTTTATAGCCAAGAGTGCTGCACTTGCCTGAAGATGCATACATTATAGGGTGCTAAATTTTATATATAGATATAGAGATAGAGATAGAGAGATAGATAGATAGGTGTGTGTGTATATATATATATATATGTGTGTGTGTGTGTGTATATATATGTGTGTGTATATATATATATATATGTGTGTGTATATATATATATATATGTGTGTGTGTATATATATATATATGTGTGTGTGTATATATATATATATGTGTGTGTGTATATATATATATATGTGTGTGTATATATATATATATATATGTGTGTGTATATATATATATATATATGTGTGTGTGTGTGTATATACATTTTATTTTGTGTTATAACGCCACACTCAATCAGTGTGATTGAGATTTATATACATTAATACTCTGGTTAATATCACAATGATTTTTTTGAATATCAGATCTGCTTCTTTTCGTGGTTAAAACTTTTTTGCGGATTATGTATTTTGGTGTATGAATCTCAGTGGTTTTATGGAGTGTAGAGGTTATTTTGCAGTTTGGAGGACGAGTTTCTAATTGGCAATCTGTGGGTAAAGAATCTTCGATGCATGCATTCTATCCCCTTTTTAAATATATATATATATATAATTTTTTTTTTTAAATCTACATTTGCATTGCAAATAAAGACAACCAGTTCTTAAGTATCGCCTCTTTAAAGGGACATTTATAAGCACCAAAACAACTTTAGGTTAATTGAGTGGTTTTAGAGGTGTGTGTGTGTGTATACAGGTGCAAGCAAAAGTATGTGAACCCTTTGGAATGATATGGATTTCTGCACAAATTGGTCTTCAAATTTGATCTGATCATCATCTAAGTCACAACAATAGACAATCACAGTCTGCTTAAACTAATAACACACAAAGAATTAAATGTTGCCATGTTTTTATTGAACACACCATGTAAACCTTCACAGTGCAGGTGGAAAAAGTATGTGAACCCTTGGATTTAATAATTGAACCTCCTTTGGCAGCAATAACTTCAACCAAACGTTTCCTGTAGTTGCAGATCAGACGTGCACAACGGTCAGGAGTAATTCTTGACCATTCCTCTTTACAGAACTGTTTCAATTCAGCAGTATTCTTGGGATGTCTGGTGTGAATCGCTTTCTTGAAGTCATGCCACAGCATCTCAATCGGGTTGAGGTCAGGACTTCTTGTGACTGGGCCACTTCAGAATGCATATTTTTTTCTGTTTTAAGCCATTTTGTTGATTTACTTCTATGCTTTGGGTCATTGTCCTGTTGCAACACCCATCTTCTGTTGAGCTTCAGCTGGTAGACAGATGGCCTTAAGTTCTCCTGCAAAATGTCTTGATAAACTTGGGAATTCATTTTTCCTTCGATGATAGCAATCCGTCCAGGCCCTGACGCAGCAAAGCGGCCCCAAACCATGATGCCCCCACCACCATACTTCACAGTTGGGATGAGGTTTTGATGTTGGTGTGCTGTGCCTCTTTTTCGACACACATAGTGTTGTGTGTTTCTTCCAAACAACTCAACTTTGGTTTCATCTGTCCACAGAATATTTTGCCAGTACTGCTGTGGAACATCCAGGTGCTCTTGTGCAAACTGTAAACGTGCAGCAATGTTTTATTTGGCTTCCTCTGTGGTATCCTCCCATGAAATCCATTCTTGTTTAGTGTTTTACGTATTGTAGATTCGCTAACAGGGATGTTGGCATTTGCCAGTGACTTTTGTAAGTCTTTAGCTGACACTCTAGGATTCTTCTTCACCTCACTGATCAGTCTGCGCTCTGCTCTTGCAGTCATCTTTACAGGACAGCCACTCCTAGGGAGAGTAGTAGCAGTGCTGAACTTTCTCCATTTATAGATAATGTGTCTTACCGTGGACTGATGAACAGCAAGGCTTTTGGAGATACTTTTATAACCCTTTACAGCTTTATGCAAGTCAACAATTCTTAATCGTAGGTCTTCTGAGAGCTCTTTTGTGCGAGGCATCATTCACATCAGGCAATGCTTCTTGTGAAAAGCAAACCCAGAACGGGTGTGTGTTTTTTATAGGGCAGGGCAGCTGTAACCAACACCTCCAATCTCATCTCATTGGTTGGACTCCAGTTGGCTGACATCTCACTCCAATTAGCTCTTGGAGATGTCACATACTTTTTCCACCTGCACTGTGAATGTTTACATGGCGTGTTCAATAAAAACATGGCAACATTTCATTCTTTGTGTGTTATTAGTTTAAGCAGACTGTGATTGTCTATTGTTGTGACTTAGATGATGATCAGATCAAATTTGAAGACCAATTTGTGCAGAAATCCATATCATTCCAAAGGGTTCACATACTTTTTCTTGCAACTGTGTGTGTGTGTATATATATGTGTATATGCATATGTGTGTGTATGTACATATATATGTGTATATATATATAGCATGCCCCATGCCTGGTAAATTATTGGCTTTTTGGGAAATCAATTACTTTGTTTATGCATCCCTAGTCATACCCCTTGTATGGGACTTACGCAGTATTCCTAAACAGTTCCTGTAAAATTAGATCTAATGTTTAAACTTAACCTTAATGTCACAGTTTGTCTAATTTAGAATTTTTCATGTCTATAGAATGTAAGCTCGTTTTAACAGGGTCCTCTTCAACCTATCGTTCCTGCAAGTCTTCTTGTAATTGTCCTATTTATAGTTAAGTTATTATTGTAAAGCGCTATGGAATCTGTTGGCGCTATATAAATGGTGATAATGTCTTGTTTAATGTTTGTGGTTCCATACAACACAGTGCATATGTATGATCTCCCAAGGGAAACTATGGTTATTACTAGAGGCAGAACAGATGCTAATAAACCCCATGCTGGAAGCACTCTGTAATATTGTTTACTGATACTAGTTGTATAGGTGTATAAAACACACACTGTGTAGGTTTGTTTTTCTTATTTTTGCGTTCAACTCTTCATATATTTTTATTTTTATTTTTTTTGTAGTACTATGAAATGTCATATGGGCTGAATATTGAAATGCACAAACAGGTAATTACCCACCCCAGTCATTATGTCAACAGCACACTTTTGTTATTCTCCTTGTAATTTGTTTCCCTTCTTCTTACCTGCTTATTTTCCCCAATCGTATTTCTTTTTATTGTATGTTTAGTATTCTTTTTGGGCTATGTTTCTGCTGGTTATTCCAGTTCTTTACACTTTCTCATATCTCTTGGACATGGTGTAAATTATAAAATGTTGCTTGAATCACAGACTTCTATTCAAAATGTTGCCATGATTCAGATTGTCTGCCTTTGACTTTTTGATCAACAAGTGCAAAATTTGGCTTAGTAGAATTTACAGTCTGGACGTCCTTCTTCCCAGTCTTGGAGAACACTGCAGGGCTCTAACTCGAGGTCCTGAGGGGCTAGTAGAGCGGGCTCCCTCCTCCAGGAGGCTGTAGCTGGGGCTCTCCTCCAAGAGAGTGTAGCTGGGGCTCTCCTCCAAGAGAGTGTAGCTGGGGCTCTCCTCCAAGAGAGTGTAGCTGGGGCTCTCCTCCAAGAGAGTGTAGCTGGGGCTCTCCTCCAAGAGAGTGTAGCTGGGGCTCTCCTCCAAGAGAGTGTAGCTGGGGCTCTCCTCCAAGAGAGTGTAGCTGGGGCTCTCCTCCAAGAGAGTGTAGCTGGGGCTCTCCTCCAAGAGAGTGTAGCTGGGGCTCTCCTCCAAGAGAGTGTAGCTGGGGCTCTCCTCCAAGAGAGTGTAGCTGGGGCTCTCCTCCAAGAGAGTGTAGCTGGGGCTCTCCTCCAAGAGAGTGTAGCTGGGGCTCTCCTCCAAGAGAGTGTAGCTGGGGCTCTCCTCCAAGAGAGTGTAGCTGGGGCTCTCCTCCAAGAGAGTGTAGCTGGGGCTCTCCTCCAAGAGAGTGTAGCTGGGGCTCTCCTCCAAGAGAGTGTAGCTGGGGCTCTCCTCCAAGAGAGTGTAGCTGGGGCTCTCCTCCAAGAGAGTGTAGCTGGGGCTCTCCTCCAAGAGAGTGTAGCTGGGGCTCTCCTCCAAGAGAGTGTAGCTGGGGCTCTCCTCCAAGAGAGTGTAGCTGGGGCTCTCCTCCAAGAGAGTGTAGCTGGGGCTCTCCTCCAAGAGAGTGTAGCTGGGGCTCTCCTCCAAGAGAGTGTAGCTGGGGCTCTCCTCCAAGAGAGTGTAGCTGGGGCTCTCCTCCAAGAGAGTGTAGCTGGGGCTCTCCTCCAAGAGAGTGTAGCTGGGGCTCTCCTCCAAGAGAGTGTAGCTGGGGCTCTCCTCCAAGAGAGTGTAGCTGGGGCTCTCCTCCAAGAGAGTGTAGCTGGGGCTCTCCTCCAAGAGAGTGTAGCTGGGGCTCTCCTCCAAGAGAGTGTAGCTGGGGCTCTCCTCCAAGAGAGTGTAGCTGGGGCTCTCCTCCAAGAGAGTGTAGCTGGGGCTCTCCTCCAAGAGAGTGTAGCTGGGGCTCTCCTCCAAGAGAGTGTAGCTGGGGCTCTCCTCCAAGAGAGTGTAGCTGGGGCTCTCCTCCAAGAGAGTGTAGCTGGGGCTCTCCTCCAAGAGAGTGTAGCTGTTCCCTCAACAAGGCTACAAGTTGAGGGTAAGAAGATCTGGTTTATGGAGTGCAAGGGGCATTTCTATTATACAGTTTTCCCTACAAGGTTACCACCCACGTGGACCTTGTTGGGCGCTGAAAACACAAACGTAACAACCAATCATTTAAGGACACACAGTTAAACACTCCCATTCATTACTGTAAAATTCCTCCCCTCTGCTTGGGAGATAATTGAGTTAATTACTGTATCAACTCCGTTATCTCCAAGCAAAAATATACTTTTTACCCAATTTTTACAACTCCAAAACTATACATGCAATTTTAATACGTTTTTTGAACCAGCATACTTATGGGACAAACCTATCCAAAAATCATGTGAATTGGTCCAGTGGTTCGGGAGTTAGCTGGAAGTCCCGTTTTGACCGACTGCACGCATATTTTCATGCCAAAAACAGTTCCATTTGGGCTGTGCGGCCGGTCCATTCACCATAGTTCAAATGCTGTTCGAATGTACGAACGGGTGCAAATAGCAATGTTAATGTGGCGTTCATATTGTCAAACTGCGTTTCGACTATTGTTGAAGTCCCATAGAAGGTCAAATTCAGCGGTGTTCGTGCCGTCGCGTATCCGATTTGAGTTACATGAACTTGACGGCCAATCACCGCTGAATTAAAATGGCCACTGCCATGTGTTCGTTTGTCGAATGGCGGCCACTTTGGCTGTATCCGAAGTGCCGGTTCAAAAGTGCAGCTCCTTCCCCATAGGATTTAAAGGGTCTTTTATAATCCAATCTGCACAAACAGGGTTTTTAACAGGTAATACCCTCCAAGGGCCATAGTCACAGGGCAAACAGAGTCTAGGAGTGTGTTCTTGGTTGGGATACAATGCTAGTACAGGCATCCACCCATAACCACTGTAAGAAGGAACAAAACCACCATAACTGCTACAAAATAACGAGGGGTTTTGTTACAGAAGCATTGAGACCTGGAGCTCATAAAAGCATCCAATTTATTTGCGCTATATAAATAATATATTCTTTACATGGGTTTTTAAGTGTACTTTCTCAACTTAATGTAATTCTTTATTATTTTAGACAGAAATTGCCAAACGCTTGAATGTTATCTGTGCCCAGCTGGTACCCTTTTTATCCCAAGAGGTTAGTATGTCACTTAAGTGAAATGGTATCAGCCAGTCCCTTTGGGGAAGTTTAGTCCTACCTCTTTTGTAATGATACATTCTTTATAAGCTAGTTCTCACTTATCTTACAATTTGTCTTACCTATTTTGTTCAGCTCTAGTTCATATACTGTCCTCATACTTGTTTTTTTTGGTTGTTTTTTTTCCTCTTCGCTCAGCACCAGCAGCAGGTTGTTCAAGCTGTAGAACGAGCTAAGCAAGTGACTATGGCGGAGTTGAACGCTGCCATCGGGGTACGTTTCATCCCCCCTCAGCTGACCGTGGTGTGTACACTCCCCATTCCCTCACCTCACTATTAATCATTTGGCTTCTGTGGTAATGCAGTGGTGGGAAGCACTCTGGCTTGAAACTTTGTTTCATGATTATTTAGTCTCTTCACTTGTGAATGAATGTCTAAAACTGGTACTAGTTACATTGTCACCAAATTGTTAAATTACCACTTTCATGGTCAGAGTGCTTTCCTAGGTTACTGTATACTGTTGCAATATGTATGTATATTGTTAAATATAGCAGTATTTAGGACACATCACCTAAAACAGCTTTACGTTCATCAATAGGGGGGAAATTTGAGCAATATATCAACTTTTTAATAGATTCCAACCCAAGTACCAAGAAACTGATAATGCAATGGCATTGTCTGCAACATTTATAGATTGCAAAGATATGGGATAAGGTACAAAACTGAAACTGTTATTTTAGGTGATGGGTATATTTTATTGACTTAACCTGCAAGATATTTCTGGAAGCATTGGTATCCATTCCCCTGTTTTGTCTGAGAATATGCATCTGTAACCTAATCACTCTCATACTCATGATCATACGGCCTGCATGGATGTGTGTCCATTAAGATAATTGAAGACTGTTCTTTTTTTTTTTTTTTTTTTTTTTTTTTAACCTGTGGGTCAGGATCCAAGAGTGGACTTTTGTGCACTTCTTTTTTTTTTTTTTTTTTTTCCTTCTTATTGGGTCCCCATTTTCTGGAATAGGTAGAAGATATTCAGAAGGCTCCCAGTTAACTACTTGCAGCAGTAGCCTTGATTAGTGTAAAGGAGACATTCTGACACAGAGAAGAGTCTTATGAAGGTGTTTTGCAGTATTTATTTTAGTTTTGAAGAATGAGTCACAGGTCTTGACTTACAAGTGGACGATTGGGTTACTAAGCTTGCAAGGTACTTAGCCTGGGCCCCCATCAAAAATGTAAGAATCATTTGTAAATAATATACCCGGCAAAACAATGCATTGCATTCACTGATATATTTGTTAGAATTTCGGTCCAATTAACATGATGATAATTTGTTTTATATAATGGTTTTGATGAATATTAATCCCTTAAACTCGGCAGTGCTAATTAAATAAATAAATCACTGTTGGTAGATATAACCTCAATGATTACATGCAGTATTCACTGAAGGCATATCTTAAAAGACCTTGCAAAAGTAGCATTTCTTATGAAGTGCAGCATTTGCAAGCCCTCCCAATTTTCCCCAGAAGAGACTTTCAGTCTCCAGAGACTGAATGTCTCTTCTGGGGAAAAAGGGGTACGAATGGTCCGTCAAATAACATTAAAATGTCCACTAGACTTGTGCATGGTGAGAAGACTTAGCTTGGCCGTACCATTTTTCTTGCAAATCATTTTTTTTTTTTTTTGGGATGCTTGAATCTTGGCCATATGTAAAATGCAGAATTTCGGTACTGAAAATCTGATTCAGGAACTGAAATAAAGAGAGAGGGAAAAAAGAGCAAAAAAATGGGCCAGTGTACTGCACAATATATACATAATATAATATTATGCTTACATTTTGCAGTATGCTGGTAGGAGCATTTTCTTGCCATATGGTTCACAGATCAAGTGAGAAAAAGTAACCAATAGAGGTGGAAAAAGAGGAGGAGCATTAAAAAAAAAAATCTATATTAATATATATTTTTTTAAAAAAAATTTAATTTATACACTGCTTTCTCTCCCCCCCCTCCTTCCTCCCCCCCCCCCCCATCCCTTTCCCTTACCCCCCATCCTCGATTGCTCACGTCTCACTTGATCTGTGAATAAAATATTTTTTTTTTCCTTTCTTGCATTAATCATCTCTTTTTTGGCATCATGGGCGGAATCCAGAATTATGAATTGATATGAATATGCTCGGCCATTGCGTGTTTTGGCTCAGGAATTTGACCAATCACCCGATCAGCCCAAATTTGGACGAATTGCCGTTCGGACCATAACGAATCTCCAAGTCTAGTGTGCACAGAATAACCTTTTTGGCCATTGACCATTTTGGAAAACCGTGAAATCAAAATGCTTGTTCGGATTTTTATGCTCAAGTTTTCCTTTACCTATATGTTGAACTGTAACTTCCAGCAGATCTTTACAATTCCCCAGTAAGAGAATTCTGTTTTCTAGAGTGGTCCAATGAGGAATTGGGTCTTTGTCTTGTTGCCATACATTGCCCCAAACATTCTCCCCACTGTCCTGCTGTAGAGAAGCATCTTATCATGGTACTGCCATACCAACAATAATTGGTTGATGTTGCCACTTTTACCAGGGTTGTAGTGGCTAGAATTTAAGTTAAGTAAAATATTTTTTTTTCATCATCTGACCATTCAAAACAGTAATGGCTTCTTTCTTGTCACCTGTCCATACAGGCCAACTTTGAGTAAGGGCTGACTAATTGTTGTGTGAACACTGACGCCTGTTTCACACACAGAACTTTACAGATCTCAAGGTCATTTTTGGCAGTCACTTCCTGAGCCAGTTTCCTGCTTGCCTTCCTCCTCAATTTGGGAAGGAGACCAGAACTGGGTAGTGTCTGTGTGGAACCTTCCACACCATTTCATGGACACTGAGCCGAGAGGGACAATCTACACCTTTTGGCATTTCCCTGCCTACCAAACAATACTCTGTGTATGAAATATCCTAAATCTTTGAGGTTACTGCTGTATTCCTGTTGCTGCTTGGAAGCTATTGTATACTCTTTTGTTTGTAATATACATGTATGTTAAATTAAAGGGCTTTAAAACGGTGGTATTCTAAAACATTATATAAACTGTAGAAGGGAAAAAATAAATAAAAACTTAAATTGTATCTCGCGTTGCGATACTTTTAAACCACTGTGTTTTCCTGGTACAGTTTGTCTAAATCTATTGATGTTGTGTATCTTAAATATCTGCCTTTTTGAACATGTTACTTAGTATAGTGGAAACCATACCGTTGCAGAACTGTAGAGGTGAACAGCGCAGCAGTTGCATTGGAAAGATAGAGAACACTCCTAAAGGAGGTGTAACTATATTTTTCCAATTAATTACATTACATTGACCTTTTCAAACGAGATAAGGAGCCTTTGTCATACTTATACACACAATATGAGTGAGGGCCAGAGTCAGCGTGAGGGCAAAGATTACCTACCCATTTTAAAGTAAAATCTTTATTTCATTTATTTCATTTCCCTTCCCTTATTTTGTTTTTGTCCAACATATATCAAACTCATGATAAACCAGAAATTGTAATATATTCATATGGCAAATATTTTATAATAGTGGTAAGAAAATTGCTGTCTAAGGCGTTTTACTGGTTTGGGGATTAAAGGACAGCCTGTCATAGTAATGCCTCATGTTCTGTTTATGCAATACATGTATACAAATCTTTGTACAAACAATGATAAATCTGCAGAGGAATTGGCCATACGCTACTTTGCAACAGTTTTTTTTTTTGTTTGTTTGTTTTTTTAAAACATACTACAGACTTTTCTATTTATATTCTGAATCTATTGACCTATATCTGATTGTATAAAGCCAGAGGTAACCTAATTGTAAGTTTTGCCTAAGAGGATGCTTGTGAAATGTATGTTTAAGCAATCAGCACTCTGGAATTAACCAGTTGTTTCTCCTCTTGGTCATATCACCTTTTCCTACTTTTTTCCCCATCACCACCATATCTCACTACTTCCTTCCTTTTCCCCATTTTCCTCTCCATCTGTATACATCCCTCATCCCCCACCATCCCACAGCACCAGCTACAGGCCCAGCACCTTTCTCACCACGCACCTCCAATTCCTTTAACGCCCCATCCATCCAGTCTTCAACCTCCCAGCCTAGCTGCTGCCACCAGCGCCTCCAGCCTTCTAGCACTGTCTGGTGTCCTTGGTTTGCAAAGTCAACTGGCTGCCAAAGAGGGTCTCTCAGATGCAGATCACAGAGGTATGGTTAGTTGGTGTGCTTTGTGTCCTTTTACTGTGTGTGAGACTGAAAGCAATGTCGCGTGTAGTTATGTACGTATCTTTGTATAAGTGTATGTGTGTATTTATATATACATTTATTTTTTTCATTATCCAAACTTTTAACTTGCCACCAAATGCCATGCTGCATATACCAATCAAATCATGTGATCCTCTCCAGGCTCTATGCATGAGCAATGTAGTCTATGCACTCTTGTTGTCCGATTTGTTTATGTGGCCGCCAGTTGTAGAATGTTAGAATTTGTGAAGTATGCCCACTGGAGACCTATTAAAAAATGTGTCTATTTTAAATGCTTATTGAAAACATAAAAATTTATTTTTATGTTTGGCTGCCATAATGGTTAATTACAAACCCTCACTATTACTTCACTCAAGTGTGACTTGTCATTAGTCCAAGGTAAACTTTACGACACACTAGCAGGATTGGACAATTATCTGCTGTGTTTTCAGTTTTGAATTTTCATCTTAAAATGAAATTCCAAAAACATCTCAATTTTGGGGAAAAAACGTTTTAAGTCTATAGCATGGTCTTGTCTTAATGGCTTACTTCATTGAAGCCAGCCTATTTGTGTCATTGGGAAGAATTGCCCGGCTTTGGGAAGTGTATTAGCACTTCAAATAAAGTGCGGTAAATTCAGTACTTGTGCTGGTATGAGTATTATGTGTTTTGTTTGTGTATCGCCCTGTTGTATTTTTTTTTAATGTTTCCATTGTAAAAATGATTTTCATGGCTATAATACAAAATAAAACCTGAATTTGAACATACTGTAAAATCTTTACATTGAGTGCGATGGTTACATTTATTTCACTATTTGTGCTATTCCAGAAATGTTTCTTTATTTAACGGAGTGGTAGGCTTGCATTTAAAAAAATAAATAAAAGTAAAATAAAAATGCAGTGATATGCTATAGATTTTATAGTTCCTAGGGATGGATTTTGTGTGTGAGGAGTTAAGCAAACAGTTACTTTTCTGTACTGCTTTATTTGTCTTCTTGCTTGGCTCCTAAGATGCTGTTGGTAATGACCATCTGGTTCTCTAAATAAAAGAGGACATTTTCCAAATATATCTAGCATCCATGAACTATTTTTTAATGTCAGAAAAAGGCAATGTTTATCAGGTTCATGAACCAGGATCCTAGAAGAAGGCACCAAATCCCAGGATAAATATGTGGATTTCTAAATTTTCATTTTCAAGACTGCACAATTATTATTATGATTTTTTTTGTGTGTGTGTGCAAAATATGTCATAAGTAAACCATCTTAAAGGGGCAATTTAAACACACAGCTTATTGTACTGGTTATGGCAAAATTGCCATCCAGATTTGGATGGATGCTCTGTACCACAACAGAGTGCATGTAATGTATGAGACATTCTCTATCTACAATTTTTTATTTTTTTTGTTGGTCACTTATTTAAAAGTAAATGTTAACTCATTTTTGAGAGATTTAAGAAAAATTTAATAAAAATAGTAAACTTAATCTAATGTCAAATTACCCAATATTGCCCTGGAAACGGATCCTACAAATATGGCTTTTTTGTTTTTGCAAATACTTATTTTTTTAAAACAATTTTTGGCAACTAATGGTGTGTTTGGACACCAAGGCAAAAAAAAAAGGTACTTTTATGTTTTTTTTGCTTTAAAAACAAAACCTTTTATTTCAGAGGAACCATTCACTGAGTTGGCATACAAACCTTAAAGGTGTCACCCAGCACAAAGAGAAAAGAATATGGACTGTTTCACTTCTGTTGCTTGCATGTGGGCCTAGAGTCATCTGATTTTGCTGTACAAAAATTATCTATTTCCATGACTGGTGCTTAACAAACCATTGCAATAACTATAGAAACAGGGAAATCCGACCTAGACAATCCCCTTGGTTTTTAGTGTGGCTATGAAATTTAAATGCAGCATTTTTCTTATCTACTCCTCTTCTGTTTAACCTGTATGACACCAGCATTGAGTTAATATCTGAATTCACTGTCTGTGTTAATAGATGAGTGACATGGGGAAGGTCATTCTTACTTAAACAGAGCAGAGTGCGCACATTAAAGTGGCAATTATTAGTGGATGCCAATAGGAAGACCAGACATGTTTTGATACTAGCTTTAGCAGTAGACAGGGCTCTCAATGCTACACAGTAATCCATGTTTGGTGCAAGGAGACAGTAGCCACTGCCACAGATCTGCAATGTAAAATTATATAGAAATCCGTAGATGCCATGTCTAGCCTCTATTCTATTAGAGAAAAGTGTTTGGTTTTCTCAAGTCTGGCTTAAAGGACCACTCTAGTGCCAGGAAAACATACTCGTTTTCCTGGCACTAGAGTGCCCTGAGGGTGCCCCCACCCTCAGGGACCCCCTCCCGCCCGGATCTGGAAAGGGGTTAAATCTTACCTTTTTCCAGCGCTGGGCGGAGAGCTCTCCTCCTGCTCTCCTCCTCCGATCCGCCTCTTCTCCTCCCCGTCGGCTGAATGCGCATGCGCGGCAAGAGCTGCGCGCGCATTCAGCCGGTCACATAGGAAAGCATTCATAATGCTTTCCTATGGACGCTTGCGTGCTCTCACTGTGATTTTCACAGTGAGAATCACGCAAGCGCCTCTAGTGGCTGTCAGTGAGACAGCCACTAGAGGATTAGGGGGAAGGCTTAACTAATTGATAAACATAGCAGTTTCTCTGAAACTGCTATGTTTATAAAACAATTAGTTAACCCTAGCTGGACCTGGCACCCAGACCACTTCATTAAGCTGAAGTGGTCTGGGTGCCTAGAGTGGTCCTTTAAGAAAGGTGTAAGCCGTACATTAGACTGCTGGACTTCAATATCAATTTCTAATGGTATAGATGCAGATCACTGGTTTAGAGTTATGAGGGAGAACTGGGGAATACTAATAAAGTGACTGGTGCTGGCATAGTGGAAAGGGTTTGGGGATTGAGCCTGGAGGTGTTTTTAAAACCGGGATTGATATTGCATATACTGTGAACCAAGAGATTGCATATAGAATATTGATTGGTAGAAGCAATTTGGCATTCGATGCTATGGTATGCTTGGGCTATGTGTTTGATTTCAGTGTGGTATATTGTTATTGCGAAACACATTTTCGATTATTAAATGAGTATGGCAAGAGGTGAGCAAAGTAGAGTGCTTTTAAGAAATATCTTTAAAGCCGTGTAATGCAACTAAAGAAATCTAGATCATATGTGGTGGCTGAGTAAGATCTCTATCTGTGGGGAGGGAGGAATGCATAAATCTGGACTAAAATTAACCAGCTCTTTTCCTTCTTTCTGATCGTGTTTCCATGGAGACAGAAAGGGACCCAGGGCCTGTGAGTATAACGTTGCTCTACATTGGTGGGGGGTGGGCGGGGTGCTGGGTGCGTGATAATTTTGTACAATATCTGGTTCCAGCTAAGGAGTTAAACACCACAAATAAATATTTAGTTTTGTGTATAAATTAAAGTTTTGTGTTCCTTACAAACTGTAATAATCCGTGTGGATTAAAACTTTTTTTTTTTTTTTTATAATGTCTAATACAGCCCAGTTTTAACTGTGCAGAATTAAGCTATAACTTGATAGCCTTTAATTCCTACCATCATGACGTTAATGTAGAAATCTAATTATTATTTATATATGCCGTATTAGTCCAGTGATACCTCTATATCACAACTCTTCTTTGAATTCTGTGTCGTCGTGCTGAGATATGCTTTAGACTTGAGAAAAGTATTACGATACAAGTTTTTTATATATATTATTATACACACACACTCTCAAAATTTAGTGAGTCTGGCACTCACCCTCACAGTAGAAATCAATTGTATATAAACCAAGGTGCTGCACCACGGAGAAAAATTGGTCAATATAAAAAAATGAGAGCACTCACTGGATTCCAAAATCAAAATAGATTACGCTGTATGCTATCTTCGAAACATTGTTAATTTTTTTTGCAACACAATATACTATTTTGATATTGGGAAAACAAGTGAGTGCTCTCATTTTTGATATTTGTGGGGGGGGGGGGGGGGGGGAGGAGGATAATTTTGTGTGTGTGTGTATATATATGAAATGACATACTTGAAATGAGAGAAATCTCAATGTATCCTTCCTGGTAAAATATTTTATAAATAAAATATATTCACTGGACAAAATTATAAATGCAACACTTTTGTTTTTGCCCCCATTTTTCATGAGCTAAAACTTTTTCTATGTGCACAAAAGGCCTATTTCTCTCAAATATTCACAAATCTGTCATGATCTGGGTTAGTGAGCACTTTTCCTTTGCTAAGATCCATCCACCTCATAGGTGTGGCATATCAAGATGCTGATTAGACAGCATGATTATTGCACCGGTGTGCCTTAGGCTTACCACAATAAAAGGCCACTCTAAAATGTGCAGTTTTACTGTATTGGGCAAATCTGGAGGGGTCCGAAAAACAGTCCGTATCTGGTGTGACCACCATCTGCCTCACGCAGTACAACACATCTCCTTCGCATAGAGTTGGTTAGGTTGTTGTTTGTGGCCTGTGGAATGTTGGTCCACTCCTCTTCAATGGCTGTGCAAAGTTGCTGGATATTGGCAAGACCTGGAACACTCTGTTGTATAAGCCGATCCTGAGCATCCCAAACATGCTCAATGGGTGACATGTCCGGTGAGTATGCTGGCCATGCAAGAACTATGTTTTCAGCTTCCAGGAATTGTGTACGGGGCTGTGCATTATCATGCTGCAACATGAAGTGATGGTCATGGATGAATGGCACAACAATGGGCCTCAGGATTTTGTCATGGTATCTCTGTGCATTCAAAATGCCATCAATAAAATGTACCTGTGGTCGTTGTCCATAACATACGCCTGCCCATACCATGACACCAGTGCCATCATCGGCCACTCGATCCACAACTTTGACATCCACAAACCGCTCACCCACACAACGCCATACACGCTGTCTGCCCTGTACAATGAAAACCGGGATTCATCCGTGAAGAGAACACCTCTCCAAAGTGCCAGACGCCATCGAATGTGAGCATTTGCCCACTCAAGTAGATTACGACGACGAACTGCAGTCAGGTCGAAACCTTGATTAGGACGACTACCGTGCAGACGAGCTTCCCTGAGACTTTTTCAGACAATTTTTGCAGAAATTCTTTGGTATGCAAACCGATTGTTACAGCAGCTGTCTGGGTGGTTGGTCTCAGATGATCTTGGAGGTGAAGATGCTGGATGGGGACTTCCTGGGCTGGTGTGGTTACACGTGGTTTGCGGTTGTGAGGACAGATTTGTGAACAATATTTGAGAGAAATAGGCCTTTTGTGTACATAGAAAAAGTCTTAGATCTTTGAGTTCAGCTCATGAAAAATGGAGGGGCAAAACCAAGTGTTGCGTTTATAATTTTGTGTGTATGTATGTGTATTTTTGTACTGCTCAAAAAAAATAAAGGGAACACTTAAACAACACAATGTAAATCCAAGTCAATCACACTTCTGTGAAATCAAACTGTCCACTTGGGAAGCAACACTGAGTGACAATCCATTTCACATGCTGTTGTGCAAATGGGATAGACAACAGGTGGAAATTATAGGCAATTAGCAAAACACCCCCCAATAAAGGAGTGGTTCTGCAGGTGGTGACCACAGACCACTTCTCAGTTCCTAGGCTTCCTGGCTGATGTTTTGGTCACTTTTGAATGCTGGCGGTGCTTTCACTCTAGTGGTTGCATGAGACTGAGTCTACAACCCACACAAGTGGCTCAGGTAGTGCAGCTCATCCAGGATGGCACATCAGTGCGAGCTGTGGCAAGAAGGTTTGCTGTGTCTGTCAGCGTAGTGTCCAGAGCATGGAGGCGCTACCAGGAGACAGGCCAGTACATCAGGAGACGTGGAGGAGGCCGTAGGAGGGCAACAACCCCGCACCAGGACCGCTACCCCGGCCTTTGTGCAAGGAGGAACAGGAGGAGCACTGCCAGAGCCCTGCAAAATGACCTCCAGCAGGCCACATTCGCCAGAGAACACCAAGATTGGAAAATTCGCCACTGGTGCCCTGTGCTCTTCATAGATGAAAGGTTCATACTGAGCATGTGTGTCACGGCACAGCCAGAGCCCTGCAAGACAGCAAGGTGTGGCTGCCCCTTTAAGAGACCTGGCTGGGTTAGAACTCACAGCTGCAGCATCCCAGTCAGGCTCTCTGCTGTGCTGTCCACCAGGGGGCTTAATTTTCTGTCTCCCTTATTATGTTTCCTGACCTCTTGCCTGGAATGAGCAATACTGATCCACCTGCATCCCTTTTTTCCAATTAGGGTCAGCTGCATTTAATTTGCAGGCTGTAAAAGCCAGCCCTTTCCTGAAACCAATGATCTGGTCATTTTGCCTGTTTGGTTTTTCCTGCCGCATCTTTGCTTTGCTACTGACTGATTTCCTGGACTCTGACCTCTTCCTTATTTATCGACTTCGCTACTCCGCTGCCAGCCCTGACTTCTGCTTCTCGTCTGACCCTGCCTTTGGATTTCCCCTTAATCTGTACTGTGCTTTTGGATTTTGCCTCCTTCAGCCTGTAGTGTGTTTTTCCACTTTAATTTTGATTGTGACTCCAAATCCAGACCTCCATGGGTTGAAAAATTAGATTTCCATTTTTTTTTTATTTTTGTGTGATTTTGTTGTCAACACATTCAACTATGTAAAGAACAAAGTATTTCAGAAGGATGTTTCATTTATTCAGATCTAGGATGTTATTTTTGTGTTCCCTTTATTTTTTTGAGCTGTGTGTGTGTGTGTGTGTGTGTGTGTGTGTGTATGTATATGTATATATCCACAATAAAGGCTGCACTCCACGGTCGTCTTCAAAATTCAAAACTTTTTTTATTGGGTATACGTTAAAAATGATCGTTTCAGCCCCACGTTCAGCTTTCCTCGGGATCAATAAAAAGGACGTCCTTTTTTTGATCCTGAAGAAAGCCCAACGTGGAGCTGAAACGTTGATTTTTTTAATGTGGAGATCATAGAGCTATCATTTAGAATTGCACAATAGATTATTGCACAAATTAAAGACAAAGTTAATTATCTTTCTTTTTCCCTTCCCTCTACACTATATCTTGTGACTCCCCTTTCTGTGCCAAACTACAACACCTTTTTTTATTCTTTTCCTCACCCCCTCTCAACCCTCGTTCATTCAT
The DNA here is from genome assembly GCF_036172605.1 of Pelobates fuscus. NCBI lineage: Eukaryota > Metazoa > Chordata > Amphibia > Anura > Pelobatidae > Pelobates > Pelobates fuscus. The sequence continues at coordinate 297,719,582 of NC_086321.1, read as the reverse complement.
TATATCAACCATTCCAGAGCTGTGTAACTCTTCCAAATGGGGAACGTGTACGGACATTATCAGATTATCTAAACAGCAACAAAAAACGTAAAACTGATGAGAAAGATTTCGGCACAGATTATGTGAGTGATATCCTCCATATGCACACGCCTTCCTTTTTTGTTTTTAATTTTTAATTTTTTTTTTCTCTTTCATCCTACAAGTACTTCTCATCACTTTTTTGCTTCTTTTCCCACCCTCTTTATGTCTACTCTATGTGGCTCTTTTCTCTTGCAGGGCAGTGATGCTGACCGAAGTGAGGATAATCTTGTGGTGGATGAGGTAAATTATTTTATTGCTAATATCAGAGTAGGGAATTATGAGAGAGCACAACAAATAGCAAACACACGGACACCCGTGAAAAGAATATAGTAACAAAAAACTTAGCTGATAGGTACACTGCTTCCCAGGGTTATCTCCCAGCTGATAACCGTATAACAGAACTGTGTAATTGATGGGCTATTTTGGGTATCTGCTAGTATACCTATAATAGAGGACAAAACATAGTGCAAATATTGCTACAAAACTATTATAAAACTTGCAGTGGTTAATATGCACTCACATATTCCAGAATGATAAAGCGTGTTATGGGTGCCTCCCCTCGCTGGAGATGGGGGGGTTTTTTTCCTTTTTGATTTTCCCTCCTCAAGTGATAGCCAATAGGGGATCCAGGTCAGCCAAAGATTCCAAAGAAACAGCAACCATACGGAATACTCCAAAGGCAATTTATTCACTTACAAAGATTTTAAGAGGGTGTACAAAATTAAAATAAAATGATAAAAGCAATATAAATAAAAGATGCTGGTCCTACGCGTTTCGTCCTTGTGCAAACTGGACTTCCTCAGGGACCTCTTTCAATGCTCATCCAGTAACAGATACATAAAATGAAAACAGCACCCTAACAAGCTAACAATAAAAAACTTCTTATATAGGGCTAATCCCTTTCAGTCATTGGTGGAATAGTGGGTGTCTTCTCATCTTCCAGCTCTGATTCGTCCACCTTTTCCTTCTCTCAGGTGTATCCACTTCGCCGTAAAAAGCAATACCGGGTCCGTTGGAATATTCTATCACTTCCGCGTACGTCATACGTTACGCGTGCATCACGTGTTGAAAATCTTCATGTCATTATTTGCGTTCCACGCTCGAGAAAAAACATGGCCGTGCGTTCCACCATGTGATAGTGGGCCGCACAAAGAGATGTCTGAAAGTTAGATTTTTAGAACATATCAATAATATAAAGAAAAGATTAGATACCCATTCAGTCCCGCTTCATTGCAATAGCTGCCCCTTTTTCCATTTGAAGGGTTTGCGTTGCATAGGGATAGAACAAATCCAACCCCATTGGAGAGGGGGTAACAAAGAAAAACGATTGGCCCAAAGGGAATCGTATTGGATTCATAGGTTACGTACCCTTAGCCCAAAGGGATTAAATGTGGATATGGATATTGTCTGTTTTTTGAATTAATTGAGTGAGAATATATAAAGTTCAAAAAAAATTTTTCAATAATTAAGAACAAAAGGTGATAATTAATAACAAAAAACAAAATATCGGTCTTGGAGTTAGGATGTATAATATTCTGCATCACTCTAACTCAATTTGAACATTATTTGAATATAATCTTTTTGTATCATTGCAAGCAATATGGATATGTAATTTGAATATATAAATAATCTTTGTCACTTTACACTTTTTGTGGTTTTACTATTAAGAGAATTTATCATTTAAAGTCACCATATTGGCTCCACTGGTTATACCAATATTTTATAAAATATTATTGTCGTTATATAAATTTGCTAATGAATTAAGAGATAATTATCTAAAATCACTACATTGGCACCACTGGTTATGCCATTATTCTATGAGATATTATGGTGGCTATATAAATTTATTGATAAATATTAGCATTGATTTTTGCAAAATTTAAATGAATATTATGAATGATCCACTCAGATGGGGAGTTTTTTCATTCATTTGGTTTTCTAGTAAGTCAATTGATTAAAATATATTAGAGGACATTTCATTACTATTATATTTTTCTTTATTAAGATGAAAATTTGGTTTCTAATAGTCTTCTCTTTCCAGCTTTTTATGTATAACTATCAGGCTTTAATTGGCATCCGAGTCCACTATCACATGGTGGAACGCACGGCCATGTTTTTTCTCGAGCGTGGAACGCAAATAATCACATGACGAAGATTTTCAACACGTGATGCACGCGTAATGTATGACGTACGCGGAAGTGATAGAATATTCCAACGGACCCGGTATTGCTTTTTACGGCGAAGTGGATACACCTGAGAGAAGGAAAAGGTGGACGAATCAGAGCTGGAAGATTAGAAGACACCCACTATTCCACCAATGACTGAAAGGGATTAGCCCTATATAAGATGTTTTTTATTGTTAGCTTGTTAGGGTGCTGTTTTCATTTTATGTATCTGTTACTGGATGAGCATTGAAAGAGGTCCCTGAGGAAGTCCTGTTTGCACAAGGACGAAACGCGTAGGACCAGCATCTTTTATTTATATTGCTTTTATCATTTTATTTTAATTTTGTACACCCTCTTAAAATCTTTGTAAGTGAATAAATTGCCTTTGGAGTATTCCGTATGGTTGCTGTTTCTTTGGAATCTTTGGCTGACCTGGATCCCCTATTGGCTATCACTTGAGGAGGGAAAATCAAAAAGGAAAACCCCCCCCCCCATCTCCAGCGAGGGGAGGCACCCATAACACGCTTTATCATTCTGGAATATGTGAGTGCATATTAACCACTGCAAGTTTTATAATAGTTTTGTAGCAATATTTGCACTATGTTTTGTCCTCTATTATAGGTATACTAGCAGATACCCAAAATAGCCCATCAATTACACAATTATGAGAGAGGCCTTTATTTGGGCATTTGTTTTTCTTTTCTGGAAAAATTCAGCAGGTCCTGTTCTTTTAAAATATTATTAAAGTGGCAAGTACAATGAGCATCATCTATCTCTCTCTCCTCAGGACCCTGCTTCCCCTCATAGTGTCCATTCCTATTCCTCACGGGAGAACGGTGTGGAGAAGTCAAACCTGCAGAGGAAAGATCCTCCCCCTGCTAGCCCAAATTCCATGACCTCATCCAGCAGCGTATCCCCCTCCAGGAACAAAGACCTCCCTTCGGTAAAAGCAAGATGATTTTTTTGTGTGTGTGCTACAAAAACAAATCCTTCTATTGTAGAGGATCTTTTCACTGACTTGGCATACAAAACTAAAAGATAGTTTCGCTCACATCCATCTACTTGCATGTGTGCCTGGAATCACCTGATTTTACTGTAAAAAATTCCCAATATATCCATGCACAAGAAGAGTGCTGAGCAAACCAGTGCAAAACTATAGAAACAGCAGAATCTCACTGTTTTTAATGTGGATATGAAAATCTAAATACAGCTCAGTAAGCATTTTTCTTATAATATACTCCTGTTGTACAACATTACTGACACCAACGTAACATGCTTTAAAGCCAAAATTGATTGAATATCTGAATTGTACGGTGTGTTGATGGGTGAGTGACATGGGGAAAAGTCAGTCTTGCTTAAATAGTAAGAGCACATTGAGGTTAAGTAAATTTAATTGAGGATTCTGCAGTTCAGGTCAGTTAACATATATCCATAAAACATGCACATTACATTTGTGCACCTAGAAAATTTACCTATTCAAACCTATTCAAATTTAAAAAAAATGTGCAAAATATAATTTGAAAAAAGTTTATATATATATATATATATATATATATACCCATATATGCTTCCCAAGCACTACCAAGCCTCAATAAGCAAACCAGTAACCAACCTCATGCTGATGAGTTGCATTAACCACGAAACAGCTGTCCATGAGTGGTCCACTGGTTTTGCATCTTTTCCTAAATTGTGTTCCAAGCAGTTGTAGACTGCAAACACAGATTAAAAGGAATCCATGTTTAAAATGGAATGAGGCAAAAATGTGATTCTTTGTTAAACTAATTTGCATATGCCCACCCAGAATCCTTTGCGGTTGCAACATCGCTGCAGTTTTGGGATTTCTGTGGGAAAAGCAAGTCTTATGGCTTGACTGGTGTGCAGATTTGTTTAACATTGTATGTGTATATATATATATATATATATATATATATATATATATACTATATCTCCCCACCAAGGAAGGCTGCTCTACGGGTTTAAAACAAAAATGTATTGATACAATTTAAAAATAACAACCAACTCGGGACCCTCCTCAGGGTCAAAAATACAACAGGACCCGAAACGTTGGTCGTTATTTTTAAATTGTATCAATAAATTTGTTTTAAACCCGGAGAGCAGCTTTCCTTGGTGGATTTCTATCTATTGGAGCCTTTGTGATGCACCCGGTATTGTCACTTTTTGAGCGCGAGTGCAGGGGATTATTGTGTATGTGTGTATATATTATATATATATATATATATATATATATATATATATATATATATATATATATATATATATATATATATATATATATATATATATATATATATATATATATATATATATATACATATACACACACACACACACACACACTTCAGATTAATCCAAACTCCCACAAACGTTTCCAGAGGAAAAAAAATCTAAAATCTGTTCCTCCCAGTGCAGGGTAAAACTCTGATATGGGCAAAAGGGAGCAATGTTTGTATTGTACAGTGACAGAGGTATTCTAACCTAGTAAGTGACTAAACTCTATCTTTTTCAGCAAGTGGAAAAAGCAGGTACTCCAGGCTTGAAGTCCAGCACACCAAACTCTCAGAGTGACCTGAGCACACCAGGACCTAGTGGTACCAGTGCCTCTCAGTTTCGACCTCTCTCTGGCAAAGCTGCCATTGATCCTATTGGTAAGAAGAAAAAAAAATGTTTACTTTTAATGTGTAGTTTCTTCTTAGTCCAAGCATAAATCAGTTGCCATTCCTCCACAGCATTGGGACTCCGGACACCCCTGGGTGGGCAAGGAGGCTACCCTGCAGCATTCAGTATTGCTCACCCATCTGTGAATGCAGAAGGAGCTGGAGCGTATGCTGGTCTTCACCTCATGTCTCCACAGATCAATGGTGCGACAGCTGGTGGAACCTATGGACGATCCTCTCTAGTGTGTATTCCATTCATTTCATTTTTCTGTGATAGGGACATGCAGTGACAAGTGAGCTTTTGTAGTGTACGGCTAAAAAACTTTATTGCAAATGTTGAATTGGCCAGTTTGTCGCTGCATATCTGAGCTGCTTAGGGTAGTAAAACAAAGTTGATTTAAATGTAGCATTCATTGGGCTATTGCGGTTTTCTTTTACAATACTATTTTTTTTTTCCCCATTACTTCTAGGTTAGTTATGACCCTCATGCCCACATGCGAGGATTGGGAGCAGCCATTCCAGGAGCATCATCTGGAAAACCGTAAGTTTCATGATACATTAACACATCTATTTCTGTGTGGACAGGGGTTCATTAATATACACAGAAGAAAGCCACAGTTTGCCCCTTGAATATGAAATGACGTATATATGTAAAATAATTCTAGAAAAAGGATGTGGCTGTTAAGGGTATGCGCATTGCTACCCCTGCTAACTTTGCTAACAAGTGCTAACTTTCCTTCTAACAATTTCTTAACAGAGCTTTGAGGTACAGAATAATGGTCCTAAAGGGACAAACCTAAAAAATGCATAAAGGTTAGCATGGTACAATATGTGTACATGCAATTATGACGCAGGGTGGCAGAGCCAGCCTGTCAGTGTAAATTAAGTTTTACATGGGACCACTGTGACTTGACAGGTCTGCTAACATCTAATCCTTTTGAAAGGTAATCTTGCTATAAGTCACTGACAATCCAATGACCGTTGTTTATTTGAGTGAATAAAATTGAAATGGTTTGAGCACCCAATCGTCCTCATTGCTGTGTGTGTGTATGTATGTATATCCTTGTACGAATCCTGTATTTTAACTGATTTGATCGCCAAGTTGGTGGATTGTAAAGTTGATTGAGGACAGTACTGTACCATTTGTCTTGCAATGGAATGACATATTTTTGTTCTATGGTTGTTTTCTTAGTGCCTTAGTTAACTTTTTCCTTGGACTGTTTTAATGACCATTCATAATGATAAAATGTTAGTGTGTCTCACCGTGTGTGTGTGTGTGTGTGTGTGTGTGTGTGCGTTTTTTTGTTTTTTTTCCCTTCTAAATAATTATAACTTGGGTAAAGGCGTCCTTTTCTTGAAGACCTCTAAAAGCACGTTAATTATCAGACAACTGGTCCTGTTGCTCAGTGGAGCTTAATTCAAGAGGCAGGCAATTGCTGGGCCACCTGTCTTGCAAAAACTTTATTGAGCTGCATTGAGAAGTCTGTGCTGGGTTAAAAAGGCGAGGGCTTGCAAGGCTTCAGACAAGAGATCTGCAGGTTTTGCAAACTGTTTTACCCCCAATGAAAACAAAAATGCATAATTGGGGGGTATAACTACTGAACAGTTTGTCTTGTTTTAAAATGTTTTTTATATATTTGGGCAGTTGAATTTAACTTTAATAATCTATAAGGATGTTATTGCAGATATCTTGAATTGAGACCATCATCTAGAGGCCTGTTATCCTGCTGTAGTTCTTCTGTCTCTTCAATGTTTAAGAGGATTAATTATTTTTTTTTGTAATTCTTTATTTTCGTTGTTCATGGATTATACAGGTATGCTTGCATTGCCACAACAGCTGGTGTAGGCTTTTCAATAGACATAGAGAGCATATGTATGGCATACTAACATTGCACATTTTTATGAGTTAATACAGAATCCTAGAAACAAGCTATGCCTATAAAGGTTATGATGAGTAATGCAAAACCATTGAGATATGAATAATTCTTTTTACAATTTGACAATTTTTATTTTGTCGTAGGTCAAACGATGGGATACAGAAGTGAAAAGGGAGGGGTTGCAAGTGACAACATTTTCAGTAATAGTGACAGTAGCGCACTTGGTACATACAATTCGCTATGTTAATATCCTCTACACTGGTGTCTTGTCAACATGTGGCTCATCTCCCGGTGTGCTTGTCTCTCATCTTGCAGAGGGGGTGTTGGGAAAGGGATACAGAATGAAAAAGAGGGAGGGGGGTTCAACAATTAATAGATGCAGTAACCTCGTCTGTATTTTTGGATAAGCCTTCTTTGTTGAGTGGCCCTTCAAGCCACAACCCTGCCCCTTATTGCGTGTTGTTCAGGCTCTAAGGGCCATACCTGCATGATCTGTAGGTTGGTCTGTGTGAAAGTCGGTGGCTGCATGGGTTGTCTAAACAACACAACTATGTACAATTTGGGTTATTATGTGTATGGGTATTGAGTGCCACCTCTCCCACCCCGTACCCGTCGGGCTACGTACTTATGTGACCTGTAATGCTCGTTCTCTCTCCTGCTCTTCCCCTACCTCTCCCCATATGAATGTTTCCCACCACTCCTTGGCTGCGATTCTATATGTCTGTGCCTTGTGCTTGCTCCGTGTGCATTCTCGTCTCATAGTCAAGGTTCATGGTGACTTGCCTTATTAAAGTCCCCCTCTCTGGGGTTATCGTCTGTTTCCAGGCCCCGTGGCGATTGGATCGTTTAGTAACATGTATAGGTATGAGATTGTTTTTTTTTTTTGTTTTTTTTTGTATGATTCTGGATTTGCATATGCGTTCTAAGTTCTCTACCTTTGTGGGTGTAATTTCCTCTGTGTCATTCTCTAGGAGCGATTTCATCTGCAAATATGAAAAAAAGTGTGGGGTGGTATATTGTATCGGTTTTGAAGGTCTGGAAATTGCATTATTGTGCCTTGCTGATAGAGGTGTTTGACTAGTGTGCATCCGCCTTGTTCCCACTGCCTATAGTTAAAGGTGGGGTTAGCAATGTGTAGGCTGCGTATTGGGGTTGCCAGTGACCATTTCTTAGTGTAGCCCATGCAGGGTCTGGCTGCATCCCACGTTCTCAGCAGTAGCGATGTGGTGTCGGGCATTCCTAATGATTTTAGGACGCAATTTGGGAGGTATCCAGAGTAAGTGGTGGAGGCCTTTTGGGCATGACCATGTTGATTCTATGTCTGTCCTCACCCTTATGGACCAGAACCGGTCTCTGTCACCAGTCTGCACAGTATCGTTGTTGCTACTCATATTTTACGGTTCGCCAAAATAAATCTATTGAGGGTTCGCTGAAAGTTTTGTAAGAATGTTTTGGATAAGTGGATTTGTAACGTGCGTAGTAGGTATTGGAATTTGGGCAGCACAATCATTTTACCGGACGCTATCCTACCCACCCAGGACAGGTATTTGTCCTCCCATGTGCGTAAGGTGTCAGAGATTTCCCTCATCACTCTGCCATAATTATGTTCGTGGAGACCTGCTATGGTTTTTGGTATCCGCAGGCCCAGGAAGGATAGTCATCTCTCCAGTCCAGGGGGAAAGTGGCTCTCAATTGGGCTATTGTGTTGATGGTGAGCTGTATAAGGCCTTTATCACCGCCACTATCACATCTGGAATTCCGGACCTTGCCAGAACCGATTGGAGGAACCCCCAGTGCAACCAGTTGAAGTCCTTTTCCGCGTCCAGGGAGACTAAAATTCCCCCCCGGTCTGCGCGTGAAGCCTATGTAGGAGAGTTATGACCTTCCTGGTGTTATCCGAACCCTGCCTCCCCCTAACGAATCCCACCTGGTCGTTGTGTACGATATAGGGCAGTAAGGACCCCAGTCTTGTAGCGTATAGTTTAGCGAGTAGTTTTGCATCTGTGTTGAGGAGAGATATAGGTCGGTAGTTTTGCGGGGTCGTCAGAGGTTTGTTTGGTTTTGGAAGTGGAATAATGTGGACTAGCAGTATTTCTTTGGGGAGAGTCTTGGTGGCAATTGCTTCGTTGAAAGTGTTAACCAGGTGGGGTGCCAGTAGGGTAGGGAATTTATTGTGTCTATCATTTCCATATCCTCTATCGGTTTAGTAAGTGTCTTGCTGCTGTTGCGTTAGTTTCGGTAACTAGACTCTATCTAGGTAGTCTGCTATATCCCTGTCTGTAGGTTGCCTGGTGGCATTGTCGTTCTTTAACCCCTTAAGGACACATGACATGTGTAACATGTCATTATTCCCTTTTATTCCAGAAGTTTGGTCTTTAAGGGTTTAAAGGGAACCCAGACCACTTGGAGTGTACATCCTTTTATTGGAGTGGTCTGCATGCCAACTCCCACTACTCTTAACCCTGCAACTGTAATTATTGCAGTTTTTTTAGAAACTGCAATAATTACATTGCAGGGTTAACTCCACCTCTAGTGGCTGTCTACTAGACAGCCACTAGAGGGCACTTCCGCTTTTACAGCAAAGATTTTCTTTGCTAGAGCGTCGCTGGACGTCCTCACGCTGGGGAGACCTAAGGCACGTGCGCGGCATTAGGTTTCCTCGGCGGGCGGGATCAGTCTCGCCCACCGGCTGACGTGATTACTGGAAGGAGCGCCAACCCAAAACCACCGCCGAGGGACATCGGCGGGGTCTCAGGTAAGTGACCGGATTGTTCTCCTGGCACTGAAGTTTCCCTTTAAGTTGTAGAGGTCAGAGAAGTAACGGCAAATACATCACTAATGTCCTTTATGGTCGAGGCCTTGTTCCCTTTGCTATCTACGAAGTGTTATTTTTTGGTTGGTTTGTTTACATTTTTAGGCGGTGTGCCAGTAACTTGCTCGCTTGGTTGCCTTGTATGTAATGGGACATTTTTAGTTTTGTCATATTCCTACTGACCTGGTCTATGGCTTGCTGGTGTACAAGTCTCGTTATTTGGATTATGTGGTGTTTCGCAGTTGCAGTCGGTGTGAGCTGATTTTGTATATTTAAGTTGTATAGCTTCCGTTGCCACTCCCTAAGTTTTGTTTGTGTAATCTTTTTAATATATGCTGCCCTCCGAATCAATAGGCCTTGCATTACTGTCTTATGGGCCTGCCATACCGTAGTTGCTGTTACTTCCCCCGTGTCATTTCTTGTGAAGTAGGAGCCCAACTCCTCTGTAAGTTCTTTTAGGAAGCCCTGATAGTTTAGTAGGGAGTCGTTAATATTCCAAGGGCTGCGGTGCTTAACCCCTTAAGGACCAAACTTCTGGAATAAAAGGGAATCATGACATGTCACACATGTCATGTGTCCTTAAGGGGTTAAAATCATAGAAATCCTTAAGCTCTAACAGCACTGTGGGGTCTGACCACGTAATTTGGTTGATGTGACACGAGCTTACTTGGTTCAAGTGGGATCTTGATATGAGGAGGCAGTCTATTCTAGAGTAGGAGTTGTGAACCGGTGAGAAGTGCGTAAATGCCCTGTCGCCGGGATGTGTCTCTCCATGTGTCATAGATGTGATGTGTGTAGGCATTTTTGTATGGCTTTGCATTGTCTTTTTAAAGGACGGTGTCAGTGGCTCTGTTGGGTCAAGGAAGTATCTAGTTTGGGGTCCAGGACATGATTAAAGTCCCCTCAGAGCACCGTAATGCCATGTTGTGTGCTCGCTAGTTTTTGAAAGATTTTGTGTAAGAAATTACGCTGGTTGGTGTTCGGTGAGTAGACATTCGCTATTGTATATAACATGTCATTTATTGTACCTGTCAAAATGACATTTCTGCCATTAGTGTCTACGTCTTGGGAGTGTAAGGTGAATTTGACATCTCTACATAAAAGGATGTACACCCTAGTGCTAGATGTGGAGTGGAATTGGTGGGGGAATTCTGTAGTCGGTATCTTAGGGAAGTCATTAGTTCGGAAGTGAGTCTCTTGCAGGCATAGTACATCAGTGTGTAAAGCTCGTAGGTCACTAGTGAGAAGGTGTCCTTTCGCTGGGACGTTAAGTCCCCTCACATTATATGTGCATATCCTCACGCTGGTTGCCGTGTGCGGATTGTGGAATGTCTCGTTGGATTAGATAAAGGTGTGAGGATCACTGCCCTCCCCAGCTGCAACGAGCTGAGCAGTGGTTTCCTCAGTGCACAAAGAAACGTTCCCCTGTGTGGGGAGGGAGGGTGTGGATAATGTCTTGCACTCTCACTGAACCGTTCATTAATGCCACTTGGGAACTTTAGGTGCTCCATATGCAGGCGTAGTGTGTTGGAGCCCTGGTTCGGTTCCTTGTTGTCTCTTTGCATTGTGGTCTATCGGTCCCTGTGGCCAGCCTCATGTTAACCCGGTGTCTCTTGTTATGTTACTAGTCCCATGTCCACTAGGGCGGAGTGGTGTGTTTTTTTTGTTTTGTTTTTTTTGCATTTTTGTAGTGTGTAACAGTGCTCATGGTCTCAGGCAGGAATTCCCTGTGCGCTACCTTCCCCTGTGGCTTTGTGTCGTCTCTACTTGCCGGAGCCTGTGGGTGGTGGATTGCTACTACTGTTTTATTTTTTTGTAGGCTCTTCTCATTAGGTTGTTACTTGGGGTGGCAGGTCGCACTGGTGTTTAAGGCCCCGGGGGGGATCCCACATGTGTCACCTTTATTACCTGCCCGGTCCCATCATCCCCTGTAGTTACGTTACACACTCCCTCCCGTTATCTCAACGGTACATTACCCATCACGGTGTGACAATGTCCATTCCTCTAGGCCTGCCGGTCAGGGGCCTTATCTAGTGCTTGTTTGTAGTGGAGTCTCTTTATCTTTTCTTTGCTCTCTTCCATTCTGGGAAGATTCTGGATGTGTCATTTTCTGCTGTTGGGTGGGTTGACGGTACAATGTTCCAGGATTTCAGGATCAGTTCCCCTTCATTGTGGAGATGACCGTTGTCTTTCCTCCTCTTGTTACCAGTATTTTAGTACGGTTTCCCCAGCGGTAAGGCAGTTGGTGTTCCCGCAGAGCTGTAGTGATGGATTTGAAGTCTCATCTCCGTTTTACCGTGTAAGCAGATATGTCCGTGAAGATTGTGTGACTTTTATATGCTGCCGGTAGGGGTTTTCCCATTCTGTTCGCATTTAAGATTGCTTCTTTGGCATGAAAATAATGGAGCCGGAGCAAGACATCTTGCAGGTAGGAGGTAGGAATAGGGGTCGGGCCGTGCAGTGGATCCTGTCTAAGAGGAGCATATCTTGGGTTAGGTCAGGGACCAAATGCCTCAGTAGGCCTGTGACATGCGCCATGAGTTCATTGGTGCCCACAGTCTCAGCTATGCCCATGATGCGCAGGTTGTTCCTGCGGGCACGGTCCTCCATGTCTGCTATTTTCAGGTCTTGGGCATTCAACCTCGAGGTCAGCCCCTCCAGTTTGCCTGCTTGTGCGCCTCTGTGAGTTCCTCCATTTTGTCCTCCATGTGTGATGTTCTATTCCCCAGTTCCAGCATGTCTTTGCTGAGGTCTCTCAATGCTGTGTCCAGCTTGTTTAAAAAAACTTCGGACATCTCATCCAAGAGGCCCTTCATTAGGCTATGAGTTAGTGAAGGATCTATCTCCGGTGATTGCGCGGCTGTCTCGAGGTTTCACTCCGCGCCATCTTGGACCTGTTCTGGCGGCTGTCCGGCTCAGGAAGTGAAGAAGTTTAATTTTTCAGACGTCTCTGTCGTTGTCTTCCCCTTGGGCTGCGACATACCAAGGCTGGCTGCTTGTTTTACGGGCTTAATTGCTCAAAAGAAGCTTCCTCGAGCGGAGCTATAAGCACATGCAACCACTCCGATCAGAGTTCGGGACACGCCGCCGAGATATGAATTATTTTAACGTTGCTACACAAAGCCTTATATAGTGTGAAACAAATACCACTTGGTATTTGTATTGGTAAAGCATAGACTGCCTGTGTCACTGTAACGGATAAGTTGCGGTGTGTTAACTGCTAGCTCAGCCTATGGCTGACAAATAATGTCCCATTAGAGTTGTCACAAGTGGCCCCTTTAAGTGCTCCCCACCTTTAGCACAGTCCAGCCTACCCGCCTCACACATCTCTCGTCGAGCCGCATACAGGATCTGATTCCGGAGTCTGCCACTAGGCATTTCCATGTCGCGGTGGGTAAGTGCTGGTCCGTGGTCCAGGCAGGTAGTAGCTCACTGGATTGCTAGACTGTTGGCGGAAATGCTGTTTTCGAGGCACCTGCCTCAGTGTTCCCTCTGTCGGCACTGCGTTAGGGTCTCGCCCGGCATGTCTCGGTTGAATTTGACCTTGCTGCAGGTAAATGTGATGCGGTGACAGACACCTGTGTTCTGGTGGGTCCAAACAGGTGAGGTTAGGGGTATGGGAGCGGACAGCTATGCGGGTCCAGAAATCTCTGCACAACTTGTCAAATCTGGTCTTGAAGGGCTGCATCCAGTCCAGGTTTTCTAGGTTGGCTTGTTGCAGTGAGGGCCTCTGTATGGTGGGTATCGTACATCTGCCATGCGGTCTTAGGGACAGGAAATTCCAGGCTATATATGTTGTTAGTGTGTCCAATGAGGACTGGGATATCCCCCATGGTCCAAAGGGGGAAGAGGGGTGGTAACAAGGCACTTCAGAATGCTTCAGATCAGCCTCCTCCCTCAGCGGTTGCGTCTGCAATCTCGGCAGGCCGTAGATCCAGAAGGCAGAATAAAATGTTTTAATCACGAATTTCAGGAACCTCATTGTCTCCATCAATAGAGGTGTCTGTTATGCTGGTTTTGGGGTCTTCTGCTGCTATTTCTGTATGGTTTGGTTACTTTAGAGGTTGTGCTGGCAGGAGCTCCCAGAAAACTTGTCTGGTGAGCTAAAATCTTGCAAGTCAGGCCCTGCTTTTAAGAGGATTAATTTATGTGAATGATGTGCATTTCCACCCCGTATTTAGGGGGGAAAAAAGCACCAGAAGCAGATTTAGGACCACACAATTCTAGCTTTGAAAAAAAATAAGTAAATCTCAGCTAGAGTATGCATTTGCCATGGTGTGTTTATTATTTCTGCTACATCAGCAGGGTACTTCCTGTGTATTCTACTGTTCAATGTGATGAAGTGTATGGGGGCACAAGTATGGTTTGTTGTTTTTTTTTTAATTTATTTTAATGTGCCATTATCCAATTAAGAAATATTTTTATTTTTTTTTAGGGCTGGGGGAAGGTTGGGTGGTGAGCAAATAATTTTGTATACGTTAAAGTAGGACCCAGGATCTAGTGTTTGGTCATGTTGACAGATAAGGTTTTTGGAACAGAATGCGAGATTAAAGGAACACTATAGGGTCAGGAACACAAACATGTATTCCTGACCCTATAGTGTTAAAATCACCATCTGGGCCCCTCATGCCTCCCTAAATATAGCAAAATCTTACTTGTATTCAAGCATGACGCTGTAGCTCTGCATGCTGTTTGCCTCAGAATAGCAAGCTGTCTGATGACATCATCATAAGTGGTGGCCTGATCCAATCACAGTGCTTCTCTATAGGATTAGCTGAGACTGACAAGGAGGCAGATCAGGGGCAGAGTCAGCACAATGCAAACACAGCCCTTGCCAAACAGCATCTCCTCAGAGATGAACTGAATCAATGAATCTCTATGAGGAAAGTTCAGTGTCTGCATGCGGAGGGAGGAGACGCTGAATGTTTGGATGCATTTTAGGCAGCCATGACCCAGGAAGGATCTCTAACAGCCATCTGAGGAGTGGCCAGTGAAGTTATCACTAGACTGTAATGTAAACACTGAATTTTCTCTGAAAAGACCATGTTTATAGCAAAAAGGATGAAGGTAATGATTCTACTCACCCGAACAAATTCAGTCAGGTGTAGTTGTTCTGGTGTCCCTTTAACTTTCAAGCTGGAAGACCTTCTCTCTGCATGTATAAGACCTTCCAAAAGCCATCCTCCAATATACATACACATAATCAGCTTTGAGGGCACACACGGGAGATGACACACAATACTGTGGGGTGCACGTGGAGACTGATCACTTAACATTATGACTTGGGGAATGATATGAATTAATTCAAATATGTAAACAATAGCCTTTTGTGGTTTCACCATGTAACAGAACTTGATTAACATTCTGTAGGGCGGGCAACAAAGTGTAATGCTTCCACTGCTATTGTGTTTAGTATGAATCACTACCTTGCAGTCTCTCTGTAATAGGATCCTTCCCTACAAAGGGAAAAACTTTTTTATTTTTTTATTTTATTAGATGGCTGGGAATTCACCCTAGCTCAGTCCAATGCACCGGTATGCACAGCAAATAATCAAAAGTATCTGTTACATAAATGCACTATTGCTAATGATTTTCCTTTTATAGCCTCCTCTGACTCATATTGTAATTTCACCTCCACCATAGTCTCAGCCCTGAAGACTGGGATGGGTAGGTAGACTGGTGCCTTATTCAATGAGATTTGATCTTGAAGGTAACGAGGGGGAGGGGTGAGGGGGTTTATATTGAGTATCCAAACATTTGCCATCTGCCTGCATTTTACTACATACGTTTATTTTTTTTTTTTATTATATTTACATATTGAGATGCATTTCAAATCTGAATAAATGTATAAAATGGCCATTGCTACCAAGAGTACCAGTTGCTGCACCACAAAATTTGAAAAGTTACCGAATTGCACTAATTGCAGATAATTTTATTCATAAACTGTACTAGGCTTATTTAGACTGGAAGAAAGAAGTATTACTTTATTGTGGAAGTAGTGAATGCATGGAATAGTCTTCCAGCTGAAGTTGGAGAGGTGAAAACACAGTGAAAAAGTTTAGGCATACGTGGGATAAGATATAAGATAAGGCTAGGGACTAATGAAAGTATTTAGAAAATTGGGTTGACTTGGTGGGCTGAATGGTTCTTATCACATTATATATGTCTATGGTGTTTTAACAGATGACAAAAACATAATATTTACAACCAGGGGCATGCACAAGGTGCTTGATCTTCTGGAGGGTAACAAGATCAAATCTTTCCAAGACCTCCAGCAGCAATATTTGGGATATTTACAATGGGAAGGAGAATTGGGTCACCAATTTCCCGTATCTAGCTGGCATGAGGCAATGACAAACACAAAAATGGCCTCAGTCTCTCACTATGGGAGGCATATTGCAAAATCTCTGAGATGGTACCGTGTTCCACATAGATTATCACGTATCTACAAAGATTCAACTGAGCTATGTTGGCATTGTGGGAGGGGAGAAGGAAGCATGCTACACATGTTCTGGGAGTGCCCGCTACTGGGGACATACTGGGCATCATTACGAGGCCTAATATCCCACACCACTGGTCTTCTCCTCCAGCTACGGCCAGAACACTACTTATTGCACATGACACCTGAGCTGACGATGCACCCCCATAGAAAGGTGATAATCAATGTACTTAGAGCAGCAAAGATCCTTCTAGCTCAAAACTGGAAAAGTACGAATATACCCACCATGGAGGCAGTGCACTGTAGAGTGGATGTAATTTGCTCCTATGAACAAATGGCTAGCAGAATGCAGGGCCAGGAAGATAGGCACGCGAGGGAGTGGGGATTCTGGAGGCCCACACCGTGAGAGTAGGCAACCTAATACAGAAAGGCTCCCACTAATATGTCTAATGTGAAAATAAATGTTTTTCTAAATGGAGAAATTTAAAATGATGGTGAACAAAGAGACTTCAATGTAAATGTACATAACCTATTAAATGGAATGGGACGCTAGATTATCTGCAAACCTAGAGCTGGCAGGGATAGGGGACTCTGTCCCCAGCCTCCAAGTTTAGTGCCCCCTACCTTCCCAGCCCTCCTACCAGTCCCAATCCCCTTCATGCTTTCCGGTTACCTACTAAATCGTAAAATTAGATGCTACCACAGCCCATGCTGATAAAATATACCAAAGCAAATGTGTAGTGCAGGATGGGCAGGTACCAAATGTTCTGTACACTCACTGCATGATAGACCATGTCAAACTGTTACTGTGTATTATCAAGCAATACTGTATGTACCCAACAATATTAGCTGGATGTATTGTATGATGCTATCCTGTTTACTTTAATAAATAAATATATATGGAAAAAAACCTATTTGGGGATATCCTTTTTTTATTTATTTTATTTTTGCAGTGCATAAAGATATAACAGACCAGCCTGAGGCACCCCAATGGCAATGCTCAGGTTAACATTCTGCAATACATTTGGGGTTTAAGAGAAGACATGCACTATTTGAACCTATGTGAGCTGTATAGCTATACAAACATGCTAGGATAGGTAATGCATAGGTTAACACGCTGAAATATAAATATATATATATATATATATATATATATATATATATATCTATATCTATATCTCTGGCTATAGGGATACACTTGTGAGATATTAGGCTTGCCTTTATAAGCCACTGGAACCATGTTAACGTGAGTATTCTGACTTACTAGAAGTGGTCATGTGAGGGCAAGTAGTTAAGATATCTGGGGCTAGGGCTTAGTGTAAAGATAAAGTGTAAAATAAGAGTAAATCACGGTAAACATAAAGTGTGTTAAACTTGTTTATTAACTATTGGATTGCATCTTTAAAATCTCGGGCACACAGTCGGGTCATCCATTGGAGTATCAAGTGCTCGGCGTCTTGTTAACAGACTTTCCCACATTCATAGGTGCTTCACCCAACTCCCTGTCTGGGCACTGTTTGGAGGTTGCAGCCAAGTCCAACAGGGTGGGCCCCGTTGCAGCCCCTGTGGAAGGTACTCCACTGTTCCCGACCCGTGTCGGAGTGGGGAACAGTGTGGTAATGTGAAGATGGGGTGTCCCTCCTGCCCCGGGGGTTCTGGGAGAGCTGGTACCTCTTTGCCATGAACCTGGAGTCTTCTGGGGTCCAGGATCTTCCCGATCGGGACGGTATGGGGTGGGCATTGCATGCTTTTGGTTTGAGCTGTCGTGTGTGTTTTGCAGCCCTCCGTGGATGTGGCTGGTACGTGCGGATCAGCTATGTTGGGCAAAATCCGCTTGTTGTATAAGCTTGGGACATCTTTCCACCTTTAGGAGGTTTCCCGGGCCTCATCTTGCCACTTTCGCGTTCACTCGTGGATAACTCTTGTGTAGTTGTAGTTTGCCTTGCTCTGTCTGACAACTTTGCCCAAAATCTGTCAAAGACACACACACGCACTAACAGACATACATACACACATACTAACAGACACACTAACAGACATTCACACACACATACTAACAGACACACTAACAGACATTCACACACACTAACAGACATTCACACACACTAACAGACATTCACACACACTAACAGACATTCACACACACTAACAGACATTCACACACACTAACAGACATTCACACACACTAACAGACATTCACACACACTAACAGACATTCACACACACTAACAGACATTCACACACACTAACAGACATTCACACACACTAACAGACATTCACACACACTAACAGACACTCACACACACTAACAGACACTCACACACACTAACAGACACTCACACACACTAACAGACACTCACACACACTAACAGACACTCACACACACTAACAGACACTCACACACACTAACAGACATTCACACATTCACACATACTCACTCACTCACATATTTAACACATTTTTATTTTAAATTTACCCCCCCAACCTCCTTACCTTTGGGAATGCGGGGGGGGGGGGTGGGGTCCTATTTCTCCCTGGTGGTCCAGTGGCTGCTCGGCAGTGCTGGCGGGCGGGCGGCGATGGAGCACTTCCTCTGAACTGTCTGCTCAGCTCCCTCGCGCGCCGCGCAGTGAGGCTGGGAGGCGGAGCCGGAATATGACGTCATATTCCGGCTCCCAGCCTCACTGTGCGGCGCGCGAGGGAGCTGAGCAGACAGCTCAGAGGAAGTGCTCCCTCGCCGCCCGCCAGCACTGCCGAGCAGACCGCCCAGACGGCATGTCAGTTAGCCCAAGGCATTTGCCCTGGGCGTTTGGGGGCGGCTATTTTTGCCGCCCCCTGGAAAATGCCGCCCAAGGCAAATGCCTTGTTTGCCTCGCGGCTAATACGCCCCTGGTCCTAGCCAAACTGTTGCATGAAGGTGTGTGTCAAGTCCCTCCCAGTCTAGAGAAGGCCACTGCTGATGTGGATGTGCAGAGTGCCAGTCGTGAATACATTGCATTGTAGCTGCCTGATGGAAGGGCTAGTTGACCCCCCCCCCCCCCCCAATGCCTAGGCAGGCATAGCAGGTCATATTGGAGACGGGATCTCCTACCTCACCATCACTGCCGTCTTCAACGAGGAGATGGTGGCTCTAGGCAACGAGTGTCACTGTCTGGAAAAGATAAAGGAGTCGTGACAACTTGAGGACTGCAACTCGTCCAAAGCAAGATAAGTGTGGATATGACCAGGTTTGAGGTCCATCAGCATGTTCTTTAGCAATGGCATGAAGTTAGCTTGATATAGATCAGCCAGGTCCTCCGTTACCCAGGCCCCCAGATATTTCATTTTATCTGAACACCAGTGAAAGGGGAAGTTGTTGTGAATTCCTCCGCTGGTATAGTGCTTTTGAGCACTTCCCACTTTGTGAGGTTTAATTTGAGCACAGATAAGCTGCCATACGTTTCGAATTCTCAACTTAAACATGGCAAGGGGATTTGTGGGTTGGTTACAAAAAACAGGTGGTTGTCTGCGTATGCTGCCACCTTATGCTCCGGAACTTGTATTGGAGTCCTGAGATATCTTGGTTCTGGCGGACCGCGATGAGGAACGGTTTGAGGGAGATGGCAAACAATAGAGGTGAGAGGGGGCATCCTTGCCCCGTGCCATTGAAGATTGAAAAATGGTCCGTGAACACTCCATTGACCCATACCCTAGCAGTTGGTTGGCTATATAAGGCAGCGATCCAGCTCCTCAGTTTGTCTCCAAATCCCAATGCTTTTAAGGTAGAAAACCTAAACGTCCGATTAATGCGGTCAAAAGCTTTCTGCATGTTTCTAGAACTGTGGCGTGCGAGATGTTGCAAGGTGAACAGGCTGAGAGTGCTATCCCTGGCCTCTCTTCCAGGGATAAAGCCTGTCGGATCTGGGTGAATAAGGTTGGGTAGATATGTTTACATCATAGTTGCTAAAACTTTGGTAAACAAGTTAAAGGGACATTCTTGTCACCCATCACCCAGACCACTTCAGCTCAATGAAGTGGTCTGGGTGCCAGGTCCCTCTGGTTTTAACCCTTCAGATGCAAACATTACAGTTTCAGAGAAACTGCTATGTTTACATTTGGGGTTAAGCCAGCCTCTAGTGGCTGTCTTCCGGACAGCCACTAAAGGCGCATCTGCGACGCTGGAGGCATATTATGCCTCCATCGCGCAGAGCGTCCAAGAAAAGCATTGAAAGCACGCGGCATTCGGCTCTGCTGACGTCGGCGGGGAGAAGAGGTAACCAGCACCGAGGGAACCCGCCGCTGGAATAAGGTAAGCTGCTGAAAGGGTTTTAACCCCTTCAGCGCTAAGGGTTGGGGCACCCTCAGGGCACTATAGTGTCAGGAAAACAGCTTTGTTTTTCTTATAAAAATTGCTTCACCCTACCTATCCTGCGCCCCTTCTTAAGTCGTCCCCCTCCCCTCTTCTTTCTCCCTCCCCCTCCAAGCACAGATAGTATGCCCGGCAAAAAAAAGGGTCATGCAGAGCATAAGGGCCATCAGGAACATTTAGCGAAATGTGGGAAACTGGACTTCAATTCCAGGACGGTGAAGTCCCCCATTAATTCCCTGTATCCCACCCAAACAACAAACAATAGTGTCCCACTAATAGAACTTTGTTATTGTGGCGGTGGGTTGCCGTGTTCGGGAGTGGGAGACACCGTGGGACCTACCCCGTGAATCCAACCCACCCAAAGTAAAACTGCATCCTTTCCCAATAAACAAACATGGTATGAATGTGATGGTCTGTAGATCCATGGCACAAAGAGCATCCTGTAATAAAGCTGAGCTCGAAGAGGAACATTAGTGGCAGGATCGTGTGTTGGACATGCCGACACGTCGGACGAGGTGTAGTACCCCATCAATAGTGAAGGTGAGACCGCGTCTCCCAGAGTACCTGAGCTCATGTAAGGGATCTTGCCCAGAGCTGGTTATTCCTCCGCATGTGCTGGGTCAGAGTGCCATCGGGGCGGAGGGCGCGCCGGGAAGTCTCCCTTCCTGTGACGTGAAGCTCTCTGCAGTCTGGGTCTCAGGTCTAAGGGCCTCAGAACCCAGTTAACCACTGACTGGTGGTAGCTGCAATCTGCTCAGGAATCCTGGAACATCCTCTGGCCATCCTATGGTGTGCCAATCATTGTTGTGCCAGAACGGAAAGCCCCAACGGTAAAGAATTTGGCATTCCTGCAGGAGGAGGGTCACGGGTCTCAGTGCTCTGTGGGCCTCAGTGGAGACAAATCATTGTAGATGGCTACCTGGACACCATGAAATTCCCAGGTTTGTCTACTCCTGGCTCTGCGCATCCTAATGGCATCCTTTGTTTTGAAGGAGCCCAAGCAACAGATCACGTCCCTGGAAGCAGTGTTCGCCGTTCGTGGGCGTAGGGCACGGTGACCCCGCACAAAGTCAAATGTGCCTGGTGCTTCGTCCCAGAGTATGAAGCGGAATAGGCAGGTGAGTAGCCTCTCAATGTCCTCCCCCACAGGTTGCGGCTGCGATTGTCCTCCGTCTAGCGTTTCATCTCCAGTAACATGGAGCCCTGCCTAGCCACTGCGTGGTCTGTGGTTGCAGTCTGTTCCGTGATATGCCGAGGCCTGGAGCCGGGACCCTTGCTTGGAGACCTCCGTACGGAGGTGTGACATTTCCGCCCCTAGGCGTCTGGGGTGGATCAACCCGACGAGTTCTCCCCATTTGGTGTGGATTAAATGCTAATTTGGGGCTTTGAGAAGCAGAGCTCATTCAGGTCAGAGTCCAAAGCCACCACCACCACCACCCCCCCCCCCCCAATCAATTAATGGGTACACAAATTGCGAATTTCACTTACCGAACCTCCACGTCAACACTTTCCCACCTACTGCCACACAACCTTACACCACCCACCATATTTCAACTCTCCTCACGCTTACCTTTTCCTACGACCACATCTTTTCCCAAGTCATGGACAATTAATTGACCGAAACCACAAAGACTGGTGAAGAAGCATCTCAAAGAACATACTACTCCACATCTCTCAGAGGCAGAAGAGGGTCCATCGCAAGCGCTTTTCCAAACCACTTCTGTATCACAGCAAGCATCGGAGACAGCACAAGAAGTCTGCAATCTACTCAAACCAATTTTTTAAACACAATTTAAAGACATCAAAGGGTCTATAAATAATGCTCTACATCTCCTACAAGCTCACTCATCCCAACTCAAACTCTTAGAAATAAGAAAAAGCACGACGGAAGACAAGCTTCACCTGCTACAATCCACCATTCAGCAGCAGAATACCACATTAACATTCCTGCAAGACAAGTTGGATGACCAAGAAAACAGAAGCCGCCGCAGCAATCTTAAATTTGATGGTTTCACAGAAACCTTGAGATCCACTGACTTAATTCCCACTCTACAATCTTGGAACCAAGATACTCTTTAAATTGCAACCACCTCAGACACACATCCTGTCACTGAAAGGGCACCCAGACTTGGGCCGGACAGGCCGGGCAAAGAGTCAAGACCCAGGCCAATTATTGCTAAATTTCTCAATTATCATGACCCCATGCAAATACTAGCAGCTTATAAATCCTCAAATAGTCCTACATACTAAGACAACAAATCTCTGCTCAAGTCACTCAGATGAAAGACATTCACTCCCATATGTTCAGTGCTGTATAGAAAAGGCATAACTTTTGCTCTTCTCTACCCAGCCATTCTTCGCCTACAAATTGCCCATCACAACCTCTCCACTTCATCAGTAGCTGAAGCCTCAAAATTCCTACAAGATGTCATGCCGGATTAGGATGAGGACTCATACAGCCTGTCTGCTTTATTCTCGTTCGACACACTAAAGTGCATTTTCTCTAGACATCCTAGATTACATTTCACTAAACCATATTTTACCATGTTTTGTACCATAGCCATACAGACATTGACCTTTTCATTTATTGCCTTCATTAAATTATTTTGACAATGCTTAATGAGATTATTTTTCTGCCATTTTATTTTGGATTACATTGAACATTTGTGTTGCTGTATTTTTATGTTTTAGATATTAAGCTACTGATCTAATGTTTAGCACCAGTGCTACTGCCTATCAAGGCCAGCAGTTTGTGAAATAGTGTGTCCTTGTTAGACATATTTTGAGATGCTGTGCAAGCTTTTGAATTTGGAACAGCTCACAGCAGATGCATAAAGAAGCAGTCTTAACAGCAGATGCCCTAGATTTTTATTAGTGATGCATTGCTAGACTGCAGTACACTGCTAGCAAGGTCATCTGCTCGAACAGTTGCCTCAAGTAAAAAATTACTCATGGCTTAAAAGCTAGTTTGCTAGCATCAAGCCAGCAGAACAAGCAGGTAAATGTTCCATACACAGGAAATCATTCCTTTGCTAAATGGAAATAGGTGAAATTGCTAGTTGATTCTAGTTGATTGCCAAAAAATAAACATTTGTTGGCACAGATACTTGTAAAACTCACTAAGGTGTATGCGGTAGTGTTGCATCACTAAACACTTCAAGCCACTTTTACATTGCTTGTGATCCAGACAATTCAATTAGTATAGAAATGTACTAATAACTAGTAAGCTGTGCCTGCTGTTAAATCCGAACTCTTGCGATTGTGAATACCTTTAACAATTTACATTGTGTATCTTTTTTTTTTTTTTTTATTGCACAGCAAGTTGAAACAATCTTAACTATTGGATAATTGCACAAAAGTTTGCTTTAATGAAGTCTTTGTGGATGCTTAAACAACGTGGTATATTTAAATGTACTGTATGCTCTTCATACAGGAGGCTTTTGAATACTTCTCTCTTTTTCTCTTCTTTCGGCATTAAAATATATATACTATTAAAACATTTCCTATCCACCCTGTTTTACATTTTTCTCCTGGTGGAGAAACAATTTTTCCTTAATTCCTATGCTCTTTTTGCACCGTAAAGCATATCACTGGTTTTTTAAATGTCTCACAGACAGTACCACATTCAAGATTGTACTGTTTGAGCAGGGCCTTCTTAATTAAATAAGTAATTTGTATGGAAGTTACTTGTTGCCAATTGTAAAGTGCTGCGGTATATGTTGACTTTATATAAATGATGATCGCATCCCATTGCGGTCCATAATCTTTGCAGAACCTACGTTTGGCATCATCAAACTCAGCATGGAGATGCCGCATGCTCCCTTCCCTCCACCCACTGCCCCCCCCCCCCTATTTGCTTCCTATCTTAAAGTGCTTCTTTAAGACAGTAAATACTGGACACTTAAAATCAGCCTGCCATTCATCACTGCTCAGCATAGTAAGGAAGCATTTGTCCAAGCAGCATGGAGGAGACTAGGCTGCAGGACTATGAATGTGGACTCTAGGCATTATAGCCACCTAAGTGATTGTTATACTGCCTAGAGTGTTGAATACTGCAGGTTTGCATAGTTTAATAAGAAAATATGTAGCAGTGTTTAATAGAATGCATTGACAATGGAAGTATTCTTATCTCGCTTAGGTTTAAGGCTATGAATTAGGAGTGAGGTGTTCTAAAATCTCTAAGGCTAGAGTCTAGACTCTGTATTTCTGGAAATATTGAAGAGCATAAATAGTGTACATTAGTAAACAAGTGGACCATTCTCTAGGATAACAAGTGAAGAAATCCTTCTCTTGTTTATTGGCAAGCAAAAGTGATTCCCAAATATGGAACTGTTTTTGCATGAACACTCTAGCAGTGGAAATATAAACAGGTGTGTCCAATGCTAGTTAGTTACATAGTTACATAGCTGAAGAGACTTGTGCCCATCAAGTTCAGCCTTCCTCACATATGTTTTTGCTGTTGATCCAAAAGAAGGTAAAAAAAAAACTAGTCTGAAGAGCTTCCAATTTTGCAACAAACTAGGAAAAAATTCCTTCTTGAACCCAAAATAGCAGTCAGGTGTCTCCTTGGATCAAGCGGCTATTACCCCACTAATTAGAATTTATATCCTTGTATGTTTTTGCAATGTTTTTGCAAGTATTTATCCAATTGAAGTTTAAACATCTGTATGGACTCTGACAAAACCACCTCTTAAGGCAGAGCATTCCATATCCTTATTGCTCTTCCTGTAAAAAAAACTTTGATTTGCCTTAGATGAAATCTCCTTTCTTCCAGCCTAAATGTGTGACCTTGCATCCTATGTATAGCCCTGTTTATGAATAGATTTCCAGATAATGGTTTGTACTGTATAATGTTATCATATTTCCCTTTTGAGGTGCCGTTTTTCCAAACTAAAGAGATTAAAAAAAAATTAAAACTTTCTTCGTAACTAAAATGTTCCATTCCTTTCATCAATTTTGTAGCTCGTCTCTGCACTTTTTCTAGTGCCGTGATATCCTATTTTAGAACAAATGCCCAAAATTGCACAGCATATGCTAGGCGTGGTCTTACCAGCGATTTATAAAGCAGCAAAATTATATTTTCTTCACGAGAATTTATGCCCCTATTTATACGTGACAAAACCTTACTGGCCTTAGCAACTGCAGATTGACATTGCATATTGCTGCCTAATTTGTTGTCTATAAAAATTCCCAAATCCTTCACCTGTGGGGTTATCCCTAATTCACTACCATTTAGCATGTAAGTTGCTTGTGCATTCTTGACCCCCAAGTGCATAACTTTGCATTTCTCTACGTTAAATTTAATCTATTTTAGTGCCCAGTCCCCCAATCTATCCAAATCCCTCTGCAGCAAAGCAATATCCTGCTCACATTTTATAACTTTACAAAGTTTTGTGTCATCTGCAAACACTGAAACATGACTTTCAATGCCTATTTCAAGATCATTTATAAATATGTTAAATAGAAGCGGTCCCAAAACAGAACCCTGAGGGACACCGCTTACCACACTTGTCCAGCCTTAAAATTTACCATTAATGACAACTTGTTGTACTCTATCCTTAAGCCAATGTTCTACCCAGAACAAGAATAATCATCTAGACCAGTGGTAGTCAACCTTTTTCTACCTACCACCCACTAATGCATCTTTGTACTTGAAAAAAATTCCTTACCGCCCACCAGTTTTCGCGGAAGTTCAGAATATTTTTTTAGAAAGGAGGGTGTTTTAAAAAAAAATGTACGTACATTTATCTTTTTATTTTTACTTAATGCATGTTTATAATGTTTTTATTGAATTTACCTTTACTAGTGATTGAGATCCTTGAGGTTGATGCTGCGAGACTAAATATTTGATATCTAGTTTGATTTTCGTAAGGAACAAAGGTCTCTTTCGGTGATATTCAGACGACTTCTCTGTTTGCGCATAATATGATTTCTCATCTGTGCGTCATCTCCTCTCCCTCCTCAATTCCCCTCCCCACCTTTTTTCCATTTTTTTCTATTTTTAACCTTCCTTATAGCAATGCCCAGTAGGAAGGCTGAGCTAGGTAGCCCACTTACTATAGTCCACTATAACAGACAGGCATACATACATACAAAGACGCAGGCAGACACACAAAGACGCAGGCAGATACACAAAGACGCAGGCAGATACACAAAGACGCAGGCAGACACACAAAGACGCAGGCAGACACACAAAGACGCAGGCAGACACACAAAGACGCAGGCAGACACACAAAGACGCAGGCAGACACACAAAGACGCAGGCAGACACACAAAGACGCAGGCAGGCACACAAAGACGCAGGCAGGCACACAAAGACGCAGGCAGGCACACAAAGACGCAGGCAGGCACACAAAGACGCAGGCAGGCACACAAAGACGCAGGCAGGCACACAAAGACGCAGGCAGGCACACAAAGACGCAGGCAGGCACACAAAGACGCAGGCAGGCACACAAAGACGCAGGCAGGCACACAAAGACGCAGGCAGGCACACAAAGACGCAGGCAGGCACACAAAGACGCAGGCAGGCACACAAAGACGCAGGCAGGCACACAAAGACGCAGGCAGGCACACAAAGACGCAGGCAGGCACACAAAGACGCAGGCAGGCACACAAAGACGCAGGCAGGCACACAAAGACGCAGGCAGGCACACAAAGACGCAGGCAGGCACACAAAGACGCAGGCAGGCACACAAAGACGCAGGCAGGCACACAAAGACGCAGGCAGGCACACAAAGACGCAGGCAGGCACACAAAGACGCAGGCAGGCACACAAAGACGCAGGCAGGCACACAAAGACGCAGGCAGGCACACAAAGACGCAGGCAGGCACACAAAGACGCAGGCAGGCACACAAAGACGCAGGCAGGCACACAAAGACGCAGGCAGGCACACAAAGACGCAGGCAGGCACACAAAGACGCAGGCAGGCACACAAAGACGCAGGCAGGCACACAAAGACGCAGGCAGGCACACAAAGACGCAGGCAGGCACACAAAGACGCAGGCAGGCACACAAAGACGCAGGCAGGCACACAAAGACGCAGGCAGGCACACAAAGACGCAGGCAGGCACACAAAGACGCAGGCAGGCACACAAAGACGCAGGCAGGCACACAAAGACGCAGGCAGGCAGACCCGCGCACACGCGGGCGGGCAGACGCGCACACGCGGGCGGGCAGACGCGCACACGCGGGCGGGCAGACGCGCAGACGCGGGCGGGCGACGCGCAGACGCGGGCGGGCGGGCGGGCAGACGCACTCACGCAAGCAGGCGGGCAGACGCGCATACAAAGACACACACATTAGATCACCCTCTAAGAGCACCCATTAGAAGTCACCCTCCTGTTCCCTACCTTTAGGTGCAGGAGGGTGACTTTCCCTGGGGTCCAATGGTGGCTCAGGTAGATGAGAGTCAGAGTTCCCACTCTGACTCCCTGGTCTTCCTCCCGCGCGGCTCTCCATGTTAGCTGGGAGGAGTGACGTGCAGTCACTTCCTCCCTGCGTGTGATGTCATCACAGAGGGCCCGGTCGCGCTGTTAAAGCGCCCAGTGCTGACCGGGCCCCCTTACAATCCACATCCATCGGGTGGCACTGACCGCATGGGCCACCCGATGGACACCTTGGAAGGCGGCCCCGGCGGTTTACCCCTCCGACCGGGTACCGCCAGCTCGTGCCCGCCCAGTCTATCAAAACGAGGAAATCCCTACCGCCCACCTGGAATCCTGAAACGCCCACTAGTGGGCGGTAGGGACTAGGTTGACGACCCATGATCTAGACCAATTTCTTTTAGTTTGAAGACTAACCTATTGTGAGGAACCATATCAAATGCCTTGACAAAATCCAAATAGATCACATCCACTGCAAAACCCTGATCTATACTTCTACCTGCTTCTTCGTAGAATGCAATTAGGTTAGCTTGACATTACCTATGTTTCATAAAACCATGCTGATTATTGCTAATAACAACGTTCTTCCCAATATACTAGCTAGTTATATTATTGGACCCCCCCAGAAGTAGATTTTTGTACCTAAATTACCTCCAGCTCACCAGGCTTGCCACAGCCGCCATGCCACATCTGTCTGATTACGGATGATTTCAGCTAATTCAATGCTTCCCCATAAGGAAGCATTTGGGTGTTTAGTGCGCATGTTGCGACAGTCAGCATATTCTGAGATGCATCTGTAGGAGGAGCATTCAGCATCTCCATCCTAAGAGTAAAGGAACTGAACATCTGTCCTGCAATTAGGAAGTCCCTTTAGTGGCTGTCCCATGTGGCAGTGTTGACACAGCGGTCTACAAGGACAATCTTTTTGCCCCAGAACCATTACATAAAGCTGTAGTGGTTCTGGTGCCTAGAGAGATCCTTTAAAGGATCGTTATAGTGTCAGGAAAACAAACTTGTTTTCCTGACACTCTATAACCCTTAGGTCCCTCCTTCCTTGGCACTTTAATCCAGCACCGGGCTTCCTCTGCGCTGGTGACCTCTCCTCCCCTGCCGACGTCAGCTCCTGAGTGGAGCGGAATGTGCGGCAAGAGTCGCACGCGCATTCAAACAGCCCATAGAAAAGCTTTTCTCAATGCTTTCCTATGGACGTTCTGCGCGCTGAATGCGATTTTCGCATCCAGCGTCGCAGAAGCGCCTCAAGCGGCTGTCAGGAAGACAACCACTGGAGGCTGAATTAACCCTGCAATGTAAACATGGCAGTTTCTCTGAAACTGCTATGTTTACATCTGAAGGGTTAAAACTTGGGGAACCTGGCACCCAGACCACTTTGTTGAGCAGAGTCCCTTTAATGCCCACAAGTTTCCTAAAATTGTGATTTAACTGTGTTTACTGTACGTGTGCACTCTGATTAAAGTTTTAAATTCTGTTGCCATGTTTTGTCATTTGTGTTGGTAGTCATCAGTGTCTGTACAAATGCCTATAAAAAATGTGAGTATTTATATTTTTGCTTTTTTACTAACATTTCAGACCCTGTGTGAAATATTGTAAGAACAAAAACTTTGCTTTTCTAAGAAACCAAAAAAGTCTACACACGAAATTGCTTTTTTTTTTTTTTTTACATGGTCATGTGCTAGATATGCAGCCCTTGCTTTAAATAAATGTTATGATACTATTTTTTTCATTCAAAAAGTGGTCATCAGTAAAGGCGTTAAATTAATTGTTATTTGACAAAGGCGCAAGGTTAAGCGCCGAAACGCGCGTTACTACTAGCACTTGGAGGCTTTTTTACCTCTCAATAATAGGAATTGATGTTTAGTTAGCATTAGCCAGTCCGGGGACCTTTGGGGTCCGAGCTTTTGTTTAAACAGAGGTGTGCAGCAGCTATAAGGGAATGTATGCCTCTTAAATATAGACTTTAGGGCTCAGCCAGCACTTGCCTCTCTCTGCTAACATAGCACCCAGACGGCCTACTGTAGCCCTTATCATATTTATTGTAGGCAGTGAGCTCTTTTATAGCTTTACTTGTTAATAGACCAGTCCTCTTAAGCATTTGTTTGGTTCCCTGATGGGCTGTTATCCATCGTTCTATCCTTTAGACTCAGACTCTGTATTAGGATCTTTGTCTTTGTTTTGTGCGTTCTGAGCAACATACCTCTAGTGACGGAACACTAGGAGCCAACGATTTTTTTACAGGCTCTCGTCACTGCAGTATCACTGCATGGGATGCTAAGCTCTACCCTCTATTTACAGCTAGTGGGTTATCCATATTAGGGGTCCACTGTCCGCTATTCAACAAAGGAGGGACGTAGGCTAATCAGCTCTATTATCTGGGGCCAGCTTTTAGGACGTCGGTCTTAATCATATATTTTCTCTAAGTACTACACCCTATTGCTTTGCACACCTTGTGAGGGGAGGTTTGTGTTGTCATTCCTCTCTAGCGACTCTGCTACTTTGCAACTTCATTAGGGTGACACCACTGTCTTTCCCTAGATACAGATTAATAGCTACTTATAGCGTCTGAAACACTGTTGCAATCTATATATATATTTCTTGATAACAAGGTTTGCTGTGAGGTCACCTCTCGATAGAGGATCCCTACTCTGTCACTTTTTGCTAACTGTATATACACTTTTTACACTGTATATACACTCTTAATTTAATTTAATTTATTTTCCTTTACTTTATACCTTATCGTGTTTTTCTTCCCTAGAAGGGACCAATAAAAATTTATTATTTTTCATATTTTGCATGTATGTCCCATACCGGCAACTCCTAGCCACTACTATGGACTATTCTATTCAGGGGTATTGAGACTGACGATTGGGAGGACCTGCTTTGTAATCCCTTTCTGTCAGCCTTCCTCTTTTCTATATTATATCCCATCGGTTATGCCCTTATACCCTGCAACCCCTACCAACCCCAATGTAGGATTGTATCTATTTATTTATTTATTTTCTTCCATTGGCGGTTGTGTCTTTTCTCTAGGAAAATAATTCCTTCTTGACCCCAGAATGGCAGTCAGATTTATCCTTGGATCAAGAAGCTATTACCCTACAGTTGAAAAATTATATCATTGAATTTTCTGTTTTTTGCAAGTATGCATTGCGGTTTAACCCCTTAAGGACCAAACTTCTGGAATAAAAGGGAATCATGACATGTCACACTTGTCATGTGTCCTTAATGGGTTAAACATCTGTACAGACTCTGATAAAACCACTTTTTCGGACAGAGAATTCCATATCCTTATTGTTCTTACGGTTAAAAAAAAACTTTGCTTTAGACAATATCTTCTTTCTTCCAGTCTAAACGCATAACCTCGTGTCCTATATAAAGTCCTGTTTGTGAATACATTTTCACACAATGGTTTGTATTGGCTCCGGATATATTTGTATAATGTTATCATATCCCCTCTGAGGCAACGTTTTTCTAAACTAAATAGGTTTAAATTTGTTCACCTTTCTTTATACCTAAAATGTTCCATTCCTTTTATTAATTTTGTAGCCCGCCTCTGCACTTTTTCTAGTGTCGTAATATCCTTCTTTAGAACAGGTGCCCAAAATTGCACAGCATATTACAGATGTGGTCTTACCAGTGATTTATAAAGAGGCAAAATTATATTCTCATCCTGAGAATGAATGCCTTTTTTCATGCGTAATACCTTATTGGCGTTAGCCACTGCTAATTGACATTGCACATTGTTCCATAGTTTGTCTATAACAATTCTGAAGTCCTTTTCGTGTGTTGTTATCCCTAATTCGCTTCTATTAAGGGTAAAAGTTGCTTGAGCATTCTTTACGCCGAGGTGCATAACTTTGCATTTTTTTTACATTAAATTTCATCTACCATTTGAGTGCCCAGTCTCCCAACCTAAATCCCTCTGCAGCAAAGTAATATCTTGCTCACATTGTATTATTTTACAGAGTTTTGTGTCATCTGAAAACACTGAAACATGACTTTCAATGCTTTTTTCAAGATAATTTATAGACATGTTAAATAGACGGGGTCCCAGAACAGAACCCTGAGGGACACCACATGCCACCTCTGTCCAGCTTGAAAATGTACCATTAATGACAAAGCCAATGTTTTACCCAAGAACAAGAATTTTCATCTAGACCGATTTTTATTTTTGTATTTTTTTTTTTGGAGCTTGAACACTCATCTATTGTGTGGAACTGTATCAAATGCCTTGGCAAAATCCAAATAGACCACATCCACTGCATCACCCTGATCAATACTTCTACCTACTTCTTCGTAGAATGCAATCAAGTTAGTTTCACATGACCTGTGCTTCATAAAACCATGCTGATTTTTGCTGATAATCATGTTCTTCTCAAAGAATTCTTGAATATTATGCCTTACATAGTTACATAGCTGAATAGAGACTTGCGTCCATAAAGTTCAGCCTTCCATCCCTTAATAACATTTCAAATACTTTCCCAGCCACAGAAGTTAAGCTCACAGGTCTATAATTTCAAGGCAGGGATTTTGAACCCTTTTTGAATATAGGAACCACATCTGCCTTCCTCCAATCCTCCGGAACACTTCCTGAAAGAAAAGAATCTTGAAAGATTAAAAACAGAGGTTCACTTATTTCTACACTTAGTTCCTTAAGTACACGTGGATGGATACTGTCAGGCCCTGGAGCTTTGTTTATATTAACTTTCTTTAATTTTTTTTTTTATATACTTTAAGTTGTGGGGTGATAATACATACAAGCTTACAATGCCACAACAGCTATAGTAAGCATGACATCAGGCAAAGATTAACAGTTGTAAGGCATTAGAGAATGCTGCTCATTTTTATGGAATGTAATTTGTCACAGAGTTGCATCCTATCTATTGTTCGTAAAAGTAAGCAAAGTAGAGATATAGGATGTAGCATGATATAGTACCTCAGACTTAGAGATAGGTTCTAATGCACAATACCATCTTATTAGGTAGTTAGGTGAATAGTAGAGAAAAGCAATCATAAATAACATACATTGATGCTTGGTTTGTAGCGCTATCTTGTTCCATGAGCTGAGGATTTATGTTTATTAAAGAGTTATTCACAAATCCTAGTCTTGACAGCCATCAGCTATAGGCTAACGCTGGAGCACTTGGTGCATAGAATTTATTGGCCATAGCCAACAGCTAACTGTCAAGGTTGTTAAAAGTATTTGCGCTACTCTTAGCCAGTCATATGCCTGCGATCCAGTGGTGACCTACGTGAAGTAGTCGTGGGTAGAATCTGGATTGGAGGTCGATAACCAGATTTAATTAAATTATTACGCCTCTGAGCGGACGGGGTGAGGCAATTAACCACAGTGCCTACTTCTGGTTACTGGTTACATTTGGCGCGTCATTTCAATAGTAATCAACAGTATCAAAATAACGAAAATAGAGTACGATATATATGAAATCGTAGGAAATAAAACCTCTAACTATATTTAGTCCCGATCAAAGTTGGTGTGCTAGACCCACGGAATGAAATGAAGCCTCAGGTCGTGGATTGCAGCATATGCATCAGAGTGGGCCAGTTGAGGAACAAATGGGGTAACTGTTGCTAGATTCCATATGTATGTGGTTTTGGGAGCTCCCCGCGGTCCACTGCTTTGCAGCGAATATCGTGGAAGACCCAGCGTTGGCTATGGAAAAGACCCCATTCTTGACAGCCTTGTCACATTTGTCACACTCTCCTTGAAGATCAGTAACATATAACACTTTTTTCCCCAAGTATGATAATCATGTGACATGTCTTCTTCCTCTGCTATAGATAACGTCTTGATCTTGGATTCTAATTTGTATGAAACCTGCAACTCAATGAATGTGATTGTATCAGATGCACAGTGCATCATTGGACACATTTTTGGAAAAGTTTATTGAGGTTTCTTAGTGTTTAGTTGTGGTGTTTTTCTTTTTAAAATCAATTGCAAGAAAACATTACAGAAAGTGAACTATAATCCCTTTCTTTTTAACCCCTTTCTTTTTAACCCCTTAAGGACACATGACATGTGTGATATGTCATGATTCCCTTTTATTCCAGAAGTTTGGTCCTTAAGGGGTTAAAAGCATTTGCAAGGTTGTGTGTCAATTCGTTCATAAAACCATGCTTTAAAGTGATCAGACTCCAGTTTACAGAGAAATAGCAATGCAATTTATGGTCCTATGATTTCCATACAATGTTAGTTTTGGCACTAGCCACATTTTGATTGTGTTTTATAGTTGATTAAAACTGTAAAGATCATACTTTCATTTCCCATGTTTCTGCAGGGCATACTCCTTCCACGTTAGTGCAGATGGTCAGATGCAGCCAGTACCATTCCCTCCTGATGCCCTTATTGGCTCCGGTATCCCTCGCCATGCCAGACAGCTCCACACACTGAACCATGGGGAGGTGGTCTGTGCAGTGACAATTAGCAACTCCACACGTCATGTCTACACTGGAGGCAAGGGTTGTGTCAAAGTGTGGGACGTGGGCCAGCCGGGCACAAAAACCCCTGTGGCACAGCTAGACTGCCTGGTAAGGATTGCAGTTGGGTTAAACTTGATCTGGAGAGCTTGTCAGATTGCTTTTAGAGCCAACACACAGAGCAACAAATGTATTTTTCCTATAGAACTATAGTATAATTGAATCAGCATAGTATTGGGCCTGGATGAGCAGGTAATACAGGTACAGATATCTTCTCTCACACACCATGCTAGTATGAGCGGTAAATAATTATCTTCTCTGTAGCTTAAAATGCAAGTTAGATCAGGTCTTGACAAATTTTGCTTGAAATCTAAGAGCCAGCTAAAGTTAGGAGCCATATTTTTCAACGTCAAAAATACAATTCCTAAAGGGACACTATAGTCACCAGAACCTCTACAGCATGTGAGCAAATTTAATTATTCTGAAGTCTGTATACTGTTCCTGCACACTTTTCAATGTAACCACTTTTTAAACTAAAGGCAGGGTTTGCATTGCTGTCTGGTAACCCCTCTAGTGACAGTCTAGTGAGACGGCCTCTAGAAGTGCTTCCTAGGTCATTGCTACGTAGTGTGCAGCACCTAAGTTAATGCTTCCCGTAGGGATTAATTGATTTAATGCATCTGTTTGAGGAGAAGTTGATTGCGCAGCATTTTCTCACAATGTTTCTCTATGGGCAAGCATTGGATTGCCAGAGATAATAAAGATTGATCTCCGCAATGGAGGTGGGGCCAGCTGCTGGGTCACCAGCATGGCGTGGGAAAAGGGGGGGGGGAGTAAAAAATCTTTCCTATGTGATTCTCACTCATTGACACACACACACACACACTCTCACTCATTGACACTCTCACTCATTGACACTCTCACTCATTGACACTCTCACTCATTGACACTCTCACTCATTGACACTCTCACTCATTGACACTCTCACTCATTGACACTCTCACTCATTGACACTCTCACTCATTGACACTCTCACTCATTGACACTCTCACTCATTGACACTCTCACTCATTGACACTCTCACTCATTGACACTCTCACTCATTGACACTCTCACTCATTGACACTCTCACTCATTGACACTCTCACTCATTGACACTCTCACTCATTGACACTCTCACTCATTGACACTCTCACTCATTGACACTCTCACTCATTGACACTCTCACTCATTGACACTCTCACTCATTGACACTCTCACTCATTGACACTCTCACTCATTG